>NC_047672.1:40610088-41810088 GCF_011762505.2 Arvicanthis niloticus | reverse complement strand
CCAACACTGTCACAAAATCCTCAAATTCTTTTATGTACTAGCAAAATGGGGGCACAGAACTTGTCAGAGTGGCCAACCAGTGTTTGATTTATCTTGAGGATCTTGCCTGAGAGGGAACCAATGCCCTACCCTATCTGGATGGTCAGGAATAAGACACTAGGCAGCCCTAAGAGGAACAAACACACCTGGTTAAAAAAAGTAAAAATTTCCAAGCTTTTGGGCTAATATTCACTTATCAGGGAGTGCATACAATGAAGCAGTGCTCCTCTTTCTCCACATCCTCACCAGCATCTGCTTTTGCTTGAGTTTTTGAACTTAGTCATTCTGAATGGTGTGAGGTGGAATCTCAGGGTTGTCTTGATTTGCATTTCCCTGATGAATAAGGATGTTGAACATTCCTTTAGGTGCTTCTTAACCATTAGGTATTTCTCAGTTGAGAATTCTTTGTTTAGCTCTCATCCCTATTTTTATGAGGGTTATTTGGTTTTCTGGATTCTAACTTCTTGAGTTCTGTAATACCCATGAAACAATTCACAGACACATGAAGCTCAAGAAGAAAGAAGACCAAAGCGTGGATGCTTCAGTCCTTCTTAGAAGGAGGAACAAAATACTCATAGGAGCAAATACCCAAATGTGGAGAAGAGACTGAAGGTAATACTATCCAGAGACTACTCCACCTGGGAATTCATCCCATATACAGACACCAAACCCAGACACTTGCAGATGCCAAGCAGTGCTTGATGACAAGTGCCTGATATAGCTGTCTCATGAGAGGCTCTGCCTAAGCCTGACAAATACAAAGGCAGATGCTTGGAGCCAAACATTGGACTAAGAAATAGAGGAGTTGGAAAAAGGACTGAAGTTGCTGAAAAGGTTTTCAACCCCATAGGAAGAACAACAATATTAATTTACCAGGCCCCCAGATCTCCCAGGAACTAAATCACTTGGTTTAGTACACATGGAGGGACCCATGCATGGCTCTAGCTGCATATTTAGCAAAGAATGGACTTGTCAGTCAACAAGGAAGGAGAGGCCCTTGATTCTGTGAAGGCTCAATGCCTCACTGTAGGAGAATGCCAGCATGTGGAGGTGGGAGTGTGTTGGTGAGCACCCTCATAGAAGCAGGGAGAGGGAGGATGGGATAGGGAATTTCCAGAGAGGAAACAGGGAAAAGGGGATAACATTTGAAATTTACACAAATAAAATATCTAATACAAATGTATTTAGAAACAGAAAAAATTAAAAATAATGAATGAACTTATCTGATTCTTAATAATGTCCTGCTACACACATAGATCTATTCCTTGTTCAGTTGTAATCAGAAAAGCTTCCTCTGGCAGCAGATGGGAGAGGATTTAGAGACTAAATACTAGACAATATGTGGAAAAGAACTGAATTGGAGATCTTCATTGGTCCCTCCAATAAGATAAGTAGATAAAGGAACCTTGCATAAGAAAAGAAGAAAAGACTCTAGAATTCAAAGGATGGAGTACACCAGGCCAACATGGTCCTTTAAATTAACTAAAGAGGGCTCAAATGGCCTCACAGAGACTGAAGTGGCAAGCATCAGGGTCTTCATGGGTCTGCACCAAATCGTCTGCATATATGTTTAAGATTGTTAGCTTAGAGTTTATGTAGGATTCCTAACAGTGGGTATGGATATATCCATGACTCTTGTATGCTATTGGGATTTTTTAGCCCTATTGGACTGTCTTGCCCAGCCTCAATATGAGGGCTTTCCCATTGTCTTACTGTATTCTTGTTTTGCTGTTGTCACTTGGAGGTCCACTTTTTTCCTAAGAAAAAATGGCACTGGACAGGAGGCAGAAAATGTTTCTAGGAAAGTGCAGAAAAGGAGGATTGCTGTAGGGAGTGGAAGGAGAAAAACTGGTCAGATGTAGTGTCTGAGAGAAGGGTCCATTTTCAACACAAACAAACAAGTAAGTAATCAGTCAATGCGTAGAACATGAACAGTAGCCTAGGAGAGCAGTCAATTTGTTGTGAGCACACACATACACAAACACACACACTTACTTGTGAAGAATAAAGTCAGTGTCTTCATTGTTTTTCTAACATTTTCTCATTCCATCTCAGAGATTCCATATTTAATGGTCATATGCAATTATATAGGAGTTTGAAACTATTATCATTCTACCTGTGGATATTGTTTACTTATTTCTACCTTTGTGGAACTAAAATCTGATTTTTTCCTTATTCTTTGTTTTATTATTTTTATTAAGTCTAACTTGCCTTTTCTTTTTTTTTTGAGATTGTATTCTTGAAATGATATCTAAAAAATCTGAACTGAAGCTAGAACCCACAAATTTGTGTTTTTAATACTTTTTTGCTGAAGAATAATTATAATTTCAAGTACATTGTTACCTTTATTATAAAATTTCACAAATTTACAAATTAATTTGAAAATTTTTATTGAATATCAAATTTACTTCAAACTTTCTATTTGTTTCTTGTTAAAAAGTTCCAGGATAATGTGTTGAAGTAACTATAGTTTGCTGTAGAAATCATAGCTTCTTTAAAATCAATTGACATTTTCACCCTCTCAAATATCTGCTTTTGTTTTCTGTGGATTTATATTTGGTTCTGTATTTGATATTTGGCAGGGAGACAAAGCACTTCAGTAAAACATTGTAAAAGAGAAAAGCATTTTTTGTCTCTGAATGCCTCATAGATTTTAATCTGCTAAAAAGTATCTGATTTAAGGAGGAAAATTAAGACAGTAGAGCTGTTTGGTCAAGAAAGCTTCTCATTTTGCATTGGTTAGGGACAAGGGGAGAGAGAGAAAGAGGCACAAAGATGGTTTCCATGAACAAATCTGGCCATCCACAGCATGTTACCTACTTCTACACACCAGTAACTAGAATCCACCTCTCAGTATCTTCTGGTTTGATTAACAACTGTTGACAAACCCTCAACTTCTCTAAGTAGTTGAATTCTCAGTACTAACCATAAATACTTGTTAGTGCAATTTGGGAAACAAGCTTGAGATTTCAGTTAGCCTGATGAAATTTGGCCTCTGTTATTTGTCCACATTTTCCATAGTACTTGTACTTCAATACTTTAGTTTCAGATTTGAGAATCTCCCCTATAAGCTCAGCTGTCATGACAGTAACTTATGCAAGACTTCTAATTGGTGAACTTAGTGATTTATTTTCAAGAAATAGAAGATGGAATTCTTTACCCACATTAATAATAGTCAACTCATGCTAACTTTGTATTCTAGGGCACACTGGTCCCCAGAACAAGTTACAGGACAACCTTGGCTACAAAAAGAAATTTTGTCTGAAAAGAACAAAACCAACAAACAAACCACAAACCTAAAAAATTAAGAATCAAAGTCTCGTTTTCAAGTAGCTTATAATTTAGAAAAAAACAGAGCATAGATCATTAACATTACTTAAGGATTTTATAAAACAGTCAGGTGTTACAGGAAGAAAAAAAAAAAAAAAAACGGAACCAACCAAACAAAAAACTCTAAATGAGAATGATGGGGCAAAAGAAGCTTCTCTGACAAACCATTGCCTCCAGCTGTAAAGGAGCAGGATTTGACTCGCAGAAGAGTAAGCTATTTTCCCCTCAAAATTTAATTCCCTTTCCAGGGGTAGAGATTTAGATCAAGGGTAGAGTAATTTCCTAGCATGCACATTTTCCTGAGTTTGACTTCTAGGGTGCAAATAAATAAGTAAATAAATAATATAAATAAACCACAAAAAGAAAGATAAGAGAAATACACCACACACCCAGCAACAAGTACACACAAAAGCAAGTTCATATTACATGTCTGGCATATTCTTGTGTCATTCAAAAATTTGATTAGCAACAAACAGAATGTAATCCAAAAAATCATTCTCTTCAAAGTCTGTCCATGGCCACATAGTACCTCTTGCCTTCGAAATTCTTTTCGAAAAGTAAAGTGAAATCACCAAAGCTCTGCTTCCCTATATTTGTGGAATACATTGTCAAGAGAAGTCAGTTCTTACCTGCTGATACATTTCTGTGTGAAGAAATTAGTAGGGGTACCTAGTACAGACATAGTTGTTATTCCTTCCCGCCATTACAAGCCTACCAAAAGACTGACTCAAGTCAAGATTGGGATGGAAAGATGAAGATGTGGGGAAGAGCATATCTGGAAAGATTTACAAAGAAGATAGTAGAACACTTTTCTATCGTGCACATGATCCTGAATTTGATTTTCAGGGTGCAAATAAATAAGTAAATAAATAATATAAATAAACTAAAAAAAGAAAGATATGAGGAATACCCCCACAAAGTTGGTTATTTATTTTAATCAACTTTTAAAAACAGAAGTGAACTTTGCCAGTGGATGAACATTTAAGGACAGATTTCATCAAAAATAATATCATGTAGGCTGACTCAGAGAACATGACTTATTATGAAATGAAACAATGTCTGAAATGTAAGCACCTTTTCTGTAAAGATGATATGGAGTCAAGATGATAAAGGCACATCTGTAGCATATATAGCATACTTCTGTAGTTTTCAAACATTTTTGTGCACTGCTCAAAGAAAACATTACTTTTATTACATGATTCTGGATATTAACACAAAGCTGAATGAGAAAAGGCATTTTCCCCAGTAGTTAATATTCACTCTAAAAACATATTTTATATTCATCTCTTCTGTCCTATTCTAGTTCATTAGAGTACTGATGCTGAAGTAATGGATTTTTTTAACACAAAAATGAGCAAACAATGGGTATCCTAAAATATATAATGGCCTTTATGAATGTGCAGTTTTTTCAGTCAGGAATAAGAAATGCTTTTGCATGTGGAGTAAGAAAATAAAAAAAATAAATAAACCACAAAGCTGTTTTTAGATACCTAACAGCATTTTTACCCACTGAATAATGGCAGCTACATTTTCAATTGTAATAGTACCTTAAATTAATGGTAACTTTATAGAACTGAACTTTTAATTCAACCTATTGCATAAGTTAATAACAGATTTAAGATAAGTAATGAAGATCACATAGAATTATTACTAGTAAAAGTTATTTACCAATTACTCAGAATATTATCATATCTTTTACAAAACAATGTGATATCATGAGTGAATAGTTTACATCTGATTTCTACGAAATCTCTCTTTTACACTTTAGAAAATGTTATCAATCAATTGCAATGTATGTAAGAGTCCTATAAGATGAGTTATATAGTAGGCAGTATAGCTCTGATAATGTAGGCTAATGTAAATGCTTTAAATTATTGAGTTTGATGTTAATATTGCTTTTATAAATCTGTAATTGTAATCACACTAAACGAAGGTAAATTGTTTGATTGGAGCCTAGGAATAGAACAGGGTTGTCATACAACTCTAACAGATGCACTATGAGCAAAAGAAATGGGTTGTTAGATTTGTCTACTTTGAACTAGACAAAATTGAGTAATAAATAGGTATAATGGTTAGGTGGCTGGATTCACCACAATAGTTAGTGGTAATAAGAAGTGAGGAGAGTGGTAAAGTATGCAGTCTGGAAAGCATGCCAGACTTGGGAATAGAGCTGCTGGTGCCATCCATCACACTGGTGTATCAGGCTGACAACTCAGTACTCTTGTGTTCATCCTTACAAATCACCTCATTATGGCATGTGATTATCCTGCATTAGAAAGGATTTAGTACATTTATCAAGGAAGCACACTGGAATTTGGGCATTGGAAGCAAACTTTTATTTGGCCATTGGTCCTGAGCAGAAGTATTCTGGGGTTGTATTTAGGGTGAACACTTTGACTATATACTGGTTATCACTGGAACTGACAATAGCTTAGAGGAGTACACATAAAAAACAAGACCTATTGACATGGGTCTTATAAAAGTCTCCCATGTTTAGTTACAAACTACAACTAAACTTCAGTCTGTTTAGTACTTTTCTAACTGCTGGGGGTTTCATGAAAACTTTTCACTCTCTATGGGGTTCACTTTGAAATTTCAAAGTATGAATTACTTGATGAAAATTCTTCTAGTTTTACCTTAAAAGTCTCTCTACACTTTTATCTTTACTATGTGCTTCAGTTCTCTTGGCAAGGTGCACCCCACTTCTTTGGCAGTACTGTTGGTTTTCTCTGTTCTGCAGCTTTCACCTGCTTTTCCTTCTTTCCGATCAATGTGTTGTTCCATTTGCTTTTTTCCCAGATCAATATTTTGAGATGCTTCAGCAGCGTGCACTCTTTAAGAATATCCCTTGGCTATTTGTGCTCTGTACCTTTGTTTAAAAGCTGCATTCCTATATTGAGCTGACCAAGGTGAAAGAAAGGATGATGCATGGCTTTAGGAAAAATAGATATGAACCTACTTTGAACATTTCACCATTGCCACTTGGAGAATAGAGTTTGTCAGTAAAATTATCAATATTAAAGATTGAGCAAGAAATGACGATATGAAACAACCCTAAGATGATACTGACAACTGACAATGGCAAATGTAAGAGTAGTGATTGTATACATAATGTGTGCTTATGTGTGACTTTTTTGATGGGCTTTTTTGTGTATTCTCACACTAAATAATACAGGAGAAGAAATTTAAGTAAATATAAATATATTATTTCCAATAGACGCACTGCAAATGTAAGCATTTACAATGCCTTGGACAGATATATGAGAAAACACCTTAAGTCATGAAAGATTTGCTTACCTTATGGTTTTTCAGTGCATGGTGATCAGGCATAACTGTTGTGTAAGGGAAGCAATGATGACCATCACACACATGGGGACCACGAGCTAGAGAAAAACTACTCACCTCATACAGGCCAGCAAGCAGAGTGATGGGGAGTTGTAGAAGTCAAAGAATATCTTTCAAGGAAATGCTACAGTGACCTGCTTTTCTCCAACAGAGTCTGACCTTATATTTTCCACAATGATATTTTTATTCAATAATTTATAATAATATGCTCCATGAGAACCATTCTATATAATTTATAATAGTAATAATAATTTCAACAATAACACTGTTTTGTAATAATATAATTAAATTATGAATGCATCATTGAAGAAGTAAGAATTCTAATGATGAAAATCATTTTTGCAAAACCAGCTCTGATTCCTGCTTCTTTGAAAATACACAAGCATTGAAACATGAATCTAAATCATAACACCATTAGTCGACAAAGCTTCTATTCACCTATTATGAAAACACTGAGATAATAAATAAAGTAGATGTCTGTGTTAAAAATCATTCTGGAAGGGGTAAACATTCAGGAGGATTCAGTATTCATTAAGGGGCTGCCCTCTGGGACTTTGACCATGCCCTAGTGAATATGTGAACAATACAATCTATATTTCTTTTTCTTCCTCTTCTTTTTCTTATTTTCTTCTCTTTCTCCTCCTCCCTCTCCTCCTCCTCCCCATCTTCCTCATCCTCCTTATCTTCCTTTTCCTTATTGTCTTCTTCTTTTGTTTCTTGCAGGTGGAGGTCACAGGGCTGGGGAATGGACCTGAGAAGACTGAGAAATGAGTACAATCTGGGTGCATGATGTGAATTTTTCAAATAATCAATAAAAATATTATGATAGGGAAAAATTAACAACAACAAAAGTAAATAATAATTGTTCTCCTCAGAATGGACTGATAGCTCAGGTTTTAAAAGCATTTACTGCTATTGCAGAGGACCTAAGTTTAGGTTCTTACACCTACAATGCTTGTAATTCTAGCTTCAGGTGATTATAGGTCTCCATTCTCTATGGGCATCTGCACTTTTTTATATACCCACATTTAGACATACATACACACATAATTTAAATTACTATAAGAATCAATGAACATTTCCATTAATATTTTTTCTCTTTGTGGATGTATGTACATTTGATCTTCTAGAAAACAGAATATTCAGCAGTTCTTAATGCATTGAAATTCTTACTAATGCCTCAAAAATAAACGTTAAGTTAAAGTACTTATACTCAGGGAAAAAAAAGTCTTATCTTAAATTCTCTTCAAGTGAGAAAGTACATGTAACAGGAAGCCTCTTGTAATCTTCCCAGAATTGACATGTTATGCAAGCCTGTTTAGGTGGATTAATTGAATTCAGCTACCGTTTCAATGTAAGAGATTAGCAGTGCTATAAATGTGTATTCAATGTTTGATGATAATAAAAATTTAAAGCCAAAATGACCACTTACATGCATGATTTAATTTTTAGCTTGACTTCTCAGTTATAGTGAGTGCTGTGAATCCTTTTAATATTTTACTAAGCAACCTAGACATGTTGCTTTCCACTATATAAAACCAATCAGGACAAAAATGACCTTAAAACTCCTCTAAATGTATTTTTCTATATCTATCTATCTATCTATCTATCTATCTATCTATCTATCTTCATTTATCTGTCTGTCTTATATCTATCATCTGTCCATTGTCTATCTATCCATCTATTTTTCAATTATCTAACTACCTATTTATCAGTTCAACATCCTATTTATCAATATCATGATATATTATATTCTCACTTATATCAAGAGTATATTTCTCTGAAGTATAAATTGTTGACTCAGTTTAGGCATTCAAATAATACATTTATTAATATTTTACCTTAAGTGGTCATGCCCAATAGGTTGAATACCCTAAACTATTTATTTTAATTTCCTATTCTATATATTGATTACTTCAAATGTTAACATATTATTAAATTAAGCCTTTGATACTTTGGAATATAATTCATCATTATTTTATAACTTCTTTATTCATTTCTCAAAATATTGCCTATGTACAGATGGAAATTCAATAGCACAGCACACTTGCTCTTATTATTGTATATAACTCTTAGGCAATCAACTCAAAGATAAACACTTAATTCTTATGAACTCAGATTATTCCATTTCAGAAAGTGTTTTAAAAATGTAAAACACCCCCAAGTATAAAAGTATATGATATGATTAGGTATTAAAGTCAAATTGATATTTCTACCAAAGGATGCACAATAACATTCTATAACATATTCTACCTTCAGAAGTATTGCCTTTTTGGATCATTTGTTATTTTCAAGTAACTGGTATTTTCAGTTAACTCTGATTGTATGTGTTAATAAATATGATGATCTGATTACTTATGTTCTATTATTTTATTAATATGGTTCTGAACACACATGTGAATACATATATCAATAATTTAAAAAATATGGATAGAAGAAGAAAAATTGTGATTAAGTATGAAGAACTGTGATATCTTTACATGATGTTCTAGACTCTATATGTAAGATTTAGTAGAAAAGGTCAAGCATGAAAAAAATAAAAGAAATGAGGAAAAGTATAAAGAAAGTTTTATTAATCTTGTCATACTGGTTTATCTTTTAGGCAGAAAAATGTTATACTTACAAACAAGCATGGAGGAAATAGGATCTAGCATTTGGGTGGATATAAGTAAGAAAAGATTATAGAAGCATGTACCTAAGTAAAATTGGTAATGTATGTGAATATTTTTTGTCATGGGAACTTTTCAGTAAAATGTGAAAAAAGCAAATGTATGTTCAGCAATATATATGAACAAAGATATTCATTACAATATGTGTTTGTGTGTATGTGTGTGTGTGATAGCTTATTCATAGACAACTTCTTATAGGTCCCTATATGATAGACTACATAATCATCTTAAAGTTACATAGATAAGATTCATGCTTGTAATGATATAAAAGACAGAAATAATGTTATTAAAATTATGCAGAAATCTATGAATTATATATGAGATTTAAGAGAGTTATGTTGTGTTTCATAAAGATTTATGTTTTTAGAGTTTAAAGAAAATAATTTTCTAAATAAACTTCTATTACTTAAATATAACTGACATGATAGCTTTGGGTTAACATTATCTTGCTTTTATTTACAATTTTCTACCATCTATTGAATACAAAAATGAGTTCTTTGGAGTTAAATCAGATGACATATTATACTGTCTGATTAAAAGATCAAAAGCATAGTTTGGAAATTCACATAGGAAATAAATGGAGATTCAAAATGTTTTTACAAACATTAAAGTATGTAAACTATATAATCAAGTTTGCAGCAAATATTTAGGAAGTTCTTGATTGTATCATTAGTATTATAAGAATAATTTTTTGACTTACACACACACACATACTAAATAGAACACACTTTCAAATTTTAATTTATAACTAAATGATTCCTGAAGATGAGCACAGAGAGGATCATGTTAGATATTATTTCTAGAAGCTCATGAAAAAGATACAAAAGAACATGGTATCTCTAAACCTCATTAAAATACAAACTAATGATTAAATTAAAACAAAATAGACCTGGTTATACAAAGTAATCAGTTGATACAATTCTAGTGGTCCTAGATTTTTAAAAAAAAATTCATAATTCTCTCAAGGATATTCAACTTCTGAGTATAGTTGTACAGGCACACCAGAAATCAGGAGGCAGAAGCAGATGGATCCCTATGGGTTTGAAGTCTAAACAGTGAGTTATAGAACAAGCAGGGCTACATACTGAAATCCTCTCTTTTAAAGCAATAATGACCAACTCATCATTCTAAGGTTTGTGAAACTAATAAGTAACATAAATAGTTCAATATATCTTATATATCATAAATTAATATACCGTTTTAAATTACAAATGAATTAAATGAAGCATGAACTTTATGTTCTTCAAGGAATGCATGACACTAACATTCTTAACTAAACAAAGATAAAAACAGAATTGAGCTTTGAAAACTAATAAGCTTCAAACACCAAATGAGACCAAGTGTGAGTTGCTTGAATAGTCTCTGTTACTGTCATCCTCGGTGCAAACAAATTGCCACTTTTAATGCTATCTGAGAGTTAATGAAAATTCTATACTGCTTTCTTTAGGTAAAAAATTCCTTTATTATGCTACACCAGTAGATCAAATGAAATAGTTTTTAATTGGATAAAAATAAGAGCTGCATCTTCTGCTTATGCTAGGTGAACATAGTTTGTATAAAACAATATAAAACAAAATTAAAGATGCAAAGCATTATATTTCACTTTAGTATATGGATGCTTTAAAGTCTTTCTCAAAGTTCAATCAAGTTAATTTCACTTTGAATATTTTATCTCCCCCAACAAATCAAAAATATTCAATCAAAGGAGGATAAACTCAATCCGGATGTCAGGAAAGTGTGCCCTTCCCCCAGGCTTGACCAGGCCTGAAAGACCTGTTTACCACAGAACAAATAATAGGACCCAGGTGATGTTACCTACATTGGCTGCACATACAGCCTGCTACAGGAACTGAGAAGAGTAGACTGCCTGTTGAGCTTGCCTTGAGATATCTCTGGCTGTGACAAAGGATTGGTTCCTCCACTCATCTCCTCAACCCATCTATTCAGTGACCCAGGATGGGTTTCCCTAACCATCTCGGCTGAAACAAGAAGGGGGTGGGTCTTTCCCTTTAAATTGAGAGCTAAACATTAAAACTTCGAGCCTCCATCAGAGTATGTTGTCTTGGCTCCATCTTTTCTTTCGCCCTCTCTTCCCCTTTCATTCCCAGCCCCCCTTTCAGGTGAACCCAGTTATCCATGGCTGCAGGCGGCTACAGGTCAGGACAAGGGAAATCTCAGGGATGTGATTACACACACACACACACACACATATATATATTGTTTATTCAAGGTAACATTGCAACACCATATTTTCCACATCAAGAAAAATGATTATAAATGTTAAAAGTTATAGACAATTTTTAATTAGGACAAGGTTGTATTTTTTTAAATTTTTGATTAAAGATATATAACTCTCAGACTAAACAGTTCAATATTCAACTAACATTAAAATTTTGATTTTGTGCCAAAGTGTTTATCCTAATGAAATCAAGCAATGTATTATTACAGAGACAGGTAGGACTTTACAGTCCTATGGTTTTCAAAGGCAGTTGACTGAAATTATAGGCATTACATTCTTTCATCCATAATGTTTTACAATTATAAATTGCAAGCACAGGTTACTCAGGCCAGTATTCATCATAAAGAACAGGTGGCTTTCAATAGTGGCAATTTTACAATTAATCATTCTTCCTTCTGTCTGATATAAAGGATCACATAGGAATGGCATTATATCATTCTATAAAGCAGAACTTATTATGAGTTATGTGACTGTTCAAATTTTTAATTTATGAATTCACTATCAATATCCAGTTAGACATATTGATAATAGCTCATTCTTTTCTACAGAAGTCAGCATTGAATTAAATATAAGGAAACATTGCACAGAAGCACACACAGCAGAATGTGCCTTTGTTCTTCATCTTGTAAACTGTTCTTATTCATGTTACTTGGTCACTAGATAGTTTGACATAATATATACTAAATGTTTGTGCTGAAGATCTTGGGAATAGAAATATAATTTGTTCTACCTGCTGATGCTATAATTACAATGTTCAACAAAAAATAGTCAATCCAGAGACTCAAAACTACAATTACTGAGCTGACACAAATTAATCTGAAAATGTAAATTATAAATCTTTGGTATGTCTTTAAAAACTAATTGAGTCAATTACAAATATTTTGTAGACTGCATCAACTAGTTTGGTTTCTTCGAGTTAGAATAGAAAACTGGTTGATCTTTGAGGCTTTGTAAGAAAAATGGGCCGGGCAATGGTGGTGCATGCCTTTAATCCCAGCACTTGGGAGGCAGAGGCAGGCAGATTTCTGAGTTCGAGGCCAGCCTGGTCTACAGAGTGAGTTCCAGGACAGCCAGAGCTACACAGAGAAACCCTGTCTCAAAAAACAAAAACGAAACAAAAAACAAAAATAAAACAAAACAAAACCAAAAAACAACAACAAAAAAAAAACAAAAAAAAGAAAAATGAATGACTGAAATGTGATAACCCATATGTTATAATTATACTTTTGTTTAAATGGTTGTAATATCTGGTATTTATCCCCTTCCTTGAAACTACAGATTCTAAAACTACTCTATCTTGTCTAAAATACTACTGTGCAAAATGGAGATTACCCTTTCCCCTTCCAAAAACAAGGCACTCTTTCCATTCTCACTGAATGTTGTCCAGGGCTAGGAGATAAGCTTCTTTAAGAACTACACAAATTTGAGTGGCTAATGAAAGGTTTTTATTTCAGTTATACTCCCATTCCTACTGAAGCCCATACACAACACTTTTTTGAAATTGTGTAGAAGTATATATTCCTTCCTCTTTTTAAAAATTTATTTATTAATTTATTTTAAACTCCAAATTTTCTTTCCCTCTTTGTCCACCCTCCAACTGGTGGTTGAATTAGGGAAAAGCTGGAGAAAGCTGGGCAGGAGCATGACTCTGTAGGAAGTCCTTCCTCTGTAATGTAGTACAGAATAATTCTGAAGAGTTGTCCCAAGTTCCTAGATCTTCATTTAGCAATTTGAGATTTGGCATGACACTCGAGATGTCTCCTGTGTTCTAAGCAAATATTCATTTATAGTCTTGATTCTCCCACTATGGGTAATAAGTAGCACTCCCACTATGCAGTATGGGTAATATTACTTAGAATATTCCTAAGTGTCATAGTTAACATTTTCCATTTCAGAGTCTATTTCTCAGGAAACTCAACATAAACTTCCTAACAAGTGTAAGCTCTAAAATAAAGTAGTCTTTGAAATTTATATAGTCTCTGTATTCTAGAATAAATAACTTCTAATAGAGACTGTATATTGTCATATGTAAATTGTTTAGATTTATCACATTATAGAAATGTAATGTTATCTTGATTTAGACACTTTTAAGATGAATATACAAAATAATAATTTTGATTGCACTGTACCTAGTAACTATATTTGCTCTAGTTATGTTTTCTTCTCTTAGCACTAACATAAGAAAATTCTAGTAACTACAATCATTATTATTAATAAATGTCCTGGTAAGTGACAGTCAAACAATTGTGACTCTTTCCTTGGCTTTTCCATTCACAATTTAAATTTTTTAGTCACTCAGATATTTATAAGCTTTCTTCACCATATTCCAAATAACAGTGCTATATGTATCTAACATTAGTTGTTTGGAGAAAAACAAAACAAAAGCAAATGCCAGTTATCACAATGAGTTCTTTTCAGTTTTCACTTATTCCTTCCAAATGTCTGCTTTAGACAGGCCCGGCATTCTAGAACGTCTCTTAAACACTAGTGACTGCATGATTAAAGTATGATGTTGTCTTGTTAGTGCTTTTAATGCTGGGACAAAGCACCATGACAAAAAAAGCAAGTTTGGGAAGAAAGGGATTATTCAGGTTATATTTTGGTGTTCATCACCAAAGGAAGTCAGGACAGGAACTGACACAGGCTGAGAACTTGGAGGCAGAAGTTGATGTAAAGGCCATGAAGTACTGCTGCTTGATGACTTGCTGCATATGGATTGCTCTGTCTGCCTTTTTGTGGTATCCAGGCACCACCATCCCAGGGTAGACACCACTCACTATGGTCTATGCCTTTCTCATAATGAACAGGTCCCTCCCACATTAATCATTAATGGAGAAAATGACCTACACTTGGAACTTTATGGAGACATTTCCTCAATTGAGACTCCTATCTCTGTTGACTCTTTATTGTATTAAATTGACACACAAAACCAGACAATATGACATAAAATTTCTCTTTGATAATGACATTTTCGATGAAGACATGACAACAAAAACAAATCAGATTTAAAAATAAATTCTTATCTTTTATGTAAAAAATACCAAGCTGTTACCAGAAATTGGAAATAGTTCATGCACATAGACAACATGAATTGGTTGTGTACTGAGTTTTATAGTCAGGTGGCTTGGCTGTCATTTCCTCAAAAGAAGATAATGAAAGTAATCATTGTAAGATTTGCTCTTATTATAATTGTACAAAAATACAGGGCATTTAAGTCAGTGCAATTAAATATGATCCATGCAATAAAAACATTATGTAACAAATTCCAGGTACTTATTTTGCTTAATCCAAATGTTTTGGCAAAGGTATAATTTTACTTAGATCTCAGGCACTAGAAAAACTTAATAGGGTTATGGGGTTTAGACAAATAGCTTGGCAGTTAAAAGCCCTTGCTGGTATTGCCAGGTACCCAGAGGCAGTTCACGTCACTCGCATGATGCCTCACAGCTATTTGTAATTCTAGTGAACTAAATACATGTGTCACACACACACACGCACACGCACACGCACACACACAGAGAGAGAGAGAGAGAGAGAGAGAGAGAGAGAGAGAGAGAGAGAGAGAGAGACACTGAAAGAAAAAAAAAGAAATATTTGCCTAACTTTTGCTCCTTCAGCAGACTAGCCAATGTTCAGTTTTTAAGGTATAAAAATGCCTAACCCTCTTTCACTCACTTGGATCCAGAGATTGACTTTGAAATAAACCTTTCTTCTTTGACTTCAATCAACCACAGGATGAAATATTCAAATGTTGTTCATTCTTATTTGCTGTGATACAACCACCAATAGTAAATAAACCAGAGCATGGTAGAAAGTGGGTAGAAAAACAGCAGTTCTTACTATGGTGATGATGCTCTTCACTGATACTTTTTCCAACCATTCTAGTCCTACACATATCTTGATTGATAGCTCTCTTATGCAAACCTCCAAACTAGGTGTATGATATTTAAAAAATAAATTTTAAAGTTTCCTGTTGCCAAGCAAGTAATACTCTTCTCTTTCCTTTACCTTTTAAGTTTCATCAGGGAAAAGGTGATCCTCCCCAGTTCAGGAATAAGTAATATATCACTTTGACTCGAAAGTTACTACAGGACATTAATAACTAAGCTTCTGCCTAGGAACATTGCTCAAAACTTAATGATTAGAATATTTAAATTCTTCCTAGTACTTAATTCTTGTGGACATGTGATAAGAGTAAAATGTTTTCAAGAAGGACATTTTTTTCCTCCAATTTCTCTGATTTCTAAAATACTCTGAGTCATTTAAAAAAATAATTTACCATTTCTTTTACTTGTTGCATGTCTGAAGTCTGCCTTTCAGACATTTGGTATGATAAAATAATGTAGGACTTGTCCCATTCTAATACATAATATTGTTGCACTTTATATTGCCAAAAAATTCGGGGGTAAGGCGATGAAAAAAATCTTCAAAACTACATAAATGACTTTGAAATAGGTGTTCTGAATCTCATTAAAACATGATTAAGCTCTGTCCTTGAAGCTAGGAAAATAGGTACAGGAAAAGGCGCTTTGCTAGATATAAGAGAGGCATCTACTTTGTGTTATTAAAGTGAGAAAAAAATAGCAAATTCTTAAAGGAATGTCATCAGAGGACATTTCCAAAGCTGGAGGTACAAAGCCCATTAAGGTGCAGAACTACAGACCCTGTTAAGGCTTGAATAATTTGTGTCCTTGAGGTCAGACAGATAAGTATATGAAAAGGAGCTATAAAGAGGTATAGACATTGTGTTATGAAATAGGAGATGAAAAATAGCATATTTTAAAAAGAAGTCGTTAGAGAAAAATTTTGAATGTCTGTAATATTTGAATAGTTTCACAGTCTGCTTGATGATATAATTTCACATCAGTCACTACAAGAGTCTGATTGGGAAGTCAATTTAAGATTACAAGAAGTCCTTACAACTACTCATCTTTAAATATGCTCTTATGAATTTTCCCCATTAACTGAACTTTCAGAGCTTGGCCTGCGAGTGTGGAGATGGGGGAGGGTAAGTTAAAAAAACTGCAGCCAGCAAAGGAAGTGTACAAGCTGTGTTTCTGGAGCCTGGCTCAAAATAGTACCAATCTAGAATATTCTAAATAAAGCTAAAATTTTGGCAGTTAAAAATGTAAACTTTAATTTAATGTTATATGTAGTGAAATAACTATTGTGTATACGCATCACAATAACATTGCAGAAGGTTGATGTCTGTCTATTGAACTGGTAATATAGTTACATAAAAATACCCTTAATTTGTTACACTTTATTTGTCTTATTTCATGAAGTTTTGTATGTGTGCATATGTATGTCTATGGGTACCTATATTTGAATGTCCAACCATGTGGGTACTTTTCTTCTCTTCTTTCCCAGAACGAAACACAGGTCATCAGACTCAGTGGCAATTTTGTTTATCTGTCACCCCAGGAAGTTTCTACATGTTTTTTTTATGTAAAAATCTAAAATGCTCACCATCTTGCCAATGCTCATACATGATGACATTGTGTATATATTTTGTAAAAAAAAAAAATTGTTCTTTTTGTTTTTCTCAGATAATTCTCATATTTTTAGGAAAAGTTATACACAGTCCAAAACAGTACTATATGTAATCTTCATGTTAAGAAATTAGAACTTACAGTTACAGCAACTGTTCCACATACATGGAAATCATTTCTAAATGTAAAATTACATATCACATATATATTAGTAAGAAAGTAGATGGAAAATTAATGCACAAATGAAGGTGTCATGCTTAATTACTTTATACTGTTAATATATTTGTCCATAAATTATGCTTTATCTAATATATATATATATATATATATATATATATATATATATAGCTGTGTGGTTAACAATAGACATAGAATTTTTTTCTTTTATTCTTTTCATCCTTTACATTTTAGGGGAAGAGTAGAGTTTTGATATGTAGAGTCTTCACTGACCTGAAGTTTCCTGTGTAACCCAGGGTTCATATGACAGTTTTCCTGCATCAGCCTTAACAAGACTGAGATTTCAAACAGGTAACACCATGCTGGATATTTTTTTATTCTTAATGCTAAATTCTTGTAAAGAAATATTTTGTCTTTCCATTGAATGGTTTTGTCTTCTTTGTCAAATATCCAGTGTCCATGAGTATGTGGGTTTATTTCTGAATGAACCTGTCTGTTTTATGTCAATGCCATGAAGTTTTTATTACTATTGTTCTGTACTATGGCTTGAAATCAGGATACCAGCTAAATGTCTTTTATTGTACAAAGTTTTCCTTAGATATACTAGATTTTTGTTTTTCCATATGAAGTTGAGAATTATTCTTTCAAGGTCTGTAAACAATGTTCTTGGAATTTTGATGGGAATTGAATTGAATCTGTAGATTGGTTTTATTAAGATATCCATTTGTAATTTGTAATATGTTAATCCTATTGATCTATGAGCATGGGAGATCATTCCATCTTCTGATATATTCCTCAATTTCTTTCCCCAGAGACTTTAAGTTCTTGTCATATAGATATTTCATTTGCTTGGTTAGAGTTTCACCAAGGTATTTTATATTATTTGTTGTTATTATAAAGCTTTTGGTTTCCCTAACTTCTTTCTCAGCCCATATACAGTTTATGTAAAGGTAGACTACTGATTTATTCAAGTATATTTTGTATCCAGTCACTTTTCTAAAGGTGTTATCAGCTATAGGAGTTTTCTGGTAGAATTTTTGGGGTCACTTATATATCCAATCTTGTTATCTGTGAATAGCAAAACATTGCCTTGCTTATTTCCAATTTGTATCCTCTTGATCTCCTTTAGTTACCTTTTTGCTCTGTCTAGAACTTCAGGTACTATGATAAATATATAGGGAGATAGTGGGCAGACTTGTCTTATCACTGATTCTAGTGAGATTGCTTTAAGTTTCTCTTCATTTAGTTGATGTTGGCTATTGGCTTGCTGTATATTGATTTTATTATGTTTAAGTATGCACTTTGTATTCCCTGATCTCTCCAAGACATTTAACATAAAGCGATTTTGGATTTTTCAGCACCTAATGAGATGATTACATGACTTCATTCTTTCACTTTGCTCTTATGGTGGAGGATGTGTTTCACTGAGAGTGTGGTCTTGGAAGTTTTGTGCACAAGCCCAGTGCAAAAGTGTCTGTCTCCTGGAACATTCAGATTTCTCAGCTCTCCTTGCCTGTCTAGATGCTGCCATTCTTCCTGTCATGGTGACAATGGAAAGAATCTCTGAAACTCTAATCTAGCCTCAAATTAATGTTTTTCTTTATAATATTTATTTTAGTCTTGGTGTCCCTTCACAGCAATGGAATCCCTAGAACAGATGTCAGTACCACAAGTGGGGTATAGATATGATAAACCTGACAATGATCTTTTGAGTAATTTGCATTATGTGACTTTGTATTTGTAAAGTAGTGGTATGCTTTAAATGGGTCCTTCCTAGTAGGAATATGGAAGATATTAATGGTGAGGGTGATTTGAACTGTGTGGGCATGGTTCAAGATGGTTCAGAGGAGAAGAATTTTAGTATGTTCCTTAGATATCATACTTGGAATATTTTGGTGAAGAATATGGCTACTTTTTGCCTTTGTTGAAGAATTTGCATGAGATTAAGGTAAAGAGTTTCAGATAAATTACATTGATAAAGGAGGTCCCAAAACAACACAGCTTAGAATCTATAATGTGCTTTTACTACTATGAACCTCATTTTTGATCAGGCATAGCAAGCTTAGAAAGAAAAAGTAAAAAATATATGGTTAAAGTGTGAAAGGGACTACAGGAAGTTCAATAGAGCTAAGTCCTGCATAAAAGGATATAAAATGGAATTAAGGTAAAGTAGCCTTGGGGCAAAATCTCACCAGTAAGCTTAAAGTTTATGAGTTTACAGTTGATATAGGGATGTTAGATGTTATGATTACCTTGTTATTATTTTTATTTGGGATTTTAAAGTGGCATTAACTACAATTTAGAAATGGGGGGCACATTTGTGATCCAGATCTTGAAACTAGAATACAGAGGCTTCTGATGTGGTTGTTGACATGGAATGACAGGTTTTGGTCTTGAGGCAAAGTGACCATGAAAAACTTAAGTTCAGAAAGGGTGATACACTCATTTAATACTCCCAAATAGATAAAAGTAGATCTCTGAATTCAAGGCCAGCCTGACACAGAGAAAACTCCATGTGGAGAAAAGGTTAAGTCAAAGCTTGGTGGACTGTGTCTTAAATCCCAGCACTCAAGAGACAGGAATGCAGATCTATGAGTTCAAAGTCAGTCTAAAGAGTGAATTTCAGAATAACCAATCTTAGTCCAAGAATGAATTCATTGAAAACATAGAGCTGGTGATGATGTAATAGAATGAGGAATGCATGTCCCAGACCCAGAAAGTATCAGAATTTGGCAGCTTTGGCCATGTATCTCTGGCTTTAGAATAGAAGGGGTTACTAGGACAATTAATGCTGGTTATCTGGAGCTAAGGAATTATCCCTGATTAAGAAGAAACCAGAACCACTGAATTGAAATCTTCTGGGAAGTGTTTTCTGAGAGCACAAAGAAGCTGTATTTCAGAGATAGCCAAGGTTGCACCTTGTCTGGACTTGGTAATATATAAGAGACAACCAGTTTGTGCTGGTTTTGAAGGAATGAAGGAGTCATAAAAAGCACCTGAGGCTTGAAACTGTGAGAGGCTAGGAATGGTCATTGGTGAAGATGCATCTTCAGTTGTAGTTGACCCAGGACTGAAGGAGTTATGCAAAGAAGTTGAGAGAAAGAGAATCTAAGAAAGGCTGTTGCTAAAGCATAGCTGCAGCAGAACACAGCAGTTTACTGGAGATGCTAGTATCACGGGATGACCAGCAAGAACAGCAGAAGTCATGAAGTGGAGTCAACCTGAGTCTAGAGTGCTACAAAGGGCAGAGCTAGAGAAAGGATCCAAGCCCTTTGAAGGATCCCAGAAGAGCAAGGGTGAACCCCAGACTTTAGAACAAGATGCTGTAAATTTGAAGTTGCTTTGGAAACCCTATGATGCTAAACATTCCATAGCCGTGGGATATTTGCTGAGGAAAGCTACAAATGAGAAGTAGAACCAGATCAAGAGAAAGAAGTTTGTTGCAGTTAACAAAGAAGAAAGGAAAAAAATTAAAAGTAAAAAAAAAAAAAAAGATGAAAGGAGTTGGAGATCTGAAAGTACTTTGATATTAGACATGGACATGCTGTGTTTGGAGTTTGTCCAGTTCTTTCTTTTATCTTGGTTTTGTCCAGTATATCATCACTCTGACATTTTGAAATAGTATTGTTTATCCTGTGAAGTTGGAAATATATAATCTACTTTTTTATTTTTATTTTTATAGGAAAATATGGTTAAGTGATCAGATAAATCTCTGAAGAGACTTTTTACTTTGGACTTTAAATATATTTTTAAAACTACTACAGACAATGGGAACTTTGAAATTATACTAAATGTATTTTTCATTATGTTGTGACTAGGGATGGCCCCATAGACTTATGTGTTTGAACAAGACAGTAGGGCCAGGGAGTGGAATATTGTGGTTTGAGTAGGTTTAGATGCTGTAATATTTGAATGTTTGGCCCTCAGGGAGTGAGACTATTAAGGAGTGTATTTTTTAAAAAAATATATGGCCTTGTTGGAAGAAGTGTGTCACTATGGGAGTGGGTTTTGAGGTGCAATCTTCAAGTCCCCCCCCCCCAGTGTAAAAGAGTCATTTACCTCCTGGGTGCCTAAGGATCATGATGTAGAACTTTCTGCTCTTACAGTGTTATGTCTGCCTGGATGCTACCATGCTTCCTGCCATGATAATGGACTGAACCTCTGAAACTGTAAGTCATCCCCAATTAAATGATTTTCTTATAAGAGTTGCATTGGTCATGGTCTCTCTTCACAGGGATAAAAAACCCTAACTAAAACATAGGCTTCCCATTATCTAAGGAGAAGAGAAGAGGATAATTTGGGATAGATTTTTAAGGACAGGACTGGGAGAAGAGAAGGAAGGGGTGCTTTGATTTGGATATAATGTGAATAAAATATAAATTATGGAGAAAAGGGGGTTAGAAGTAAGGAATTATTTTGTGAGTCATTTGAGTTTGGGTTATTTGTCTTGACATATAGTTTAATGAGATCATTATACATTTTTGATATTAGTTCTCTATTTGATATGTAGTTGTTGATTTCTTTTTTATTCTGAGTTGTCACTTTGTCCAAATGACAGTATCCTTTGTGGGGAAGACTCTTCCCAATTTCATGAAATCCTATATTATACTTGATCTTAGTGTCTGAAACAGTGGTTGTGGGAAGAAATATATGAAGAAAGAGTTAAAATTATGGGGCATTTGATGGGTAGTCTAGAAATGTAGTATAGTAGAAACCTACTAAAATATATGAAGGTGGTCTAAGTGAAATTGCCAAATAATGGGGGAGGCAATGTCCAAAATGGACATTTCTTGTCAACAAAGTTTCCAATGATGGCATTGGGCAACATCCAAAAGGGGTGTTGTTAAAAGGGGCTCCTTGTAATCCCCAAACAACTCATGTTGCTGGTGAAACAATAGGCTGTCTAAGCAAACTGACACCAAGGATCCTTGTTGAAGACAACATCTACTACACAACTCATTATAACTGAAGACAACAACTCAGTGCCACAGAGATCATTTACGTCTACCTTCTAACAACTTTGGTATACAAAAGTATTCTGTATGCTGCTGAAGGAGAAACACACACACCAAGCTTGCCACAAACCCTCTATGTACAGTGAGTGCTATACTGTCTGCAAGATATGCTCTGGCAAAAGAGGAGGGTATTCTTTAATTAGAGTATACTATTTCAATACTTCTGCTAATTTTTCCACATATTCACTCTATAGCAATTAGGCATCTACTAATGAAGAAAGGTTATAATATATAACTTTATTTCTCCCTTTCTTCCCTCTTTATTTTCTTGTTCGTTTTGATTTCTTCACATTTCTCTTCTCCCATATCCATAACCCATAATCCAAAATAATGATAATGACCTCAAACTTTTCTTGTTTCTTTTCTCTTATAAGTATTATAAAATACTTAGAAATGACAAATTAATTATTAGGCTTACAAAATAAAACCTGGTTTTCAATTAATTCTTTTAGATGAAGGAAGTTGTTTTGATCAAAACTTTAAAAAACAGTAGTGAACAATTAGTAAAATTAGTGAACAAATCATTCAAAACACTTTATTGCACAGAAGACACCAGAGTAGATTGACAAAATGTGTTTCTAGAAAGAAAACATGATGTAAAAAAGAACAAATTGTTGAAAAACACTTTAGAAGAAAATGTTCATACATGTGTGTGTGTGTGTTCATGTGGGCAAGCATGTAATGAATTAATGAATTTGAACCTATTTGTTCTCAGATTTCACTTATTGGAGCTAAGTTTTATTTTGACTTTCACCATAATTAAAATTAAAATTTTGATTACTTATTTAGTTTTAATAGAGAGAAATTTGGAATAGTCTTTTTTTTCACCCATACTAAGAGAATTGATTTACTCACAAGGTAATATGTAAATTATCATAGGAGAGGCTCTTGTTTAATCACAATAAAATGAAAACTGTGTGCACTAGGATGAAAAGGCAATAATAGTCAGAGGGAAGCAAGAAATCTCATTGCCAGCTACTACGTGTTGCAATAGTGGCTAAAGGTTTTAGAGCTAAGCTGAGGTCTATGATTGAGTCTCACTTATGTGTAAGATTTTTATTAAAGCCAAAGGGAAATTTAGGGTATTACTGATTTCATCAGAACTAAAACACCAGAAATGAAATCCCACAGGGGAAGCAAACATTTTAATAATCTATTATGTATCAAAAGCAGTAACATTACAGTGAAATGTCATGGAAAACCAAGTTACTGCAACCTTTAAATTCCACATGATCAGAGTTGAATTCTAAACCAAACAACCTAGGGATCCAAAAAACCTTTTGCTATTACAAACAAATTAATTTCAGGAAATTTCCTGCTATACAGCCTTACTACTCACTAAACACTTTAGATTGTTTGACCATATTAATACATGTTTTATGGGTTTTTTTCATTATCCTCTGTAAAATTAAAGATCTGTGACTGTACTGGGTAGTTTTGCATAAACTTGTCTCTTAACTGTCCATTTGTATTATTAAGATCTTATATTAAAATAAACAATTTTATGTGATCATAACATTTTTACAAATAATATGGATTTATTCTCATAAGAGAAATAAAACAAATAGTTTCATAATTTACAAAAAAAAGATACCAATATGTAAGTCACTATTGTAAGTTTAGGAAACGCAATGTAAAGAAAAGAGTGAAACACTTAATAATTGCTTGAAAACAACACTTATGGAGAGTAAACTGATGTTTTTAAAATCTGCACTAGTGAATCAAGAACATCAGAGAAATGTTGATATTGCCTTGTACAAAGACTTTTAGTTTCCTTAGAAAAATCTAAACATCTTATATTGGTATGGAAGTTCAAATTCACCAAGTTCTCTGAATCTAGTATTGCGAACAATGAAATGAAATGAAAACGAAAGCAGGAAAGACAAGGGATCCTGGCCAAACAATTAGTCTGACAGAGGCCACCAGCTGACCATGGCATTTCAGAAATGCTTTGGTGGATACTAAACCTACAAGCTGATTCAGAGTGCAAAGTGTGCAACCTCTAAAGAGGTAATTTCAAGAGTAAAAATATAGAAGTTTAGCAACAAAAATGTACATTATTCAGCTCGAGTTCATGTTGCTCTATAATTATTACATATGGCTATAATAGCAGAATTGCTTCTCAGTTACATATATATTGGTTTGTTCTTTAGTCAGTGAAATAACTAAATGATTGCAAATTTGAATTCCCCCTTCACTCTCAAAGAGTGATACAGAAATAGACTCACAATCACTGTTCCAATTTGAAATAGAGCAGGCCACAATTCTATCCAACTTCCCTGCAGTGTAATCAAATAACCTGCACACAAAGATGGAGGAAATGAAATAACAGACTTTAGCTCCTACCACCAAGATGTTTATATTATATCTATGGTTCACAGTTTCAGACAATCAGCTGGCAGATGCTGAAAAATAGCATCTCAAGACACATCAGCTGAAATGTCAGAGATGTTTCAAATTCTTGATAAGAAAGAAGACTGGTAATTGTGGAAACATAATTCCATAGAGGAGGAGCAAGTCCTGTACAATCACTGCTGTAGATTTCTTACCTCAGATGGTCTCTTATCACTTCCCTGTAAGTAAATGGACTGATAAGACCCCTCAAGTCTCTGAATGGGTTACTTTGTACTTGTCAGTGTGTGGCAATTCATATTTCTTTTTTTATTTCTTAGTCTTTTTATGTTATATTAAGTTATAAAAACAGATGAATATTAATAAATTAATTGGTGTAGTTATCTATTCTAGAGAACTAAACAAGAAAAGGACTACACAGAAAACGTCATAATAAATTAAAACTTCCTTTAGATTTTTAAAACTCCAAAAGTCAAAAAGATCACCAAACAGTATCAGAGATATTAGGTGTATAAAAATTAACCACTGAAGAATTAGGGTTCACTTCAGTGTTCATTCTTCTATGTGCAGCAAAATAAGAATGTTTCACTAAATTCTCTATGAATATTCTTCTTCTGTGTTATTTACCTTGGACATTTCTTTAGAACCATGCCTTTAGAATGCACTGTGGATCACTTAGATCAAAATAAAAATTTCTTTTAATTTTCTTTTAATTTCTTTGATTCCAGTGTACTTGGTTCCTGTTGTAGTATAAACAGATGGACTTTTGTGCAGTTATAATTTTCTATACAATAGAATAAAAATGAAGCACTCAAATACAACTTAGTTCAATTAATCAGAAACACCAAAAGGCTATTTTTCTAAGGCAACAGGCATCACATAAGAAAAGTGGGTGCTGTTTTGTGTGTGTGTGTGTGTGTGTGTGTATCTGTGTGTTTATATATATATGCAATATATGTATATATTAATAGACTGTGTTGTGTAATCAATTAAGAGCTCAACAAATTCAAATATATTGTATATCAGTTTAATTCGGGTATATAAACTTTCTTTTCCTGGTAATTTATGATTATACTTTTTAGGAATGAGCAGAGTAATTTACCTCTTTTAAAAGGATAACCTTTATCAACTCATGTAGTCTTACTGGAAAAGATGTAAAACAGCACATTAACATGTTTATTCTCTTTAGCAGGATGCAATTTCCAAAATGATTAATAAATGAAATATTTAAGTACAAACATTATTATTAGGGTGGTATTTGCAAAGTATACAGACACTGATCAATATTAACTGGGGAGACCACACTTTTTTTTTTTTAGGGAATGAACAATATGCTTGATTTGTTAACTGATGGATTGAAATTATTGTAATGTTTCTATCAGAGTGTTTGACCTCCTTCTATAAAACATAGAGTTCCTGCTTTCCCAATCGTTAATTAGCTTTTACAAATAAATGTCTTATAAAGTATTTACATACTTTTAGCAATTTATGGATTTATGCAGGTAATCTGGACACTTCAAAATGTCATTTCCTAAAATAAGATATCTTACATGTGCTTAATTCACTGAAAACCCTAGGTTGTACTAGATATCAGTTTGGGGACAAAAACATGAATTCAACCCTCTACTAATGTAGTCACTAATAACATAGGAAAGAAGATAGCTCTAAAAAGCTACCAATATGTCCATTTGACAATAAATTAATAGTTATTATCTCTCTATTAAAGCAAAAAATATAGGTACACAAAACTATAAATTTTATTATCTGATTATTTGTACACATTTTCTCTGGCAATAATTGACTTTATTCCATGCAATGTGTAACTTCCATGGAGTGAGATATATGTTGAATATACTTATAATATTTTCTAAATTAGGGTCCTGAAGAAATTGCTCAAAGGGTAAATGAACATGCTGGCCACACAGAAAAACCCAATTCGATTCCCAAGACACATATTAGGTGACACAAACAACCTATTACTTGTTCAAGAAAATCTGATGCTCCTCCCTTCTGTTCCCTGTATGTACATACATACTTGCTACATACACTCACACACACACACACACACACACACACAACAAACAGACAAACATCCTGTTTACACAGTTTATAACTAAACAAAATTTTGAGTTTAGATGGTAACCTATTAAAGATAATACTGCAGTGCCTGCTGCTGGGGATAATATAGTAATGCGAGAGCATAGGATATGTTGTTGGGCACCTTAAAGTGCATTCTTCTTCAATTTAATTTTTAATTAAAATATAATTGCATTATTATCATTTTTCCTTTTCACCCTCCAATCTATATCGGTCCCTTATTTGCTCTATAATTCATGGCTTTGTTTTTAATTGTTATTTATACACACACACACACACACACACATGCACACACACACATCATCATCATCATGATCACTACCATCATCTCTGACTATGTTTAGTATTACTTATATTTATATAATCTCAGGACTGAGGATTGGGTATTGGATAATGAAGTAGAGAACTTATCATGGGAGAGGATTATTTCTTTTGTTCTCAATATTTGATTGTGGCACATAGTTCTTTGTCTAGGGGTGGGGCACTTTGAGTTGTCTTCCTTCCATGTTAACATGTCTATTGGGATTGTCATTATTCAGACATTATTTAGGTAACCTTATTGTTATGGTAACATGGTTGATGCATCTCTGTAATTTCTAGGAAAGACAATCACACAAGTTTTTGTTATGGCTTTTAACATCTTTCTGTCCTCTCTTCTATGATGTCTCCTGAGGCTTTGTTAAAGGAATTGTATTATAGATGCGTCACCTGTATCTTGCACTCTATAATCTTTATTGTCCACATTTAAACATGTTATGTTTTTTTGTAATAGTCTGTCTATGAAAACATCAGACTCAATGATAAATAAGTCTTACTCTTGACATACACATAAAACAGTTATTTCAAAAGATAAACACAAGCACATTTTCTGGTAAAAATCAGCAGGAAAAATGAAAAATGAAAAACATAGGAGATAATAAAGTAAAAGTTATTTTAACACTGAGGAAATAGAATTTTTTTTTAATCTCCTAAATATGAAGACACACAGGGAAGGAAACTTTGTGGATAAAAAAATTGCACACTCCAGTGTGCAAAAATATATAAATGAGATATATGCATATCCCATATTGCACATGTCCTCAAAGAGCAGGAACTCTGTACTAAAACAATAATGATTGTGTGAGCTGGAACATGTAAGCATTGAAAGTTGTGATTTTGTAAGTTCCTAAGTTTATTTTAGATTCTCAAAACACATTTTCAAGACATTGAATATATTACTCTATGTTTGCTAATGAGTCTTTATCTGAGTTTGTTCCACATACATTTTTAAACTCTGAGCATTTATCAATATATATCATGAAGAATTTCACTTTTAGATTAAACTTCAAATACAGATAATAATAAAAAAAATCTTTGTCTTTGGTTTCAGTATAAACTAATTTCACACTAAAATACAAGTGACCACTTAACATTGCATGGAATCATTCATTTTATCACTTTAGTAATTTAGCATACAGCATTATGCACAAATTCACATACTGAAAGATATTTTCATATGAACACACCCATAAACATATGTACACACACATTCATATGCAAGATGAAAAGTTCAGTAGAAAATAAAGTAAAAAATTAAAATGATAAGAATAAATATAAATGTATTTAAATTCATGGTGTTTTACCAAATATTTGATGTATGGGACATTATTAAGTTAGTAGTTGGTAATTATATTGTGACTTGTAATATTTTTTATACTCCTCTAATAAAAAAGCTTATCTTAGAATTTCTATTTGGACTATAAAAGAATATAGACTTTTATGCTTTTTTAAAAAAACAACACAATATTAGGTTAAATACATCCTGTTAATTTGGATTTATTTATCTTTGACAGAGGTCTTAAACTTTATTGTCAGACCATATTTTACCATGGTATGTTACACTTTCATTAGAGATACAACAGACAATACTTCCAGTACTGGCTCTCTAATGACATATAGTATTGACTAGTAAGGTTTTTCCAAAATATTATATAGAGCCTAAGTCAGCAATAGGTAATATTAACAAATAAAAAGCCAATCCTACCTCAAAACTCACAGAGCTTTTCTAGTAATTTTAACATGTAAATAGTCATAATGGCCAAAGACATAATTAAAAATGCTCATAACTGGTATTGCTCAGACTTAAATAATTATAGCAATAGCACCTTCATGGCTAGGTGTAGAGAAATTTGAATCCAGAAACATAGTTGCTTTGGCAAGGGATTACATCCAAAGGTATGATCCAGCTGGAATGCAGACACACCGCACATCTGTGACTTTAGTACACACTTTTAATCACAAACAATGACTTCTAATTGAGGATCAGACAATGGGGCAAATCAGGGAAAAGATATAGAATATAGGATATGCTCAACTCTCGCAAAAACAGAAAATAGAGGCTAAAGAACAGTGAGACAGACATAAGTGAGTTCAGTTCAGCTCTTAGAGTTCATTTTATTTCATTTCATTTCATTTCATTTCATTTCATTTCATTTCAGATCCATTCAGTTTGTGGAGTTCAGATGCAGTTTTTCCAAGCAGAACAATTCAGTCAGAAGCTGAGAGAAGCCAGCTTGAATCAATTAGTTGGGAGAGGAGTTTGAGCCAGAACAGCAGAATTGAACCAACTCATGTTCAGAAAGTCCTAGAAAGATTGAGTTTATTCATCAGTAAGTCTTGAAGGCTGAAATATCATAAGCCTAGTTTAGCAGACAGGCTGGAGCTGAAGGCTGCAAGGTCTGGGCTTCAGAAGATTAGATGGTATGGAAGCTAGAAATTTCCAGGCCTAGCCATAAAGATAGTTAGAAAAGAGAAGGAAATGCTCTAGGCTTAGCCCAATCTATATTTGCACAGATTGGATAGGGTTCCCATTTCATAGTGTCTTCTAAGGAAATAACAGTGACATTTAAAGCTAGGCTTTTGCTCTGGCAAGTTCAGCCAGTTTAATGCTTCCGAATGGAAGAGTGTATAGCAGTGACTGTCCGGAACATGTCATAAATCTATTCTTGTCAAATTAGAGTACAGAGATATTTTGCATATCTGAAAACAGTCATCTTTAGTAGATGCTGAGTATATATCTTCCTTGTTCCCCCTTTGGGTAGGAATATGGGAATACTAAGTAGGTTTGACAGAGCAATACATGAAGAGCTCTGGAAGATTTATGAAGCAGTGCATCCATTTATATCACATTATTGGAAAACATTCATGTTACATAACTGCTTACCTGCAGGCATCTTGATGTAAAGGCCTTGTATTTTTAACTGTTGCCCATTATAGCATCTTTGTGGCATATTCAAAACCAGGCTTGAAGAAAAAAATGGAGAAGCCCTCAATATCATTCTGACTGTGAGCATGGTACATATTTCACTCAATATGAATAGTTTTATGTAATAATTTACTATAAATACTATAAATATTTTAATAAACTTGTCTTGCTAGAATCATCTATTACTAGATACTGTCAGTTGGAAATTTGGTACTTTTTAGTTATTATTTACAACTAGCAGACATGACTTAGTTTGATAAATCAGGTGATTGGTTGATTAGGTCCTCAATGTCTGAGGTAGGATTCATTGTCCAGTGAAGTATGGACACTATACAATGTGTCTTCTCAGTCTGAGATACTTGCATCGTCATAAAGACTTATAGTTTCTATGAGTCCTACAACATCTGGACTGTGGTGTCAACATAAAAATTCAAGCACCAACTGACATTAAACTATGATTTCAGTGTTCAAAGTTTCATCATTAAACCTTTGTTATTTTTACTGATTTCTTTGAATTTCTGATCATTTTTGCCATTTTTAGTACTTTGCACACTCATTGGAACTTATAGTGAAAACATTATTTGAAGTATCTCATGCAGTGCTAGTTTCTCTCTATAAAATATGTTAAAGCACTGTTTTTATTAGTTTCTTGTAATGAACAAGTATAGGACTGTAGCTCATTTCAAGAGTGTATTTCTCAGCAATGTGCATGAGTTGTTTATTGCTTATTACATTATGTATGAAGACATGTTCTAACTCCACTAACTAGTTTTCTTCCTTTTGTTAAACTTCACATTCTTAAAAGGATTGACGAATTGGAACAATGGCACACACTGCTGAGATTTGTGACTGTCATCCTTCTGGTTGGAATTGCTCATAGATCTTGCAAGAGTAGCAGAGATGCATCCATTATAACCGTCAGTCAGAGTGGTCATTAAGCACTTTCTGCAGTAGAGATTGCTACACCAGATGGTACTTCATGAACAATAGACGATGCACTCCAAACTGCCAAGCATTTGTTCTTTGTCATTTTAACTCAGAACCTGCGAAGAATAAAAGCCAGCAGTACCTGTAAAATTCAAATTTCTTGTGGTAATTATCTAGATTTTCTAGCCATAAACTTTTCTTAGTTGCACATAAAGACAATCTGGTCTTTGTATTTGGAATGTACAGTGTGGGTTTATTTATACATTTATTCATTCATTTGGGGATATGGTCTCATGCTGGCCTGAAACTGACAATGATCTTTCTATCTCTACATTTTGAGTGATAGGAGTAAAGAAATGTGATACCACACCTAGCTTAGATTGTGTAATGTTTAACCAAATACATTGGTCTTTAAACACATTACTTCATTAAATAAAGACTCTTTCTTTTACATCACTGTAGTCCAATATGTTTTCTAACCTGATCCCTGGTGGTGTAAAAGAAACAAAAGAAGTTCATTTTGATTTGTATTAAAACAGCAAAGTTTCTATAATACTTATTTCCATTATAGAAAATATTTTTATTCATTTTTATTTTTGTTGTTGTTTATTTTTTAATTGTACTTTAATCACAAGCTTTCTCACTTAACTTTCCTCCACTATCATTCTAATGCATATTCTCTTATTGCTTATTATTATATTCATATTTGTATATGTAAATATATATATATATATATATATATATATATATATATATATATATATATACATTTCTAAATATATGCTGTTGAGTTTGTATAATGCTACTTGTATGTATGTATTCAGGCTTAACCATTTGTTTCTGAACAACCAATTGTAATTTTCCCTCGGAAGGACCACCTCTCCTGCTCCCAGGTTTACTCAGTTGACAGTAGTTCTTTGTTTAGGATTGAGGCCTCATGGGCTTTTCCTCATTGGCATGTCCATTAATGTCGTACTTCTCTAGTTTATATTTAAGTGATTATACTAGACATATATCACATATGAAACTTCTGATGATACTAGAAAACATAATTTTATGCCAGGCTCTCTGATTCTGTACTTCTGATAATTTTTGTGTCTCTTATTTTACAATGCTTCCCAAGTCTTTGGTGCAAGAGTATTTTGTAGACGCCTCCACTGGGAATGGCCACCACAACTATGCATTTTGTTTGTCTGATATTTTCTGTAGTATTCTCGGTTGTAAAAAGAAATGTCTTTGATGAGGGTGAAGACTACACCCACCTATGGATTTAAGGACAAATGTTTACAGATTATTATTTGGAAGAATGCTTGTTTAGTAAATTATGGTTGTAGATTTTCCTTCAACCACTATGACTTTAATAGAACTGAGTAGTTAGTTAATTAGGTTTCCAGTTCCAGGGATGATTTCTTTTTTTGTTGAAAAGTTATCAAGTACAAATAGCTGTTGCTTTTTTTAAAGTGTGCTATCAATGTTGAACTTAAGGCTTTCTTTGGAATCCATTTTGATATTGTGTACCTGTGTGTGTGTGTGTGGTGTGTGTGTGTGTGTGTGTGTGTGTGTGTGTTTGTGAGAAAGACACATATACAGAGAGAGAGAGAGAGAGAGAGAGAGAGAGAGAGAGAGAGAGAGAGAGGTACATAAAGAGATCATACATAGATTCATAGAGAGTAGAAGCACAAAGAGGTACACCCACAGACACACATACTCTATTTCTCTCTCTCTTTTTCTTTCCTCTATTCCTTTTTCTTTCGGAGAAGGCATGCACACATGTGTTATTTCCTCCTGTCTCTGTTTTCCTTTCTGTCACATATTTTCATCTATGAAAGAAAAGACTTCCATATTTTCTCTCTATTCTCTCAGGATATTAGCCTGAGAGAAATGATGATGGCTTGTCTCTTAACTCATAGATATGACAACTGGGGGTGGGGTACAAAGCCAGAAATAAAATATGACTGATATTAAATGTGAAAGACATGATTCTCTCTGGCTTAAATACTAGAAAGAGTAATCAAATTAGTTCCCTTCCATGGTTCAGGCTTAAATTTAGTCTTACATTTGTAATTTAAAATTTATATGTAATAACCACTACAAAGATCAACATAATTTATCTAAATTACACCCAGAAAATGTTATGATCATTATAAGCCAAATGTTTTGGAAAAATGAAAATATGTTATTCCCACTGAAAGAAAACCTTTAAAAACATTTAAAATCTACTAAACAAAAATATTATCATTAAATTATTATAAAAATATATAATATGAAGATTAAAAAAACAATGTTAACAGGTAAAAGGAATTGTTTTTAATGGGCTATTAGTTTTAGTGAGTTAAAATGAACACTTAGTTAAAACAAAAATAAATATTAATTAGTATAATTCATTAAGTATAGCAAGCAGCATAATATATTCCCAAAATTATAACATAGAATGTGAAACAAAAACAGCTGAATGTAAAAACCAATAATGTGATGTAGCTTTATAAATCACATATTTTACATAGTGAATATTAAAAATGTGTCTTTGTCAGGCTTGGAAAAAGTATATTAAAATAAACAAGTATTTCTTGTCACCTATATTTTGTTCTCATAATCCAAAATCAGTTTATGTTTAAAGTGTTTTTTAATCTATCGTGTTGGTTAATTCAGAGAAAATAGAATTAAATCCTGAAACAGGAAAAACTACAAATGATTGCTTACTGCAAGGTAATCATTCGAAGTTTGGTACTTTGATATTAATATTTTCAGGATACTCAGAAATAAGACAAAATTTATTGCACATTTGATCCCATCAGCATCATTCTGAACTCTAGAAGGATGTACAGAAATGCAAAACATAGAAAATGGAACCTCTGAATTTACTATTATTTTTTCCAAGTCACATCATTGTGATTATATGTATAAAACATTAGATAAATAGATGAGAGAGAGAGAGAGAGAGAGAGAGAGAGAGATCTTAAACTAAGTTCTAAGCAATTTCCCATCTACCTCCCCAAAGTGGTTTGTCAGATGAAATTTTTTTTGGTGGTAACACAATGAATCACTTTTATTTCTGAATGCATCCACATTTCAACATTTAGTGGTCCTGAACAGTGTGGAGAATATGGCAATGAGCCAGGAGACCAGGACCACCAATTGGCAAATGAGGTAACACAGAGCTCCTCCATGTCCCTGCTGAGGGTCTGTGGGGCACCTCTGAAACCTTAGTCCACAGTGTCAGAGACTCACTTTCCAGCTGCCAAGCTCCATATCAAACCCAATGGGCAACCAGGGTGACACATGAGCCCTGATCAAACCCCTTCACTGTATAAAAGCAATGGAATTATGGGAGCCAACTCTGAACCATATGCTGTTAGCACTTTCTGTATGGCCTATCTCTAGCCTAATTACCAAGGATCCTGAATGCTGAGCAGTCTGAATAGCCCCATTACACCTCTGCTCACCTGGAAACCCAAGCTTAAAGCCCATGGGCTGATGGTAGTGGCAGCACGGAGTACTGTCCTTCCCAGGCTGGTGGCAAGTGAACGAGTGTGGTCTGGAACTAAGAGAAGAAGACTAGTTTCTTTTAACCTCATCTGATGGCTTCAGGCCACAGCAAGTGTTGGATAATGAAAGGCAACAAGGAGGTTGAGGAGGGGCAAAGCAACACTCCTTGATAAAAGTGGTGAGACAGGCAGTCCTGAGTTCCTCATCCATGGCCAATTTTAGAGGGAGGAAAGGGTTACAGTCTAAGCTTTGGCGAAGTGTGGTTGTGAAGGAATAGGGACAATAGGTTTGATGGGGCAACACTTAAAACTTTAGAAAGCAGGAGTGCAGCTAAAATGCCCCCAACCCCAGCAGGGGTACCACAGCTTCTACCTAAAATCTTCCCATCTATCCTAAGTGCCACCGTGCAGTTGTGGCAGAGTGCAGGGCAGGCAAAGGCAGAGAGACCCAGGTCATTGGCCAATAGCAAGTGATTTTATGATCTGTCTGTTCATAGTTACGTTAGCTGTGCCCACCGCTACCAAAAGAAACCAATTTCCGTATAACTTCTTGATTTCCCAAAGTCCAACGAGGTAAACAGCAGTTATACTTGACAGATGATGTTACACAGAACAAATTAGGTATTCCAAAAGGACATTAAGTTAATATCAGAATAGTGTCTCAAGGTGAAGTCTTCAATGGAGCTTCCTCTCCAGTACTTTGAGGTATACAGATAGATCTAGAAAATTCAGTAATGCAGGAATTGAAAACGTAGGTTGGATGGGGAGGAGAGACAGAACCTTGGTGACTAATTGCTGTAACACTGTCTTTCTGGAAGCTACGGCAGCTTCATGTTGTCTTTTGACATCATAAAATGTTGAAGTTCTTGCAGGACGACTTTGATGCTGTGGGGATTCTGCCACTTTGCCGGCACTGCCATGGCTCTTGGGATCCACCACTCTATCTGATGTACTTAAGTTGCTCATATTGACTTTTGTTACAAATCTTATAAATGGGATTCTTCTGCATATTTAGATCTACATTCTATGTATAGGCTGTATTTAGGTTTTTATTAATTGTTTTTAGAGGCCTAATTATCATTCATGTCCATCTTGTAAGTCTCATGTGTTTCTGGTCCTCCAGACTCCAGCTAATGGTGCCATCACCAGCTCTTTTCTGGCCTTCTGCCAGCTCTTCCATAGTTGGAAATTCCAAGGGACTTTTACTCTTTCACCTGTGTTGGCTGCCAACTTGTGTCACTGTTGCCCAAAGCCATATGCAACAATTGAGAAACACTGAAATAGACCTCCTTTGTGTAAGATGGTTTGCTCAATGCTTCTTATCTGTGGACATTCCTCGTAGAGCTTTTGAAGCATAGCATGTTGATTTTTCTGATGTAGGTGCTATAGTGGTGGTGGTATTTTTGTCTTGTTACTTCTGATCAAGGTCTGTACTTAAGCAATAATTATATTTTTATTCATTGTGTTGGGGTCACAAACCACAGGAACACCGATCTCAGTCAGACAGGGATAGTTTATTGAGCCCTGGGACTGATTGATCAGGGCCATGAGGCAGGCTTGAAACTGAAACCATGGCCTTGAGGTATTATCTTACAGGGTTTTAAACCTAAAATTCATGAACATCTCTGGCAGTTATTCCACTAAGGATTTAGTAATAGGAAAATTTCCTTAGGAAAGGGTTTTTTGCTGTACATTTATCCTGCTCCCATTGTTTGGGGTATTCAACTTTGGTAGGGGACTTATCTAACATTCATATCTTAATTTGACAACCTGATGGGACTTGTCCAACATTTTTGTCTTAACTTTCCAAGGATGTTAGGTACTCATGTACAAGTCTCTTTCTCCCAAGAAGGATGCTACTTCCCAGGGAGATCTTGGGAACTTAAACTTTACTTGACCCCCTATTCAAAATGAAAGTCTTCTTATATTAGTACAGGGCTTTGTCTTATCTTGGGTTCCATCCCAGGTGTAGCTTATAAGAGAAAATACCATAAAAGCTTATACACAGATGGAAGAAGTGCTCCTGGGTGGTTGGTTTGGGTCCAAGCTTATTGTGGGTAACTATACAAAAGCAGTTCTAGTTTCCTCTAGTATCATTGGTTTTCAGGGGCACAGAACATAACAGAATCTGTAATGAACTTGAGCATAAGAGGGTTTCCTGGTAACAGCAGAAACAACATATGAGAAAGTTTTCTTATACTACTTGTAATACCATGAAATGGCAGGCTAGCCAGGTAACAGTTACCTAGACCTTAACATTCCATCTAGGCTTTAATATTTTGCCTAGTCCTTAATAATTAACACATTAATTTGTTGTGTGTTCATTTCAACATATGCTAGTAAAACTTCACAAATGGGTATGTACAAAAATGGACTCATAACTGCACAACATCTGTGAATAAGTGACAGTTGAGTACCCATCACAAAAAAAAATCTACATCATTCCTTACAAAAGCTATAGGATAGAAGAGCAGAAAAAGCTGATCTCCCAGATAGATCAAACTGACTACAATCACAATCTTAAGATAGTTAAAGATGGGAATATAGTATCTGCACAAGAATGAACATGTCACAGTTAGACAAAGACAAAGGAGAGTCTCAGAGTATACTACTCCTCATTGTTGAAGTTTGCCTACTGATAGATTGATGGGAAGTGGTGATACATGCCTTATGTACATACCCACCGATGACTCTCCTAGACTCTAATGTCTATTTTCAATCTAATAATCACAGATACAGCCTTGGCTAAATTAAGTGGATCATGAAACAAAACCGAAAGTCATGAAACTAAAAAAATGGACTGGTCCCAAATGAGTGTGGTAGGAATTAGAAGCCATTAAGTGGCAGAGGATAGAGAGGCTGATCAAAATATTTTGTATATAAATAAAATTCTCAAATAATGTCAGTTACATGCCTAAATATCATATTCCATAAAGTTCTAGCTAGGCCACCATTGGAGAACAACAGTTGGATGTCTTGAATGATGTTCTTCATAATGATGCTGAAGGAAGTCCTCAAATTCAGTAAGCTAAGGAAAGCGACGTGAAGAAAGAGTGTGTTTTTTTGGGGAATTTGGAGGGAATACATGGTCCAGTGACTTGCACTTTAGGAGAGGGGAATCTAGAGGGATTTGAATACTAATACCTGAGAGTTTTATTGGAAAAATATGCAACTTGAGAAATCCAGAAGAAAATTCAAATTAATTCATTCATTGAACAAATGAATACATCAATACTATAATAAAAAGCTTTACTCTTGCACAGGCTATCCTCTAAAACAGTTCTAAGCAAAAATCATTCATTTTGTATTTATGTTTTTATGGGTTATAACTTTGGACAATCTGAATGTATAAAATAAGATCAAAGAACAGCCTCCAGCTTAATGCCCTGTAGGATTAGCTTTAGTAAGAGCTCTTCTTGGAGAGCAATGGTAAGATAAAGAAACCAGAGATATCAGACATTCTGGTTTTTTTCTTTTCTAAATCAATACAGTTTCTCAAATTTATCTAGTTTTCTTAAAGAAGTACTTCTAATTGCTATCAAAAGAGCGGTTAGGAAAGGTACCCCCCCCCCTCGTAAACACTGAAAACAGATCTGGGAAACCAGGATCGACACACACACACACACACACAAAGTGCATTTTACAAACTATCAACTAAAATATATTTTACATGAATTATGCTTCCATTAAATTCTACTAGCTGCATTTTTATGTTCAAAAAATATTTTCACATCTAAGGAGATTACAACAGCTTTTAACATCTGGGCATCAGCCCCTTGCCTCCTAGGAGGGCCTTATCTCCTTTCCTGTGGGTGAGGCTGGGCTCCTTGGCAGAACCCTAGAATGAGCAGGCTCCAAAGGGGCCCATCTCCAATCTTGACAACTTCTTACTTATGCCTTGCTCTTTCAGACTGATTTCTTCCTCCAAAGAGCTTATCTAATGTGACATTTTCCCTTTGAGTTTCGGACAGGGCTTCCAAAACAACAAGAACAACAACAACTGTAGTGCACAGCCTCGCCGATAAGGAGAACGCCACACTCAGGATTCTTCTGACAGCATTTATTGAACAGCTCTTCAAGATGGAGAAAAGGGGAAGGACACCGAGCTCAGAAAGCCCGCTGCTTAAATAGAGCTTTGGGAGACGTGCAGATCCCTCATTGGCTCAAATCTTTCATCCAATTGTCATACTCGGTTTTCGCGCCATGCGCAGGCGCATTCTCAAGTAAAGCTTCCGTGAAGAACCAGGAAGCAGAAGCCTGCGCCATCTTTTAATGGCAAATGCGGCTCCTCACAAACAACAACAACAAAAATAACCTGTGAAGCCTTCAGGCCTCACCCAGCCCAATTACTCATCAGGAGCAGTTTATCTTCTAAGCATCAGGGCCTGGACCTGAGGTTGCCAAGTCTTTGCCTTCACGGTTCACTTCCACATCCCGGTGCAGCCTGTATCAGACTTTCCTCACCCTAGTGACTTGTCCTCAGATTGCTGGACCTGTGTCTCCCCTCTCTAGGGAGGACCCAGTGCCATCTTCCACAGTGGATGTCCCCAGAACATGCCCTTGTAGATGTGTCTGGGTGGCAGGTGGCCAGCACTGGGCCCAAACCACATCATATCTCCCTGCACTGCACCCTCTCTGATCACATGCTCCTCTTTGGTATGAACAAGCTACAAATAACAAAACTTCAGGACCTCAGCCCAGGGTAACAGGGGACTGTGCCTTCTGATCAATCACTGGTGGGGAGCATGAGGCTATAACAATCTCTCAGCAACAGTAAAGAACTGAAAATGCAGGGCCTAGATCCTAGAGGAAGTGACTGCAGCTCAGGTCTATGGATTGTGTATCATTCTTATTAGCAGTTATCCCATTAAAATAAAATGAACTTACACCAAGTAATGATAGACTTATCATGTTCCAATAGGCTGAGTAGTAAAAATTAAATAATAGTCAAATTGAGTGGAAAAATAACTACCATATAGTTACCATTTTATAGAGAGGATGAAAGGAAAAATGTTATAAGTGTTATATAATATGCTACTAGATGAATATCATGTGGGAAATAGAGAAATAAAAAAAGGAATGTTGAAAACAGAAAAGATGAAGTCAGAAAACAAACAAGGTAACAATAACTTAGGTAGAAGTAATTATTTTATTCCAATGGAAACAATAACTTACAAATTGCAAGGTTTTTAATAAAACAAGTGACATTAATTTAATTTTCAACAAATAAATTTATTAATTGTTATTTCTATGATTAAAAAAATGCAAATGGATTAATACTTGACTTGTAAAACTTACTGGAAAGCAACTACAGTAATCAAGACAATAGGGGAAGCACAGAATTGAGCAGACACAAGATTAGTACATAGAAAATATGATAGTCTAAAAACTGATACTCCAATATTACCTTTGGAGGAAAGGTGGTGCCATTCATGTGGAGTTGGAATTAACTGAGATGCCAAAAAAGAATCAAGGTACAAGTTTAAGTTAAGAATGGAGTATATCAGGAGTCTGACATGAGAAACTGAAGTTTGAGATATGCATTGTAATTTAATAATCATCAAACTAAAGGGAGAGAAACTTGAAGCAATTCCACTAAAATCAGGGACTAGACAAGCCTGGCCCCTCTCCCCCTATCTATTCAAACAAATCAGTTGCATTCCTCTACTCAAAAGATAAATGGGCTGATAAAGAAATCAGGGAAACAATATTCATCCCAATATTCACAAATAATATAAAATATCTGAGTGCGACTCTAACCAAGCAAGTGAAAGATCTGAATGACAAAAACTCCAAGTCTCTAAAGAAAGAAATTGAAGATCTGCCATGCTCATGGATCAGCAGGATTAACAGTAAAAATGGACATCTTACAAAAAGCAATCTAGAGATTCAAGGTAATCCCCATCAAAATTCCAACTCAGTTCTTCACAGAGATAAAAGGAGTAATTCTAAATCTCATTGAGAATAACAAAAACCCCAGGATAAAAAAAAAAAAACATATTCAACAACAAGACAACTTTTGAGAGAATCACCATTCCTGATCTCAAGCTGTACTATAGAGCAATAGTGATAAAAATTGCATGGTGTTAAGACAAAGGCAGACAGGTAGATCAGTGGAATAGAATGAAGTCCTAGAGATAAACCCACACACCTGTGGTCCCTTAATTTTGACAAAGAAACTAAAATCATGCAGTGGAAAAAAGAATTTTCAACAAATGGTTCTTGTTTAACTGGCTGTCAGCATGTAGAAGAATGCAAATTAATCCATTCTTAGCTCCATGTACAAGCTCTCAAGTCCACGTGGATCAAGGACCACCACATAAAATTAAATATGCTGAATCTAATAGAAGAGTAAGTGGAAAAAAGCTTTAAAACACATCAGCACAGAAGAAAATTTCCTTAACAGATCACTAATCGATCAAGCTCTAAGATCAAAATTGACAAATGAGACCTCATAAAATTGAAAAGTTTCTGTAAGGCAAAGGACACTATTGATAGGACAAAACGGCAACCAACAGATTGGGAAAATATCTTTATCAATCCTACATCCTATAGAGGGCTAATATCTGAAACATACAAAGAACTCAAGAAGTTAGACTCCAGAGAAACAAATAACCCATTTTAAAAAGGGGGTACAGAGCTAAACAAGAATTATCAACTAAGAAAACTCAAACAGCCAAAAAGCACTTAAGAAATGTTCAGCATCCTTAGTCATCAGGAAAATGCAAATCAAAATGACCCTAAGATTCCACCTCACACCAATCAGAATGACTAATATCAAAAACTTGGTTGACAACAGATGCTGGAAAGGATATAGAGAAAGAGGAACACTCCTCCATTGCTGATGGGACTGCAAGCTAGTAAAACCACTTTGGAAATCAATCTAGTGGTTCCTCGGAAAACCTGAAATATTTCTACCTTGATACCCTTGGTGAAAAATGATCCAACATATAACAAAGACATTTGCTTCACTATGTTTGTACCAGGCTTATTTAGAATAGCTAGAAGTTGGGAACAACCCAAATGTCCCTCAACAGAAAAAAGGATACAGAAATTGTGGTACATTTACACAATGGATTATTACTCAGCTATTAAGAACAATGACTTCATGAAGTTCACAGGCAAATGGATGGAAATAGAAAATATCATCCTTAGTGAGGGAACCCAGATACAAAAGAACATACATGGTATGTACTCACTGATAAATAGATATTAGCCCAAAAGCTCAGAATATCCACAATACAACTCACCAACCATCTGGAACTTAAGAAGAAAGAAGACCAAAGTGTAGATGCTTCAATCCTACATAGAACAGGGAACAAAATAATCACAAACATTAAAGAGAGGGAGGCAGGGCCCTTGGAAGGAGAGAGGAGGGGGAGAAAAACATGGGAGCAGGATCAGGTATTGAAAGGGACAGGAGAGAAGTACAGAGAGTCAGGAAATTTTATAGAAACATGTAGCTGCGGGTGATGTGGAACTGGCATATCTACTAGAAAGTCCCAGAGTAAGGAATCAACAGGCTCCCTGGACCCAATAATGATGGCTTTAGCTGAAATACCCAACAAAGGGGAAAGACAATCTGTAGAAACCACCTATAGTAGACAGGCATGACACCCAGTTGAGGTATGGGGCCTCCAAGTCATCTCAAAATTTTCAACCCAGAAATGTTCCTGTCGAAAGAAAAGACAGAGACTAAATAAATAAATAAATAAATAAATAAAATGGAACAAAGACTGAAGGAAAGGTCAACCAGACACCATCCCATTTAGGGATTCATCCCATCTGCAGATACCCTGCCCCTCATACTATTGCTGATGCCAACAAGCACTTGCTGACAGAAGCTCAATATGACTGTTTCCTGGGAGGTTCTACCAACACCTGACCAATACAGATGCAAATCTTCACAGCCAACCATCATACTGTGTCCAGGGACCCCAATAGAAGAGCTAGCAGAAAGAGTGAAGGAGCTGAAGGGAATTGCAAGCCCATAGGAAGAAAAATATCAACTGAATGGACCACCCAGAGCTACCAGAGACTAAACCACCAACCAAAGAATACACATGGAGGGAGTCATGGATACAGGTACATATGTAGCAGAGGATGGCCTTATATGCCATCAATGGAAGGAAAGGCCCTTGGTCCAGTCAAGGCTTAATGCCCCAGAGTAGGGGAAAGCTAGAACATTGAGGTGGGAGTGAATGAGTGGGTGGAGGAGCACCCTCATATAGGCAAAGGGGATGGGACAAAGAAGGATAGAATGGTGGTTTTGTGGAAGTGTAACCAGAACGGGGAATATCATTTGATATGTAAAGGAATAAAATGATTAGTGAAAAATTTTCTTAAAAATAATTATTTTGACACAGTAATTGCATTTTCAAATTCTAATATTCAAAACCCTAGTTAATATAGACATCTATTTAACAGTTAAGATTTAGTTCTATATTAAATCTTACAGGATAAAATTTCAAAGAAAAGATTATAGAGACAAAGCTAAATATTGTGTCTAATATATTCCAATTTTGAGACAATTTTTTGTTTTATTTTAGTTTACTTGTATTCTTTAATTGATAACTATTTTTTTCTAAATTTTGAGTGCATAAATGTTACTCATGAATTCCAGTATTCATTCTGATCCCACTGAAAATGTGTATAACTACATCACTAAATTTACTAGTCACATGAGTCTAAAAGAAGAGGTTTTCCTTGTTCACATAAAATAGTGGTTATAGCCAATGTTTCATAAATGTGTAAGTAGCATGTTTGGGTGTCATCTTGAAAAAATGTGAACTTGTGATGATTTTTATAGATTATCGGCACTACAGAAGCTAGAATTACTTAGGAGGACATGTCCAAATTGAAATGTTTAGATGGTACAAAAACCCAATCTAAAAGTGACTATATATTAGGTGGCTTAATAATTCTAGTATGTCTATACAAAAGGAAGCAAAGTGAGTGTCAGCATTCTCCCTTGTTTGTAACTGTGGATGTATTTGGCCAGTTGTGTCATGCCCCTGATGTATAATTTTTATACTGAGATAAACAATAACCTCAAACTGTGAACTGCATAAACCTTCCCTTCCTTGAGTTGCTTTTTCAAGTGTTAGGTTGCATCAGCAAGAAAAGTAACTAACAACATACCTCAGTATAATTACCCCAGTCCTTAAAAGAATAAGAAAAAGCTGGGGGAAATGGCAAAGTGGAGAAAATAGTGAGAAGCTCAGCATGAAAGAATGAGTATCTTGAACATGAAGAGGCTATGTGGAAAATATGAGGGAGGAATGAATCATACATATAACCACTGATTTTTAAATATAAATCAAACCATCTAGTGAGAAATATAGTAATAGCTGCTACATGATATCCTGTCAGATTTTCAGCATCTAGTCTGGTCACATCATTCAGAATTTGCATTCTGTACAAATTGAAAATGAGCATCATTTCAAGCTTCTCAATTTGTGGTGATAATTTGTAACAAAAACTACTGTAAAAATACAGTATAGTCCAAATGATCAATCATCATTAAGTAATTGATTATAGTATAGAGTTTCTATTTAAAATACATAATAATGACTGTTGTAGCCATTACAACAGTGGGAAAGGTGTCAGTGGAGTGTGAATAGATTCATTTAGATTATGCTACAGAAAAACATTTTTGGTACAGAGCAGAGGTGATGAACTGAGTGGAAATACAATATTGGCTGTAAGAGTCTTCATTTCAGACAAGTACTTATATAAATAATGAGACTTCCTCAGTGTACAGCTTTCTCATATGGAATTTCCACCATGTGTATAAAGGTGTGTGCCAGGAGAAAGTTCTAGAATGTAACATTACACGCTGTACACATACTTTCCAATTATGAAAATTTTGCAATACACATAGAATCAATGCACACAAAAGTATTCCTGACTGACTATGTTAGTTCTGGGAAGATACCCCATTACAAGCCTCACAGGATCTTCTGTAGTTCCATGATGAGAACTTACCACATTCTACCTTGTCACACACAGATTATCTGCTTGGTGATTTCTGGACTTAATTGGTTACTATTTCTGTATGATGTATTTTATTTTTCTGGTTTTTAAATTAGGGCCTTCCCTTCACAGTGTTGATAACTTCAATGACAAGAAATGGAGATTGTTCTCTGAGAATTCAAAAGAACAAATTGAAAAAGAGCAGGGTGAATTAATTGCTCATTGACCCTTAAGTAGCTCATAGACATAGACGCTTGTCTAAAGGATGTCATCTCACTGTTGTTTACCACCATAGCCCAATATATCTCTCTTTGTACAAAAGTAATCTATTTTAGTGACCCTATAAATAAAAATATTTACTCAAAATGTCCATTGATTAATAGAAAATATAACATTAATTCTGAATTTGTAAACATGAAAACATAAAACCTGATCATTCAGTCTCTGGTTTACCATGTATAAACTGATGAGCAGAAAAGATAGTACACAAACAATGGGGAAGTAGTCATCTTTTTATGGAAACAAAGAGAGAAGGTAGGATACTGGTAGTACTTGGTTTGTATATCTGAACTTACGTTAAAGTATTCATCAAAATTGTGAGATGATAGATGGGAAAAGAGAATAGTACTGCAACTCATTAGATGGCCAGTTTGTTTACCAAGATGGACATCTATTTACCTTTAGTAATGGATCAATAGCAGTGCAGGAGAATTAGAAGTACTATATTAATTATGCCTCCAAGTAGAGAAGGCATTTAATAAATTGTTTGGGTATAAATGAGTTCACAGAAGCACATTGGCATGGATGCATGGGTTAGAGAAGAATCAGTGGTAAATCCTTAGGAAGGGTTCTCTTGGAAGCACCAGGGTTACGTATTACCTGAGGTAACTTTGTTATGTGGTGGATGATGACTGACCAGTAAGGCAAATGTTATTAACCATTTCATAGCTGAAGAGTATTCTATGGAATTTTATCACACCAACTTAGATGTAGATGTTAGAGGCAGGGGTTGTAGCAATTCAGAATGCCTTTTGCAGTGGTACAATAGCAGAAACAGAGATGTTTAGGATGTAAAAACAGCATACTAAGAATCAAAAGAGCTGCACAAAATATTTGTATGAGTATCTCAACTTGGCAATATTGGCTAACAACAAAAGTTATGAATTTTATAAAATATTTTGATATTTACATTGAATATATGTGTAATACATTAAAACTAATAAATCCAAATAATGTGTAAAACACTACATTTTTCCTTAAAATGTAATTTTAATTTTCTAGAATACACGAAATAGTAACATGTTCATGGTGTTTTAGACAAGGGTTAATTATAAAGAAATCAATTAAAATTATTTCCCCTACCCTTTGTTTTGGCAAAATTAAGAAACAAATTATATTTAAAATGTCAATAAATTTATCACTCAAACAAGAACACTTGAGAAATAAAAACGGTACTGATAAAAATTAGCAGTTATTAATTTGCTATTCAATGATAAAATCTGGATATTAAAGTAAATGGTTAATGTATCTACAGAGTCTTAAGATTTTGTTTATTGTTACTTGTAATTTTTTTTAATATAGTGATTTTCTCTGATTTTGGTCATCAAATACCTCCCACCATCTCTCTCTCTCTCTCTCTCTCTCTCTCTCTCTCTCTCTCTCTCTCTCTCTCTCTCTCTCTCTCTAGTGTATATCTAGACCATAATTTTCCACTCCTCTCTTCTCTGCCTACACACTTACCCTCTTCTTGAGATACACTTTTTCTCTGCCTCTCCTCACAAAAGACCAGGACATCAACCAAACACAGCATAACAAGCTATAAAAAGACCAGGCACATAGCCTTAAATCAAGGCTCAAGGAGGTAACCTACTAGGTGGTTTTCCTACTGATTTAGAAATTTCCTCCCTAGTTGAAAAGTCTAACAAGCAGGCAAGAAAGTCAACCCTCCTTCTTACGCCCCAGTTAAGATTCCACAAGAATACCAAACTCCTCAGATATTATATACATGTAAAGAATGTATGTCAGACCCCCACAGGCTCCCTGATCTCCAAGAGTCCCTATAAGATCCAGTCACTTGACTCTGTGGGCATTGTTCCTGATACCTCTAGTTCTGCTTATACTTCCTCTCCTTTCTCTTCAGGACTCGCTGAACTTCACTTAATTTTTGGCTGTGATATTCTACATTTCCTCCCATTTGTTTCTAGATTCTCACTGATGACAATTCTGCTAGACTCTGGTTCCAGAACATTTTGCAGGAAAGGAAACTGTAGGTTGAAGGTGTTGTGTCTGGGTTGGTGTTACAATCCTTCCAATTGAGGCTTTGTGCGGTTACAGACAATTCAGGCTCTATCTAGCCCATTACTAGGAGTCTTTGCAAGTGACTTCTCTGCCAGCTGAACTGCCCTACTCCCTAAAATCGGTTCCCAAAGACCCATTACACTGCCCTCACATCTCACTGCCCTTCCAGCTGCTGGGTCCATGCACCCAAATTTGTCGGACCTATGATGCTCAGATGCAGACATCACCAGTCAGACATATTCTGTCTTTTGCCTCTGCTTCCCAGAATCTACTTTTACTAGTCAAACCAGGATCATTATCAAGTTAAGTGCAGTGAAGTTGCTTTTCTGTTGTTCTTAAATTATGGGGAAATGGGAATGAGCATAGCGTTGTATAAACAAAATTTTAGTTCTTCTCTTCATTGAAAATTATACATTTAATTCCAGTGTGTGTATCTGTGTATTGAGGGAGAATGCATGTCATGGAACAATTATGAACATTAGAGGATCTCCCATCTTATAAATAGATTTCTAAAATTTACATAAATGCTTCTACAATTTGTTCGATATAGTCTCATGGATTTTGACAAATACAAGGTATCTACCTTTCATAAATTATGCATAAGTACTTTCTTCCCACAATAATAATCAGTACCTCTCCAGAGAATTCCATAAAAGTAATAAAATAGCTTTTGCTTTTTCAGATAGACATCTGTATTTACCCACATACAACTAAAGTTCATATGTAATTTTGTGTTTTAAAAGCTCATTCCTTTGATTTCAGAACAAGCCATTATTTTACTGCACCATAGCTTATGTATACATTAACATAAAAAAGGCATTTTAATTAATTTTAACATTGGATAATTAATAGATTTCTATAATGTGCCAAAGAGTAATACTTAAGACATAACTGAAATTATCATCACTATGGTTTCTTCCTTCTGCAGTAATCTAATTACTGATTTATCTTTTGGTTTTATTAATGGTCATTACATCTAAGATGTGACTTACAAATATGATCATAAATTTATGTTTTAGTAACTATAAAGTTTAATATACAAATCTTAGTAAAGTTGAAAGGTTTTTCAATTCTTCTCATTTTTAATTTGTCAAAATTTATAGATTTGTCATTAACTACATGTTTTTGTAGTGAGTCTATGTTAATGAATAGCTAAATAGATTCAATTAACATTTTATTTTTATCATTTTTATAGACTCTATGATTCAAATATTACGGTGAAGATGCTGATTGTTCTTTCATTAACCAATATCTCTTTATGTCTGTTTGCTAATAGAAATCTTTTACAATATGATAACAGTCATTCAGAGGCCAATGATACAAGTTTGATTCTGTTGCTTTGTTCTACTTATATCTACATATAATTATTTTTAAATTTGTAATCTTGTTTAATTTCAAATTTTCATTATTGTAGATTACTTAATAACTATGGGTCATAGAACCACTCAAATTATCTCAGGTTCTCATTTTAATATAATTAAAAGCACTAATTTATTGTTACAAGAAAAGATACATAAGAAAAAATTTAAAGAGTAATTACCCTGAAAATTTTTCAATATTTGCATAATCCAGATAAACGATTACTCCTTTTTAAATGGGTAAATCTAAAGTTAAAATCTAAAACCTAAAGCTTAATGCAACAAAATTTTCTTTATATATGCGCTCTTTCTTCTCCAGTGATGTTACATAAAGCTGACCTTTCCTCTCCCACATTTATTTGTTTTATGAATTAAATAATAAGAATAATATAGAGTTAAAGTATAGCGATGGATTACTGTATTCTCTGGGGAAAGCTGAAAGCTTTTATTTTATTACATTTTTCAAAGCTCTGCATTTTAAGAGATGGAAGGCAATGATGCAGATGAAATCAAGTCAGTAGTAAGCAGTGAAGAGCCATTTCATCAAGAAAAAAATGTGCCTGTCACATAATTCTACTTTTAGCATCTAAACTCCGTCCTATTGCTCTTACTCAAATCTTCTTTGAATTTGGTATCTACTCTATGAATCTGTACTCCATTCTGGGGCCAAACAACTTGTTTTGATCTCCTTGATGAAAACATCTATTGGAAAAATCTAAACAGCAGTCAACAAAGGTGGTTGTGGTTTTAGGTTTTGCTCTAAATTATATTGATCTGTTTCATTTCCTAAGCTGGGTTCATAGCTTAATACAAAGTTATGTATTGTAACAATGATGGCTGGAATTGAGCTCCCAAAATTAAAGGATGCAGTTTATTTTTGAACATTTATGTTTAAAAAAAAATCTGTTGAAAGAAGTGAAGCTATGGTGTGATTACAAATAGAGCCCTAGCATGGCTGCCCAACAGCAGCTGACTGAGACAGATGCCGCCTATACTTACACCCAACCATTGGACAGAAGACAGGGACCCCTGTGGTTGAATCAGGGAAAGCCTGGAAGAAGCTGAGGAGGAAGGAGGACCAGCAGTCTCAACTAACCTCGAACCCTGAAATCTCTTAGACACTGAGCCACCAAGCAGGCAGCATACACTAGCTAATATGAGACCCTCAGCATATATAGATCAGAGGACTGCCTGGTCTGGCCTCTGTGAGAAAAGATGCACCTAACCTTAGAGAGACTTTGAAGCCCCATGGAGTGAGAAGGCTTGGTGGGGTGAGTAGGTGGAGATATGCTCTTGGAGATAGGGGGAGGAGGAATGGAGTGAGGAAGAAGGCCAGGAGAGGGATAATGACTGTACTGTATAAAATGATTAAAGATAATTAAAAAAAACCAAAGAATTAAAATGTATAAAAGTTCACAGACATGTTTGATTTGGCTTAATATGTTTTAAAATCAGGGAAAAAAATTGATAAGTGTTGGATAAAGTCACAGCGGTCCGGTGGCTGGGTCTCAGGGAAGTCCTCCATGGTCACAAGACAGCAGGCCACAATAGACATAAGGGAGTCCATGAGTTTCCAAGAGTTTATCGTTCATGGTGAATGTAAATGGTGTGGGTGCACCCCCCAGTTAAGCCAGAGTATGCCTGGCTTAAATAGGGAGATGGAAGAGGGGAGGATCTGGGAGGGAATAACTTAATAAGCTACGCCTTCTGGCCTTTAGATAACTCATTAATATGGAAATTTTGAGGCTGCTGCCTGTAGGCATGCCCTCTACCTGTGCCCTTTGTGATTGAACAGTGCAGGTGAAATGGAGATTAGATGGCATGTCAGGATCCTGGGTTCTGGGGGCATGGCCGAACACCTGCCTTTTCTCCCTTAGAGTCTCAGGGTTCTAGGCCTATGCCCACCCAAAAACCAAGCTACCCTTCCACAGCCCAACAGATGAGTCACAACTATACAAGTATTACTTCAAGACTGACGTAAAAACAAAAACTATACATAAGTGAAGACAATACATAGGCTAAGAATTGTAAAATTCTGTGGAAAGCCATTTAGTGGAAGTACATCAATAAAAAGCAAAGTAGAAGAAGAAAGAGTAGAAGTGTACTGCCATCAGATGTATATTAAGAGTCAAACAGTGACTGGATAAGTGTTATATCTGCTTACAATGACATGTTGGTATTAACTCTCTTTCAAGGCTGCTTTGATTCAGTGAAGAATCATTGGCATTTCCTATAGATATTAACTTAATAAACTACTAGTTAGCCACATGATTTAATGAAAGTTCTCCAATCACATGGAAACTGTATGATTCCTATGTGATGTGATTCTGTGGAAAGAATGGAACACTATTAAAACTGTGTCTGTCTTATAGGTAGAACAGTTGCTTAGTAATGACCTTATGGAGCCCTGAAGCACAAGAGAATGACCCTGGTGGTAATGGTGATGATGTGTTTAATGACTTCAGCTGAGTAGCCCTTAGAAAAGATAAACACACTGCGAAATGTGTTCTAAAATGTACTAAGTAGACATTTTCATTTACTGAACACAGATTTTAATTTTATAGGATTTTTGAAATCAATGCCTTAGAAGATAAAACGGATAATAAAAAAATAGAGTGTCTCAGAATAGGATGTCCAAGCGACAGTGTTTATTGCTAATAGATTTTAATTTCCTGTCTTTTCAGCCTATTACATGCAAGGTTATTTCCTAAAGAAAATGTTGACTCAGAGTCCTCTTTATATTCATTCTAATGTTGGTGCTAAGCACAATTAACATCAAATAATCATAGCTAATGTCTTGACTTCTAAGTTTAAAAACAATTAAATAGGTTGAATTTAACTTTCCACCTAGAGGGAGAAGATATTAAGAAAATTCTAGTAAGCTAAATACTAAAATAAAAGTTGAAGTGATTCTTCTTTCATGGCACAAAAACAGATGACTTCATAATTTTTTATCAAATTAAACATCACATCTTGTCACTTCACTGTTACATATACATAAAGTCATCAATGTAGATGAACTATAAGGTATGCTGTCTCAGCTTGTAGATGAGAAAGCAACTATGAAAACATAATATCTATGTGAATTTGCCACAATTCAAGTTCAAAGAATGACATTGTGGTTGTGCTTCTCTTCATGATCTTCAAACATTTATTACAGAAATTTTGGCAGTTGAGAATGTCTAAGGGAAGGAGAATCATTCTCTTAGTGGAGATAACCACATTTAGAATTGCCATACTATAGGGGATGTCCTGCTCATGCACACATGTAGATTAGTACCTAGACTTAGAGGGCCATGTTTGAGGATATACTGGAAATTAGAGGCAGAAAATTTAGGTTAGATACAATGATATCCCATTGTATATGTACATGACATGCTCAAGAATAAGGAAAAAGTGATGTATTTTGAAAATAAATTAATAAAATGGAAAAAGGAATGAAACATTAAATACTTTCTTGGAATAGAAAATAAATGGGATATAAAATAAAACACTGAACTAGCAGGTAAGCAGAAAAATCATGAAATGGAATATAACATAAGTACATGCTATGGACAGAATCATGGCTTGCAGACAAGAGCCTAGCATGCTGCCCTCTGAAAGGCAGCTGGAAGAGTAAGATGCAAATATTATCATCCAACCAATGGAAAGAAGCTGCGGAGCCCTTTGGTTGAGTTGAGGAAAAGCTGGAAGAAGCTGAGGAGGAGGGTCACCCCATGGAAATACCAGCAGTTTCAACTGACCTGGACTCCTTAGATCTCTCTGAGCCACCAACCAGGCATCATATACCAGCTGATATGAGGCTCCCAACACATATATAGCAGAGGGCTGCCTGGTCTGGCCTCAGTGAGAGAAGATGCACTTAACCCTGGAGAGACATGAGGCCCCAGGGAGTGGGGAGGTCTTTTGTAGTGGGGTAGTGGGGGTTTCAGGACATCTTCTTTGAGACAGTCTGAGGAGGTATGGGATGGGGAGCAGTTGTGGGCAGACAGGGAAGGGTATGAAGACTATACTTTAAAAAAGGATTAAAGAATGAAATAATAGAAAAGAAATATTCAACATCCTTAGTCATCAGGAAAATGAAAATGACTCCGAAATTCTACCTTAAATAATCAGAAGGGCTAAGATTAAAAACTCAAGTGACAGCACATGCTGGCAAGAATGTGAAGAGGAACACTTCTCCATTGCTGGTGGGATTATAACCTGGTACAAGCACTCTGGATACCACTCTGGCCATTGTTCAGAACATTAGACATAGTACTACCTGAAGACTCAGTTATGCCATTCCTGGGCATATACCCAAAAGATGACCCATCATACTACAAGGTCACATACTCTACCATGTCCATAGCAGCCTTATTTATAGAAGCCAGAAGCTGGAAACAATCCAGATGTCCTTCAACTGAAGAATGGATAGAGAAACTGTGGGTCATTCACACAATAGAATACTATTCAAATATTAAAAATGAGGATATCATGAATTTTGCAGTCAAATGGATGGAACTAGAAAATATCCTGAGTGAGGTAACCCAGACCCAAAAGAGCATTCATGGTATCTACGCACTGATAATTAGATATTAGCCAAAAAATACAGAATACCCATGGTACAACTCATAGACCATCAGAAGTTTAACAAGAAGGAAGGCCCAAGGGAAGATGCTTCAAGGCCATTTAGAATGTGGAACAAAATCTCAGGAAGCAAAGGGAGCAAAGGGCCTCTGTGTGAGAAAGGAGGGAGAGCAGAAAAGGAGGGCAGGATCAGAAATGGTGGTGGGAGCTAGAGAGAAGCACAGAGGACCTGGAGAATGAGAGAAAAATGTACCTGCCAGGGGAATGAGGCAAGGGAAACTTCTAGAAAGTCCCAAAGACATGGGAGGTAAGAGGTTCCAAAGACTTGGTGGAGTTGATCTTAGCCAAAATGCCCAACAGTAGGGAGATGGAACCTAAAGAGACCGAGCCTCAAGTGGAGACAGGGCTACCCACATATCTTCAAATTTTTTGACCCCAAATTGTTCCTGTCTAAAGAAAATTCAGGGACAAAAATGGAACAGAGACTGAAAGAGAGGCCATCCAGTGGCTGGCTCAACTTTAGATCCATTTCATGGACAGGTACCAAACCCTGACACCATTATTGATTGCATGTTATGCTTTCAGATAGGAGCCTAGAATTGCTGTCTTCTGAGAGGCTCTACTACCAGCTGACTGAGACAGATGCAGATACTCACAGCTGATCTTTGGACTGAGGTTGATTCCCCCTTTGGAATAGCTAGGGGTAGGATTGAAGGAGCTGAAGGGATACCAACGCCTTAGGAAGAACAATAGTATCAACTAACCTCGACTCCTTAGAGCTCCCAGAGACTGAGCCACCAACCAAAGAACATGCATGGAGTAGTCCATGGCCTCCAGCACATACACAGCAGAGGACTGACTTCTCTGGCCTAATACTATAGAGACTTGGTGCCCCAGGGAAGAGGATGCTGTTTGAATGGATACATAAAAAGGGAACACTCTCTCCTCTCGGAATCAAAATGGATGGGGCATGGGATAAAGAACGCTAGGAAGGAGGACTGGAAGGGGGCAATATTTGGAATGTAAATAAATAAAATAAAATAATTTAATTTAAAAAGAGAGAGGGAGAAAAGAACTGTAGAAGCCACAGGGATCAAGAATATTAGGAGAAGACCTATGGAACCAACTAAGCAGGACTGCAAACATGGAACCTCCATGGGCCTGCACCAGGTCCTCTATGATTCTTTAATTTTGTTTTTTTTTTTTTTTGTTTTTGTTTTGATTCCTAATGATGGGAGAAGAAGTGTCTCTGAATCGGGCCTGTTTATGGATTCCTTTTCCTTCTGCTGAGTTGCCTCATACAACCCTGATATGAAGAAGTATTTCTAGTCTGTTTACATCTTGTTATGCTGTGTTCAGTTAATAACAATGGAAGGCCTGCTCTTTTCTGAAGGAAAATGGAGGAGCAGTGGGCCTGGCAGAGAGGGGAGGTGGGAAGGAGCTGGGAAGAGGTGAGGGAGAAGAGGCTGCAGTCAGAATCTATTGTATGGGGGAAGAATAAATTTTAAAATAAAGTATCGAAGATATTGTTACCTAAAGAAGACTTGCACATTGAAAGCACATTACTTTCCAGGTTAGATGGGGAAAAATCAAATAATGCCTCTCTCAAGAGTCTTATTGAAATAATTACATTTACATCTGCAATTTTACCATATTTATATGATCCTATTTTTTAAATTTCACCCCATTATACCATTATAGCTCTGTTCTTTAAAAAAAAATAGGGGGTGCTTTTTAATGTATAATCCAAATTTATTACAGAATATAGCTTTAAAGATGACTATCATTATTGTGCACACTGGGGCTCACAGCACATACATCTAAACTTGAGTCAGCTTCATATCTATTTCAACTAAACTGCGACAATAGATTGAAATGATATTCCCATAGAAATCTTTGCCACTTTTCTTTGATTAAACATGGCACACCTTTAAATGTGACACAACAAAATTAAAATAGTTACAGTCGTTCTATGAACATACCTTCAAATAAGCTGAGAAAGAAATCATGGAAAGTATTTTACAGCTGTTGTTTTATTAATCTGATTATGTCTTGGACTTACATATTTGCTGCTCTGTGTATGGCAAAGCATCAATAATTACTTCCTTACTCCTGTCCTGTTCTGCCCCTGCAAAAACAGCCGTGATGCATCTCTGTGTATTGCAGGAACTTACTCTATGTACTTCTTCTTCTACAAGTAGCATTATATCATTGATATTTTTATTTTAATTTTTATCCTTTACATGTATATCATACTGAATGCAATTTCACCTACCTCTGCTCCTCACAGTCCCCTTCTCCCCTGTCCCCTGTCCCATAGAGAAAATTCTCTTCCATTTCCCTTTAAAAACAAAACAAAACAAAAATTAGAAACAAATAATCAAAAAAAACAGGCCTCCCAGAAATATCAATCAAACATGGCATAACAAATTACAATAAGACTAGACACAAACCCTCATATCAAGGCTGGACAACGTGATCTAGGAGAAAGGGGCTCCAAGTTAGACAAAGCTGTCAGAGATATCCTACTCTTGCTGTTAGTCTCACAAAAGCATCAAACTTCATAAGTATAACGTATATGCAAAGGACCTAGCTCAGCCTACACATGTTACATATTTGTCACTTCAGTCTCTGTGAGCTGCTATGAGCTCTACTTATTTGTTTTTGTTGGTCATATACTTGTAGTGACCTCCACCACTCTGGCTCCTAGAATCATTGCTTCACCACTACCTCCTTAGAGATTCCCTTGGCTTTGCCTAGTGGGTCTCTATGTCTGCTCCTATCAATTGCTGGGTTTATTGGAGTATAGCAAAATACCTTTAGGAATATTTTGACTGTTTTCAACTCATATTTGGTTCTATCCTGGGTCTCTGTGATGACCACCCTCTGGTTTCTGGCTACCCCTATAGTATCAGGCCTAGGCTCACTCTTGTAGCATGAGTCTCAAGTTGGACTAGATACTGGTTGACTAGTCTTTCAACTTCTGTGCCTACTACCCCAGCACATTATCTTGCAGGCAGGACATATTGAAGGTAAAGGTTTTATGTCTAGGTTGATGTCTCAGTTCCACTGATGAGAGCCTTGCCTGATTATAGAAGATGGCTGGTTCAGGCTTTTATATTTTCCATTAATAGAAGAGTACACTAAGGTGAGTCTTGTAGATTCCAGGGATTGTACACTCCACTAAGTTTTACATCACCCCAAAATGCCACCCCAAATCCAGTATCTCTCTCTGTACTCTCTCCCCCCAATTCCTTGTGAACCTTCTTGTTCCTGTTCCCACCCAACCACAGTACACACACAAAATCTATACTATTTCTCTTTCTCAGGGAAATCTATTCATCCCCCATCTTTGCTACTTATCTTCTCTCGATCTGTGGATTACAGCATCATTTTAAGTAAAAACTTCTAGGTATTTTTTTTTAAATTAAGTTATGTCAAATGATGTTTTGCTGGGGTATGCAGGTGAAAGAATGGATTGCAGAGCCAGACACAGGTGCAAAGATATTTGAAATAACAAACCTGTGAAAGGTGCCATGATGTAGTATAAATATCAACCCATAGACAGTGAAATAAGCAGTGAGCATTGGTTTGGTTTTTTTCTGCCTCATCATTCTTCACCAGGAACATGCATGTGTTGGATTGCCACACATAGCGTTGCTGAGCTGAACTTGTGGTAATGCCACCATTGAGAGAAACCCACCCAAGAACTGCTTGGGAGGTTACTGTAGCAGCTTGCAGCTTACTTACATGCCTCACCTCAGGACAGTTGGTGAGCCTTGTGGTTTCTTCAGGATTCAACTACAGCTGCTAGTTCATGCCTGGTATCTGCCTGTCTAGATGATTGGACTGTAGCTGCTGAGTTTTATTTATTTGCTATTTGCTGTGGGACTGAACTGCTGCCAAAGAAGAAGGAGCTTGCCCCCAAAGAACTATTGCTGAACAAGTTCATTTCCCTCATATCCTAATAACTTTTCTCTTCTACTACCTTCACGAGTGGTAGGTTACAGCCTTATTAAAAGTAGGTGGCAAAGACATATGCTTATAATCATTAGTCTGTATTTAATATGTAACTCCCACATAAAATTGAGCATGTATTGTATTTGTCTTTCTGGGTATGGGTTACCTCACTCAGGATATTTTTCTATCATACTCATATAAGAAGATCAAACATTGATACTTTATTTTCATGAATATTGTCTTCACTGTCATAAAAGAGGCATAAAAAGTTCTAGTTACATACTAATTATATACTTTTACTAAAATTTTAAAAGTAACCATATAATTATTATCATCTCACATAAATTTAAGTAATTTTGTCTAATTTGAACATAAATAAATGAATTTTCAATTTTATGCCTTTCCATTACTTTATGGACCACCCTTCAATTGGAGAAGTATTGGAACACAAATCCACATTTGAACACTGATACACAATTAGCCTCACATGAAATTCAAGTATACATCAACCAGTAAAGTTTATAGTATCATGGAACATCTACCTCTTGAAGGGGAATTTACTGTCTGAAACATAATAGAAGGCAAATGAGGAAGAGTAAAAGAATGGATAAAAACTTAAGTAGCTAGTAACAGATTTGAAATTTGGAATCTATGTAAGCATATCATATACTATTATTCATTCAGAATTACATACATTAGAGATCATAAGCAAAACCATTACTAAAGAAAGTTGAAAATATGATTATTCAGAGATCCTAGTGCCAAAAGGAAAAAGTCTAGAGCATCAAAGGCTTACAGATATATGTGGTTTAGCATAGATGCATATTGGCATCTGATGTGCTTGTAGAAGACATCATCCATTGAAGAACAAATACCTTAGAAAACATCCCTGTTTTATACTACTTCAAACTGTGCATCTCCAAGGATATTGTCAAGGAAATATGGCTGCATAGACTGATGACTGGCTGTAATACTACTTTCTTAGAATTATATTTTATCATCCTAAAAGCATTTCATAGAAAGCCACATTTATTCTAGAAAACATCAGTATTTGATTTCTGTGCTCTTGAAAGAAAAGTGAACTTAGATCAGTTACTTCTATTTCTCTAGGAATAACTGCTACAGTTATTTCTCTAGAAATATCCTTATATTAAATGAAGTAAAGAGAATAGAATTCAGCCTTCCTAACTTCTTTTTTATGACACAGAAATAAGCATATTAAGAATTAGAGATTGAAAAACTTCTTTCAGTGAGCAAAATTTAACAGTATTAGTTCATAGCTCTATGGATCCAAGTACTACAGGTTTCATAGAGAATATTTGTCAAATATAATATGATAATGAACTTATCTTTTCAATGAACAACATAGTTGTAAAACAAAATGATATTCATCTTTAAAATGTAATGACAGAGGTGTTTGTGTGTATGTATGTATGTGTGTATGTGTACCTGTATATTTGTGTATATGTATATATTTGTGTATATGTATATATTTGTGTACCTGTATATATTTGTGTATATATATATATATATATATATATATATATATATATATATCCTTACCACCTTTGAACAAATTATAAAACTTGTGTGGTGCTCATCCACAGACATTTGTTTCAAGAACAAAAACTATAAGCCCAAATGAACAAACAAAATAGCCACTAGTACTGGATTGAGTCACAAAGAGTAAACTACATTTTCTACATCTTCTAGCTATATTAATTTTCTATTACTTTATTGTAGAAGACAACACAATATCTCTTTAACAATCATTGTGGTAGCAGACAAACCAAGCCAAAAAAGAATTTTAGGAAGTATTCCAATAAAAGGAAAGTGAATTGGACAGAAAATACCACAAAATACCCCAAGAAATTTCTAAAAGAGCACATGTTCTTATGAAAAATATAAAAAAATCAAAGCATTCTGACAATGTCTTTCTATGCATTATCTAGGACTTAAGGAGACAAATCTATATAAAAATCAAACACATGTATGCACACATGATTATATATTTGTTGTGCAGTTTACAATTAAATATTATAATAATAAGAAAATATTAGGTAAAAGTATTGTGTTATCTCTGTGATGAATATTTGTCCATCACTATTTAAAACCATAAATATACCTTTATAGACAGTGATCATTTTTGCCATGGACCAGTTGTCTTCAAAGTGATTTGAAGTAAAACTGAAATACATTATGGAAATGTCATATTTTGTGATAAGAAGTGAGGTGTCTCAAGTGGCTTGGGCTTTGTTCCTGTCCTCTCCTAAAAGATTTCTTTTATCACTCAGAATGCCATGTGACCCAAGGACTTAATTCAAAAGAGGACTTCTCAGAATCTCTATTGTGTGAGTCAAGTGCAGTGTCCTATATGAAACCACTGTGTGTGTATGTATGTGTGTGTATATATACATATATGTATATACATATATATGTATGTATATATATGTATATATACATATGTATATACATATATATACATATGTATATATATATACATATATATACGTGTGTATACATACGTGTATATATATATATATATATACACGTATGTGTGTGTACCCATTTTACATATATAATCACTAATTATCAACCAAAATTCTTGTTTAATTGTATTTAAATTTCCCTGTAATTTTAATGACAACGATTCTGGAATGCTTAGGTACCATTCTTTATTAAAAAAAAAATTACACTGCCTCAGTTAAACTGTTCCTGATAATTAATGGTGTCTAACTAAATTGTTCATGGAAGTTAAAGAAAAAACTGAAAATTGATTTTACCACAGTAGGATACAGAATGTGTTTGTTGTTATTTACTTTGGCATTACAGTAATTCTTCTCCTTCACATGAACTAAAGTAAAAGTTAGCATAATATTGTGCAAAACATTTTGTTCTTAACAGCAAAATAATACAGTACATTTTTAAAATAAAAGTAACTATTTTTATTTCCATGATATAATAGTAATAATCACAATCCATTCACACACACACACACACACACACACACACACACACACACAGTCACACAACTCACACAGCTGCATTAAATCCTGAGAATTTTCATAATTAAATATTTTTTCTCAAGTACTGTAGATATTTTTCCTGAAAAGTGCTATTTTTTTTTTAATTTCACTATATTTTAAGACATATTCTCATGTGGTCTTGGATGGTGTTGAACTAAGTATGTAGCTAAAGAGAACTTTGAACTCCTGATATACTGCATCTACCTTCCAAGTACTGAGACTAAAGACATGTTTTATGTCAGGTTCCCCTGAAACTATTTTACAAATCAACATTGTACTTATTTTGGTCCACTTCTCTGTTTCTTAAACCAATATAATTGATGCTTTTACATTTAAAAGAAACATTGCTTGTTCTTTGCTTTACTTTTTAAACATTAATATACTTTTAAGTAAAAGTGGTTCCATACTTAGAAGACTTTATGAGAAAGTTTGGAGACTACAAACACTTGCTCTAAAGTTTTACTCATGGTGATATTGTAAAATGGCGTATGATGGTTATTCCTCGTTGTCAACTTGTCTACCTCTCTAATAAACTATGATCCAGAAATGCAGGCCACAACTGTGATCCATTTCTTGAGGCATAGTGACAATGATAAGCATAGGCCCAGGCATGGTACTAATTGCCTTTCATTCTAGAACACAGAGATAAAGAGATCTCTGTGTTCAAGGCCATCTTGGGACTGAAAACTTTCCTAATCCATTTGTGATAGTACACAATTTTAATATGGGCCATACATTCTACTGCAGGCCTCTATAAAGAGAATGGAAAAAAGAAGTGTTCACTCTTTGTCTTCTTGTGCTTAACTGTAGCACTTCTATTGAAACCTACTTCTTCAGGATTTCAGCTTATACAGAACAGTGGAAACACCTGTTAGGAGTGAGCAACTACTATGTTCTTAGACTTCCCATTCACAGCTGCCCATTGTTGGATTAATTGGACTGTGGGGGAGCTGACAGAAGGTGGCTATCATCCTTGCAGCCATCATGAACCATATACCTCGAAAAGAGACTTGATTACATCATCCTACAACACCTGAGCACACTCTGATAACATCTTGTTTTAGATACCCAGGATTTTCTCTTGGGTGTGTGAGACTTAATGGTGTCTGACTTAAGGGCGTGACTTAAAGATCAGATTTCGAGACAAGGCCTAAGGGCATGACTTAGAGGCGTGGTTTAGAAGTGACAAATATAAAAGGCGAGAGGCAGACAGAAGAGTTCAGTACAACTTAGAGTACAACTTGGAACTAGGAAATTAGGTTAGAGAGTACAACTTACAGTACAACTTGAAGTAAGAATTAGGCATTGAGGAAGAAGACACTTGGACTAGAGAACTTGGAAGAATTATTATTATTAGGTATTAGGCACTTAGCACTTGGAAGAAGTAAGTTGGAACTTGAAGGCACTAGGGACTAGGAACTCAAGACTTGGGACTTGGACTAAGAAGAGAGGCTGAAGAATAAACGGGATTGAACCACACTCTGTCTGGTCTCCATTCTTCGCTTCCATCCTCACTCTCTCTCTTGCTGAACCCCGACCCACAGACCGGAGCTGCTTGGGGCAGTGTGGGCTCTAACTGTTTAGCCCCCAAGGCTTTTGGCAGTGCGGGTCCCAACATTGACAGAATGGTCCGAGACATTTTGGCCCCCAACGTGGGGTAAAGGGGCTCTCAACATTTCTGGCCACCAAACATGGGGCTGCTCGGGCTGCAACAGGACTGCAGACTGTAAGTCATTCAAATATTTTCCTTTAAATATGGAGACATTCCATAAGTTCTGTAACTCTGGAGAACCCTAACTAATACATGGTAAAAAACCCTGTGAAGTTTAGTACAGGTGAGTTAATGAAAAACTAGAAGCAGACTTTTCATTTCATGCAGCTACATCATTCCTGGGCATATAAAGGAATGACCACATAGCCCACAGAAATACTTTTACAGCCATGTTTGTTGACTTTAGTATTCACAGTATAAAAGAAATGGAACTAACATAGGTGCCTTTAATTTTTATGGATTTTAAATTAAAACCAATGTAATTATTTTAGGAAAAACCAGCAGACACTTCAGGTAGGGAAAGTCTGTCTTACATCTAGACAGTAGTCATTCTTTATATGAAAGTCATATACATTTTTAGTAGACAGAAAAAATGTGAAAAATTTTAATAGAATAGAGAAGTAAAACCCATAGAATATGTTTTCCTAACATCAGAGAACATTTCTTTAAAATTTAGCTGAAACTGTTTCAGCTTTCAGAATCATTTTTGTCTCATTTACAAGTGTTCATGTGTGTATGTGTGTGTGTGTGTGTGAGTGTGTGTGTGTGTGTATGTGTATGTGTGTAACATAGTGGTGACAAAGACTTTATACACACTGTACATCTAAAGCTACACCCTAAACATTTTCTATAGACATAATGAATGTTCTTATTGAATGTTAATCCCTTCTATTGCTTCTTGTATGTTATTTATTACTTAATAATCCAGGTTACATTTTTAAAGAATATACAACACATCTAATTATGTGTTAATGTTCTTAAATATATGAAATATCTTTCCCATTTTTCATTGTTTATGATACAGAGAATGCTAACACAATCTCCTAGAGTACCTATACCTTTTAGAGACTAAATTGTATTCAAAAATATAATTTAAATTCAATCCCAGAAATACCTTTAAGGGCATTCTTACCCTCTCTCTCTCTTCAGTATAGATAATTATTTACATAACTGAGTATATGATCCTAAGTGCATAAGTTGTTAAACAAGCAAACAGAAAAATTCAGCATGTCCATTATCCTTTCTGCAGAGAGTATGTTTAAACTGTAAAAAATTAGGGCCTTGTTTGAGCCCATCATGTATGTTTCCCATCTGACCCACTTCAACTATGCTCTTATCTATGAATAGCTTCCTATGTCTCATTAATCAATCCAATATATAAACATACTTTTAGAATATTAAGTAACACAAATACACAAATAATCTTGTCAAAATATAGCTCTAAGTCACCATACTGTCCCAGACACTATTGTAGCAAGTATAGAAATTAAAAGAAGAATAGAAACTGAACTAAAAACAGTTAATGGATCATATATCAAATGTTTCAAAATTCATGATTGTTTTAATAATGCACAAGAATATGTTGCATTTTATCAAAATGAATAAACTAAAACCTGATGAAATAAAGTTTCTCAGAAGCTATAATTAGATTATAAGTCTCTATTAAATTTTCATCATGGGTTATAATACCAGGTGCAGGAACTGAATGGATAAATGTTAAAGCTATCCATATAATATTAAAATAAAAATAGAACAGCACTATTGTGTTTACATTAACTAATAGTATTTGGATTGATTTTTAGAATTTCTAAAGATTTAACATGAGCATGAACATGTGCATGCATTCTTTCTGTCTGACCAAGAGAAAAGTGGTGGCATCTTAGAGATGTTGACCAGTAACTGCTCCTGAAAAGGGTCATCAGTCCTCTGTAAATGTGGTGTGTAAATGGACTACCTGTAAATTTGGAAATGTCCCAGTGCACCTGGGGCACTCTATGATCACATTCTTCTTGAGCCAGGCTCATCCTCCCTAGGGAGATTTCTGGTTCCAGCCTTCACTGCTCATTTAATCACACCATCACCAAAATACTCCTCTTCTTGTTTCCCACCAAAATGCTTCTCATAACCAATCCTTCCTCCCATCACACATTTTAAAAATAAGAATCAGTCTTAAATTTGTTTAGCATAAGCCTGCTTTCTGGGTATTCATTTTTACATCTGACATGGGTGGTCTGAATCTCAGTTAGACCCTGTCATTTTTGGCTTACTAAAATCATTCTTTCCCCATGTGATTACTTAACAATATACTCTATATGTCTTTCATCCCACTGACTCCTAACTACACCCAGAGCTGTTATAAATACAGACAAACTCAATGGTAAACACTAAACTTATAGGGGAAAAAATGTCTTCTTGGCTCTTTTAAAACTAGCCATGGCATGAGCTCTTAATCATAGCCTAAGCAATAGTTCTCATGTTGCTAAGTTACGTATCATTCTGCAGAGAAGTCCCTGAGTACTGCTCCCCTGTCATTGAATGAGAACCCCTCTCTATGATTTCTATGCTTCCTATTGTTCCCATCATCTTTTCCCTATCACTACTTTCCTCATAAATTATGCATGCTAAAATGATGCTTCTAATATTCTGTGTGCATTGCTTTTCTTCCTTTCCTGTCTCACATGACCCAGGAAACTAAGCCTAACACTACTTCATCAAGTTCTAGTGGAAAGTGGCAAATTTAGTAGGGCTAAATTATTACAGGTCATATAAGAACTGAAGAGCATCTGAGTGTAGACACTAAATTCCTTTTATAGAAACACATGCTAATAATTTAGGTACCTAGAAACTGGGGTATCCACCAGCATGAGGAAAGACTCTATAAAAGATGTACTGTAAGGATCCGTGGTCAACTGTGGCGTCTCTTCAAGATATAGTATCAGAACCTCTCTCCAGACAGAATGAAATACCAAATTACAAAAATTGTTATAGCTTAATTGAAATTGCTCCCGTTATATTGCTTATTGTTTGTTTTCTTCAGCTTTTTAGAAATTGGAGTAAACAATTTCCCTTATATTTATACAAATAAACTTGCACTTTAAATGGTGTTGTTGGTTGGGTGGTTGTTTGTTTGTATGCTTTTTAGTTTTAATGGATATTTTGCCTGCATGTTTATCTATAATGTTCATGCTTAGAGCCTGTGTCTGTGAGTGCAACCCCACCTTTTTTTCTAGAAGAGGGTTTAAAGGGAAGTAAGGTGTAACTTTTAATTCAACTCAATCACACACCCCCTCCAATTTCCCAGATACATCAACACCCTCTTCTAGTAGCCATACACAAGATAAATATCTTAACCTTAAAGAATACACATTAATTTTAAAATGTGAAATAAAGGTAATAATGCATACATAATTGCAATATTTTCATAATCATTAGGTTACATATATGAAAAGTATTTATGATTCAAATTTTTGTCATTAGAAGATATGATGACCAAAATTTGCCAAGTTATTTTTTAATCCACTTATAGAATTCTAGCTTACTATAAACTCACATCTGCACAAATTTCCTACAATATTAATTTTTCTAAAAAATGTCTTGACATACTGAGTAGCTACAATATAGATATAATATGGGACCATATCAGTGTGGATGAAAATATTCTTGAGAAGAATGTATGTGTTCAAATACAGAGAATTTTATAAAAGTTTACAGATGAAACACACATATTCCATAATATAGCAATTATAATAAAAATCAGGAGAGATATGTTTTGTTTTTGTGAAGTTTTGCTAGTTTTGGTCCAGAAACAATTAGCCACAAAACTCCTTCAAGACATACTAAATTTAAGTTAAAAGTGATAGCTGAAGAATGACAGGCAAATTTCCTGAAGCTTCATGAAGAAAAGTTATGTAAGTTACAAATTACATATAATGTGTTCACAAGGGTGGGAGACATCTCGAATATCAAATTGCTTGTCCTCAAAGTGTAAGGACAGTAGTTTGGTGTCCAAATTTCAAAAAAAATTATGAGGGGGTATGGCATTCAACCTCAAAATGTTTAGACAGGGTTCTATAATTCCAGCCTCAAAAAGTATAGACAGGATCTCAAGATCAGGCTAGCTAGTAAGACTAGTCCTGTTAGTGAGCTCTGGGAATAATTAAGAGAGCCTATGATTTGAATTACATATTCCCTATAGTCATGGAAATTTAAATAGTCAGTGGCCAGTTGGTAGCTCTCGCAGTAGTGCTTGATATGAGCTCTCAGTTATTCCTGCAACTGTGCCTCTCCTGGAAACAACATGTACCTTAAACCTCTGGAAAAATAAGCTGCAGATACAAATTTCTTCTATAGGTTTCCTTGGTCATGGCATTTTATTATAGCAATAGAAAAGTAACCAAGTTATCAGTGCTCTAGCCTCAAAGAATAAGTTACATAAGTCACAAGAGCTATGGAGGATGATTCTCCAAATCAATCTTGGGCAATCACTGGAGCACACACAATAAATAAGCACATACATGAATCCATACATGCTCATCAGGAACATGCACACATAAAGATGGAAAAAGACAAAATTAAAAGTGTGTTTACTTGTGAATTACTGGGTAAACTAATTGTAGAAAAGTGGTTATTTTATTCATTTATACTTGGAAGAATTTATGAGTGCATAGCCTTTTGTACCCTCTTCCTTCTCTTGTGAACTCCTTCCCCACTTTTTTTTCTAGAAAATTCTTTAAAGAGAAACCAAGCATAATTCATTTAATTCAGCTCAATTAATAAACCACTCTCCAATTTTCCAGCTACATCAACACCCCCTTTCCAGTCTGTCAGATGTTCTTGGGGGATCACATATATAAGTGCAAAGCATTCTGTACTGGCTTGATATTTGGTGCTCATTCTGAAGGAATTTTAAATCATCTTCACATCACTCTGTAATTCCTGCTCTAAAATAAGTTCACAGGTGCATGCCTACATCCCTCCAAGGTTCATAGCAAAAGAAATATATGCAACGGGAGTGTCTACTTCCCTAACCCTGTTAGGGAAGATAAATCCTTAAAACAAGATCTAGAAGTACACTATCAGTATTATTATAGTCTAAGTCTCTATCTAAAAGGATAAGCATACTGACATAATGGTCACCTAAGATGCTTTTGATTTACATATCACAATGAATGTGAAGAAACTCCAATGAAATTCCTCATGAGCAAGGAATCATCTCCTGCCTTTAACACACTTGATTCCAAACAAACATGAATCAAATGAAAACACACAATTTTAGGGTGATGAAGATTAGGTTTCAGGCTCCTGTGGCTGCATCACCTTGAATTTTTTTTAATGATAAATCATACAGAAAAGAATAAAGCAGATCTATGGATGTTAGTATCTCTCATATGTCTATTTGAAGCACTAAACTCTTGATGTAAGCGTTCATGCTCCAGAAATCAATGTTTCCCTTTAACATGATTATTGCTGTTGGCAAGTTTTACAAAGGTTTTAAAACAAATGCATTAGTAAGTTCGGAATTGAATTTATACATTCATGTGTGGGCAAAAACATATTTCACTTATACAGATTATGCTTCTGAAATGGTAATGAAAACACTATCACAATATAAAATTGAGATTCTGAATTGTATATTATAAAATATAAACTAATAAACTATAAGAAATTATTTCAAACTTCTCTACTGTATTGATCTCACATGGCAATTAAAAGTAGGTTATCTCTCATATATACCCAGATTGACAAAAAATTATTCTATAAATTATCTTATAAATGACATTATTAAAAAGTATATCTTTAAAAGTGCAAAATAAATTTTAGGATAAATAATACAATTTCTTTGGTGACAATGAAGTATTTAAAATATTAATAAAATATGGCAACAACAAGGAGAACAGACAAAGCTGTTCTGAGATTATTTGTTAGGCTTTGAGATAGTATTTTTATGACCATAAAGTCGTTCATCTTCACAAACCACAGCATCATCTCAGCATCATTATAGTCAACAGAACAATATCAAGCTTGATCAGTGATTCACATCACAAGGTAACTCAAGCCCTTTCAGAACAAAGGTCTGGCTAGGAAATAACATTTTCTCCAGAAAACAAAACAACCTGTCAGAAGGGAGACATCACAGTACAATTGCTGAACAATCTCCACCTGTCTGATTGAACAATCATGTTAGAGATAATCAGAAGTGTTGATATTATCCTTCAGGGGTTAATGATTATTTTATAACTGGGAAGTTAATGCAGATGAAAAGAGATTAGAAGTTTGTATTTCAAGCAATTAATTTAAACAAGTTTCTTTATTGATATCATAAAATCAAAATAATTTGTTTGGGATTAAGTTACAGACTGCAGTAAGTGAACAGCTAGGCTATCAACAATCTGAAATTTATTCCTTCAACTGGCTATGAACTGTTTCTCCAGCATTGGCAGGATACTGCCTTTGTGTCTGGTTAACATCACGTGCTTTTATTTCTATTCATAATGAGTTTATATATTCACTTCAAGATACGAGAAGTTTCTAATAAGCTGTGGATGTCACTCAGTGGTAGACACATGTGTGTGAAAGCCTAAATAAGATCCCCATAACTTGAAAAAATGAAAAGTGGTTTATAATATAAACAAATATATTTTTCCTGAAAACTAGATTCTCCAATAATACCTTGTTGGCAATTTTTATTAAATCATAAGAAATTCAAGAAAATAAAAAAGTAAACCAATGATACAATATCACATTTGTGAAGGTAAATAATATCAAATCAAAGGAAAACAGTTGAATTTATACTAAACTACTAGATTCAACTTCCCTAATGTCCCTTGGTTACATCAATTTGTTTTTCTTGGAGAAAAAAGTTTGATTATCTTCAACTATTGTTCTACCAAAAAATTTAGATTCTAGGACAAATGTAGTGTCTATGAAGATTTATTAAAATTGTGAATAGAAGTAGTAGAAAGTGTTAGAGTTAAAGAATTGTTGAGGAATGATACTGCAGATTCAAATAGTATGCAAAAGCAAAGTACATTTATTCAATGGAATTCCCTGCATGTAGGTTTCTCCACATTTTGGAATGGAGACCCCTCATGGACTCTCAGACCCAGCTTTTATTATCTGTTGGGGAAATTTCAGGGAGGGGTATGTGCCATTTTCCATGATTAGTTAGCCTTATCTCTAGGAGTCTGACTGATTCTACAATTGGTTAGAGCTCTGGGGATTCCCAGGGGGTTGCTTACTAATTCTAGCTACCTAGTCTTACTTCAGGCCAGATGACAAAGTGTTCTCAGATTGACTGCCTACAGCTGTGGTTGGCTGACCTCAAGTTCATGGATCTGGGTTTTCATTTCTGGGAAACAGAAATTTAGGCTTACTCTTTCAAACTGCCAGTTTGCAACCTGTCATGGAGTCAGGCTGGCTCTCAAAAGGAGACTGTGTAAGGAGAAAGGTGTCTAATGGGAGGGGTGTGTATACAAGATAAATGGGGAAGAGATACTAAGAAATACTAAATAGTGCAAAATCTCTCTCTCTTATATATGTATAATATATATATGTGTGTGTGTGTGTGTGTGTGTGTGTGTGATTTGACAAGAAAACAGAAATGGTTCTATTTGGAAGCAGAAACAAAACAAAACTATGACCACAGTATGAAAACATAAGTTAAGCTTATTTAATAAATAAAATCCACAAATAGTGGATTTTAATGTCATGCGTGAACTATTCATCAGACTGATTCTCTGTTCTATCTTGCTTTATATATCAAGAAGGAAAACCAAATGGAAAAGTATACTTATATCAGCAACCTTCTCAAATGTAATCAAAAGAAAAATAGAAAAGGTCAGAATGATAGTTTTCCAAATACGAAAGAAACTACAAAAATTAGCAACAAAATAAAGGAATTTACCATGTTGGTTACAGAGCCATGTGCTCTGAAGATAAGACAATTCTCTCCATACAATTGTGACTTAAGTTTCACCATGCTAGTGCCTAGCAAGCCATGTGGCATTTACTGTTTAAATCATAAACTGGAAGAACTGAAAAAAAAAATCAACAGCCAGAATCACTTAGTGCTTTTCCAGAGGACCAGACCTCAATTCCTAGCACTTGTTGAACTATGGAGTGGCTCAGACCTACTTAAAATACTTCATCCAGAGATCCAATGCCTTTTTCTGGATTTCAAGCATGTCTACACATTTGTGAAATGCCCATGTATAAACACACATGTGCAAATTAAATTAAATAATTAATAATAATGATAAGTCTTAATAAGCTTGGAAATAGAATAAAGGTTATATTTCTTACTCCTTTTTTTTCTCCTCTTCACTGATTAAAACCCATCTTCTACCTTCAAGGCATCTTAGCATTATAAAAATTACTAAATCATATGAGAATTTCATAATGATTTAAGTTTTTGAAATGCAGTACTTGAGTACTTGGCTACAAGATATTTGGGGAATAAATACCTCAATACAACATTTTCATATACATGAATGTGAGGGAAAATAGAAATTTTTAGACATGACTGACAATGCCTTTATATGTAGAGCACAGAGCCAAATGCCATACCTACATATTATAACTCAAAAATGTTTTAGGCCTTTCTGACAAGATGCTACAATCCTCAATACACAGTCAGTGAGCCTTTGAAAATTCAATGTGCTAGTCACTAGAGAAGACTTACTTCAATCTGGTGCTTTCCAGAAGTCTAAATGCAGACTGATTTGAACATAGCCTTAGGTAGCAAAATAAGGGAAGATGTTGTCTGCGTTTCATGCTGTGCTTGGGAAAGGGGCGGTTAATATTTTCTCTCAGCAGTGAAGGTCTGCAGCCCAATGTCTTTGATACAGAGACTGCTGTGGAGGGTACAGGAAGTGATGCTGAGAATTACTTTTCTCCTTTCCCTCTGCGAAGAACAACGTGAAGAATGTGTCTAAAAGGATAAGATGATTTAGCTTAGAAATAGGGTAAAGATTACATTCCTTACTTTTTTTTTCTCCTCTTCACTGATTAAAACCCATCCTCTATCTTCAGGGCAACAACTTGTCTTTGAGATTAAATTTTCTATTTTCTCTGGGGAAATACACACATAACTTGATCTTTATTTAGCAGCAATCTCTAAAGCACAGTACATGTACCCAATTGCAATAACTGCATAGCAGCTAAGTGCCCTTGGAACTGCAGAGAATATTACACACTGATATTGGAGTAGCTAGCTTCTTATGATCTCCATTCATTGCATCATGCACAATGTCAGTAAGACTTTAGAACTTTCATTCAGCAAGAATCTACTGATAGCCAGAAATAGTGGTTTGGGCAAAAGGATCTTAATAGCATGTTTAGTGTTTTCTAGGAGAATAGTTTCAAGAGAAAGCAAATGTGCACTAACAACCATAATATAGCTAATAAATGTAATGTTAAGAGGATGGCAATATAGAGCCAGAAGCATAATTTTTTTCAGATTCCTAGATTCTTGTATTCACTTGTTCATAGGCTATGTATGGACACACAATAGGTATATATACATGCACGTGCATGTGTGTACACAGAAAGTAGAATTTTTGACTAGATTCACAAGGTAGGGTCAAGGTGGTAGAGATTGCATTTCTCAGAGGCATGTTTGTGATGGAAGTTGTTGGGGACCGCACTAGTCCCACGTTGGGGTGGCCAAAATAAATGTTGCAGCCCAGGCAAAATGTTGAGGCCTGGGCCGACCCACATTTGGGCGGCCACTGTATCCTGGCCCAAGCTGCTGCTCCGGTCTGCAGGTCGGGTTTCAGCAACAGCGAGGGTGAGGGCAGATTCTACCTAATATCTGATGTGTATGAATCTCTCTCGCTGGTCTGATGTCTGGTTCTGTCTTCTATAGTCAGATTCTAAGCCACGCCTCTAAGTTACACCTTTAATCATGCCCTTAGGTCTTGTCTCTAACTCTGATCTCTATACTTCTAAGTCACACACCTTTAATCTCACACACCTTTAATCTCACTCACCTTTAATCTCAAGGTATCTAAACCAAGATTATCGGAGTGTTCTCAGCTGTTGTAGGCTATTGTAATTCAAGTCTCATGTCAGGGTATATGGCTCAAGATGGCTGCAAAGCTGATAGCCGCTTTCTGCTAAAAGTTGGCCCCCAACAAGAAGTCATTAAATAAGGGCCAAAATTCAAACTGGCCAGAACTGTCCCTCTGGCTCATTTTTTTAAAAATTCTAAATTGTATTAAGATTTGTGCTTAATATTTCAGTACAATGATGAGAAAATAAATAATGAAAATGCAAACATATCTAAATAAAACTTTATACAAAATTATCTTCAACCCCATAGGTGGATGATCAGATTAAAAGGCAAAAGCAGCTACACAGCATCAGATATGTTCCATTTTAGGGAAGCACAGAAGAACTTAATGAGAGGAGGAAGGCAAGCAGAAATAGAGAGGGAAGAAAAGAGGAAAGAGGAAAGGAAAATTGAAAAAATGGTGAGAGTGGTAGAGAATCTGAGAATTGTGGACAACTGAAATACTTCATACTTCTAATAAAAATAACCATGCATTTCAAGAAATCATTTAAAAGGCTAACTAACCATTGTAGTTTGTGGACTTGGAAGAAAACCTACTGCATACTAAGAAATAGCATGAGGTAAACATAAGGGAATGGAGATTATCAACATCTTAAGCATCAGTGGGTTTTAATAGGAGTATCTACGTCGGTAGTTAGAGCTAGCACGTACACAGATTATCTGTTCTGGGGGAAAGGAGTTGAAATGGTTCAACAAAGCAGTGGTGTTTCCAGTAAAACAGCTCAGTCCAGCACACACACCTGGAGAAGTTCTGATCACCAGATAATCTGGCTATACATATCCAATGTCCTTTTCTAGTCCCGGTGTGAACAAAGCAATCTCTCTCTCTCTCTCTCTCTCTCTCTCTCTCTCTCTCTCTCTCTCTCTCTCTCTCTCTCTCACACACACACACACACACACACACACACGCACACACACGCACACACACGCACACACACACAAATAAAAGCAATAATAAAACAGGGTTTTCATTAAATTCTGCTACTGAAAATTGCATTGAATACAGTGTAACTGTCTTCTTTTGCTTTCTGGTTCTGCTGGTTTGACTCATGTGTATGAAGAAGAAATAAAGATGTAGGCTAGAGTAGTAATGATAATATGAATATGTGCCAATAAGAATTCCTAACTATCTGTGCTAGAAAAATAAATTAATGATATGTAACATGGCAATAGGAAAAGTAATGTGCATAGAATTTCATCTAGGTTCACAAATGTATAAATATAAATGAATACTGTAAGTTTTTTAGGCTTTAAAATTGTTTTCCATATTGAAGAAGCTCAAATGACCTACAGAATTCAGTTCAAGGTTCATCTGTTTACACAATCCATTGCCTGAGGGAGTGTTGAAGGAGAGAATTTATTTGAGAAGAAATTAGATAATCACTGGGGGAGTTGATTGAATGCTGACAAAGTGTCAGCAAGTTGCTCCTTTAATTTATGGTTTTAATCATAGAAAGTTGGACAGAGTCTGGAAACATCCACGTACTTTAACTAGCATGCTAGAGTTCACAGGACTTAACATTAGACTTCAACTGAGTAAACTATTAATACTGCATTTAATGTTTCATTCATCTATTACTTAAATAATTATTCGCAATTTGCTATGTGCAATGAAGTGTTTCTAGAGAAGATGATGTTTCTGATAATTATAAGAGTTCCATTTTGAGTTGGCAAAATAAGAAAGGAAGAAAGAGAGAGAGAAAGAAAGAAAGAAAGAAAGAGAAAGAAAAAAAGAAAGAAAGAAAGAAAGAGAGAGAGAGAAAGAAAGAGAGAAAGAAAGAAAGCTCATCTGGGAGAGGCAATGTCATAGGGTTTCTTAAGTGGAAATTTTATTAAAAGAAGATAATGAGTTGGCAGAGAAATTGTAGGATATATTCTGACGTAAACTTGGATATCATGTAGCTTCTGAGATAGTAAAAAAAAATGTAGAATGTAGCTGTATTAAGAGAACTGGAATATATAGTATATCAAGTGGGGAACCAATGAAGAGGTTTTGAATTGTGGAGTTCATTGGCAGAATAACATCCAAGCACAGAGAGGAGGAAAGATCACACACACATACACACACACACACACACACACACACACACACACACACACACACACACACACATATAATTAGAAGCTGATTGTAATAATATTGCTGCAGTAAAACAAACAGATCTGGTGTATGCCAGAACAACTAGGCAAAACTAATAGAGGCAGAGTATGTATAGTGATACTATGGTCTCACATGGAACTGTGGGGCTAGTGTGCATGAAATGGGAACTGACAGAAGTAAAGAAGATAGCAGCTCTAATGCCTTATAAAGAAGTAACTCTCAATAAGTATAAACAATTCCAATAAATTGGTAATTATAACATAGATTTGGCTTTAATAGTACTCTGTGCTCATCTGTAGGTCATTTTTGGAAAATGTTTTCATATAATTTATGGAGTACATATACATGGTAATGTGTATTGGATCATGAAATGGTGCAGAGATAATAGGGTCACAATTTGCCCACAAGATTTTCAATTCTTCCATTAGATAGAACAAACACACCACATACTGTTTAAGGTAGGATTGTGCAGGAGAACATAAACATGGGAATGGATATATAAAATAGGACATTTATATAAAGGGGAATTATTGATATGTCCTGCATAAGTGGAGATGTAATAGTTCAATGGCCATGATGAAGGACATGGTAGCTAATCAGTCCAAAAAACTGGAAGCTCCAAACAACCAAGAACCTGATGTACAACTTAAATGAATTTGTTTTGAGACAGTTTTATATGAGCATAAGATACGTTTTTAATATTTCAGCTCCCCAACCACTCTAACTTTTAATCTCTATTCTATGGTTTTTTAATCACACCCCATCCCTGCATTTACTTTTTAAACAATTATGTCCTGTCTCTTTTCCTTCCTTCCTTCCTTCCTTCCTTCCTTTCTTTCTTTCTTTTTTCTTCCTTTATTTTGGATCTTTCATTTTTTTTACATTTTGAAATACTAAATTGTTTTCATTAATTTACTTATTCAATTTACATCTCAATATCTGACCTCCACTCTCCTCCCAGCCACCTCCACAGCTCCTCCACACATTCCCCTTCTCCTATGAGAAGGAAAGACCCCCTCTGGGAGCCCCCAATTTGGGTCCGTGTTAGTACACTTTTGTTAGTCTTCCTGCGGAGCCCCTATCCTCTTCAGGTCCCTCAATCCCGCCCCCCAACTCTTCCACAGGACTCCTGGATCTCCATCTAATGTTGTTAGTGGGTCTTTTCATTTGTTTTTATCTGCTGCTGGGTTTTGCCTCTCAGAGGACACTTATGCTAAGTCTTGTCTGAAACCATAACACAGTAGCATTAATAGTATTAAAGATTGAACCAGATAGACTAAATCTAATAGATAAGAAAGTAGAGAATATCCTTGAAAACATTGATACTGGAGACAATTTCCTGAACAGAACACAATGGCTCTGGCTCTAAGATAAACAGTTGGTAAATGGGACCTCATAAAACTGAAGAGCTTCTGTAAAGTAAAGGACACTGTCAATAAGACAAAATGGCTTCTACAGATTGGGCAAAGATCTTCACCAAACCTACATGAGATAGAGGGCTAATATTCAAAATATATAAAGAACAAAAGGTTTTTTTTGTTAGGTTCGTAGGTTAGACTCTAGATCTTTGAAATACAAATAGTATAGGTATACTTATAAGTGTTTTTCTACCTTTGCACTTTTATTTAGAAGCTTAAGTTTTCTTGATTTTATTTTTTACTTTTAAGCTCTGTATTCATTCATTAAATTTATCCTCTTACATTTTAGTTTATACAAAAGGGACTGATTTTCTGAGTAACCCCTTTAATGTTTTCTCTCTCTCTCTCTCTCTCTCTCTCTCTCTCTCTCTCTCTCTCTCTCTCTCTCTCACACACACACACACACACACACACACACACACACACACACACGAACATGCACATGCACACAGAGGACCATATAAAAATACAATATGTATTTTTGAAAAAAATGCATTTTACATTGTATGATCTTGATCTTTTTTCCTTTTAAATGTAGGACATTAGGAATAACTGCATACAAACTACTGACACATTTTTCATTGGTTTTGTTTTTTGTTCCGTTTTCTTGAGGGGGCATATTTCACTATCTAAATCTTGGTACAAACTGCTAGACCACAGTAATAAGAGAGAATCTCTTTCCATTTTCTGATCTCAGGAATAAAGCAATCACGCGCTTGCTATCTTTTCTCAGCATTTTCCCCTAATATTCTTGAATCATGTGGGAGAGACTCTGCTCCTTACTTACCAGGAGGTTGGATAGTTCACACTTTGTGTCTGACTTCTTTTGAGTGGATATTAATTTTGTCAGTATTTTTCTTCGCACTTCTGAAATGTTATTCTGTAATTTCTTATACTAAATTAGCATATAACTTAAACTACTTTCAGATGTTAAACCAAATTTACACTCAATTCTTTGTGGATTCCCTTGAATTTGTTATGGGAAAAAATTGTGTTAATTTGCTAGTGTATTCCAGGTGAATTCATACAGAACTTGAGCAATAATTCAACTTTTGTAGCACATTTACAAAGTTATTGACATAATAATTCAGATATCTTAAAGAAAATTGCCTGGAAATGTTTGCACTTTTATTATATGTCCTTTGTTTTTAAGATAATTAATGGAATTGAGCCCTTGAGCTGTCTGTAATTTACTCATAAGTACTTTTAATGTTCATTTAATTTCTGAAAGAGTAATATAATCTAATTTTATTTTTTATTTCTTCTTGATCTTTACTGTCAACATGTTTCCTTGTGAAACTTTTTAAATTTTTATCAAATTAGTCTAATATTTTTAAATTTTCACAGCATTTCTATGGAGGTATCATAATTTCTAAATGAGTAGAGATTTCTCTTATTGATTTTTTTTTTTTTTTTTTTTTTTTTTTTTTTTTTTTTTTTTTTTTTTTTGAGACAATTCTCTGTGTAGCCCTGGCTGTCCTGGAACTCACTCTGTCGACCAGGCTGGCCTTGAACTCAGAAATCCATCTGCCTCTGCCTACCAAGTTCACTGTGATTTTTCTTATTGATAACAAATATTTTTCTACACCAATATAGCTAAAAGTTTGTCATCTTTGTTAATCTTTCCAGAGGTTAACTTCTGTTCCCATAAATTCGCTCCTATTTTATTCTTACTGTTTGATTTTTGTTGTAATTTTTACTGTTCCTTTATTTTGTGTGCACCGTGTTAGTTCATTTTGTATCTTGTTTCATAAATGTAATCTTAAATTGCTGCTTTAATATTCTTCTTTCATATAAAAAATTACCTTTCATGAAGTTATTTTAAATATTAAAACTCTAATCATGGCATAAATGTAGCTGAGTTACATTTATTTCTACTTATTCAGTGCAAAATAGTTTCAATTTCCCCTGTGATTTTTTTTTTCCTTTCATGGGTTATTAAGAACTGTTTTGTGTAACTTCCTCAGATCCATTTCACTGTTAAATTCAAATTATTTTTTCTGTTTTCAGAAAAATACTCTGTATGATTTAAATTTAAATATTTTCAGATGCACTGAGAATGGTTTCATGGTCTTGTATATGATTTATTCTAGATATGACCCTTGAATACTTGAAAAAATGCATATTCTAGTTGCTAGGTAATATCTGTTATGAGTAACAGTTAACTCCATGAGCTGTATTTCTTTACATTGCATAGATGATCATATTTCTAGATATTTTAATTGCTATTAGCACCATTTCTTTCAATTGGTTTTCTCTTCTACCAATTTTATTTCATGCACCTTAAGATTTAATGGAATTTTATAATTTATATATAAACTAGTGAATTAACCATATATATATATATATATATATATATATATATATATATATATACACACACACATATTTGTATTTTCCTTACTTACTAATATGATATGTCTGACCATAAAAACTCACTGTATCTCTCAAATATATTCACTTTCCTGGTGTATTTTTTTATTCTCTTACTATAAGCATGTTAGTATTTTTTTTTAATTTAGTGAAGGATTTTCTTGGAGAGGGCATATAGTTCATATTGAGCTTTGTATGTAATCTGATAACTGGAAATTTTCTAGATTTATAACATATTTTATATGAAACAATATAAATTTTAGTTTAATATATAGTTTTGTTTTAAGAGTCTAATTTAATTACATCATTTTCCCTTTGCTTTCTTCTATCAATCTTTCCATGTACCCCTTCCTTGCTTTCTTTAAAATTCATAGCTTCTGTTTCTTTAACTGATGCTATCTGAAACATTAAAACACAATTTGTATCACTTTTAATTATTAATATGGTTTACTTGTACTTATCAATTTGCTATTCTGCTAACTATATATTTCTTGTCATCTCTCTGCTCCTTTGTCTCATTCTCCTGGCTTTCAGTTTGCTTGCATAATGATTTCAGCACCTGTTTCAAATTTCCTGTTGATTTAATGCAGTGTTTATTGGTTGGAATTTTTGCTTAATACAGATTAAAAAGCAAACATCAAGTTTACACTAGGTACTTCAGATTTTTCAAATATTTAGAGTTTTGCACAACTCAAGGATATTTAAACATGGTATCATTTCTGTATCAGTGTAAATGAAGAGCTATGCTAACTGAAATATGAGTAGAATGTTACACTTACTTATACCACCCATTGCCAATATGATACTCAATAATGGTTGAAAGAAATTAACTTTTAATTCCTTTAAATTCCCTAATTATGTGTGTTTTTCTTAAAGTTTCCTATATGTGTTAATACCAAGTAAGGTAGAAAAGAAAAGACTTAAACTTTAAAAGATAACAATCTCTTATGTAGCCTATCACATTACACAGTTTGTTACAAATGATACATTTGCATATTGATAATAACAGCACTAATAGAAGCATGACACATAATTCATTCCTGGGAGTAATGAGTATTATTTCTGTAACTATTTTGGCCATATAATTGTATAGTAATTGTTTACTAATACATAATTTATCAGCATTATTCAGATAAAAACATCCTTAAATGGAAGAGGATAGGATCCAACTTACGGAATCATTTTATATCTCTTGTAAACTTTTCAAATGTTTTAAATTTTAAAACAGAAGAACTGTTTAAAGAAACGATTGTATGTATTTAATTAAGTTATAGAGAAGCTCCAAAGTAAGTGCAGGACTATAATTCTTACATTAAAAAAGGACTAAGAATTTCACTTTCAGGTAATCAACAACTCATTGAAGAAACAACTACATTTGTGTACTTTTTTGGCTTATTTATAATGTTTAAGACTCCGTTTATTACTGTAACTTGAGGTGTGTCCTATAATAAAAACCAATCCAATGTCAATTTGAGAAAAAATTTGTAGTGGTAAAGAATAACATATATTTGAATAAATGTCATGTAACAATGTTCACTTCATAAAATGAACAGAACAAGGTAAAATAAGACAATGAGCATAAAAACAGAAATATGAAAAAAAGAGGGGCATGAAGTAATCAATGCTTCTGTCAATAATTGGCTTGTGACTTAGGAAGCAAGCATAGTTTCTGATGGCCTGTCAATTCAAAGAAGATTCAATAGCCTGTACAATTCAGGTTTGTGATTCAATCTTTTTTTTTTTTTTGGCTTCTGGAAAAAGTATGATAAGGAATTTTGTGATCATAAGAGAATGAATATGTGCTTGGTTATGAATTCTGTGAACTGCATTAGGATCACAACATTATTAAGAGTATGGACAGCATCTCACTAATATGCACAAAATGTATCTCACTAATATGGTTAAAGATTATTTATGACAGGCCTCACCAAAGCATACTTTAAGGATGTTTAACAGTGCTGTTTGCCAAAACCCCAAATAATATTGACATAGACATCTAGAACATACACATTCTTATTTTAAGATTGACACTGCTTTAAAAATTATCCTTCAGCAGCCTCTGATTCCACTATGTATCTACAGAGATATATATTACATAATATAATTAATAGGCTATGCTTATTTCAATCTGTGTTGTAATCAATAACATTCTTTTAAACCATCAGCTAGCTGGAGTATGGGGTTCACCCTAGGAATTGGCATTTTCTTAAGTACTGTAAGCTTCATATATGTAACCATTGCCTAATAAAATTTGTTTCACATATTTGATCTAGTGTTTTTTTTGTTCATCGTGACTATTTTGCATATTAAAATACTATAATACATTATAGTCTCAAACTACCTTTTACACATAAATATCTATAATATATTTAACTTCTAGAACTTAATTTTCCCAGCCATGTTAGACAGAGATTGGGGAAACTTTCAAAATGATAGATTTTTCTCTAAAAACATTGAAACATTTTGACTCTTTTCCATATTTGCATCCCAAGAAACTCCTAGCAACTAAGATAAAAAAGCTAAAATAATACTCAATGCAGTCGATCGAGCAGTCGATCGATGGTCATTTCTCCAAGAATAAAGAAAATTTAAATTTCAGTGTAAACATCACAGCCAGAGAAAAAGGAACTGCATTTATGTTAAAGGTTTGATAAAATATGGCAGAGCAGAGTTATCATGGGCTAATTTTAGTTCCTGTCATTGCTAATCTAAATTTTCTGATTAGTACATCTGGAATCAATTAAAGTCAAGCAGGTGAGCACACCTGAGATAGACTTTTCTTGATTGGATCTTTTGATATGGAAAGACCCTCCTTAAATCCAGATTGTCTGAGGTGAGAAGACCATCCCCAACTCTAGATGCTTTGAGGTTATAAAAGGAACATCTGAACTACACACTCTTATAGCAGCTCACACAAAATGCCATGGAAGAAAGACATGTTTGCTGTTTGCCTACTTTCCTTCACTCTGATCAGCAAGATTCCAATATAGACGGAATACTAATTAGAATGTGTGAACTGAAAAACTGTCAGAATCCTGGCCTTTTAATCGGGAGACAGACACTGTTGGATTAGTCAGATCACAGTCTATAAAACACTCTAATATATATATATATATATATATATATATATAATCTTAGATTTCTGTTTAATATTTTTTTTATTAAGCATTGTCTTCAAGAAAAATGTAGTAGTCTACATTTAGTCTCTGGGAGCTTTGAGAAGACCAGGTTAGTTAACACTGTTGTTCTTCCTATGGGATTGCCATCCCCTTCAGCACTTTCAATCCTTCCTATCTCAGGATCCTAGCTCAGGTCCCAACCTCAGTCCAATGCTTGGTTGTCAGCATCACTGTCTGTCTCAATCAGCTGCTAGTTAGGCCTATCAGAGGACAGCCATGCTAGGCTCCTGTCTATAAGCACAATTTAACATCAGTAATAGTGTTAGGACTTGGAGCAATGTCAACCTATCCCTCCACTTAATGACCTGTTTTTCTATTGGAGGTAGACTCTAAGAGTTTCCTCTCCTCACTGTTGGGCATTTCATCTAAAGTCCCTCCCTTTGAGTTCTGAGAGTCTCTCACCTCCTAGGTTTCTGGTATTTTCTAGAGGGTTCACCAGACCTCCAATCCCTGCCCCAAAGTTGCATATTTCCATTCACTCTGCTGGCCCTCAGGGCAGCTTCTGCTGCCCTGCCCGCCTTGCATACCTGATCATGTTTCTCTTTTCCCCTCTCACCCCCTTCTTCTATCCAGGTCTATTACTCCCTCCTTTTCCTGAGATTATTTTGTTCTCCTTCCAAGTGGTATTAAAGTCTCCTCACTTGGGCCCTTCTGCTTGTTAACCTTCTTGAATTCTGTGGATTGTATCCTGAGTATTCCATACATTTTGGCTAATTTCCACTTATTAAGAAATAGATACCATGCATGTCCTTTTGGGTCTGAGTTATGTCACTCAGGATGATATTTTCTAGTTCCATCTATTTGCCTGCACAAATCATGATGTCCTCATGCTTTTGTCCTACTTGCAAGTTGTTCTCTAGTTGTACTTCCAAGTGCCTAATAATCTGTTGCTTTCTTCTGTCTGTCTCTTGCCTTTTGTATGTCTCACTTCTAAGTCACAGACCTTTAAGTCTCACACACTCAAGGGAAAATACTGGTTATCTAAAGCAAGATGTTATCAGAGTGTGCTTAGCTGTTGCAGGCTAATGTAATCAAGTCTCTTTTCAGGGTATATGACTCAAGATGGCTGCAAGGATGATAGCCACAGGTCTGCTTTTTTTCTGGAGGGATATGAGACAGGGAGAGAGAGTGTATTTGGGGAGTGGGGTGGTAGGAATCATGTGAAAAAACTAAATTTTAATGTACTGCCACAACGTTGCACATAGACCAATGTAAACATGTTCTCCTTGAGCAGCACTTCTTTGAGGATTGAATGATATGCACTCTTCTGATGCTACATAACAAAGATGAGATTCACAAAGCTAGGTGTAGAATGCAGGGGTCACTTAATGCAAGATAAATTTAGGTACTCTTCAGGGTAAGTGTGGGTAGTGGACAAACTTATAATGAAGATCCGAGCACTCTCATGAAGTGTTAGTAGGCAGTGACTAGTTAGTCCATTTTGCTGAACTACATGTTTAGAAGAGTTGTATAAAATTTTGTAAAGTTTATCGATCATACAGATTTCCTGACTAGAATTTTACTATTCAACTGATTGATAGACCCATTTGGGTTAACTCTCAAAAGATGAAAGGATGCTCTGTTTTGTTCTTTGTAGCAACCATATGATCTTTTAGGCAAATCTAAATGATATGGCAATACCCGGGACCAGAAATATAGCTCAGAGCTTATATTCTGACTAGCAATCATAATTCTACAATTTCAGTTTCTGATTTTACATGCTGCAGAAAAAAATCCACATCAGTAACTTTAAACCTCTTGGCTAGCATTTTTAACAGTAATGTTAAAGATTCTCTTCATCTCTGAAAGTAGAGATGTTGCTCACTTTATAAAATTGTATTTTTCTCCTCAGGGATAATGTAATTCTTCCAACATTAATAAATCTCAGAGAACCTTTTTCTCAATTCCCAATTAAACTGTGATAAGACTAAATTATTGTGTTGATAAATCAACAGAGTTTGGTTATAGACTGCTTATGGCATGTCTACATACGAAACATACAGGTGAACATCAAACAACACTCAGAATGTGCATTTACTAAAAAGCACTGTTTTTTGCTTTTTGTTTTTTTTTTTTTAACCTGAACCCATAAGCTAACTCAAATCAGGGTGATTGTATATAACTTCATGCAGAGCCCAGTGCGGCCCTGGTAGGGACAGAGTGACTTGGTTCCAAAATCTGGGACAAGGTCCCAGTATGAGCCTCCAGGAATGTAGATAGCTGCTGTAGGTATAAGACTTATTTGTGTAATAATGTACATATTTTCACATTCCTCAGAGGAATGTCCTCTACATTAATGTTAATGACTCCATGAAAATCCAAGACAGCATGAGTTCAGGAGGTGAATGTGTGGCTAGTGTCTCAGCAAAAATGGTAAAAGCTAGGACTTTCAGAACAGCCCTTAAGGCAGTGAAAAAGAATTCTAAAAACATGTGTTCAAAAACACATAATTTTTTACTATGCTAAATATAATGATACAATATGCATTATGGGGGGGCTTCGTGAATCTAAAGGAACCAAACGACTGCATTAGTGAGCCAGATTGTCAGATTGATACAAAGGCTGGCATATTGCTGAGTTCAAGGTCAGCCTTGGATATTGCAAGGTTAGGCCCTGGTGTGGTAGAAATGGTGTTTTCAGGACAGGGTCTCACACAGCAACCCTAGCATCTGTGTGTAAATGAGGCAGGCAGATCTCTGAATTCTTTTGCAATGTTAAAATAAAAGGTATGCTTCCTGTTTCCTAAAAACCAAAGGATTAGAGTCACCAGGTGCTTATTCAAAGGATAATCAAAAGGGAACCTAGAATAAATAACTGAATTGACATGTAAATAAAAGAAACCCGAGCTTTAGGTTTGCATGATTTGAGTTAGCAGAAAGCAATAGGATTTCATCTCCTCTAAGGAGAGCTGACCTGTCTGGAGATCTCTGGAGAGCAAAAACAGCTCCTCAGGAATTTCTTCTTAATAAGATATTTGAAGATCTGAAGAGCCAGATTTTTAAATAGCAGCCTTTCTGACTTTGGTCAGAAAACCATGAGCTCCCCAGGTAGCTTTGAAAATTTTTACTAGCAGAGAGAGCTGTCTCAACCAGAGAGTTTTTAGAATAGAAAGAAAAAATTCTAAGCAGATGCTGGCTAGGATGTGGAGAAAGAGGAACATTCCTCCATTGCTGGTGGGATTGCAACATGGCACAACCACCCTGGAAATCAGTCTGGCATTTCCTCAAAACATTGGACATAGTACTACCTGAGGACCCAGCTCTACCACTCCTTGGCATATACTCAAAAGATGTTCCAACATATAACAAGGACACATGCTCCACTACATTCGTAACACCTTTATTTATAATTGCCAGAAGCTAGAAACAACCCAGATGTCCATCAACAAAGAAATGGAGGCAGAAAATATGATATATTTACACAATGGAGTATAACTAGGCTATAAAAAAAAAAACAATGACTTCGTGAAATTCTTAGGCAAATGGATGGAACTAGAAAATATCATCCTGAGTGAGATAGCCAAATCACAAAAGAACACACAAGTTATATATTAACTGGTAAGTGGATATTAGGATAAAAGCTCAGAATATCCATGATACAACATACATAACATATGAAGATCAAGAATAAGGGAGACCAAAGTTTGGATGCCTCAGTCCTACTTGGAAGTGGGAACAAAACAATCATAATTGGTAGAGGGTGGGTGGGACTTGGGAGGAAGAGGAGAGGGATAAAGGGGGGAAGCAGGATCAGTGTGGGAGGAGACTGGGGAGATGTATAGAGGATCAGGAAATTGAACAGAGGTGCATAGCAATGGGGGATGGGGAACTGTAGGTAGCCACTAGAAAGTTCCAGATGCCAGGAAAGCAAGAGGTTCTGTAAGAATAAATTGTAAAAATGAAATTTTAGGTCTCAACGTGAGAGTTTCTTAGGTTCAGAGTTTCAATTTACACTCAAGTGTTAGCTGCCCCTGGGGTGCATTCCAAGGGCTTGAATAAACATTTCAAAGGCACAAAAGACCCAAGATAGAGGCAATAAAACACCTGGGTAAACGGAAGTCACTTGAAAGGAATTCCCCCAGGAGCAAGATACAGATGTAAATTAGGATAATTGGGATGGGGGCTAGATGGAAACCAGGCTTGGGAACGGATGTTTGATATATCCAATCATATGTAACCGCGCCAAACTTTCCCGCTCTCCCCAACCCCTACCCATAAATATCCCAAGTTTCCTGGGCTTGGGGTCGGAATCTCTATCTCTTGCGTGAGATATATTCCGGCCCGAGGGCCCTCGTCATTAAACCTCCTCTGCAATTGCATCAAGAAGGTTTCTCGTGTGTCCTTGGGTTCGTGCAGGTCCGGACTTGGGTGAGAGTCCCCTTTTGGGGTCTTACATTTTGGTTCCCTGACCGGGAACCTCGCGACCACCCTAGACACACGACGACCCCTTGGAGGTAGGTTTGTGTGAGTGGTGTGTGTGAGAGTGCGGCGCCGCTGTCCTTGTCTCTTTGTTTTGGTTTCTTCTGCTGTCTTTGTTTCTGTGTTTTGATATCGGTTTCTTTGGTGAGGGGAATCTTCCCCATCGGAGACTGAGTGCAGCTGTCATTGTGGACCGTGAGGGCCCAATGACTGTGGATGGACAGACGTGTTGAAACCCACAGGCTGCAGCCCGGGAAGGACGCTTCACGGGTGGTTAGGGAGTCAGAGTGGTCTGGCTGCCCTTGGGGAAAGGCGGTATCCTTTCCCATCTGGGTTAGGGAGTCAGGGAGGTCTGACTGCCCTGTTTTGGAACAGGAGATGAGTGCTCCTGCTAGGGGGAAGATGTGGAATCCTTCCCGTCAGAGGTCGCGTTTGGCTGGTTCTATGAGACCAAACTCGGGCAAGTGTGTCTGACTGTGTTAGTTCTGTGTGTTTATATTTTGTGTACAGTCTTTCTGGAACCCCTCCCTGCCGCTACTGTGTGGCAGAGTACCTGAGCCAGGCTCCACAACCACTGGCTGCCCTGGCCCCCTCAGTGGTCCCCTCTTCGCCAGCGCTCGAGCCGCCCTGGTACTGGAAGCCAGAGTACATGCAGGTCTCCCGCCCACCGCAGTTTAAAAGGCGGGAGATGAGTTCCCAGCCTCCCGCCCGTGATGAATTAAGTACGAGCGGGAGGCGAGAGGCGGGTGGCGAACACATGCAGGCAGGCGCCTAGCGAGAGATAAGGGCTTTAGTGAGTGCGCTCGACATCCTGAGAACTACGTTTCCCAACAGGCTTTGCAGCTTTGACAATTATATCCAAGATGGCAGCCGGCCTGAGAACTACGTTTCCCAACAGGCCATGCGGTTTCCAGACACTGCTGCGATTGTTGACAATTCTGTGCCACTGATATAGTGATAGGGGCAGTCTATCGTGTTGTCTTTCCTTGTCTTTTCTTGATAAACTTCGTTCTGTGTTATTTGTTTCACATGTTCTTGGACTCTGACTGACAATTGACGTTCCTTTTCTTTTTTCTGGACTGATACTGTGTTAACATCCTGAGTTTTAAAAGCAGAAGCAATGAGACAGGCTGGTCCTGTTCCACAGCTTGTGGCCAAGAGAAAGCTCTGTTCCTCTGGAGGAGGAGACAGAGTGTGTCAGGTGCCTGATTTGGTGTGATGAACTACTAAAACTGCTTACTTAATTTAGTTTAAAACTTACTTGTGAGACAGTCTCAATTTACACAAGAAAAACATAATTCACCCTGCTCTGTGGCCAGGAGAAGGACACCAACAGAAAGAACCTTGAAGAGAACAGACTGTTTTCAAAAGCGGCTCTTAGAAGGGGGCCAGCAGTTTTTTTTGGCTTCTATGATAAGAGAGTTGATAGTGGGTTTTCCTAGTTTAATAAATAAAAGAGCACTTTTTTCCTTTAGTTACAGCTAAAAAGTTACAGGCTGTCCTGAGTCAGAATATGTATATGAGACTTTCATCAAGATTTGGTTCAAAGGTGAGAGTTCAGACAAGAAGAAGTGGTGAGGACTTGTGCTCTTATATTAGATATAAAATGTTTACTTTCCTGTTCTTGTTGTGTATCACTTCTAAAACAATATTCTAATTAGAAATAACTCTTTAAAAGATTTTTATAGAACTATGACTAAAGTTTCTATTTTGTCAAAAGTTAAATTTAAATAAGTATCAAATCATTAATACTATGTGAGCCTTCAACATCTTAATAGTCTTTACTGTGAAATGCTGTAGATAAAGTTATTCATTCTGATTTGATTTCTTTCTTAGAGCTTCAGAGGTGAGCTCACATTACACCTGTAGACAAGGTACTGTTTACAGACTGAACTAGGTTGTGGTCTCTAGTGTGAGGGGAACAACAGTCATGCAGCCTCACAAATACATCAGTCTACACAGAGTTCTAAAAGACTACTGCTTTTACAGGTGATCAAAGCAATGAATAAGATAAGAGCCTTTCTTCCACAAGACACTTGTAGGTTCTGGTCTTCAGGAGTGAAGAACAAAAGAAGACACTGGAAAAAGAATGCTCCTTCAGGATGGGGACCCCATCAATTGATCAGGCTGTGGTCAACAGCGGGTTATAGAAGGTAAGGGACACCCAAAGGCCCACGCCAGATTCCATTGACAGATCTTGAGAGAGCTACATGAGATCCCACTAATTTTAATCAAGACACATGAGGTTAAGCAAGGGTCAGATAAGTTACCCACAGCCTTTCTAGACTAGCTCATAGAGACATTCTGTCAGTGTAGACAAGGCTTCAGAGGCTAGAGAGACTACAAGATAAGTCATTAAAAGATTTAAGAAGTATCAGGGAGAAAAGAAAAGAAAGATAAGATAGATGAAATCATAGACAGGATTAAAATTATTGATGATAATAGCAAGTGTGAGAAGATTTAGTCTAAAAGAAAGGAGTAGAGAAGGTTTAGTGTAAGTCTAGAAGAAAAGAGTAGAGAAAAAGAATAGAGATAAGTTGCTGTGAAAGTCTAGAGAAAAAGAATGGAGAAGATAGTCTAGAGAGAGGTGAAGAAAAACAAAGGTGACAGAGAAAGAATTTACAGAAAGCAGAAAAGAGGGACTTCAATCAAAGAGAGATAAAACTCTTTGAAAAAAGACCAGTGTGCGCATTGCAAGTAAAGGAGCCAGCTTCAGGGTCCAAGAGGGCCCTAACAAATAGAAGCCAGGGCCAGAAAATCCCAGGCCTCGAAAAACACCCCAAGTGGCGAAGATAACAGCTCTGTGTGAAGACGGCTATTGAGATAGACGGGGCAGCTTGGAGCCACCCAACTTTTGATAGACACAGGGGCTTCCTCCAGGCCAATGGGTCAAAACGTATTCATGGACTACCTGAAAATGGTGGACTAAGAGATGGGCTGGGTATCCCATTCATTTATGGTCATCCTAGCCTGCTCCTATCCCCTGTCTGGTTGAGGGAATACTCCCTAGGATGGACATCCAGATACAACACTTCCTGGGCTGCAACTAGCTGACAAGAATTCAACGGATAGAAGACTGACTTCAGCCAGGAGCCAAGGTAACCTGCTTTACAGACGGGAGCAGTTTTCTCCATGCTGGTCAGAGACAAGCCAGCGCTACTGTGGTGGACACATGCCATCTGGACTGACTCCCCACCCCTGAGATCATCGGTGCAGAGAACTTGGGACTTGGAACTTGGGGCTGACAAGAAAGCCAACATCTGCATGGACAACAGGTATGCTTTTGCCACAGCCCATGTCTGCAGGACTATATACCAAGAAAGGAAACCCTGATGAAGCCAGGAACTGTGAATATCCGTTGCCCAGGACACCAAAAAGGGAGGAGACTCAGTGGCCTGAGGCAATAACTGGACAAATCAATTGTCTTGATATGAGAGCCTGTTCCAGTTGTGGGCCTAAGAGATGGCCTCACTTAAAGCACAGAATAAGAGAAAGAACTCAGATTGCTAGCCATCCTGCCAGATACTATCTAGAGAAAAAGAGAAAATGGTGCACACAAGAAGGGAGAACTATACTCCCCAGAAAGCAAAGGATTTACCAGGCTAAATACACAGATGGACTCTTAAGATATGAGTGCAACCAAGCAGCCAAGAGATTTAAAAACATATAATAGACCTCAGGTTTTGGGCCAGAGAAATGATAAGACAGTGTAAGATATGCCAACAAGTAAAGGCTTATGAGACTTAGAGTAAATAAGAAAAAAAAAAAAAGTTAGAAGGGAACAGCCTAGAATAGAAGTTGTCCCGAGGTTTTCAAACATCTGAGATAATTAGATCAGATAATAGACTTGCCTTTGTTTGTAAGATAAGTCAGAAATTGTCAGAAATATTAGAGACTAATTAGAAGCTCCACTGTTTATACTGTCTCCAGAGCTTAGGACAGGTAGAGAGAATAAACAGAACCCTAAAAAACTAAATTACCCCTGAGAACTGGCGCTGGCTAGAGTGTCCCTTTCCTTGTCCCTATTCCAAACCCAGAATGTCCCTCTTGTGTGAGAGATGATTTTTCAGGCCACTAAGAAACTATTCCTGATGCTGTTGAACATAACTCGGGCCGACACCTGCGTTTGATGCCAACTGGAGAGAACAGCTAGACACCTGAACAACCTCCTCAGGCTCAAGATCATCTGCCGTTCTACAAGGCCAAGGACCAGCAGGCCTTGACTCCTGAGATATGCCCATCCTGGAGATACAGGGATAGAGATTGCCCAATTGTCAGAGATAAGAGACATTTGAATCTAAACTGTGTCCCAGACACAGCCTTAAAGAGTGGGACTTAAGCTACATATGTACATCCTCGAGATGAAAAAAAGCCAACAGGCCCATTAGTGTGTGTATGTGTATATGTATATGTATGTGTATATGTATATGTAGAGAGAGAGAGAGAGACAGCTACTTTACCTAAGTACATACTAGAGACCATCCAGGGCGTGAGAAAAAGATAGTTAAAGATTCAATGACAAAGATATAATTAGATGCTTAGACAACAATATCACTCTTTACACCCAGATGATGATTCATAATTCCAAGATTGGAATTTGACCATGAGAGAAAAGGAGGAAATGTAAGAATAAATTGTAAAAATGAAATTTTAGGTCTCAACGTGAGAGTTTCTTAGGTTCAGAGTTTCAATTTACACTCAAGTGTTAGCTGCCCCTGGGGTGCATTCCAAGGGCTTGAATAAACATTTCAAAGGCACAAAAGACCCAAGATAGAGGCAATAAAACACCTGGGTAAACGGAAGTCACTTGAAAGGAATTCCCCCAGGAGCAAGATACAGATGTAAATTAGGATAATTGGGATGGGGGCTAGATGGAAACCAGGCTTGGGAACGGATGTTTGATATATCCAATCATATGTAACCGCGCCAAACTTTCCCGCTCTCCCCAACCCCTACCCATAAATATCCCAAGTTTCCTGGGCTTGGGGTCGGAATCTCTATCTCTTGCGTGAGATATATTCCGGCCCGAGGGCCCTCGTCATTAAACCTCCTCTGCAATTGCATCAAGAAGGTTTCTCGTGTGTCCTTGGGTTCGTGCAGGTCCGGACTTGGGTGAGAGTCCCCTTTTGGGGTCTTACAGTTCCCAGGATCCAATGGGGATGTCATTATCTGAAATACCAAACAAAAAGGAAAGAGAACCTGAAGAGACCATATCCAGAGGTTAGGCACAGCCCCTAGTTGAGGGATGGGGCCACCCACCCTTAAAATTTTAACCCAGAATTGCTTCTGTCTAAAGGAAATACAGGGACAAAGAGTGGAGCAGAGACAGAAGGAAAGGCCATTCAGAGACTGCCCCACCAGAGAGATCCATCCAATATGCAGCCACCAAACCCAAACACTACTGCTGATGCCAAGAAGTGCTTGCTGACAGGAGCTTGATATGGATGTCTTCTGAGAGGATTGGCCAAATCCTTACTGATACAGATAGAGATGCTTGCAGTCAACCATTAGGCTGAACAATGGAGGACTTGGAGAAAGGACTAAAGGAGCTGAAGGGGTTTGCAATCTCATAGGAAGAAAAACAACATCAACCAACCAGAATCCCCCTCCCCCACTGCCAGAGCTCCCAGGAACTAAACTACTAACCAAAGAATACACAGGGAGGGATCCATGGCTCCAGATGCATATGTAGCAGAGGATGACCTTATCTGGCATCAAAGGGAGGGGAGGCCCTTGGTCCTGTAAAGGCTTGATGCTTCTGTGTAGGGGAATGCTAGGGTTGGTGGGGTGGGAGTGGGTGTTTGGGTGGGCAAGCACCCTCATGGAGGCAGGGGCAAGGGGTGGGATGAGGGGTTTTCAGAGAAGAAACTGGGAAAGGAGATAACATTTGAAATGTAAATAAAGAAAATAACCCCCCCCCCCAAATTAGAAATAAATAGACCTGTCTAGATCAGAGGACACACACACATATACACACATACACACCACACAGGGGGTAGGGAGAGTGGGAAGGGGAGGGTAAGGATGAGGGGAGGGTAAGGGAGAGGGAGAGGGAACAGGAGGGAGAGAAGGATAGAGAGAAGGAGAGAGAGGGAGGGAGGAGAGAGAGAGAGAGAGAAAGAGAGAGAGAGAGAGAGAGAGAGAGAGAGAGAGAGAGAGAGAGAGAGAGAGAACAAGAAAGTGCAGTATGAAATGCCATCTACGCTGCCACCTTGGATCCATGATTGGACTTCTAGTCCTTTGTCTTTCCTGCTCCCAGACATGGTTTCTCTCAAAACCTCTCTCGAAACAGAGGATGGTTTATTGCAATTTCCTTTTAAGCTTATAATTTAACTGAAGTCACAGAGATATATCACTGTCCTTAATCTTTTCTTTGAGCCATCTTGAATTTCAGAAACATTGAAACCTGCATGGATAAACCAACTCTCCCTCTAGATGAGGAAATTTATCAATAACAGCAAAATGCATTCTCAATAATTAACATATTATGTAATATTCTGTATGGCCAGAAGTGAAGGAAATGATGAGCTAGTTATGAGCTAGGCTACTCTGGACCAGCACTGTTTAATGATGATCACCTCCTGTCTGCTATTTAAACTAAACCCTCATGTCAGTACCAGAAAGACCACCTGGAGGTCACTGCCTTCTTTATTGTTCTTCTTTCAAATGTGGCCTTATCAAATAGACTTTCTTTCTTTGATTTTCATCATTACTTACCTTTTTAATTTACTTATTGGAATTGGTTGCTGAACCTACCTTGTTGCTTTGCTGAAATACCAATTTAAGCTAAAATCTTCAGTAATACCTTCTATTATAAGAGGAAGAACGTGGTGTTAGAGAATCTCAAACCTGTCATAGGAAATATATTTGATGACAATCTTGAATTAAATAATATTTATATATTTTTGGATAATACAGAACCAAGTATAAGTTTTCAAAATAGTATTAAAAATAATATGTATATTTTGAGATACTAGAGGAAAAACCAAAAACTTATCCTATAATGCATGGTTTAATTGGAAGTATGTTTTCAAGCAATTTTTAATTTTCATAGAAATGAGTCCTTCTAAACATTCCAAGAAGTTATTACTATGATAATGCAGATATGTATATTTTGGGGGTATCCTATTTAGAGTATTATGCTAACTGATAAATTGAGGACTTTTCATAGTCTTTATGATAAAAGAATTTCAGAACAGACTTGACCATGTGCATGTCTATGTGCATGTGTGTGTGTTTTATTATTTTACTTATTTACTTTACATCCCATTCACTGCCCTCTTCCCTGTCACCCCTTCCCCCAATTCTTCTGCCTACCCCCATTCCCCTTCTCCTCTGATCAAGTGATATCTGCTTTGGTCATCCTTTAACTCTGACACAGTCTTTGTGATGGTAGGTGCTTCCTTTCCCAATTTGACAGACCAGGCAGCCAAATTAAAAAAGCATACCCCAGGTACAGGCAACAGCTTCTGGGATAGCCCCTGCTCCAGTTGTTTGAGACCCACATGAAGACCAAGCTGCACATCTGTTACATATGAACAGAGAGGCCTAAATCCAGCCCATGTATGTTCTATTTTCTGTAAAGATCACAAGAAGGGAGCAGTGAAAAAAAGTATATAAATATATCTGTACCAATTTAGTAAGAGATTATATGTACAGTCATCTACCCAAATTGCTTTTCAGGATACATCAAATAAATTGCAGAGTCACTGTATGTATATTTTTCTGTGTTCTATTATCAAATTTTTAAAAGATAAATAAAAATTTATTAAAATTACCTTTATACTATGATTTTTCCTAATATTCAAGTAATAGAAACAAAATGTGTTACTCAATATCTAGTTGCAGAAAATAAATTTATATATTTCCACTATTTCAGAAAATACAGAATTATATATTGTATAAAATTCAATTAGGTTATGCATTTCCCAGATTTTTTTCTTTCTTGGCTATTTCTGCTTGGTTTATCACTACTATATTTTCTGAATTAAGTTGAAAGTGACATAATATTGATAAACATGTATTAAACATTCATGATAATTTATTATATCCTTTATAGGATTGGGTTGCTTGCTGTTAGCAGTCCAATAACCCCAAAGAAAATGTTGAGCAGTGTAGAGAAACCATTGTAGCATCTCACACAGAAAGTGTAACACTAGAAGTATCATGCAAATTGCTGTTGGGAGCAGACTTTAAGCAGAAAGCCTCTAGAAAACAGCTATCAACTTTGCAGCCATCTGGAACCATATACCCTGATAGAGACTTGTTTTTCAATAGCCTACAACAGCTGAAGCACACTCTGATAAATATCTTGTTTATCCCACATAGCTTGTTTTGCTGTTTAGTGACCCCAGCTGCATGGTGCACGGTGCATGTGGTAAAATGTTTTCACCTGTGTTCTCCTGCTTGTGCTTATAAATACCCAGGATTTCCTTGTAAAAGGTGGAGGCGGTCAATAGGAGGTGTGAATATAGTCTGTGGGAGACAGTAAAGGAGACTTGACTACAGATCCTCTGGCTTGTCTCTATTCTTCATGTCTCTTCCCCTTCTTCCCCCCACTCTCTCTCTCTCTCTAAACCCTGACCTGCAGAACAGAGCGGGCCATATCAAATTGCAATGTGTGAACATTGATCAAATTAGTGTTTATTAAAAGCAAAGTATTTTGGCAAATATAGCAGATAATGACTGTCTGATAAATGAATACAAAATGGAGATCAAAGTAGAGCTAAACATGCAACAATGAGCATACATGTATGTGAGTCTATTTGGAAGAAAATCATTTATAGTGGTACTGAAAGAGAAAAGAAAATATTTTTACTATTATTGTTAAACCAAAAAAACAAAGTAGATGTCAACCAAAAATACCCCAGTCTAATGGGGAGCCATGCAAATACCTTTGGAGTTTCCTTATTGCAAACTAACAACTCTGTCAAATCTGCAGAAGGTGCAGGAAGAGATAGACTTATTGTTCACAGCAGAAACAGGAGCCAGACAAACACTTTCTGTCTCTATAGGGAAATATGTGTTGAATCACATAACTCCTAGATGTGCAATGGGTGTGATATAGAAGAAGAGAATTTATATTAAAAATTTCAATGCCATAAATAATTATAAACACATTTCTCTGTGCTTAAAACATCTATGTGGTCTTCCTCTTCATTCATCTCAAGTATAATAAAACCAGTGATGTCTAAGAAATATGAAGAAAATGCTATAGTGGGGTACATACTTTGAAACCTGAAGGCTGTATCAATGAGTCATTTTCTTCTGTTTCCAACAAGAAGCTTTGATGCAATTTTTAATTAAAAAGAGGAAGATAAAGTTACCCTCATGTTTCTAGCACTGTTTTTTCATTGTGTTTGAAAACCAACAATGAAAGCAAAAATAGTTCTGATGAAGTTGTTTTATGAAAGCAAGAAGTAATAGTAATAAAAATTAAATGATAATACATATTTAATAACTATATAATTAAAATTTTGCTGACATAATGTCATGTATCTGCTGTGGGTAGAATACAAATAGTACAGGAAAGATGAAAACCTTTATGTGACAGCAAAGACTATAAAGAGTTAGGTACATGGTATTCATATTTGATGAGAAGCACACAATGGAGCTTTGAGAATACATTTGCAATAGAAATTATTCCTTCATGGCCTTACATTGCTGAGCTGGAACAAAAGTTGTCACTGTTATATATGCTACTCCCATGAAATCAGATATTCTGACTTCCACATACAAGTGAGAACATGTACTATTTATCTTTTAAGAATCACTTTATTATGCTTAAAATATGTTTCTTAAAGTCTATTTATTTGGCCATAAATGACAACATTTTATTATGCTTATAGCTTAATGGTATTCCATTGGATATATATGTAACAATTTCACTGTCTGCTCATCCATCAGTTGTAGACATCACTTTTCATTGACACTCTTCTCAGAAATAATAAAAGAAGATGATCTCAATTTAAAAAAAAAAAAATTCACAAGGAGCTGGAAAGATGGGTAAGTGTTTAAGAGCATTAGCTGTTCTTCCATAGGCTCTGAGTTGAATTCCCAGGAATCGCAAGTATCTACAATGGAATCTTATGTCCTCTACTAAATCTCAGGTGTACATGCAGATGGACTGTTCATACAAATAAATTAATCTAAAAAAATAAAAATCATGGCAACAGACACAGAAACTGAAAAACAATCTTCATTTACAGTAACCTAAAATTTTTCAGTAAAGCAACAGAGAGGAGCACGTTCTCAATAAATTAAAGGTATGAAAAGAAATTTGGAAATTAATTAAATAAAAGTTTACCTGGTAGTATTGGGAAGAATTCTATGCCAAAAAGAAAAAGAAAAGAAAAACTAAAGTCACCATCAATATTTTTAAAATGTAGATACTTAAAGCCTCACTTAGTCATTCCTTTTGGGAAAAGTTTTCTTTTCCCAAAGAATGCTTCATTTTTCTTCACTTCTTGACCTGAGAGCAATTTTTTTCCACTTTACCTCCATTACTTTATCTTTCTTTTCCTGGATGATAGAGATCAATTTGTAGGAATATTTCCTAGAAATGTTGCTAATAATCACAGTTCTTTAGAAATTTTGTCTTTATACTATTTTTATATACTGAATAATTTTCTTTGAAAAAGTATTTATTACTAAATAAAGAATATACATATTTATACATACAAAAAGAGGTTTAGTGAGATATTTGAAGACGTTTTTAGTTTTCTTTTACTCTATCTCTATGTAGCCAGGATGGATTCATTATAATATGTATCTTTTTGCTTCAAATGCTTTTTCCTACTCTAACAATGCAGCACTACTGTTAGCTTTCTATTGAATGACACTGTATCTTACATTAAAATAAAATTGCCTATGTGTGTTTTCAATAGTGCCTTGAAATAACTGAATAATAATTTTTATATTTTGTGGACAATATTGTAGAGGCTTAATTCACAGATTACAAGTAGATAAAATTAGGAAGACTTCTAAGAATAAAAGCCTAATGTGCTTAGAGAATGCCTCATAAGGTCAAAGCACTTAGTGCTCCTCCAGACGACCCATATTCAACTTCCATACCCATACAGTGGGTCACAACTGTCTCTAACACTAGTCATCAGGAATCTGATGAATCTTCTGGCTTGATTGGACAACAGGCATACACATAAAATAATAAAAATATAATAAATATTTTATGAAGAGATGCAGATATAACTTATCATCTTCTGAATACTAAATATCATCATGCTAATGGTGACCTCAAATTGATAAATCTTTGTGAAAAATTATACAGAAAAATCAATGATGAGATAAAAATCTGCCAAAAATGTAGACATCAATGTAGAAGTTAACACTCTTTTCTGACTTAAAGTTTTCTTATTGTTGGTCCTTACAAATTCTAGTTGAATGACTTTTCTGTCACACAGTGATAGTAACAGATAGTATTTGTTACCATGTGGAGTTTTCAGCAGACTACATTGAAGAACAGTTCACAAATAAACTACAAGCTTAGAGATATATAAATCAACACAAACTCCTACACAACATCTAATTATCTTTTTAATTATAACATGATGTTATAAACAATGAAGTGGAACAGGATTCTTTCTGTCTCTATCTACGTCCCAGAGCTAAGATTGTCCCACAGCCTTCTGCACCCAAATCCCATCCAGGAGAGAGCTGATCTCCCAGGAGTGATCTCACTCCTAAGCCAAAAGGTGAGACCGCCTCTTTTGCTTCAATAATTGTCTAAAGAGGGACCATCCAGGAGCACACAGGGCACAGGAACATTGGATTATCTGGAGACAGGAGTGCTGACATACCTAAGATCCTAGGCTCACAGGCCTACATCAGGGACAGGCTCCAGTGAGAGACAGCAAAACAAATTAACATCAGCGATAACCAGATGGTGAGAGAAAAGCACAAGAGCCTAAGCAACAGACACCGAGGCTACTTGGCATCATCAAAACTCAGTTCTTCCACCAGAGTAAGTCCTGGATACCCCAACACAATGGAAAAGCAAAATTTGGATTTAAAATCACGTCTCATGATGGTGATAGAGGACTTTAAAAAAGGACATAAATATCTCTCTTAAAAAATACAAGAGAACATAGGTAAATAGCTAAAAGCCCTTAAAGAGAAAACACAAATTTTCCTTAAAGAATTACAGGAAAACACAATCAAACAGGTGAAGGAATTGAACAAAACCATCCAGGATCTACAAATGGAAACAGAAACAATAAAGAAATCACAAAGGGAGACAACCATGGAGATAGAAACCTAGGAAAGAGATTAGGAGTTAGAGGTGCATGCATCATTAACACAACCAAACAGACCCCCTACCTCAGAGCTCCCAGGAACTAAATCACCAACCAAAGAGTACACATGAAGTGTTCCATGGCTCTAGCCACATATGAAGCAGAGGATGGCCTTAATGAACATAAATGGGAAAGGAGGCCATTACTCATGGGAAGGCTCAATGCTCCAGTGTAGGAGAATGGCAGGGCAGAGAGGTAGGAGTGGGTGAGCAGGTGGGTGAGTACCCTCAGTGAAGCAGCGAGAGGGAGGATGGGATAGAGGGTTTCTCGAGGGGAAACTGAGAAAAGGGATAACATTTGAAATCTAAATAAAAAATATTTAACAAAGTAATGAAAAAAAAACGAGAGATAGAAAAGAGACTCTCAGGGGCAGAAGATTCCATAGAAAACACTAACACAGCAGTCAAAGAAAATGCAAAAATTACCTATCCCAAAATATACAGGAAATCTAGTACACAATGAGAAGTGTGGGCCAGTGGGTTGTGAGAGGCAGCTGTGTACCTAGTGGAGTGCAGACCTCTAACCCAGGAGACCCTAAAGGGACGGTAAGTGGGTAAGTGTTCAGCCTTGCTTCTGGGCCCTGGTTGCTTTCACATAGCCACAGCCTTGTACAGCCCCTCCCAAAGAGAGGTTTTTGGCCATCAGTCACAAAGCACAGGTAGAGGGCGTGACTACAGGACACAGAGCCTCAAACGTCTCTATATTCATGAGATACCTAAAGGCCAGAGGGTATATTCAATTAAGCATTCCTTCCCAGACCCACCTCTTTGCAAATGGTATTTAACTTCAGGCCTACCCTGAGAATATGAAATACAGCTTTATCCATTTTCCCCCATTACAATAAAGATCTTAAGACCATATCTTAAGACCTGGACTACGTCTCGTCTTTGGGGCTCTCTGTGGGGAACCATGGAGAAGGCCTTCAACTACTGAGCTGCCGCCTAATCTGTGTCAGAGGACCTCTCCACATTCCAGCCATGGAAATCCAGCCATGACCCAGCCAAGTGAGTAGTAGCCATTACCAAGAGCCCTCTCCCCTCGGGGGCTGCCAGAACTCATGTTCTCCCCCTTGCCCCTTTGGCTGTGGGTCCATCCAGCCTGTGTACCCCACCTTGGTCATTCCTCAGCCTCTCAGCAGAGCCCGAGAGTGCAAGGGCTTGAGACCAGTAGGTCTGCAGCTGCTTCCAGGTCCAGGAATCTACAAACCAAGTGCTCAGGCCCCCTGTGGGAGTATCACAGACTGTGTTCTCTCCATGCCAGGAGTGGAGTCCTGAGGCTTCTCACAGCCCTACATCTGTCCAGCACATGTGGAATGAACTCAGTCAACTTCCCATGCTTCTTCCTACCCCAAGCAGCAGCCCCAACCACCTGGGGCAGCAGACACATGGGACCCATAATTCAATCCAACGGAACCCAAGTCCATTCTCAAGCTATAGCCTCAGAGAGCAGACAAAACTTAGGTATAGGAGAGTGTGAAGATTCCTATCTTAAAGGCCCAGTAAATATCTTCAACAAAATTACAGAAGAAAACTTCCAAACCTAAAGAAAGAGATGCCCATGAACATATAAGAAGCCAATAGAACTCCAAATAAATTGGACTAGAAAAAAATTCCTCCCATCACATAATAATCAAAACACCAAATGAATAAAACAAACAAAGAATAATAAAAGCAGAAAGAGAAAAAGTCAAGTAACATAAAGGCAGACCTATCAAAATTATACCAGACTTCTCACCAGAGACTATAAAAGTCAGAAGATCCTGGAAAGATGTTATACAGACCCTAAGAGAACACAAATGCCAACCTAGACTACTATAGCCAGGAAAATTCCCAATTAACATAGATGGAGAAACCAAGATATTCTATGACAAAAAATTGCACAATAGCTTTCCACAAGTCCAGCCCTAAAAAGGATAATAAATGGAAAACTTGAACACAAGGAGGGAAACTACAACCTATAAAAAGCAAGAAAGTAATCTTTCATCAAACACAAAAGTAGATAGCAACACAAACTTAATTCCACCTCTAACAACAAAAATACCAGGAAGCAATAATCACTTTTTCTTAATAACTCTTAATGTCAATGGACTCAATTCCCCAATTGAAAAAAAAAAAAAAAAAGACTAACACACTGGATACATAAATGGGACCCAATGTATTGTTGAATATAGGAAAAGTACCTCAGTGGCAAAGATAAACACTACCTCAGAGTAAAAGACCAGACAAAGATTCTCAAAGGAAATGGTCCCAAAGAACAAGCTGGAGTAGTCATTCTAATATCGAATAAAATAGACTTTCAGCCAAAAGTTATCAAAAAAAAATGATAATAATAAGGAAGGCCAATTCATACTCATCAAAGGAAAAATCTTCCAAGAAGAAATCTAATTCTGAAGATCTTTGTTCCAAAAGCAAGGGCACCAACATTCATAAAAGAAACTTTACTAAAGCTCATTTAGTAAAGCACATTGCACTACACACAATAATAGTGGGAGACTTCAACACCCCACTCTCGTCAATGGACAGATCCTGGTACCAGAAACTAAACAGAGACACAGTAAAATAACAGAAGTGGTGAATAAATGGATTTAACAGGTATATATAGAACATTTCATCCTAAAACAGATACCTTCTTCTCAGCACCTTCTGGTACCATCTCCAAAATTCCCCATACAGTTGGTCACAAAACAGGCCCTAACAAATACAAGAAGATAGAAATAATCCTGTGCATCCTATAAGATTACCACAGACTAAGATTGGTCTTCAATAACAACAAAAAGAATAGAAAGCTCACATATACATGAAAGCTAAACAACACTCAACGATAACTTGGTCACGGAAGAAATAAAGAAAGAAATGAAAGACTTTTTAGAATTTAGTGAAAATGAAGGCACAGCATACCCAAACTTCTGGGACACAATGAAAGCAGTGCTAAGAAGAAAACTAATAGCTTTTAGTGTGTCCATAATGCAACTGGAGAGAGCATACACTAGCAGTTTAACAGCACATCTGAAAGGTCTAGAACAAAAAGAAGCAAATACACCCAACAGGAGTAGATGGCAAGAAATAATCAAACTCAGGGCTGAAATCAACCAAGGAGAAACAAAAAGAACTATACAATGAATGAATAAAACCAGGAGCTGGCTCTTTAAGAAAAATCCAAAGGAAAGATAAATTCTTAGCCAGACTAACCAGAAGACAAAGAGACAATATTTAAATTACCAAATTCAAAAATGAAATTACTGAAACTGAGGAATTCAAAAAAAAAATTACCAGAACCTACTCAAAAATCTATACTCAACTATATTGGAAAATCTGGATAAAATGGACATATTTTTTAGACAGATACCAGGTACCAAAGTTGAATCAGAATGAGATAACCCATCTAAGCAGTCCCATAACCCCTAAAGAAATAGAGGCAGTCATTAAAAGTTTCCCAACCAAAAAGAGCACAGGACCAAATGGGTTTAGTATAGAATTATATCAAACCTTCAAGGTAGACCTAATACCAATACACTTCAAAATATTTCACAAAATAGAAACAGAAAGAATGCTACCAAATTTGTTATGTGAAGCCACAATTACTCTTTTACCTAAACCACAAAGACCCAACAAATAAACAGAACTTTAGACCAATTTCCCTTATGAATACCAATGTGAAAATACTCATTAAACTTCTTAGAAACTGAATCCAAGAACACATCAAAACAATCATTCACAATGATCAAATAGGCTTCATTCCAGGGATGCAGGGATGGTTCAGTATCTGGAAATTCATCTACATAATCCACTATATAAAAAACTCTAAGAAAAAAAACCAGATGATCATTTCGTTAGATGCTGAAAGAGGAGTTGGCAAAATTCAACTCCTTTACATGATAAAATTTTTGGAAAGATTAGAAATTCAAGCCCCATAGGATAGGGAAGTAGGCTCAGATATTTTTGTCTTCCTGATAAGCCTTTAGTAATAGTGATCAAGGGAGTGATCACTGAAATTTGTTTATTGCCTTGCTTGTTCTTTGACTATCTGTGTTTATTGTCTTGCTTGTTCCTTGACTATTTGCATCTTTTGTATTGCCAGTTCTTCAATCTAGAACTGACCTTAAATCTTGCATATAATTAAAATGGTATAAAATCAAAAAGAGTAGGAAGGATGGGATGGAGGTCTTTAGGGTTGGGAATGGGGAAAAGAAATGACATCTGCAGTGTAAATAAATAAAATATCCAATAAAAAATTTAACAACAACAATAATAATAATAATAATAAAAGCTCAAAATGATGGTAAAAAAAGAAATTCAAGCCCCAAACCAAAATATATTAAACACAATATACAGCAAACCAGTAGCAAACATCAAACTAAATGGAGAGTAACTTGAAGCAATCTCACTACAATTAGAAACTAGATGAGGCTGCACATTATCCCTACCTACACAATACAGTACTAGATGTTCTAGCCAGAGCAATAGGAAACAAAAGGGGGTCAAAGGAATACAAATTGGAAAGGAAGAAGTCAAAATATCATGATTTGCAGATGGTATGATAGTATACTTAAGTGACCCCAAAAATTTCACCATAGAACTTTTAAACCTGATTAACAACTTCAGCAAAATGGCTGGATATAAAATTAACTCAAACAAATTAATAGCCTTCCTATACTCAAAGGATAAACAGGATGAAAAATTAATTAGGGAAATAACACCCTTCACAATAGTCACAAATAAAATAAAGTACTTTGGTGTGACTATAAACAAGCAGGTGGAAGATCTGTATGACAAGAACTTTAAGTCTCTGAAGAAAGAAATTGAGTAAGGTCTCAGAAGATGGAAAGAACTCCCATGCTCATGGATTGGCCGGAATAATATACTAAAAATAAACATCATGCCAAAAGCAATCTGCATATTCAATCGAATTCCCATCAAAATTCCAAATCAATTTTTCATAGGGTTAGAAAGAGCAATTTGCAAATTCATTTGGACAAATGAAAAAAAAACAAGGACAACAAAACATATTCTCAAAAGTAAAAGAATTTCTAGGGGTGTTACTGACCCTGAACTCATGCTGTACAACAGAGTAATAGTGATAAAAAATTGTATGGTATTGGTACAGAGAGAGACAGGTAGATCAATGGAATAGAATTCAAGACTAAGAAATGAACCCACACACTTCTGTTCACTTGATTTTTGACAAAGGAGCTAAAATCATCCAGTGGAGAAAAGACAGCATTTTCAACACATGGTGCTGTTTCAACAGGAGGTCAGCATGTAGAAGAATGCAAGTCAATCCATTCTTATCCCCTTAAAACAAAGCTCATGTCCAAGTGGAACAAGGACCTCTACATAAAACCAGATACATTGAAACTAATAGAAGAGAAAGTGGGGATATTCCTCCAACACATAGGCACAGAGAAAAATTTCTTGAACACCAATGGCTTATGCTCTAAGATCAACAATCAACAATAGGACCTCATAAAATTACAAAGCTTTTGTAAGGCAAAGGATACTGTCAATATGATAAAATGGCAAACAACTGATTGGGAAAGGATTTTTATCAATCCTACATCTGATAGAGAGCTAATATCCAATATATACAAAGAAATAAAAAAGTTAGACTCCAGAGAGATGTTTACCAATCCTACATCTGATCTAGGGCTAATATCCAATATATACATAGAACTTAAGAAGTTAGACTCCAGAAAACCATATAATCCAATTAAAAAATTAGGTACAGAGCTAAACAAAAAATTCTCAACTGAGGAATACAGATTGGCTGAGAAGTACCTAAAGGAATGTTCAACATCCTTAGTCATCAGGGAAATGCAAATCAAATCAATCCTGAGATTCCACCCCAGTCAGAATGGCCAGATCAACAACTCAGGTGACAGCAGATGCTGATGAGAATGTAGAGAAAAAGGAACACTTCTCCATTGTTGGTGGAATTGCAAGCTGCTACAAGTAATCTTGAAATCAGTCTGTCGGTTCCTCAGAAAACTGGACATTGTAATACCTGAGGACCCAGCTATACCACTCCTGGGCACCTAAAAGATGCTCCAACATATAACAAAGACACATGCTCCAGTATGTTCATAGCAGCCTTACTTATAATAGCGATAAGCTGGAAAGAACCGAGATGTCTTTCAACAGATGAATGGATACAAAAAATGTGGTATATTTGCACAATGGAATACTACTCAGCTTTTAAAAACAATTAATTCATGAGATTCTCACAGAAATGGTTGGAATTAGAAAATATCATCCTGAGTGAGGTAACCCAATCACAAAAGAACACACAAGGTATGATTAGTTGATATTAGCCAAAAAGCTCAGAATACCCAAGATACAATTCACTGACCCCATGAAGCTCAAGAAAAAGAAAAGACCATAGTGTGGATGCTTCAGTCCTTCTTAGAAGAGGGAACGAAATACTGAAGGGAGGAAATAAAGAAACAAATTGTGGAGCAGAGACTGAAGGAAAAGCCATTCAGAGACTGCCCCACTTGGGGATCCATCCCATATACAAACACCAAACCCAGATAATATTACAGATTGTCAAGAAGTGCTTGCTCACAGGAGTCTGATATAACTGTTTGCTGAGATGCTCTGCCACAGCCTGAGAAATAGAGGCGGGTGCTCACAACCAACCATTGGGCTGAGCACAGGGTCCCCAATGGAGGAGTTAGAAAAAAGACTAAAAGAGCTGATGGGATTTGCAACCTTTGCAACGCTGTAGGAAGAACAACATTATCACCAATCAGACTCCCTCAGAACCCATAGGAAACAAACCAACAACCAAAAATTACACAAGGAGGGACCCATGGTTCCAGGTGCATAAGTAGCATAGGATTGCCTTTCCTGCCATCAATGGGTGTGGTGGCCTGTGGTCCTGTGGATACTTCATGCCTCAGTGTAGTGGAATTCTAGGGCTGTGAGGCAGTAGTGGGTGGGCGGGTGGGTGAGCACCCTCATAGAAGCAGTGAGAACAAGAATGTGATAGAGAGTTTCCTGAGGGGAAATTGAGAAAGTGGATAACATTTAAAATGTAAATAAATAAAATATCCAGTAAAATCAAACAAATAAAATAACCATTTTTTATAAAAGAGAGAATTCTAAAATTAAAAAATAAATAAATGAATGATAATAAAAAATCTGAGTACATAATTCCATAAATAGATGTATATTAAGCATGTGTCTGTGTTTATGAAATAGTAATACACATATATAAACATTACGGATGATATATATATATTGTTTATATTTATATTCAACAATCATATATTAGAAATGAAAATTTATGAATTAAGTTGATAAAAGGGGCAGACATCAACTTTATTAAGCTCAAGTACAATTAACTTTATTAACTATCCAGATGCTTTTGAAGTAATCAACCTTTCCTGAATGTAACAGCTCTTAAATAATATCCAGAAAAATCACTAAATGAAAGAAGACAATCTATATTTAAAGAATCGGTGAATGTATAAAATTATTATAGAAGAGAGAGTTCTAAAATGGAAATCTATACCTGAATGTCTTGATTAGGACTTCTCATAGAGATCAAAGTAGGTGATCTGTGAAGTGATTAGACTTGTGGATAAAACTATTGTGTTCTAGAAGGATTTAAGGAATCATGCAGGACAAGCACAGCCACCAAACAGAGGGGCGGGGGAGGGAGACTCGTGATGAGAAATGGCAAGAAAGCAATAACTGCACATAATGGCAAAATGTCTCTGATACAAGTCCAAGTAACATAACACTAAGAACCTGGGAATTTTGATCCAGGTACAAAAAAAAAAAAAAAAAAAAAAAAAATGGTGACAGCATTCAATAAACTCAGATTCTAGAGTCAGCAGAGAAGATTAGAAAGCAGTTTGCATAACTGCTTAAAAATTGCAGGAAAAATTTTGTCTCAAAACAGTGATGAAAAGATAAATAATAAAGAGATTGTAAAAGGATTGTCAGAAACTCTGAGTACAAACATGTACCAAAGTTGTAAACATTTTAAATCCCAGTGTGAAAGCTATGGCAGTATGCCTCATAAAGAAAGGAGAAAGTTTCAAGTTTACCTTTGTCTTCTACTTATATGGATATTTATCAGATTTCACTGAAAGAAAATGTCAGGGCTCCTCCAGAAAAAAAAAAAAAAAAAGTCATGAAAACTTGATGCATCCTTAATGTAAAGCCCTCTCAATATGTTTCCTTAGCACTAAGCATCTGGCCATTTGTCACTAAGCAATTTAAAGTTCTCTTGGTTTTTTTTTTTTTTTTCTCTTTACATCCTGCTCACAGCCCCCCTCCCATCACCCATCCCACAATCCTTTCTCCAACCCCAACCCCTAACCCCATCACCTTCTGAGTGGGTGTGGAGTTCACAGCGTTACACCTCTACCTGGCATTTCAAACCTCTGTGAGGCTAAGCGCTTCCTTTCCTATTAACACAAGGCAAGGCATCCGAGCTAGAAGATATCCCATATGCAGGCAACAGCTTTTGGGATAGCCCCTGCTCCAGATGTTTGGCACCCTCATGAAGACCTACCTGCACGTTTGCTACATACGTGCGGAGAGGTCTAGGTTCAGCCTCTGTATGTTCTTTTGAATGGGGTTCGGTCATTGAGAGCCCCAAAGGTCCAGATTAGTTGACTATATTGGTCTTCCTGTGGAGGTCCTTTCCCTTTAGATCCCACAACCCTCTGTAAGAGTCCCCAAGCATCATCCACTGTTTGGCTGTAGGTATATGAATCTATCTGAGTCAGCTGGTGGGTGAAGCCTCTCAGAGTACAACATGTAGACCTCTAATCTTATGGGTTTAATTATGCCTGCTTTATTGTCTTTTGTTTGGGTTTTGAGTGAGGGTCTCACTATTAGCCCAGGCTGTTCTAGAGATCACCAAAATTCAGCCTCCTGAGTTCTGATTACAGATATGGGTCGCCACAATCTTTCAAGATTTAATCATTATTTCCAGAACAATTACATGTGACAGGTTTATGTCAAAAATGAAAACTAAGAGAAATTGGCCTTTCCCTCCTAGGGATCCAATACACAAGAAATCGAGGCTGCATTTGTCAGTCAAATTCTCAGGATATAGATTTCTACTCATTCAGCTTCCAAGATTCCAGTTCTAACTCTTACTGAACACTCCTTAGAGGTCAACAGCATGCCATCTTCAACAACCCTGTTTGCTCTTTTTTCCAAACAGCCTTACACTTGAGGAACAATCCAGCATTTGTAACTGGTCCTCAAGCTCTCTGTAGACATCCTAATCTCTTCCCAGATTCCCTTAGGTTCCTGTAGAGAAGGCTCATGTAGTTGCTAGGGCTCGGTTTCTGTTCACAGATTGTCCTGGGCTAAATGGTATTCAGAAGAAAATGCTGATGTCTTTTTTGAGGTAATAACAGTTTTTAATTAAAAACTGTTTTTTGATCACCACCAAGGAACCTCAGTTTCCTACTTAGGAGTCCAGCCACTCCCAATATTGCAAAAATACTGAAGCAGCTGAAACTGGTCTCTTACTTGTTCCAGAAACCTGTATCTGTGAAGACCTTAGATTACTGGGCAAACTGATGGGAAGCTTTCTTCACATCTACTGAGGATTAAAACAAACTGCAAAATTGAAAGCAAATTTAACCAAATAGGACGTTGTGATGCCAGAGAACTTGTCTATGATTGTGTGAGATCCTGTGACCAACCTCAATATTTTCCTCTCCTTATGCCACAGGATTCCCCAGTCTCTGCTTAAAGGTTACTGGATTTGTTTCTATCATTTGCATGTGTAAGCCTCTGTGATGGTAGTTATGCTAGGTTCCCTTCTTATTAGTACAGTGCCATCTATGGGCTTCAGATCCTGGGCTGTATTTCTTAGTCGTATAACTACCTGTGTATCTCACCTTTCAGATTTTTTTGAGGGAGGTCAGAATAAAAGTTTAAATTGTCATCTGACGCTGGTATTTGATCCAAATCTTTTAATTTTCAGCATGCTTAAGTTTCTCTTGTAATATGATAATTTTAAACTTTTTCTGTGTCACATAGAAATCACCTTTGAATATTTAAAAAGTCAAAACAATGTATATTTAATTAGCTCTAGCTACAATTAAAATATTTGTGTGAACTGCTTTAATACATTAAAATAGAGACAGCGACTTCCTATAAAATCTGTTTAGATTCACTTATAATTTAGTATCTAAGTTTATAATTAGAATTATATTTATATTAGACTTATATAATTATATAATTATTTAGTTAATCTTCTAAAATAGTGTTACTTTAAATCATGTGTGCTTTAGTTAGGTCTTCTGTTGCTTCAACAAAACACCATCACCAACCATCAAGTTGGGAAGGAAAGGATTTATTTGGCTTATATTTCCACATAGTGCTGTTCATCACCAAAGTAACTGAAACACGGCAGGATCTTGGAGCCAGGAGCTGATATAGAGCTCATGGTGGGTGCTGCTTATTGGCTTGCTCTCCCTGGCTTTCTTAGCCTGCTTTTTCATATAACGCAGGACCTATCCCAGTGAACGCACCATCCACAACAGCTAGATTCTCCCCCATTGATCACTAGTTGAGAAATGCCTTACAGCTGGACCTCATGGAGACATTTCTCAACTGAGGTGCCTTTATATCTGATGACCATAGCTTTTGTCAAGCTGACACAAAAACAACCAGTAAAATGTGTATATATGGTGGATAAGTGTTTTGTACATGACAAAAGTGCCTACAGATACCAAAGGTGTTCAATTTCCTGCACCTGGAGTGAAAGCAGGCTGTGATTCACCCAATGTGAGTGCTGGAAACTGATCTTGGGTTGTTCTCAGGACCACTTTATGCTCTTAACCACTGAGACATTTAATCTACTCATCAATGCCCTTAACATTTAACGTTATCAAAAATGTAAACAAAAAGTGTCGTAACCTAGCTTCTTAATGTCATGCTTGTTTTACAGGACATAGAGCTCTTTGTTGGCTCTAGATATTGAATAATAATAAATGCAAACCTTAAATAATTGTCTCTAAATATTGTCACAACATAACTGATATATTTGAGAATTGAATTAAGTATACTTTTACAAATATTTCACAGTGTGTATATAATTTTGAAAATCAGTTAGAGATTAATCATCTTCCTCATTGACTCCCCCTCAAAAGGAAAAATAGTTGGTGACTTTGATAGTCCTTATGAAAGACCTTAATCTATTGGCATTGAGATAATACTCACAAAGATGTCCCCTGAATGCAAGACACTTGCGTTCTATACTTGTGTCTTTACTAGTCTCTGCCTGTCTTTAGCAGTAATACTGTGCTTTAGGGAAACTGAATTCTAAACTGACAGAATGGTTTATATGTTGTATCAAATCTTATCACTTATCACTTTAGCAAAATATCTTGAGTAAACCCTAGTAATATTTAAAAGAGACAACATAGATTTTATGATTAGGGGATAAAAGAAAAGAACTCATTTTAATCATCTATCTTTTACACACATCTAAAACCGAGTTTATTAATTTTTCTAGTGATTATTTCTACAGTTTCTTTTATTATTTGTTGGAAGAGAATATTACTATGTTTTTGAAAGAACACAGTCAAAGCCAAAAAATATTAAATTGAGTCTAGAGTGTATCAACTGTTCTTTAGACTCACCTGCACAAGGTGATTAGCATCTTCTCCTTTAAGTATAAAAAAAATTCTCCCTCTTAGATTTCTTATTTGATGAGGACTTGGGAATATAAAGTATGAAAAGAATAGGAGCCTAACTTATCTGTGAAGAATTAAAAACATGTAATATTCACAAAGCTTTCTTTGTTGATAAATATATAATAAGCTTTCTTACATTTATGGCTAGTATATGACAGAGATCCTGTGCAAGCAAGTAATAAGTACTGACATAATGTGTGGTTTATTTATAATTTAAAATGCAGTCACTAATACAAATCTTTATTTCACAACAGATTATGAATTTTTGTGATTGAATTTGGGTCATGTCTGCATTTCACTAATGAAATTTATCTGATTAAATCCTGTGCTCCTTTGTCTTTTTGAAAACAACATGAGAAAGAAGAGGAAGCTTTATTCTCTTAACTCTCTGAACTGTGTTGGATATAGTCTATCACATGGCCCTAAGCTGCTGTTGAGAGCTGCTAATAGGCCTAATAGCTCCATTGTAATTGTCCCTTTTTTCTACTGCTTTACTAGGAGGCTATTATCTCAGTCTCCAAGCTATCTCAGAGATGGCTGTTTAAACAATGGAATTCTGTCAAAATAGGCTTTTACTGACAATTTTCCTTTCAATAATTGCAGCTGCTGCCGTCATGAGCTCAACTTACTTTTCCTTTTCCTCTTTTAGGTGTCTAATAGTTCCCAGGGGTCTTTCAGTATTGCTGTGAAGAATTTAATATAGTGTGTTTCTGCCCTTTTGTACCTTGGCTTTTGCTATTGTTTGTCTTAAGTTGTCATGGTGTATACTAATTATATTTAGTTTCACATAGAAAACTTTAACTATATCATGTGAGTCATTGTATTTCAAAATAGAAATCATATCACTAAAAATCCTCACATAAGACATTCTGACTTCATAAAATTTGACATACTATTCTTAACTCCACTCCTGCGATGCTTGCAAGGCATTTTATCCTGCATTTTCTTTTCCATATTATAATTTTAGTAACAATACTGACTACTATTTTTCCTCTGCTGCCAATGCATATAAGGCATACAAATAGGTTGATTTCCTATGATTTCCACAGTCTTATACTTCATAATTTAGAAAAGTATTATGATTTAAAATTAAGTAAAAGAAAATTAGAATTCCTAAGGGGCCTTTTGAGATGTTTTCAGAATCTGGTGCACTTAATAATCCCTCTTGTTACTGTTAAATACATAACAATTTCTTCTATGAGAATAATCATCATTTATATTCTAACAATGAAAAATATTAAAATCTATCCAGTGTAATTTCCTGAGCTGCATGACTGAAAGGCTTTCTCTGTATCTGTTGTCTTCAAAGCCAAAGAATACAACATGAAGATTAAATTTTTGTAGTTTGAGAAGGAACATTGAGAATGATGAGTGCTATTTCCCAAAGTCTAAAATAACAATTTATTTATTTATTTATTTATTTATTTATTTATTTATTATTAAGTAGACTATATCATAAACAGAAATGTTCTTGTAATGTGAGACAATATGTTTTGGTAATGGTCACATGCCAATATTAAACAATCAAAATGTACACAATAGCTGGGCAGTGGTGGTGCATGCCTTTAATCTCAGCACTTGGGAGGCAGAGGCAGGCAGATTTCTGAGTTCAAGGTCAGCCTGGTCTACAGAGTGAGTTCCAGTATAGCCAAGGCTATACAGAGAAACCCTGTCTCGACCCCCCCCCAAAATAAATAAAAATGTACACAATAAATCATAATAATTAAGACTAAGTACTGAAAGAAGTGGTATACATTTACTGAGAATTAAACCAATAGGTTTATAAACCAAAACTTCAATATTTTCAGATGTTATATTACTATAATATTTTCTATAAGTTTGCTACTAAAATTAATGACTTACATTTTGTTCAACAAGTTGGTATTTATAGATATAAAAAGAGAGACAAACTACAATAGTATTTGTGTAGTTAATGGGCAAAAGGCAGGGATACTCATTATTGTAAGTGTAGTCAGTTACCTTACCACATTGACTGTAATTTAGGAAGAAAGTGCTTGAATTAGATAACTTGTCTTCATATTTATTTTGCTTACAAATATGGCATATTTATTATATGTACATTTATTCTTTTTCTAATAGATAACATTAAGAGTAAAAAAAAACAAGGTTTCTTGCTCCCATTGCTCTTCATAGACACCAGTCACCCGCTGGCTTTCTGACCATGGTCAGCCTCAAGTGTGCCTTCATTGTCATCAAGCCAGATAGATGGCCTAATGGCCAAGATTACCAAGCACTTTTAGCAGAAGTGCTTCTGTCTTGTGGCTGTGAAGTTTCTTCTGGCTTCTGAAGAACACCTGAAGCCACACTACATTGTCCTGAAAGACCATCCTTTCCTCCAGGGTCTGGTGAAGTACATGAACTCAGGACTCATGATGGCCATGGTCTGGGAGGGGCTCAATTGATGAAAACAGGCTAAGTGATTCTGAAAAAGACCAATCAAGGTAATTCTAAACCAGACACCATTTGGGGAGATTTTTGCATACAAGTTGTCAGTCATTTATCATTTATGGCAGTGATTCAGTGGAGAGAGCTGAGAGAGAGATTTGTCTATGGTTTAAGCCAGAAGAACATAACATAAGTCAAGTGCCCATGACTGGGTGTATAAGCAGATGTGAACAAACCAGAGACTTTTTTGGCACTACTCATGGGTTCCCGGACACAGCTCTTCATCCCATTGAGTGAATGGTTCATCTTTTCTAAAACAAATAAAGACTCTGAAATTGGGGTTTGGGGAGAGTAAAAATTGAGGTGATTAACGCCTTGTTTCTTTACCTTTCTAATACAGAGTATTGAGTCTGTCTTTCACTTTCAGACTTCAAATTATTCCTTTGTCTATAAAGATACAGCTCTCTTTTAAGTCTCTCATGTCCCTTTTCTGAAATGTTCTGTCCTGATTTCTGTCCCAGAAACTCCTTGCATTTTGTTACTTCTGCAAGTATTCTTGCCACAACAAAAGAGGGCTAGGATGAAAGCTGTTTGTCCCTTGATAACGAATACAAAGATTCCAGGCCATTCTCTGTTCTACATGAAGTGCCAAGAACCTTCCCTGGAATATCCATTATATGAACTAAACACGACTATATCACTCAGAACCTTCATGAACACTATTGCTTTTTGTTTTATGCAGACTCTACAAATCCTGCCCAACTACTGGCACAGATAAAATTGTTGTGACCAGTGCGTTTAATATGTAAGATAAATAGTGCCACTGGCTTCCAAAATTTCAGATGGCTAACAACCTCCAACATTCCCTCCAATAGTCACATTAGAGACAGAGATGAGAGACAGGCCGTTTAGAATGAAACTTCATTGAAAGTAATATCATAATGTGTTTTGTTATACTGTTTTGATTCTTTCTAAAAAATAATTCAGCATTGTTTTATTTACCTTGTGTAGGAATTGTTCTTTAATTAAAAATCAGATTTTAAGTAACTGAGAATTTGATGGATCTCAATGCCATTTCCACAGGAGTTGAACTTAGTTAAATACCTCTGCTTGGGTTTTAACTAGAAAATTGTGCAACTCTGTTAGTAGTACTTTTAAATACAATTTGAAATTCTGGAAGGCAATGGCACTGTTTATTTTATGTGTTTAAACACACTGGTCACAACAATTTCACCTGTGCCGACAGTTGGGCAGGATTTGTAGAGTCTTCATAAAACAAAAAACAATATCACAAACACTTTGCCAGACATTTTTTTTACTTTGCATAGAAAATGAATTAGCCTGCATCTAATATTTCATATTTAAACATTTTTTTTAAATTTATTTTTGAACTGAATAAATAAGAACAACCAGAATTAAAGACTTAAAATATGATGTGATATAGAAATGTGCAATCTTTTCTCATATGATGGTAGCTAGTATTTTTCAGGAACTTTTCCATGAAATCAATCTTAGCAATAAGAGTATCTTATTCCACATGTGGAAGTCTCATGCCGATGAATCCATCATTATTCCTCTGATTCTTTCATATAACAGGGGGACTCTGATGAAAAGTAGGTAAATATCTGTATTATCTCTTTGTCATCTTGGCAAGCATGTTTGATATCTTGACAAACATATTTTTAAGACCTTTCAGGATGATTAGGATATCAAAACTGTCATCCATCATGAAGATTTATAGATTGCTTTTTCTCAGGTGTGAAATGAAAGCTTTAGCTAAAAACCCATGTCCTGTGACTTTAAATATAGACAAAAATAACATGTTTGCCCATGGCATTATGCTTCTTAGTATTGTTAAATGAAGCAGTACAAATGTGTGTAAAGAGATTATTTCCAAATGGATGCTGCTGAAATCTCAAACAAATAAAATCCTCTTTTTTTAATATCCCTAATCACCAGTGACTAAGTAGTAGCTTTCCATTTTATATAAGTCAATCTTAAATACTCCCTGTGCTCAAAATGACCAATTAGTGTCAAACATCACAAAGGCACTCAGAATAAGCCACCTATAAATTTCACAAACTTTTAAATTATTTTCTAGGGGATTTCAGATGAACTTGAAATATATAAATAAGAAATAACAACTTAGAAATTATTGGCACATTATTTCTGGAGAGTTTTCCTCCTAAATTTAATAGTGGCCACTACTTTAGTGAACATGAATGCTTAAATGACTGAGATAGCCTTTCTTTTCTAAGCTAACTTTTATGCTCTACAAGCATAAAATAGCAATACAAATAATCATAAATAATCTCTCTCTCTCTCTCTCTCTCTCTCTCTCTCTCTCTCTCTCTCTCTCTCGTAAACAGAAGCAATATGTTCATAAGCAAGGTAGGCCTCTACCTATAGCCAGAAATTTTAAATTGTATGAAGCAGTTACAGGTTCAGGACTACTTATCACTGTACAGACTATGTTCTAAAAGATGAATGTGAATGATGAGTCTTGGCTAAGTGCTTGCAGTGAGTGATCAGAACAGTGTATGATTCTGTGAAGTTGAGTCTGATTCTCCTCCAACTTCCTTGGCTTGTCAGTACACTTTGTGGCACTGAGCGTAAACTTCCATTAAAGTTAATAAAACACTACAATATTGCGCCTTTCTTAGATGGAGTAAGACATCTTAGCTTTGACCCTATTAATTCTGCAGTGATGAGCTACAAATAAAATGAGTTGGGAGGGGCTCACAGCAAGCAACTAAACAAGTACACTCCCCCCATCTATCATGTTGTTGCTGGGTAAAATTGAAGGGGTATTATTTTGTTTTGCTTTTTGATAAAGAATACAAGTCAGAATACAGTACATAAGTGTGATAGATGCAAAAGAAATGTGACTAAGAATTGGAGAAATCACAACTTGTATTAGAAAAACTGGAAAATAAGCTTTTTTCATTACAAATCAATGGTAGGAATCAAGTACTATTACTTAAAAAGAATCATGAATATGGTTTAACAAATGATGGCATATTTGCTTAAAAATGATAACCTTAGCAAATAGATAGAATTCTTAAAAATAATTAAATGGAATAAGATGTGTTGTAAAATGTTTTTAATACTGGTACCCTGTACGCTGAGCACAGGTTCAAAGTCAGTCTGGATTATATAGAATGACTGGATTTCAAAAATAAAACCAAACAAAGTAAAAAAAAAACCCCACAGCAATTAAAAAAGTTAGACAGATATAGAACCAAACAATAAAATTAACATAATAAAAGTGTGCTAAATGAGAGCTCAGTGAATCAATGATTCAGCATATTGATTAACAATAACTTAGTTTAGAAAATTAAACAGATACAAGGAAGACATGATGGCATTCAGGAAACTCTCCTATGGTATATGTCACATGTGGGTTGACATATTATTTAGGAAGATGATATGAATCATTCAGCCCATATCTAAGGTAATAAGAAGTTGAATAGAAATTCCAGAAAGTGATAGGTAACATTGCTAAAACTGAAAATCTAAATCAGTGTTTCTCAACCTGTGGGTAGTAATTCTTTTAGGACTGCATATTAGATAGCTTTCATATCAGGTATTTACAATTCAATTCATAATAGAATTAAAATTATAGTTATGAACTAAAATGAAAAGATTATTTATCGTCGAGAATCATGATAATTTGAGAAATTGCACTAAAAGATCATGCCATTAGTAAGGTTGAGAACCAATGTAATAAATTTGAAAACTTAGGAAACTTCATATATGAAAATTCAAAAAACTCCATGTGAAACATCATAATTAAACTTGCAGGAATAAAGTCAGGTGTGTCATAGTAGGACCACAAAGCAGCAATAGGAGAATGATAATTCTGTATCAGCTTTCTAAAAACACAAATGTGTAAACAGAGCTTTTGGTAAAAATTGAAAGATCTTCAAGGAATTAAAAACAATAAAGATATAGATAAAGAAAAAATATGAAAAACAACTGTCAATTCTAAATAAAAATTAAAGAAGATTTGAAAAATTCCCCCCCCCCAAAAAAAACAATATGAAGGGAGAGCTGAGGTATGTTTCAATTCAGAAGAGAAATGAAAAAGGCATAGGAATTTGGAACTAAGCATGGTAAAACCATAGATAAACAGATTTCAAGTGAGGATGTACCTATAACATTCTGTCACCTGATGCTAGCATCTGTTCTTTCAAATTTGTTTAAACTATTCCTTCAGTTAACAATTTATTTAAATACATAATACAAAACTTTAGTTTGTGTTTCTGTATGTGTGTGTGTGGGGGTGTGTGTGCACGAATTGTGCTTGTAGTTAATGTTATCTCCTAGATATGTTAATAATGTGATAAAATGTTTCTGAAAAAGTTAACATGGTTATACTTTTCAGTAGAAATTGCAGTACAATATATAATATACTTTATTATATAACAGTGTATCTACACAAGTTTTTAGAGATTAATTTCCAACTGAAATTAATATGCTTAATATCTTTAAAAATAACTTCATTGATATTTGTTACATCCAAAATACATTAAATGAAATATTTATTGGTTATTCTATTTATTTACATTTTATATGTCCCTCTTCCAAGTTCCTCCTTTGCAAACTCCCTATCCCACCCCCTGCTTCTATGAGGGAGCTCCCTCACCCATCCAAGCATTCCTGCCTTGAACTGTATTGGTCAGGCTCTGGCAGAGACTCTCAGAAGACAGCTGTATCAGGCTCCTGTCAGCGAGTTCTTGGCATCTGCAATGGTGTCTGTGTCTATTAGCTGCAAATGGGATGGATCCCTAGGTGGAATAGTCTTTAGATGGCCTTTCCTTCAGTTTCTGTTCCACTCTTTGTCTTTGTATTTCCTTTAGACAGGAACAATTTTGGGTTAATATTTTTGAGATGGGTGGATGGTCCCATCCCTCAACCAGAGGCCTTGCCCAACCTCTGGATATAGTATTTACAGGTTCTCTCTTCCATTTGTTGGGTATTTCAGCTAATGTCATCCCTGTTGGCTCCTGAGAGCCTCTTGCTTTCCTGACATCTGGGACTTTCTAGTGGCTACCCTCAGTTCCCTGTTTCCTACTGCTACATACCTCTGTTCAATTTCCTGGCCATCTGTACTCTCTCCAATCTCTTCCCTTAACTGTTCCTCCTCCTATTTTCACTTACCCTCCTTTCTCCCTCTCAGATCCCCAGATCCAACAGAGAGCATGTATCCTTGTTATATGTTAGAGCATCTTTTGGGTATATATCCAGGATTGATATAGCTGGGTCCTCAGGTAGTACTATGTCCAATTATCTGCAGAACTACCAGACTGATTTTCAGAGTGGTTGTACCAGCTTGCAATCCCATCAGCAATGGAGGAGTGTTCCTCTTTCTCCACATCCTTACCAACATCTTCTGTCACAAGTTTTGCTCTTTGCTATTCTGACAGGTATGAGGCAAAATTTCAGAGTCATTTGGATTTGGATTTCCCTGATGATGAAGGATGTTTTACATTTCTTTAGGTGCTTCTCAACCTTTCAAGATTCCTCAGTTGAGAATTCTTTGTTTAGCTCTGTACCACATTTTTAAATTGGGTTATTTGGTTGTCTGCAGTCTAACTTCTTGATTCTGCTGTATACATTGGATATTAGCCCTCTATTGAATGTAGGGTTGGTAAAGACATGCTCCCAATCTGTAGGTTGCTGTTTTGTCCTGTTGACAGTACCATTTGTCTTACAGAAGCTTTTCAATTTTATGAGATCCCATTTGTCTATAGTTGATCTTAGAGCCCGAGTCATTGGTGTTCTGTTCAGGAAATTTTTCCCTGTGCTGATGTGTTCTAGGCAATTTTACACTTTCTTCTAAATTAGGCTCAGTGTATCTTGTTTTATGTGGAGATCCTTGATCCACTTGGACTTGAACTTTGTACAAGGAAATAAGAATGGATCAATTCGCATTCTTCCACATGCTGACTGCCACTTGAGCCAGCACTGTTAGTTGAATATAGCGTCATTTACTGGAAGGTAATGCTGAAGATGACCCTACAAGAAAGATGCTGAAAAACAAAATCTAGACAAGAGTTTTTTAGCTCATACAAAACCAGGGAAAGTAGAGAAAACACTACATGTTCCCAAATTATGATTGAAATTGTGAGTTGAACATTTTGTAGTGCTAATAGAGTACATCTTTTAAAATTATTACCATTAAATTCACATGTGTTTTAACCACACATCACAATATGCTGAAACATATTACATGGCATATTACTAGAGAATAGTGATTGACAGGATTCGCAAAATGTTTTTACTGCAAGCCATTTAAAACTTTTTTCCATAATTAATTCTTGACAGTTCTAGAAAAATCAATGTCTGTTGCAAAAGTTTAGCAAAATGCTTTCATATACAAAAGTACAAATTAAAATATGATTTTTAAAAAGAGATAGCTATTTAGAAGGCTATGTTCTCTATTCAAAAAGGGCAAGTTTCTGGAATATTCAACCAAATATTCTCAAATCAGTTTAACCAAACAGGCTATTAGCTGAACTTTCACAAACTAAAGTGTACTTCCAAATTGAGGAATGACCCTAAATGTTAGCATATTTATTTCCAAAATACTTACATAGACTTGCCTATGTACTCTATGTCACAAAATTCGAGGCAAAGAAAATAAATGATATTGTCATCCTGATTCCTGCTTTTCTGCAGTATCAAAAAACATAACAAACAAAACCAAAAACAAACAAAAAATCCAAAATCAGTAAAATTGACAGGCTCATCAAATGGATTTCAGAACTTAACTCAGAGAATTAACAGAAATATTTTAAAAATTTGAATTAAAATTGTATCTTCCATAAATTTTCTCTACAAATATTTATGGATTTTTCCATTGCTTTATTGTGCATTCAAGAATCACTATTAGAAGAGGATATATTTGGTTCCCTTGTTGAGTTTGCAGGGTGAGATGTGGCTTCTGTCTGACCCAACAGGCTGACAATGGGGCTTCTAAGAATATCTTCTCATTGTGCTTGGAGCTTCAGATGTGTTATCTTACAACTCTTCATAAGAGCAATTGGATTCACAGACATGGAAGCTGAAATGAAAGAAAGGAGGAAATTACTTTCAGTGTCATGTATCTTAAAAGTCACTAAGCATATATTCATATCCTGGATTGATCTTCCCTTGACACTATGTATTTTAAATATCTTAATTTCCTTTTTCATTATAGTCAGAATAAAATGCTTTTTTTGCAAGTCATTGATTCACCTTCAACTTCTCTAAATGAGAAGGAAATAAGAAATTGATAGAAAGAGATGCAGAAGATGGGTATTATTACAGGAGGATTCTGACAAGGGCTCAAAATCTTATCTCTGAAGGTTTGCAAGCAATGTTCACTTCCTTTCTACCATAAAAATAAATTTTCTGACAAAAAGAGAAAGCTGACATCTGATCATCCAGATGGCCCTGGGGTGACAGTAACTTCACACACAGCACACCCCTCAAAGTTTACTCTAGTAAAAGGAGAAAATGTTGTCTATTGATTTATTGAATATAAAATTTTAACAAACTAGTTTATTTGTTTAAAATAAATCATGCAAGTCCCACTACCTTCCCAAAGGCAATCTTTAAGTTAATACATACCTCATTAACATGGATGGAAACAAGCATGATCTATATTCTGATGAAGTAAACAACCTGCCTGAGCAGAAACAGTTGGTGTAATTGGAATTTCCTGAGTGCTACAAACACTAAGGGACAAAAATTACTCTCTAGTACGTCACCTTCAAGCTGGCGCCCAGTTTTTGTCTTCTTGCCTTATGCCTGCTTCTCAGACCCATATTGTGCCTGTTGCCTTCAATTACATCAGGTAACTGAAGTAAAAACATGTTTTCGTGTTTTTCTACTGTCCTCAACCTTATTTCAGAAATGAATTTTCATTGAGTTTACATTTTTTTTTCTTATTTTTTTATACTAACAATTGAAACTAATAAGCTAAGTGGTTTAAATATAGGTGACTGGTAATCTCCTCTCAGCAGAACATACTTTATTAATTTCTAAATGTTCAAATTATGACATTCATACCAAGTGATATAATACCACTTCATTCATTCGTCACTTTCTTTTTTAACTTTTTCTTTTAATAACCAATCTCTCTTTTTCTCTATGAAATTTACAATGCTACATAACTACATGTCCCAGTTAATATTTCTCATTATAACATGTTTTGTGGGAATATATTTTTTATTTCCGTTAACCAGTTTCAAGACCACAGGCCATAGAATATTAAAGTATTCAAGTTTTTTACATTAAAATTAATTTAAACTTGTATTCATAAGGCAGCTTATTCCTAATCTGATTCTACCACAAAGAAAAATGTCATAAATTGATGATTACATGCTAACAAAAGTTTTTTGTGTTACTTTGGAAATAATACTTACATTACTGTAGGGTTAAGTGGGTCTCATATCAGCTCTGCCACAAAGTGTGGGCTGCTCCAGGAGTGGGCATGAGGGAGTTTTGACTGCACTTACCCCATGCTGGCGCCAGGCAGGTTTCAGGCTATATGAAGCCGCAGGTGTCAGGCTATGTGGACAGCTGCTCCAGGAATGGCAGAGCACAGTCTGAGGTCCCAGGGACCAGCCAGAGCTGGCTCAGGGGTACCCGGGCCTGCAGGGAGGCCTGGGACATCTGGTTCTCAAGCTCTTGAGCACTCAGGTACTACTGGAAGCCACAGAAGAACTGAGAACTGAAAAGGAGAGAACTCTGGCTTTGTCCTGCGGGGATGAGTCCTTGGCTTGGTTGTTATAGCTGCTTAGCTTGGCTTGGTGGTCTTGGCTAGGAGCACAGGAAGGCTTTCTGAGAGAGATTAGACAAGGCTCTTTAGGCAAAGGTTTTCTCCACGGCTCCCTACTGCAGATTCCGATGAGAAGAGGCAGTATATAGTTTTAAAGCTTTTATTGTCATGATGGAAAGTAGATGAGTAAAAACCATACCTCAGTTTCTCAGGGTGGGCCTGAAGTTAAATACCTTTTGCAGGTAAAGCTTAACTGGCTAAACCCTTCAGACCTTTAGGTACCACATTAAAATGGAGATGATTTGAGGCTTTGTGACCACAGGTCTCTTCCTCTACCTGTGGAGAGGCTTGGGGCATTGCCCTCACCTGAGTAATGGCTACAAATCTATGGAAGGCTGGGGCCTTGTGTCAGGAGCCTAGTGTCCTGGAACCAGGCAAAGCACCTGCTATCTCTCAGGGTCACCAGGGTTTCTAACCTTAGCGCAACCAGAAACCAGGCTGCCTTTCATGGTCCTAAACATTACTTGTAAATCAAATAAGCTCTATTTTGTTCTGTCACAAAATATAAATATGTCAAACATTGGATACATTCCCATAAGAATATAAATATCAGTATCTCAAAAATCCGGTAAATACGCTCACCTGATTTTTATTAATTCCTTAGTTGAAGAGCTACAAGTAGCAATTGCAGCTAAGAGAGGGAGAATCAGTTTCACCCCGGAACAAGTTTCTACAGAGGTAGTCCAATTCTACCTGCTCAACGATAGACACAAATGCAATGATTTATGGACTCAGTAGTTTGTATATACTCTCTCTTTAGTTTAGTTTCTTCTCTCCCTCCCCCCACCCATCTCTGTATGTGCATCTATGTTGTTATTTTAGTAAGATATTCATTTGGAATAATATTCATATTAGGTTCTTCTGTAGGACCTAGAGCCTTCCTAGTTACAGGTTCTTTGCCCTATTAACAACACCGTATATGGGTTTCATCTTATGCAGCAGGCCTTAGAGTCAATACTGATTGCTCCTTTAACATTCTTGCATCCTATAACATTATTGTGTCAGTGAGCATGTCTTGCCTAAACAATCACTTTTACAGCTCACAGAATTTACATCTGGATGAGACTAAAAGTTACTTTTTTCCTCTCTTAATGTTCACAGTATCTTCCAGCATTGAGAAAGTGTGATACTAAGAAAGAAACTTCTACCTGAGTAACAGCTCGATTTCTCAATGTTCTATGACTCAAGTATGTGTCGGATATCCAGGAGTAGGTCCTTACTGTAAAGTTCTGCAGAGTCATCCATCAATGATGTTGCCAATAGCATGTAATTTGGAGTCTATGGTTTTGGTTTGGCCAGCAACTAAGAAGAAATAACTTGCTTCTGAGACAGAGATATTTAATTATGAGCATGTGTGGGCTAGGATATTTTTATGTGAGAATAAATGGATCTATTTGTCTCTTCCTTCACAGTTAGTGATAAACAGCATTGTGACTAATCTGTAGTAAGTAGACACAGAAAAAACATCAACTCATGAAATATTATTTGTGTAAACAATGACATGTTAAATGCCAGTGAAAATTAAATATACTTGAACTCCATTTGAGACATAACTCTTATTATGAAAGTAGGTGAAAATTTGGTTTAATGTTTTGTCTAAACAGCTATTCAAATAAAGTGATAGAGACTCCAGATAGCGAGATTTTCAGAGAACATTATGTCAAGAGACATGTTTTAGCACAGCTCTGGGAACATTGATATTAGTAGACATACAGATCTCTTTAGAGATCTGATGCCCTCCTTTCCTTAGATTGAAAAGACAGTATTAGATTTTGACTCTTTTTTTCTGAGAATCAGAAAACTCAAGGTTTGAGATGACAGGTTCTGAAGTCACTTTTGAACAACTATTTGAGATACTCACCAAGCTTATATTTCACTTTTGATGATGGTTCCATCAAGAAATGTATGCATCTTACCATCCAGAAGTAAAGAACATTATGCCAGTGATGTGAACATGATATTCATCAGTGTTACATGAAGATAGGTTTGGAGAATGCTCAGAGAACTAGTTAACTAACTCAACTGTCAAAGGATATGAGAACCTCTACGATATTTACTTTTCATTAAAACCAAATGCAACTTTACTACAGAGTGGAAAATCAGATTAACGGGGCATTCTCTAACGTAAAACTGTGGCTTGAAATAAATATCAGGACACAGGAAATCTGAAACAAACTTTAGCATTTACTTCTTGCTGCCTGTACTAACATATATTCACTTTATTCTGACCATATTTCTTCACAAATGTTTGTAAGTCACTGCTATAAAATGTTCTAAGAGTAAGCAATTGTGAATTTTTCTCATAAATACTGAGTTAGAAAATCAAGGTTAATGTCAAGAACTGTGAACACTTCTTAGAATTTTATGGAACCGGTAAGCTAACAAATTAGCCCTGCTGAGGTTCATGTATGTTGGCAGAAGATTCAAGGTTCCTGGGACAGAGATAGTGTACTTTATTGCCCATCACAGCAAGAGGCATTATCTTTATGTTCGTGTCAGTTCCCTTCCATTCAGTCCACCAAGAGTGATGAGAAGACAGTCTTCTTAAATCTTTAAAAATAGTTTTTAAAACAGTGACTTGGTGGGGTGACACACATATCAATCTACTTAAGTTTGACTCAGAGAAAGTCATAATCTTTCTTGTATTGAACAGTGAAATTCAGCTTCTTTTAGGTCTGCAAGAGCAAAATGTTTTGTCTTCTAAGTGTGCTGTATAGGCAAATTTAAAATGATCATCCAGAATCTTTGTAAGATACACAAAGTAGTGAGATGCCTTGATGTACTGATTTTAATAGTAGCCATGCCTCCTTTCTACATTATTCTCATTCTCAATGAAGTGTCCCATAAACAGGATTACATATCACCTCCTCTTATGAACAAACCAACATTGTGAAGCATAAAATAATTTAAATGTCATACACATTAGTTATTTAAAGCTACAATCAGGTTTCTAAGCTCAAAACAAATTTAACCTGCCATAATAATTTGGAACATCTCCACTAGAAGATTCAACCATATGAAAAAACAAATCACAAATCATACCTTGATACTCAAGGACAAAGGTAGAGAGATTCTCCCAACTAAACATATGTGATCATTAAGTGGATGTCTACTCACTTCTCAGGTAGTAGTATCCATATCTGACCAATACCTGAAGACAGAAAGCAACAACAGCAAAGACAAGTGCACAAATAGAGAATTTCTAGATGTCATGTACATCAATAAAATTCTCTAAATTTACCATCCTTAAAATAATCTTGATTATACTTTGTCTTTACATTTACAAGTTTGATATTGTTCCATATACTAATTACATATGACCTTAAACATGTAGAAATTTCTAAATTTTATTAGGGATTGAATGGATTTGTATTCAAATTATTTGAAAGATTTTATAAAGCATTATTTTGATTCATGAGAATTTTAACACTGATTTGTAATTTTCCCCCCAATAAATGTTGCTGTATCATAGAAGTTATTCTTTGCTTATTAGTGGATCATGCTGCTGACATAACAAAAATAATATACTTGCTTTAGTTATGTGCCTTCTTATGAATTTTCTACATTATACTTTTGTAACCATTAAGTAATGATAAATAAAATTTATCTAATATTAATACTATTTAGCTTGTTTATTATATATATTGAATATTGATATTTGATTACTACCTATTTATTTTGATTCATATCAACTTACAGTTTCATCAGTGTTTGACATGATACTGTCTAAATATTTTTTTGACTAAAGTCTGATTTTAGAAAATTCTTAAAATTAGTAATGGTATGCTTTTTCACATATTTTATTAATTGGTGTTAAGCAGATAGCAATTGTAATTTTTTAAAACTTATTTATATCTGAGGCACCTGTGCTGTTCACTCATTTAATTTTCCCTCATTTAATATTTTCTAAAAATACCCTCACAGATATGCCCAGAGGTGTGTCTCCTTGATGATTCTAAATCTTTGGGAGTTACAACCAAATACCACAATAAGCTTAGTGTTCTCTTCAAAATTGAGTTTGAAAATGTATTTTGTTCTTCTTTACCTTGTATGTGTGTGTGTGTGTAATGGTTTATTTATTATTTGGAGATAGGCAGACACACACTGTGTGTATATGTATTCTAATATATATATATATATATATATATATATATATATATGCATAAACATATGCATACATAGACATATATGTACACACACACACACACACATATATATATATGTGTAGTTTGTTTAATAGCAAGTCTTATCAGAAAGAATATAGTTTGAGTTAAAAAAGATATTGACTTAAATTTTTATATTTTCTGCTTTGGGCATATATTAATTAATTAAGATAAAACAAAAACAGACACATTAAAGTAGGACAAAACTAAAAAAATAAATGAGTTTAAAAACCATGAGAAACATGTAAATGTAGAGACACACACATTTGCACACACAGGAATCTCATAAAATCACAACTATAAGCTATATTAGTATACAAATGACATGTATTATTAATTAATAATTATGTATTCTTATTAATTAATAAAACACTGAGATGACATTATGAAACATAGAACCTTCAAATACACATGTCCCTGTGCTCACATGGTATTTACTATGTACTTCTGAGAATATAGCATATGCACCTTAAGAATAGTTTGTTTTGCCAGTAAAACTCTTTTAGAGATAACGAAATATTCATTAGCAAGTGTAATCTTGGAGACATAAGAATTAGAGACAAGAGTCTCTGCACACTTCAACTTTCAGCTTCAGGTGTCTGAAGAGCCTGAAAAGCTTTTAGTCTCTCTGAAGTCATATACATTTCCATCTGGTACATTTAGAAAGCCCTTTTTTCTTGAAATCCTTCATCTTCTCTGACTTTAACATTCTTGCTGCCTCTTCTTTGAGAATTCACTGTGACCTGAGGGGAGAGACATGATGGAGATATAACTTTTAGCGGTGAGTGTTCTGAGGTTCTCACTTTGCATATTGTCTATGTTCACAGTTGCTATAGGAGACATATGCTCTGTTGACTGGAGAGCCAGGCATTGATTTATGCACATAGAAGCAGCAACACCTTAGGAGGCACTATATTGTTATATTCTTTTAACATAACAGTAATATTTGGTTTTCTCCTAGGACCCTGAGCTATCTAGTCTCATGTGTTTGGCTACTCAAGCAATGTCAGGGATGGATTCCATTTTGTGATGATTTCACTTTTCCAGTGTGTGTTTCTGGCTTCCTTATTAAAAGTCAAGTGTATAAATATGTGTGGAAGTTATTTTGAAAATTTTAATTCTATTTCATTAATAGAATTGATATTAATAGAAATTAATACCTGCATTTTGTATCAATGCCATGCTGTTTTTATTAATATAGATTTGTAGTATAATTTGCCATCTGGTACAGTGAAATTTCCAGCAATTATATTATTTAAGAGAGTTTTAGCTGTTCGTGTGTGTGTGTGTGTGTGTGCGTGTGTGTGTGTGGGGGGGGGGTGTTTCTCTACAGATGAAACAGGAAATTCTCATTCAAAATTCTGAGAAGGAATATATGAAAATTTTGATGGGGTTGTGCTTAATCCATAAATTGCTTTTCGTATGGTGGCTGTTTTTACTATATTAAATCTACCAATCCTTGAGTAAAAGAGTGCTTACTGGCAACTAATACCTTCTTCTATTATTTTTCCTGTGTCTTAAAATTTTTATCAATATAAGTCATTGATTTGTTTGGTTAAAGTTACCCTATGATATTTTGTATTTGTATTATTTAATGATATTTTGAATGGCATTATTTCTCTGATTTCTTTTCAGTCCATTTGTCATTTGAATATAGGTGGACTACTAATTTTTGTGAGTTAATTTTTGAACCCAACTATTTTGCTGAATGAGTTTATAATTTAGTAGAATTTTCTGGTAGAATATTTAAGGTCACCAATGTATACTATCATAATACTGAAATTTTCAAATAAAATTTAATTTATTAAATTTCTAATATTCCTGGCTTCTGGGGTTTGCCTGTGCCCTGAATTTCTACATTTAGTATGTTCCAATTCTCTACATCTGTCTTTCTTTATGGTTTGCAAGGCTGAGTGGATTATCATTTATATTCCTTTCAGTTTGGATTCAAGAAATTTTGGATTTCAGCGTATTAAGAGAACAACTTTAGAGCTCTCTGTGTATAACCATGAAAACTGGAAGGCTATATATTTAGGACGTATTATGTTGCATTTTACAGAGTTATATTATCTCTATTCAAAATGCCACTTCATCAGCCTCGTTTGTATGAGTTATATTCATCACATCCATTGAGACATACTTAACATTTGCTAGCATCTCAGTATATGTGCCAAGCTTCACTTTAGAGAAGGAGTAACATATACTTGTGCAGGATACAGAATGCAGGAACAATATTTGCGAAATGAAACTTGGGTATCAGAAGAAATTCTTTCTTACCTGTCTTAAAGCACTATTTTCTTGACAAAGAATTGATTATCGTCTCACAGCATGGTTTCTTCCAATCAAGCATTACTATAAAGTTTGCTTTAATGAGGTCATAATAGATGCATGTAGGCTCTCCTTCCTTTCAAAACTAAATCCTATGTCTTTTGCTGGTATGCGCCAAATAATCTAAATGTATGAAAATACAGTTTTGTATTATGTATCGAGGGAATTTTCAGTACAAAATAGCGGAAAAGAAAAAGTTCTTCCATGCCTGTTTCTAACTACTCTCTGGTGATGCCTCCCCTCTCCTTATGTGGTGTTTGCATTTCTGAGTACATGGTGATAACCATACTCTCTGAAATTAGATCGCTGCAATTAGCACTTTAATTTGCTTTGCTTTGAAATGTGGATCCAGGAATTATCACCTTCCAGATGCAGAATTTCTGGATTATATTAAAAAAAAAATACCAGCATATGGGAAAATGTTAACATGAGACAACTATGTGGGATTCACTTTATATTACAGAAGTTCTTTTTAACAGTTTTCTTTTGGTATTTCTTCCTATTAAGAAAATAAAGTTCACTAGTCCAAAATATACAGATTTTCATGATGAAGTTAATAAGTCCTGCCAACATATAGAAGGAAAGTTTGAAAACAATTCATAAGAGTCTCTATGTGATGTTAAAGCTAATATAGTTTGTTTCAAAAGCCTACATACTCTAACTTCTGCAGCTATCAGTATTAGAAAGGTTTCTTTGTGCAGTTGATGGTGTTTTGACAGTAAGTCTAAGTGTATGGAGTAACTGTCAGTAAATGTGTATCCACAAACAAGGCAGATTTCATACTTCCTCACCTTAAGGCTCAGTGACCGTTGTGGGAGAGGAAATTGAAAAATTGTAAGACCCAAAGGTCAAGAAGGAAAGGAGTAGAATGGTGTCTTCTGGACACAGTAGGCTAGGACTGCTGCATTCTTGAACTTCCATCTGATGTGGCAGCTTGTACAGGACATGTGAATCGGCCAATGTTACGCCATCGAGAGGCAAGGGGTTCTTGAGTTCCTGTCCGTAAATGATAATTTATGGGCACTTGGTTGCTTCCGGGGAGGGAAATTCAATGCTATTTAAGGGTGTAGCTTCAGATGGGTCAAACATGCTCTAAGAAAGTGTGGATAGACTTGGGAGGAATTCAAGGGTAGTGTTGGTGGTAGATGTTAAAAATGTAAGTTATTCAAAAATTTTATAGAATTAATAATACTTTAAAGTATCCAGTGTTATTTTATTAAATATTTTTAAGATGCAAATGATAAAAATGAACAAAATAAATGGATGTATGGAAACATTAAGTAATTGGTCAAATTAAATTTCTCTATATACCTAATTATATATGTTTTATATTTGTGTTACAGCTGCTTGCAAAAAAATGCATTAGTTTATAAGTTGAAAAATATATTGAGAAACTATCCAAAGTACTATACAAAGAGATATATTCATTAAAATGTATACAAAAATGATGCAAAAATCCCAATACAATAAACAAGTTCACATCAACATTAAAAATTTGGTTTAATCTACAGCTAATGAAATGTATTTGTATAAATTATAATTCTTATATAACATGTAAAACTTTGACATTGTAATTTTTTTAAAAACTATTTTCTTAGAACTACTTTTTATTAAAATATCTATTATTTTATTATTAAATTATTAAACATTGTTAAATTAGCTATTGTTCAACTACACTTTTCAAAGTTACTGACTTCAAAAACTATTAGCAATTTTCATTAAGATGTTAAACCCTTTGTGCTTCAATTTATTTCTGCCTTAACTCTGAATTTGAATTCTACTGTCAACTGTGTTTATAAACAATAGTTGGTTTCTATTCTGAATTAAAGACTCTGTCTACTATGGCACATATATTTCTGAAAGTACCTTTCCAGTTCTCCAGAGTCTCATACATTTCTTGAGGTGTCAGGTTCCTTAGTGATTGATTATCTGAAAAGTAAATGGAGAAAAACTGGATAATAGCAATAAATTCAAGATGCTAAAGGTTCGTATAGTATTTTAGACCTCAAAAGACAGTAAACTCTACTTTCTTATTTTGTACATCTAAAAATTCAATAATCAAGGATATTAAATGATGATCTATATCTCTTGAGGCAATCTGTGGCAGAAGAACAAACTACTAATACACATAAAAAATCAATAAATCTCAAAGGCATCATTTTAGGTAAAAAATAAAATACAGTAGAGAGAAAGTACAATATTCTTTCTTAAAAGCTCATTTATAAATATAATCTATACAAAGTCACAGATTTATGATGATAGAAATAAAATACTATCTGGAAAGTAAGGATAAATGGGTAGGGAAAAACATGTTGATGTATATCTTAGATATATAAAAGTTAGGGTTAGTTTGGAGTTGCCATACAGTGAATGTAGTATATCATCCAGGTGTGTAACTGACAGCACTGGTCTCCAACTTGTCACAATTAGAAACTGTCTTAACCTTTAAAAGTTGAAGTCTAGTGAGCATTTTAGATCAATGGGTATGTGCACTCAATTGAAATTATGGGAATCTACATCTTTCCCCACTGGTTTTTAATTTACAGGCATTTATTGTGAAGCTGTGCCCACTTAACACTCCCTTTCATGCTGTAATTTTGTCCCAGAAGAAGCCCAAATCAACTAGGCTAGTTTATCTTATATTGAAACCTCCTAACTCATATATAGGTTGAGATATATATATATATATTCAGACCCACCATATCAAAGAGATATTGATTTTCTCACAGTTTTTGGGACTGTAAGTCCCATGTCAGGGTCCTGGCAAATTTAGCTTCTCTTGAGACATGCCTCAACTTGTTCCTACATGGTTTTACCACCATCGAAGAGCAGAGAGATTACAGAGGTGTTGCATGTGTACAAGGGCTGTTTTTATATAGTCTTCTTGTAATGTGATGCAAAGACTGATTTTTATAGTTGTATGAAGAACAAAATAAAATCTTACGTTAGAAGATTCTATTTTTATTGCTATTAAATTACTGTAGTTTTCCTTAACATGGAAATTAATGCTTCAGTAAATTCCACTTAATTTATTAATAAGGTAACAAAATATGACCAGGGGTTAAAACCCATGTCAAAACACAAACTAATTCATCAGTATTTCATATATTCCTTTCTTTATTACGCAGCAATTTCCATGTAACACAATATAATCTATAATTCTGTAGAACCTTTAAACTACTTTACCATTGTTTTTATTTAAATTATAGCTAATTTATTTTTACAGTCCCAGTCTTGAGCTAACTAGATGCAATCTATTCAAGTTGTGACTAAAGAAGGTATTTTGGTGACTTGCTTATAGCCAGAACTATACCTGAGTGATCTTCCAGTCAGACAGTGTACAGAAACTTGTGATGTTAGTTGGTACAGTGACAAGAGTTGTTGGCAAGATAGAACTCCAGGTATATAGGAATCAATTCTTTCAACAAACCCCTTTCATTGTTACAGCTCTCATACAATGACTCCTAAAACATTATTGTTTTACACTCAGGAAACATAGACCAAGAACCAAAAGACTGAGTATGGAGAAAAGTTGTCAGACTGCAGGATTCCTTTTCCTTCTATGTTTTTAATTATACTATATTTTTATTATTTAAAATAATTTTTAATTTTAAATATATTTTATCATATTTTTCCCAAGTCATTCCAGATCCCCCTCCCTACACATCCAACTTTAATGTTAAATCAAAAAAGCAAAAAAACAAAAAAAAAAAAAACAAAAATTCTACTGTACCAAAGTCAAGAAAACAAAATAAAACCATGCCCCCAAAACAAAAAAACAAAAATATAACCAAATAATAGCATTCTGCTCCCCAAAATGTGGGATCTAGTATATGTCAGTCAACTACTCCTCAGCAAGTGGCCTGTACTAAAGTACTGTTACAGAAAACATCTGCCCTCTTTGATAGGTTTTGCCTGCCTGCCTGCCTGCCTGCCTGCCTGCCTGCCTGCCTGCCTGTCTGCCTGCCTTTCTTCTTTCATTCTTTGTATAAATATAGCACAAATATATAATAAGGTAAAACAAAAACTATCACATCAGAGTTTGACAAGACAAACAGAAGGAAACGAGCCCAAGAGAAGGCTCGAGAATCAAAGATTCACAGGGTTCTTTTTTGTTTTGTTTTATTTTGTTTTTTTGAGACAAGGTTTCTCTGTATAGCCCTGGCTGTGGCTGTCCTGGAACTCACTCTGTAGACCAGGCTGGCCTAGAACTCGGAAATCCACCTGCCTCTGCCTCTCCCAAGTGCTGGGATTAAAGGCGTGCGCCACCACCGCCTGACTGATCCACAGTGTTCTTAAGTCTACACATTCTCCTAAAAACACTTGTCTTCAACAAGTGACGTCTTAAAGATAAGCTTGGAGGACTTTGAATTTCAGTCAGTTAATAATTCCTTTTAATCTGGAACGATGAGCTATGCTGTACCAGTTTGACAAGATCATCTGGATTATTTTCTGATATGAAGGTGAAGACCTACTAGCTTCAAAATCCTGGGGCTGAGGGCTATATGATAAATGGTATTTTTATCAGAGCAAATGTGATGTATTGGAAGACATTTGTCTTTATTCAGTGAGAAAGCTCCTGAAGTCAGGTGGATATGTATAACTTTGTAATATAATTAATGATTTCTTGGATATAAAAAGCTTTGTGGTTTTCCATGTTTTTTTTTTTTTTCACATTTGTCATTTTTTATTGATTCTGGAAAAATTAAGCCAACTCCCCTTTAGCACACTCAGAAAGGTGCATGTCAACATCTGGCTTTCTCCAGATAACCCAGTTCTTTTTCTTATTTTAATGTTTAGTCTTTGGAATACAATAAATGGTAGCTATTTCTACAATACTGTTTGAAATTTTGTAGTAAATTATTATAATGACTCACAGGACCCAACTGTATTCTTGGGGAATACTGAGACACGACTTAAGAATTAGATATAATGAAAAGGTTAGAGGCTTAGTGAGTTTGTTAGTAACTTTTCTGTGACACAAAGAAACTATAGTTATATTTAGGGGGAAAATAATGTTTAGTTGTATTATTATTATTTATTATTATTATTATTATTATTATTATTATTATTATTATTATTACACCGTTATTTTTAAATCCTTTAGCACAGTTCTTATGGTTTAAAGAGCTTAGTAAAAAGGTTTTTTTTTTTATTTCAGAGCAAGAGCAAATTGTTGCTCTTTGTGTTAATGATCTGTATAAAAGTTGCTATTTACTAATTATTATTTTTTTAATCACAGACATCAACGTGGTACCTTCATAGTATTATTTTATTTTGAATTCTGTGATATCATAACTGGAGCACATGCAAATTGTGCTGTTTTAGAGACTGGTTTCTCTAACTTGAGAAGACAGACAATTCACAATTGTAAAATTTGCATATCTGCACCTGCCTTTAATAAAAACCATTGAAGTTCTTCTTCAGCTTGACTCTCCCCTGCTTAGAATAATATAATCTGATTATAATTCTACTGTGTAAGGAGGAATAAACATTAGTCACTTGACTTCACTTGCACCCAGGAGGAAATTAAGAATTTAAAAATTCTCATATTTGAAACAATTTATGTGAGGAAGAGCAAAAAGAATAAAAAGTGGCTCTCTTGTGCAAAAAGGGCATAAATTAACTTAATTACATAGGGTAAACAAGCACAAACATTTTCTGAGGTATAACATGCTGGAAGGAGTAAGATCTCATGATCAAAGAGAGCTTTTAGCATTAATTATCAATATATGAGATTTCATCCTGTTAACTTCTAGATATTTAATAAATATTAGAAGAAATTAACAAAAATTACAGCTGCAACATGTTTATAACATGCCACCATACCTCTGAAAGCTAAATACAGTTGAACTTTATTTTAAGTTGGAAGTATTATGCAGAAGTCTGTCTTAGAGAACAAGGCAACATCTAAAATGTTTCACACAAAGTGAAGATATAATACTATTTGCCTCATCATCTTACAGAGAAACTGCCAGATTCATGGAAATTATGATTTGGAAACAGCAGCTGTGAAATGGTACTGAGTCTAGAGAATAAAAATAAAAGATTTATAATTACATGGAGTAAAGATTTTCATCAGCAGGTAATAATGTTGCAATGGTATTGTTTTAGCACTATGTGAAACTTTCTTTCACAGGCCAACTAGACACAGCCAAAATATTTAGAAAGTGGATTAACTAAATGTAGAGAATACAGTAAGATATTTAAGCATATTCAGTCAGTAGATTTGATATAACACACCAAAAGAGACCTACCTCTGTATGTCTATCTATCTATCCTATCCATCTATCTATCTACTCATCTATCTATCTATCTATCTATCTATCTATCTATCTATCTATCTACCTTTCTAACTGAAAGGAGAAAAAACAATCAGAAAGGTAAGTCTCTTACCTGAGTGCAAATGATTGTATGATAATAGAGTTTTAAATAAATTTTAAAAATATTTTGAGAAAAATGGTGAAGCAGAAAAAAATCTGTCATGGTAGAATATGTCTCCTGAAGCCCTCTTACACGTTGTTGCAAATTCTGTAGATTTGCAGTTTCAGGAAAAAAAAAAACATAAAGAATAAAAGCAACAACAATAAAAAAAAAAAAAAGTCTAAGATAAACACCAATTCACTTGAGTCAATTCAAGTTCCCAACAGTATAAAAGGAACTAGAAGCAGCTTGAATGTTGCTTTTAGGCATTAAAGTAGTCAAAAACAATATATTCTCCAAATACAAAAGACTATTTTATATAAAGTAGCTTTTATTTAACAGATATAATTGTTGTCTCAGAGGCTTACTGCTGAATAATTCAAAATTTCGAGCTTTTTCTCAACTATAGTTGGCCCCTTTAACATAGCTGTTCAGGTTCAAACTCCTCTTCAAGCTGACTTACTCAATATGTCTTGTCTCTGCTTCTCACTGAATAGCTATCATTGGCCTCAAACTAGAGCTGGCAATCTGTTCTAATCTTCTGGCTTCTTCTTATTCTATAGCTCATTTAGTCTTTGACTATAGCCTGTCTCTGTAAAACTATCCTAGTAAAACTGCCTTCTCTCTCTCTCTCTCTCTCTCTCTCTCTCTCTCTCTCTCTCTCTCTCTGTCTCTCTCTCTCTCTCTCTCTCTCTCTCTTCCATCTCTTTCTCTCCCATCTTTCTGCTGTTGTTGTCTTAAGTAGCCTCTCTTCCGTCTGTGTTCCTGAGATTGAGCATATCTTATCTCTGACTCATTCTGTCAAACCTTTCTATGATTCCTTACTTTGTCTGCCCCTCAATTAGATGTCACTTTCAAACATGACTGCTTCCTAACCTCCCTTACAAACTAACCTTATCTACCTTGTTTAGCACTAAAAATGTATACTAAAGGCATGTATGAATTCTAGTCAGATCATACTGTTATCTAAGGCTTGTCTATATTCCAGCCAGATCACACAGACCTTAAAGGTCTTTGGATCTGTTCCCTTGCCAGAGCAGTCATGTTACTGGACTAAAATTCCTCTATATTTTTTGTGTTGATATTATCACTTATTTAAATTTTCATTTAATTAAATATAATTATACCTTTCCCCCATTCTCCCAAAACCATTCTACTCCCCAGATACCTTTTGAATTCAAGGACTTTTATTTGTTAGTCATTGTTTTTACATATGAGTAGATGTAAATATAGAAATGCAAACTGATGAAACCATCAAGTGCTACTTATATGTCTATTTGTTAGGGTTGAACAGTTGAGACTTAGAATCATTATATAATCATTCCTGGAGAAGACTATTTATAACTCAGCAGTTTTTGATTGCCTACATGTCTTAGTCTAGAGGTGTCTCAATACAATTTGCCACTTCCATGTTGATTAACATCCAACTGGTGGTATTACTGTTCAGGTATTTTTTAAGCATTCATATTGTTGAGATTTCATGAATGATACTTCCCTATAATATGTAGTATATACAAGCTAGCTACACACTTCCTGATAGTCTGACTACTACAATCTTCCCAAGAACTTTTCTGCAATGTTTCTTGAGCCTTGAATTAATTGATTCCTCCAGTTACAAAGATGAAAAGAATAATGGGAAAGTTGCAATTTCTCCTAGATCAAATGTCAATTCCTCTGGCAAAGGGACAACACATGACTTCGAATACCAGAACCCTACTTCCTTGTGCTTTTTCATCTTTTCTTTTTATGTGGTCAAACATTTGAAGGCTAGCACATTCAATGCAACAGCATGTGCAGCAAAACATGATAAGTGACTCATTAGAATCAGAAAATTTAATAAGTCATTAACTGTATACTTCAAGCTGATCCTTGGTACAAATACATTTTATAGCAATATATGTACTTGTAACAGTTGAAAACCACAACAGAAAGTTACAACCTATAAAAATGCAGAGCTGTGGAACCCAAGCCTAACAGATACACCTGCAAAACATCCCATACTTAAATAAGGCTCAGAAAACAAATGGAAAAATTGGGAACAAAGATCATAAGAGCCAGAGAATCAGTGGGTCTGTTGTGAGATTATGTCTGCTGGTATTATCAGAAGCTATACTCATAAAGTCTCACCATCATGGACAGAGTGGAGATGGCACAAAAGACCATGATGAATTGAACAGCAAAACCTTCAACCCTACACAAAGAACTAAAGTCAATTGAGGAAAGCTGGGAGGAGAAGATATCTTCCTCATGGAAGAACAAATAAATTGGTTATCAAGTATCTATAATCAGTTCTGAATCATATATACAAGGAACATAATAAGGACTGAAAATAGGAGTGGAGAATTATAGGTATGAGGGTTTTTAGGGAGGAAATGGAAGAAAGAAATATTATAATTATATTATAATCTCAAAAATAAATTAAATCTGAAACTACAGAAAATCAAGGAAAAATAAAAACAGATATCACAAAACTGTATGGGAGAGAAGATCTTATTTTATGAATTACCACATCATTAGATTTAAATGTCTACTTTTCGAAAAAGCACAATGAATATTAAATAACAGACAAAGGAAAACAGTCATCAAACTTACCTGAAAAAAATTGCCATAATGAGTACGCTATAAAATATCACTTGGGAAAGCCTTTATAAAACCCTGCTTTTCTTACTGATATTAAGTTAACTAAAGAAGATAGGAATAATGTCATGAAAATTATAGTGGAAGAAAATAGAGATGTCAGTTAAGACAGGGGAAGCTTTAAATGAAGGTAGAAAGAAATTCTGGGTCTGAACAATCAAATAAGTAAGATGGAAACTGCTTTAGAGAAAGTAAGTCAAAAAATGGAGTTGGTCAGTATGAATTAATTATGAAACTTAAAGTTCTAGATAACAGAAATTATTAACTCTGAGTAATGTAAAAACAAACAAACAAAACAATGATTGACTATCAAGAGAAGCCTGAGGAGCCTGTAAGAGACTGTAAAGTAGAAATGCACCTGTACAATCAAGGAGAAGCAGCGCACACACTCCTTTCCAGAAGAAAGGAGAGGGAAGAGATGGAGTGGTATCTTCATTAGCATTACTGTTGCTATGCGGAAACATCATGAACAGAAACAACTTTGGGAGGAACAACGTTATTTATTTTTTTTACTTATATGCATGTGTTAAGTTATTTTTCCCCCTTTTTATTGGATATTATATCTACATTTCAGATTTTATCCCCTTACCCCATTCCCCCCACCACCCAGGAACCCCTTATCCCATCCCTCCTCCTCCTGCTTCTATGAGAGTGTGCACCCACCTACCCCCCACTCCCACCTCCCCACCCTTGAATTCTCCCCCCACAGACATTCACACACTCAGTTGCTAACAGGAACCTGATATGGCTGTCTCCTTAGAGATCTGCCAGAGTCTGACATACCCAGAGGCAGACGCTCACAGCTAACCATTGATGTGATCAAGGGTTCCCAATGGAGAAGTTAGAGAGAAGACTGAAGGAGCTGAAAGGGTTGGTGGCCCCATGAGGAGAGCAACAATATCAACCAACCAGAGCTTCCCAGGGTCTAAACCAGCAGCCTGGGAGCACATAGAGAGGGACCATGAACAGCGTTATTTAGCTTACAGTTCTACATAGCAGTTCATCATCAAAAGCAGTGAAAGCTGGTTGACCCAGGACAACCAGATCAGAGGTGGACTCACCCACAATGGGCAGGGTCCTATCTTACTGATCACTGACTAAGAAAATGACTTACAGACAGATCTGTTGGAGGCATTTTGTCAATTGAGGCTCTCTTTTTGATGATATGATTCTAGAGTATGTCAAGTTGACATAAAACTAGCCAGTAAAACTGACCTCTTATCACCTTGACTCAAAAACATACCTCCTTGTAATTAGAACCTTTTCTTTCTCATTTAGCCTCAAGATAGAATGTTGATATTATATTAATAATAAAATAATAAAAATACAAATAGGTTTAAAAGTTGCACAGTCCTTATAAATTCAAACACATTGGATGTTTAGTCTTTTTTATAATATCTAGTGTGTTTTCAAATTTCTAAGATCTTTCAGCTATGGCTCTAGAAAATATAAAATTAAAGTAAATGCTTTCTCATCAGGTGGGAAAAACCAGGGCACTGTTACAATCTGAACAAAGCAAAACCAAATTCCAGCAATATAAATAACTCAATGTCCAATAAATTAGGATTTACTCATGATCTGTCCCCTGCAAGGGACCCATGTCAGTCTTCCAGCTGTGCTCTCTACATCATATAAATCTTGTCTTCTGGTCTCTATCTGGCTCCACTCCACAGCTGCTTCTGTCCTTGGTGCTCATTCCATAGTATTTTCATCTCCCAAACTGCTGGGATCCTTTGTTGCACTTTCATCAATATCCTTTCCTGGGTTCTCTTCAGGGACCCCACAATGCCAAGTCTCAACTACACTTTGTTTTACACCTTCAAAACCACCACGACCTGGCTGAATTTTTTTTTCTTTTCCCCTTTTTAAAATTATTAAGCATTCCATTTGTTTACATCTCAAATGATATCCCACTTCCCTATTACACTTCCATAAGCACCCTATTCCACAACATTCCTCTCCTCCCTCTCCTTTGCCTCTATGAGCTCAGTGCTCACCCACCCACCCACCCTCTCCTGACCCACAGCTCCAGCATCTCCCTATGCTGGAGCATTAAACCTCCACAGAACCAAGTGCCTCTCTTCCCATTGATGTCAGACAAGGCCATCCTCTGCTATGTATATATCTGGGGCCTTGCATCTTTCCCTGTACAATTCTTGGTGGTTGGTCTAGGCCCTGGGAGTACTGGGTGGTTCTGCCAGCTGACTTTGTTTTTCCTATGGGGTTGCAATCCCCCTCAGCCCCTCCACCATGGTCCTTGAGCTCAGTTTGATGGTTGGCTCCAAACATCCACATCTGCATGGGTCAGTTGCTGGCTGAACCTCCCAAGAAGCAGCCACACCCTGTTTCTGTCAGCAAATGCATCTTGGCAATGGCAACAGTGTCAGGTTTGGTGTCTGCAGACAGGATGGATCCCAAGGTGGGGCAGTCCCTGGATGGCCCTGCTTTCAGTCTCTTCTCCACTTTTGTTCCTGTTCTTCCTTTTGACAGGAACATTTCTGGATTAAAAACTGAGATGGGTGGGTGGCCCTATCCTTCAAATTGGGACCGTGCCTCTCTACTTGAGGTGGTCTCTACATGTTCTATCTCCCTGTTTCTGCTAAAATCAACCCCGTTGAGTCCTGGGAGCCTTTTGTTTTCCTGGTGTCTGAGACCCTCCAGTGGTTATCCCCATTTCCTCATCCCCACCCTACTGAATATTTTTCTTAGATTTTCTGACTTTCTGTACCTCTCTCTTGTCCCATATAGTACATGATGATCTCTACATTATTTCCTCCTTCTCCTCTCTCCTTCCAAATTCCCCACACTCTCCCCCTCTCACAATCATCCTGTTTCTTCCTCAATGCAGAACTGAAGCATCCACATCCTGGTATTTTTTCCTCCTAAACTTCATATTGTCTATGAGTTGTATCATGGACACTGTGAGTTTGGGGGCTAATAGCCCCTTACAGGTGAGTACATATAATGTGTATTCTTTTATGTCTGGGTTACCTCACTCGGCATGATATTTTCTAGTTCCATCCACTTGCCTGTGAATTTTATGAGGTCACTGTTTTTAATAGCTGAGTAGTACTCTATTGTGTAAATGTACCACATTTTCTGTATCCATTCCTCTGTTGAAGAATATCTGGATTGTTTCTGGCTTCTGGATATTATAAATAAGGCTGCTATAAACATAGTGGATCATGTGTCCTTGTTATATATAGAAGAATCTTTTGGGTTTATTCCTAAGATTGTTATAGCAGGGTCTTCAGGTAGAATTATTTCCAGTTTTCTGAGGAGCCTCCAGACTGATTTCCAGAATGGTTTTGCCATCTTGCAAATCCCACCAACAATGGAAGGGTGTTCCTTTTTCTCCACATTCTAATCAGCATCTGCTTTCACCTAAGTTTTTGATATTGGCCATTCTGAGAGCATGATGTGGAATCTCAGGGTTGTTTTGATTTGCATTTCTCTGATGACTAAGGATGCTGAACATTTCTTTAAGTGCTTCTTAAACATGTGAGATTTCTCAGTTAAAAATTCTCTGTTTAGCTCTGTACCCTATTTTTAATAGGGTAATTTGGTTCTCTGGAGTCTAACTTCTTGAATTCTTTGTATATTTTGGATCTTAGCCCTCTATCAGATGTAGGATACAAATTGGGAATGAGGAAGTCAAAATATCACCATTTGCAGATAATATGATAGTATACGTAAGCAACCCCAAAAATTCTGCCAGAGAGCTCCTATAAACAACTTCAGCAAAGTGGCTGGATATAAAATTAATTCGAACAAATCAGTAGTCTTCTTCTCCTCAAAGAGTGAATGGGCTGAAAAAGAAATTGGGGAAACAACACCCTTCACAATAATTACAAATAATATAAAATATTTTGGTGTGACTCTAATCAAACAAGTGAAAAATATACATGGTAAGAACTTCAAGTCTGTGAAGAAAGAAATCAAAAACGACCTCAGAAAATGAAGAGAGGTCCCATGCTCATTTATCTGCAAGATTAACATACTAAAAAATGGCTATCTTACCAAAATCCATCTACAGATTCAATGGAATTCCTATCAAAATTCCAACTCAATTCTTTACAGAAATTGAAAGAGCAATTCTCAAATTCACCTTAAATAACGAAATCCCAGGATAGCAAAAACTATTCTCAACAATAAGAAGACTTCTGGAGGAATCACTATCCCTGACCTAAAGCTGTACTACAGAGATATAGCTATAAAACTGCATGGTACTTGTACAGAGATAGACAGATAGATCAATGGTATAGAATTGAAGACCAAAAAATAAACCCACACACCTATGATTACTACATCTTGGACAAAGAAGCAAAAACCATCCAGTGGACAAAAGATAGCATTTTCAACAAATGTGATAGTTCAACTGGCAGTCTGTATGCAGGAAAATCCAAACTGATCCATTCTTATCTCTGTGTACCTGGCTAAAGTCATATACTACCATGTTCAGCTGCCAGAACAAGGTCCAACTCCGGCCATGTTTGTAACATAGCTGTTGTGTTCTATCAGGAAATACTTTCCAGACTTCACCTTGACTAGTCTCTTCTTAACCATAGTTATTTTCAGCTCTAACTGATCAGCATTAAGTATTTCACTTAGTAGTTCTGCTATCTTATTAATGACAGCTAATTCTTCACTCCCAGATAAACAAAACTACAGATTCTTCTCACAGAATCCCTGGTAGACTCATTGTGCACCTCTAAAACATCACAAGTCAGGCCTCCATTGTCTGTATTGCTTTCAACATTCTGATGTCCCAAGCTCCTACAAACAGCTCACTGAGATATCAAGCCTCAATGACTTTTCTAGCCCAACATTCTTTTTTTTTTTCATATATTTTTTTAATTTATTAGATCTTTCATTTACACTTCAGATGCCATCCCCTTTCCCCATTCCCCCCCCTTAGAAAACCCCTATCCCATTCCTCCTTTTCCCTTTTGCATTTATACATTTTTAAAAAAAATGTTAATCATAGGCTTTATAAGTTTGGTATTGTTCAATCAGAGGTGTAACCCACTACCCAACCTAGATATATAAACTATCTTTGACTGGTGGAGATACATGAACATCTGCCTCCCTGTCTCCCCCCTCTATCTCTCTTTCATCACCTAGCTTCTCCCCTCCCTCTTCTTCTCCTCTTCTTACTCCTTTTCTTCCTCTCAGTACTCCTCCCACCTTAGCTCCTCCTACACATCACCCTTCCTGTTAAAAGGAAACTTTTCTCTCAAAATACAATTAGAGCATAATTATGCCAATTTGTACCAGTGAGGTACAAGATAGTCCTAATACCCAGTCCATCCTTTTGTTGACTAACCAGCACCTCTGTCATCTATCCTAACTAAAACACTTAGTTCTGAACCTGGCTTTTTCCTTGGCTTTAGGATGAATGTCAGCTGACAACCATCCATTCAAATCTTTTCTCTCAAGGTAAATAGCTATAAGTTTTCAACCCCGTCAGAAATCCAGAATGACTGAGTTAACTATAATTGTGGGAAGCACAAAGCATAGCTTCTAAAACTTAGCCAATTTATAGAGACCCCTGAACACCTGGACACTCACTCTACTTCAAAACGTTGGAGCATCTGTTCTTCTGCCTTCTGGCCCAGGATCATCTGACAGACCTTAGTGCTGCAGAATTATTAAGGGCTGATTACTCTGTCTAGGCAGATATAATCAGTCGACTATTCTGCAAGTGTTTCCTTTTCTGGACAGTAATTTGTCTGTAGAAGGAAAGTGGCAATTCTTGCCTAGTGGCTGTCTCACCACAACTGGAGTAACTCCAAGGATGCTCAATTTCTTCTTAGAATTTAACATAGGAAGCTGTCCGGAGCAGACAGGTCTCTAATGAAAATGAACATTAATACTGAAATGTTTGTCATGTCAATTCTAAGGATTTCTGTTGTTTTGAAAACCAGCTATCCATGTAAGGTAATCTGGACTGTTGCCTGTTAACTCCACTCAGCTATTTCTAAATAAAACAGAGAGAACACCCTTATAATAAACTCCAAGTCATGAATTTGCTATAGTCCCTTAACTCACAGGCTGACCATCTCAAATCAGTTAAAAAAGTTAAAGAAGGACTGGGTCTAAGCTTCGTATTCCTAAATGTGTTATACTGGTACAATGCCTATGAGAGTAACAATATTCATCTCACTCTTATATCACTAAGAAGCTCATGCCAATGAAAACCTTAAAATTTGTAAACAAAGTAAATTGGTGCCATTTAAGAATTTATATCTTCATCTTGATATTAATTATACAGATTTCTACTAATAGGTTATGGCTATGCAATAAACCCTAGCTAATCCTCTCTATTCCAACAAAACCACTACTTTTCCCTAGAGAGACAGCCCAACATTTACCACCTTAGTCCCCATGCCCAGAGAATAGGGGCGCTGACTCATCATTAGCTTCTTCAAGCTGATTATGCTAGCCCAACATTTTTAATTCTTTCTACAATCCTCCCTAAAATAGCATGCCTGGTCTGGTACAGCAATATCTCAGTTCTGGTACCAAGTTGTCATAGTTAGGGTTACTATTGCTGTAATGACAAACTATGACCAAAAGCATCTTGGGGAGAAAAAGAGCTATTTAACTCATGCTTTTATATAACAACAGTTCATCATGAAATACATTGAAGGCAGAAACTCAAACAGGGCAAAAAATTGGAGGTATTAAGTGGGTGCTCCTTATTGGATTGCTCTTCATAGTTTTTTCAGCTTGCTTTCTATTGGAACCCAGGGCCATAAGCCCAAGGACAGAGATGACATTACCCATAATGGTCTGTGTCCTCTCTCATTGATCACTAATTAAGGAAATGCCCTAAAGCTGGATTGCATGGAGACATTTTCTCAATTAATGCTCCCTTCTTTCCAATGATTGTAGCTTTTGTCAAATTGGCATAAAAGTAGTCAGTACAGATGGTATTTAATACATGAATAAAAATTCAAATAGTGCTATAAAAGTCATACGTCTAAGCATCCAAAGAGCTCAAATAATTGAAAGATAAGCATATGGAGAATTATACCAAGATCAATTGTAAACAATTTTTTGTTTCTATACTCTTTATTTAAAACAATTTTTTTCATACAATATATTCTGATTATGGTTTTTACCCACACCACTACTCTCAGATCCACCCAGTTTCTTACCCACTCAAATCCATACCTTTTCCATTTTTCATTAGAATCTAAACAATAATAATATAATAATAAAAACAAAATAATATGAAACAAATAAAAGAAAATGAACCAAAGGAAACTACAGGAACCTTACACACAGACACACACACACACACACACACACAGAGTTTGTACACAGATTCCCATAAAAACAGAAAAATGGAAATTACAATATATGCACAAAGGACAAGTAAAAATTCAATAACAAACAAACAAAAAAGGCCATGAAAAATCATTATGAAACAAAGAGCCTTAAAAAGTACCATTGAGTTCATTTTGTATTATCTATATACTGAGGGAATGAGGATTACTTTTAAGAGTGGTCTGTAAACTCATTAAGACCCCTTTAAAGATATGGATTATTGGGGCTAGAGTAATGGCTCAGTGGTTAATAACACTGATTGCTCTTGCAGAGATCTCCAGTACAATTCTTAGCAACCACATTGTAGCTCATAACCCTCTGTAATGGTATCCTATGCCCTCTTGTGGTGTGTCTGAAGAGAGCTACAACATTCTCATACATATAAATGAATAAATCTTTAAAAAATATCAATTATTCATTTACAAGTGGTTACCAGTTGTACATAGCTTCTGGAGTCTGTGTTTACTTCTCTTTATGGTATGAACCCATATGACTTTAACTTGTTTAAGCCCTATGCATGCTGCCACAATATCTTTGAGTTAAGATGTGCATCCATCCTGCTGTGTTTAGTAAATCTTGTTTCCTTGCTTTTCTTGATCTCTTCTGGCTTTTACAACATTACCACCTGCTCTTCCACAGGGATCTCGAAATGGATTGACATATTTCTACTAGGACTGAGGGTTCTGAGATCTCTCAATCTCTACACGTTGTCCAATTGTGCATCTCTGTATTTGTTTCAATCTGACAGAAAGAAACCTCTCTTATAATGACTGAGCAAGACACTGATCTATGAGTATAGACAATGTTATTACTAGTCATTTTATTATTATGTTCCTTTATTGAAATAGTAGTATTTGGGTTTCTTCTAGGTTCCTGGCCTATAAGGGTTGTTGGCCATCTGAACAGTGTTGTGGATGAGTTGCATCTCATAGAGTGGGCCAGCAACACAATCAAATATTGGTTGGTCCCTTTTCCATAAGCTTTGTAGATCTATTGTACTAGTACATCTTGCAGGAAGGTCACAAAAATAAACCAAGGGTTTTGCAGCTGGGTTGGTGCTTTTCTTTCTACTTTGGTAGTATGGAGAGTACCTTCAAGTACCATGAACACTAGTCTTGAATGAAGGCACCATGTTGGTATCTGCTTGATTTGTCTATGTTCATTGAAGTTTGAAGGTGTCTTCAGTAGTATGACCTGACTATCAGTTTGTGGAGAGCCTTAGCAATAGCCTGAGTGGTTTGTTGGTTCCCCTGAGACCTCTTTAACCAACAACTTTACAAAATGTAATCTGTTTCCAAACCTGGAATATTTATTTGGTAATTAGAGATGTTTAGTTGGGGCGCCATCTCATTCATTATTTGGTGATTCCTTTTAGGTCACCTTCATATGCATTTTATATTTTCAGAAGGTTATACTGTATTAGGTGTTTATAGAAACCCTCAAATGTGCCTTAGTTAACGCAATCACTGATCATAATATTCCCTCACATGCCCTCTTTCCCTCTCCCTTCCTATTTGATACTTTTCTTTGTTCTTCCGATTGTCCTCCTATAACTACGAATTGTATTTCTGGTTTCTAGAGAAATATATTTCTCCTGAGAGAGCAAACACTAAAGAAAATAACAAATGGGATTTTATGTAAAGGACACCAAACACTGAGAAAACCAATAGGCTACACACCGGAAAAAGATTTTTTACCAATTACATATCCCATAGAAGGCTAATATCTAAAACATGTAAATAACTTAAAATCTGGAGTAAAAAACATTCGAATCAAAAATGGAGTTCAACTCAAAATAGAGAATTGTCTAAAGTATAAACACCAATTGCAGACATTCACTTAAATCAATATTTATCTTTAGATATCAGTAAAATACCAATCAAAACTACTTTGAGATTTAACCTTACATCAGTCAGAAGAGTCAAAATCAACAAAACAAATGACATCTCATGCTGGCCAGGATGCAGTGTTTATTCTTCTTAATCTTTTTCTTATTATTATTATTTTAATAAAAATGGGCCTTGTAGGCTCAATTTTTGAGTGCTTAGCCATCAGGAAGTGGTATTCCCAAAGATCAATTTGGAGGTATGGTGTGGTCTTATTGTCAAAACTATATAGCTGGGGTGGGCTATGAGGTTTCAAAAGCTCAAACCTGGCCCAGCGTATCTGTCTTTCTACTGCCTGTGGATCTTGATGTAAAACTTTAAGCACCATGGCTGCCTGTTGTCATGTTTCTCACCATGCTGATCATAAACTAAACCTCTCAAACTGTAACCCAGCTCAAATTAAAAGCTTTCTTTTCTAAGAGTTGCTGTGATCTTGTTGCCCTTTCATAGAAATATAGCAATGAATAAGACATAGAGCAATGAGAATACTTGTCCATTAGTAGGAATACAAACTTTTATTCACATTATGGAAATCAGTATGGCAGTTCCTCGGGAATGTGTGAATTAATCTACTGTAAGATTTGGACGTACTGTTTAAACATATATCAAATGGATACTTCATCCTACCAGTGAGACACTTGATAAACAATGATAACTGCTGCTTTAGTCAAAATAGCCAGAAATTGGAAATAGCCTAGATGTATGTCTGTCAATAAATTAATAGATGAGGAAAATGTAAAATATTTACACTATGTAATAATCCTCACTCATTAAAGAAAATAGAAATTCATGGGTAAATAATTAAGCTAAGAAAAAAATCACCATTAGTGAGATAACCCAGACTCAGAAAGATGAATATTTTAAGGTATTCACTTATATGTTGATGTTAGCTATTAATTCGACAAGCAAGTTACAATCCTTATAACTAAAACTCTGGTTTTAAGAGCACCGAGAATCAGCAGCAGCAGCAGCAATAGTGAGATCAACTCACCAACGTGAATACAAATCAAGTAAACATATGCTTGTCTTTTTTATTTGGGCCTTCACCAGAAGATTATTCCCACATTTAAGGTGGTTGTTTTCATAACATTGAAGGAAAACAAAACAGTTCTTATAAATAGGTCCAGGAGCCAACTCTACAGTTGTAGAAATATTCCTCATTGAGACTTATCTCTTAGGCAGCTAAGTTTGTTTCAATTAGAAATTCTAAATAATACATGTTCTTTAAAAAATAATTGTAAAAGTGAATATATTATCATATTTATGATTTAGTTTTGTAGTTTGTCATTTTTCTCTTTTTAACTGAAAGGCTAACATACAGAAAATAAATATTATCTGTGTTTCAGGCCACATATTTTAAAATGATGCATTTTTTGACATCAACAACTAACAGTATTAGGAACAAAATTCTTAATGAAGAGGTAATGTTTATTATCAAAACAGAGTAAATATAAATTAAAGGAATATTATTACAGTTTTAGAAAGTTAAACTAACAAAGTCTCCATGGTAAAGGCCATGCTTTATTCACTGGAAAAAATAAAAGAGTAAGTAAAATGTTTTACCATGGAAAATAGAAAATTATGATGTAAATGTAGAAATATACATATAAGTAGACAAAAACTTTCAGATGACAAACCATAAACCCTAATAAATTTTCCTCAATAAAAAATTAATTTTCTGTTTATTGTTTATACTTTGTAATCATAAGTCAATGAGTGGGCTAAAGAGAGGGACAGCTGTTAAAAATACTACTTCCTCATCCACAGAACGCAATTTGATTTTCCCCAACATGGAGCTCACAACCATCTATAACTCCAGTTCCAGTGGCTGCAATAACCTGTTCTGTCCTTCATGCACACCAAGCATAGCTCTGGTACCCTGACACTGATACAGGCAAAATATATGAAAGTATAAAAAATAATAGTATTTTTAAATATTTAAAGGCATCAATTGGCAAAGTGAATAAAATATGTTTAAGTAAGACTATTCCATTCACTGATAAATGTATTTTAACCACAAAGACAAATACAATGAAAATAAAAGAGAAAAAATGTTTCAGACAAATGGTATCCAAAGTAGAGCCAGCATAGATGTCTACATTACTATAAGACAAAACAACAACTAAGATTTTATGTACTCTAGCCACCAAAGTACATATCCTGCTTTTTATAATTTAAATTAACTATTGAGAAAATGCAAGTTATCCCACATTAATAAATTTTCTATGCACCAAAATGACACAATGACAATGAATATTCACATAGCTAATAAAACAACATAAGAATCCATAGGAAAAAAAAAAAAAGAGGGAATTTAAGAGGAAAAGAGTTCTACAATGGAAAGTGAAATGCATCTGATAAACACACAAAGAGTGCCGTAGGCAGCAATGATGACACACGCATTTTCACAAGTTTGTATGGATTAATACCTGATGATATAAAATGTTAGAGTACAATTTTGCCTAAACATGTAGGTATCCTACATATTATTTTCTGGCCACAACATAAGCTTAGAAAATTCTTAATAATATATAGGATCATGAAAGGCAGCCTGATTTCTGGTTGAGCTAGGTCTGAAACTCAGTGACCCAGCAGGGGACTCTGCAAGGGACAGTGGCCTTCACCATGCTCTAAGACTCCAGGCTCCTGACAGGAGGCCACAGCCATCCATAGATTTGTGTCCTTTAGTCATATAAGGGTAACACTCCTACTAGCTCCTCTACAGGCAGAGGGCATGACTACAGGCCCTGGGGCCTCAAGACAGATCTCCATATTAATGAGATACCTAAAGGCCAGAAGGGCATAACCAATTAAGCTTTCCTTCCCAGACCCTCCTCCCTGCAAAAGGTATTTACCTCAGGCCCACCCTGAGGAAACTGGGGTATAGTTTTTCATCTACTTTTTGCCTTGACAATAAACATCTTAAAACCACGGACTATTGTGGGACCGTGAAAGGATAGCTTGTTTCTTGGCTGAATACAGGCCTCGAACCCCGACCCTGATGGGACAACAGCAGGTGTTCGGCCATGCCCCCAGAACCCATGATCCTGACACACAGCCAAGATCTCCATTAACCTACACAGTCACGTAGGGCAATGCAGCACCTAGTAAAGAGCACAGGTAGAGCGCACGTGACTACAGGCTTCAGCCCTAGAGAGATTTTCATATTAATGTGTTACCTAAAGGCCAGAGGACATAGCCAATTATGTATTCCTTTTCCCAGACCCTCCTTACTTCTCCCTCCCTATTTAAGTCAGGCCTGCCTTGACTTAATTGGGGGTGCACATCTAGATTCAACTATTACTCATTATGAAAAAACTAAAGCCATTTTGGAAACCCATGGACTTCCTCGTGTCATTTGGGGGCTGCCATGGGAAAACGTGGAGAAGGTCTCAACTATTGAGCTCTCATGTCTAATCTCCCATGGAGAGCTTCTCTGCGTTTCTGAGGTGGAGGCCTGCATCTTCAAACAAGCAGCCATTCCAAGCTAAGCAAGGGACCAAAGAATACAATTATGCAGGGCATGGTGGGGCCTCTCTCTCTCCCCACCACCCCTCATTTCTCTCCATGCACTGGCTGGCCACTTCTCACAGCACAGCGCTCACTCACCAAGAGTCTCTGTTTGTCCATCCCCCACACCCCCATCCCAGTGGCACCTGGGAGTGCCAAAGGGAGACACCACCGAGGACCTCCAGGTCCTCTTGAGAGCCCTGCCCACCCACGGAACTTGAGACTGAGTTTACTTCCCGCCTGGGGGCTCTCCATTGGCTTCTCATAGCCCAACACCTGCTAGGGCCTGGTGCTGTGTGGCAGGGGACCAGACAAACTTCCCACATGCTTCTGCCTCTCTAATGAGGACCATCTCCCTGAGGCACCAGCCCCAGGCAGAAGACAGCAGGAATTACAATCTCTCTTTCTCCCCCTTTGGCCATGGGCTAATCCAGCCCCTAGGCCCCACTTTGTTCTTGGCTTTTCAGTGACTCCTCCCAGTGGCATCTAGGTGTTCAAAAGACTGAGAACCAGATGAGCTAGCTCTGGCTCCGTGTGGGACCTCAGACTGCCTTCCTTCAACCCCAGAGCTGGGTCCTACAGCTTCACGTAGCTAGCCCTACACCCACCCAGTGCTGGCATGGGGAGAGCATAAACTTCCCACACCTCTGTCTTCACTGAGTGGCCCTAGCAAGACAGACACAGGACACACACCCATCAACTGGTCTGAAACACACACAAAAACACAACAATAATAAAATATTAGAAATCTTACCAACATATGGAATTAAAACTTAGTCTTTTACAACTAATTGTATCAAAGAAGGATCACAACATAAATAAACGAATAAAAACTGAAATAAAAATCATGAAAAGTGATAAAAGTCACATATGGGTATGATTATGTGTTCATATTAAAAAATAAGAGCTGGATCTATCATTGGCAGGACATGGGCCCAATATGTGCAAGGACCTGGGTTCAACAGTCTCTACTTACATACATTCATATGTACATACATACATATTTACATGCATACATACATAAATACAATAAGACACAAAATAAGAAAGACAAAAAGGCCCTGTGTGCATCATAGCGAGAAATAGAGAACTTCTCTTCTGTGATTAGAAGCAAGTAAAGGTCCATGGATATTTCCATTTCTACACAAAACAATCTTAGAGCTTCAGAGTGTATAGACTAGAAAATTAAAAAACAAGTCACCCTAAGAAAGAATAAAATATGGTCTCTGTTAATAAGTAATGCAAAGTTATTTGTAGGAAAGTTTAACTACTATCACACACACACATACACTAATTGATTAACTCATCATAGTAACAAAATATAGAACACATATGTATGAACTTGTAAGTGTAAATTCTGAAATCAATTTAGTCTATGAATGAATAAAGTTTAGATAAATTAAATGCAGAGAGGGAAAGATCTGCACATTAAATTTGTCCAAGAAAGAAAGAAGACATAAGGGTTAGAAATTCTATTCATGAATTAGATTTAATATTATTAAGGTGGCTATATTATCAAAGAGAATGTATACAATAAAGATATTTTCATAATATTTAGCAGAAATTAAAAATGATTCCTTTAACATTGAGTTTTAGAGAACAAAATGACTTTGAAAAAGAACAAAGATTTAGTCTATGACAGAATCTTATGTACAAGATCCACTTAAGGTTACAAATATTAAAAGAAAGAAAGAAAAGAGAAAAATAAAGAAATAGAAGTGTGGAGGTTTTGAAGACAAGACAAACCACATCTTTTCTTGTTTGTTTGTTTGTTTGTTTGTTTATAACACTCCAGATTTTATTACCCTCTCCCAGCCCACCCTCCAACTGTTCTACATTCCATACCTCCTCCCTACCCTCCTGTCTCTACAAGGATGTCCCTAACCCCCACCCCCACCCAACCAGACCGCTACACTTCCTGGGACCTCCAGTCTCTTGAGTTTTAGGTGCATCTTCTTTGACTGATCTAAGACCTGGCACTCCTTTGCTGTATATGTGTTAGGAACCTCATATCAGCTAGTATATGCTGCCTGGTTAGTGGTCCAGTGTTTGAGAGATCTTGAGGGTCCAGCAACATCCCTATAACTTAAGTTCAGAGATAGAGTGTTTATCTGGTATTTGATAGATCTCTAGCACCACATAAAGGAAAGTTATTATAAGTCTACCATAAGCAAAAGAGTATGAAGTTGATCTAAAGCTCAAATATGTACTAACTGAACAGAATAGAAGGTCAAGAAAATAACTCTTTATTTTATTGACAAATTTTAAACCAGAATTAAGAGACCATTAAAATTTTAAGAAATGTTTCTTGGAAAGTGGATACACATATGGGAGGTAGTCTCTTACTTAACAGCATTCATGCAAACAATCTCAACATGGATTGAAGACTCCTTAAACATAGCAAATAAACCATATAGCTCTTACAAGAAAATATACAGCATGTTTCATGGCAGTTGTTTTGGTAATGGTTTTAAATATATGAATATATGGAAATTGGAGACAAAAGAAAAATTACACTAATTGTATTTGAAAAAAATTTTAAAGATCTTCAGACATCATCTATAAACATAAAATACAAGTACACATGCAGAGAAGGCATCATGCACATGTATACAAACACAAATATACTATGTTTATAACACCAAATGTATAAAAAATAGAAATACTAAATGTCAAGTGCAAAAGAAAATTGAGTTAAACTATGGAATAGCACTTGTACTGACTAGATAGATAGATAGATAGATAGATAGATAGATAGATAGATAGATAGACTTTATTCAGTTGTTGGAAATATAAAATGACATTCTAACTACAGAAAATAGAAGACTTGTTCCTTCAAAATATACAATTAACTTTGATACAGAAGGTCTTCTGAGCAATGTATATAACCAAAGGAATTAAGAGTAGAGGTTTTAGAGTCTTACAAATAGCTTAGTTCACAGAGATCCTCAGTAAGATTGTGGACCTGGGTTCAATTCCCAGAAACCATGCAAAAAAAAATCTAGGAAGTATAGAAAGACTTGGGTGTAGTTAATAGTTAGAGTTTGTGACTAATAAGATAAAAATCTAAAATTGTAGTACAAAATATAAGTTTATATTTAATACTACTGAATTTTGTACATAAAGTTAAACTGATACATTTTATACTAAGCCAACTTATTGCAAGAAAAATTGGAAAATGAAGACTATAGGCAAAAAGCTATATGAAGAAACAAATTCCATACAGAAAGGAAATCATTGTAGTCATATTGCTTTTGTTTAAATGTATTCTGTAGTATACAAGTTTCAGTAGAATCCATTTATTTCTGACTCTATAACCCACTGAAATTTGTTTAACAGTCTCAAGTACAAAGCTGAACATTGCAAATGAGGTTAAGTATAGCCACTACTGTTTTAGTCTATACTCCAGGGTTTCTCTGTTTTTTTGTTTTGTTTTGTATAATTCATGTTAAATAGAGTGATGATATTATTGTAAATAGTTATACATCTAAGCTGACATTTACAGATTTGAAAAGTAACTTTTGCCTTAAAGTGTCTGATACATATTTGTTAAGTTTATGGCATAAGTGAATTGAGTAGAAATGTTTTAAAATGACTTTATTGGGGTGGACTTATTTCACAGTAATATTTTTTCCCAGTTTTTTTATCTTGTTATTCTCAAGTAAGACAAATTGGAAATCCAATTTTTCAGAAACATTTTTGTAGGTTTTGTTCTTTTGTTTACACTTTAATGACAGCACAGATATGATACTCATGATAGTGTACATTTTAAGGTATTCTTAAGATGACTGATTTATTATTAATTAGATTATGATTTAAAGTTACAGCTTATGATTTATATTTACAGTATGGATTCAGAAACATAGCAACTAGATTTCTTATAAAGCACTGGTGAGTTCACCTCAAGTTGCTTTGGAATTAGAGTTACAAGAGATACACTACACATCATGACAAACCTAAAGGCTCTATTGGGTTATGAAATGAACAACTCTCTGGTACAACAATTAGAAAGCAATAAGATGTTTAGAGGATTCTGGAGTTTGAGTGTCCAGAAAATCATCTTTTAACAGTAACACTCCTGGCTCAGACCCAAAGGAATATATTTGAATATATCAGCCTTCATATCCTAATCTAAAGATAATTAGTAAATGCTCATGTCTATTTGCAACTCTGAAAATATGTTTCTTTTCCCTCTTGAGTTTGCTATGTATAATAAATTACTGTTATAACTGTCTTGCTTCTCTTCTAGAAAGTTCTTAAGCCAATGTCATAACCTCCAAGTAATTGCATTAAGAGTTGAAGTTATGTGAGATGAGTTAATTCTGAAGGTGTAGTCCTAGCACATAGGGTTAGAGCTCTCATAAGACTTCAGGAAAACACTTGTCATTTCTTCATTTGGGGGACATGAGGAAACATTACCTGTCTATAAACCAGAAAACTCTTAACCAACATTAACTTTCCTGTATTCCAATCTAAACATGCAGGCTTCCAGATCAGCCGAGTGGTTTTTAGATGTTGGTTATGTATTTGATCTTGACTGAAACATTCTGTCATAGAGGGGAAGAGAGGCTGATGAAATACACAAAACCTATGAGGTTCCTCCAGAATGTTACAAAGGTACTGACTGCTAACTGAAGTACAGGAGACTCTTCAGTGGTGCAGATGTCAGCACATTGTTGGGGGATTAGTGAGAAAGCTTTTGTGAGTCTGGACTATGCTGGGTGGGCTTTGTGTTGCCTTGTGGCAGCATCCTGTAGTGCAGCATCTTGAGACAGTCACCTTGTAACTCTACTCTTGTCCACCTATAATCAACCTCAATATACAAGTGAATTCACCTAGCTGGACTTGGGAATTGTTTCTTTGGTTAATTGTTTACCTTTCTGTGGGGTCATTCTTTTTAATTCTCCTTGAAAATAAACAGAACAAGGAAATTGTAGAGATATATAAAAGTAAGCATTAGAAAAATGGTTAGTTTGTATCTTCGCTGATTTTCAGAATTTATTTCAAAATATATGGAGTTATTCAGTTTAATATGACCAACTATTGCCCTACTGGCTCTGCTAGTATTGATCACTACTTTTTCTCCCATAGGAATCAATGAACTGAGCTGTAATTAAGCTGAAGACAGTAATAAGATAAAACACTCCTCTTGCTCTGCAGCTTTGCTTTAAATTCCAAAATTCAATAATTCAAAAGTGATTCAGTAAGAAAGAGATCCCAATAGAGAGTCCAACTGCATTGAAAAAGCCTTTCATGCCTGGCCTAATTCTGCTTACACTTAACACATATGCTGGCTTCACTAAGCACTCAAATACAGTGATTAAAAACCTCTTCCCTGCTTGGATCCATTCAAATAATTAGAGGGAAAAGACAAATGGTTCCCAATGGCCCTATAGCAGTTTATTGTTCAGCTTCTTTATAGCCATATGGGCCACCCTGGTTATGATCTGGGGTAAAGAGGAGGCAGTCTGGCAATGTCCAGACAAAGCTACTCTGATTAATTCCAACTGTTTGACTTCTGCTTCCTTTGTGACTGCTTAGCATCTTAGCATCAAGTTAACATCAATAATAATATACAACAGGATTGATTAAAATTATATATAATTTTAATACATATAAGGTATAATAAAATTATATATATATGTATATATATATTTATATATATATAATACCCTCTGAAATGTTAAATTAAAAAAAAGTAATAATGGTTTTTGTGAATTAAAAAAAATCAGATGAAATATATCTTTAACATCAACAGGTAGATTAAGATTACATTGTGCCAATGGTTTGATTATTGGTGCAAGTCATTCAAGGCTGCTTACTTATATGCATGAACCATAGGAGTATATTAACAGAGATATACCTGTACCTTAAACAACCAATTGTCTGGTGCTCAGGCTGTGAGAATGTCAGCTACTCCTCTAATACTGTTTTTCTTTGTGATACATGTGGATCAGGAGCCAATAATGCTTCAATGTGGTCTTCGTCATTAGATAAATGTTTCAATGTCATTCAGTGTAAAGCTTGATTTTGGGAAGACACACTTCCATGAAATATTTTTAACTAAGCTTTCAAGCTATTGACAGTAATGCATAATTCTCCCCTACAGGCAATTTGACTAAAACCTGATCTATTTGAACACATATTACATTAGTTTCTTAAAGTTCTAAATTTTTTCCCTTCTGAAGACTAATGATACTTACTTGGTAAATGTGAAGATAACACCAGAATGTTAGCACTTTTCACAAAGACACAAATGCAATAGTGGTGGTCGCAACTTTTCTTGACGTTCTACATTTTTAAATTACTTTGGTATTATTTTCTTTCACTAGAAATTTGTCCTATTACATTTTGACATGGTCTACTGATCTACCCAGGGAAAATCCACAAAATCATTGCCACCTCCCTGCAAAATTAATTATCTCCTTCACAACTGGAGAGCTCAGAAGAAGTTAAATAGTTTAAGGCCTTGGGCTCATTTCTGTAGGAGATATGTAAGCATATGTGTGATTAAAATGATTTAAAAAGTAATAACATCTAAAATAATTGCTGTAAGTGGTGGATTAATTTGTCTATGAAGTAGCTAAATGGAGAACACCAGAGATGATGCAAATGAAACCTTATTTTTCCTCTCATCAATGTTTTTGAATCTTATTCCCCATTCTAGGTTATAGAAAATTTCTTGCTATTCACAAATAACTTCTTAATAAAAAGTAGGTCTAGGAATAGATCAGATCTGAAGAACTAATCTAAGAATCATGAGGGACTCTGCATTCAGAAGAGAATATTCTTCACCTTTTTTTCTTTTCTCTTTCTTTCTTTCTTTCTTTCTTTCTTTCTTTCTTTCTTTCTTTCTTTCTTTCTTTCTTTCAGAAATGTTCTCATTGTGAAGCCTTAGATGAGCTAGAACTCAATATATAGTCTGTAGTCTGGACTGGTCTTTAACTCACAGAATTACCTCTGACTCCTAATAATGGGAATGAAATTGTATGCTACTGCATCTAATTCATGAAAACCCAATGCTTATTTTCATTTTGAGACACAGTTCTTTTCCTCTTGCTAAGTATCTAAAGTTATTAATGATAACTTGTTTTATAGTAATTAAATTCATGGTGATTTCACTAGACATGATGATAGATCTAAAATAATATCATTTTTTACTTTCTAAACATTTGTTGGTCTAATAAAATATGAATAAGTTAGATTTTTCTGTTCTTGATTTATGACCATATAGAAATAGAGGCCATGCATTGTATCTGAAATTTGTATTAATATTTATTTTTTAATGATATCACACATAATATCTTTAAATTTCATCAGTTTCAATGGTGGATAATTGCTCTAAAATTTCAAAAGGTTGTATCAAAAAAGTACAGTGTTTGAGTTTAGACATTTTTAGCAGTAAGTAAATATTTATGCAGCTAAATATATATTCTAATGGAGAAATCACAGAGAACAACTGACTATCATTTTGGATTAATCTAATTTTACTCTCTATTGTTCAATATAATTTAATTAATATAAAGAACAAATGATCCAGTAGTTTCCAGCCTGAACTGATACAAGAACATAAAACTGTACCTTAGATAAGAAATCAAAGATTTTAAAGCCCAGAAGAAATGTTAGAGATGCTATATTTATGAAGTCTTATTAACATGGCTAAATAAATAACATCAGAACAAGGATAATACCAATGTACACATTATCATGAAAGGGTGAAATTTCATGAAGCCTCAACCCTCAAGAAAGAACTACAGAACAAAATGTTTAAGTGGGAGAGACAGTCTCCCCAGGGAAAACTACCCTCAATTGATTATCTAATACCAAGTGGTCAGCTTTAATATATATATATATATATATATATATATATATATATATATATATATTACAGACTAATAATTTATATTTATATATTTCAGTATATATTCTATTTATATATTTGTGTGAATGTATATATATATATTTAAAAAAAAAGGTCATGTATTTCAGAGGGAGTAAAGCTGTTCAAGAGAAAAGTAGCAAGGAGAAAAGTGAAGAAGAAATGTTATAATTACATTCTAATTCCAAAATTTAAAAGAATGTTTAAAAACATAAAAGTATGCATCATGAGTCAGGTGATAAACATTTCTGTAACAAATAATCAGTAATTAGATCTTTTACAGAAAGCAAGACTTTATATTTTATACATAAACTTATTTTTTCCAAAATTCAGAGTAAATTATTTGATTGCCTTTTGGACATAACAGTTGTGAAAAACTTATCTAGAAAATTTGAAAGATCTACTGATGTCTCTATGGGATTATATTATAAAATAGGTAATATTTTAACATATTCATACATTTGTGAATATATATATACGTATATATATGTATATATGTAACATCAATAATCAGAGAAGAGGAAGACTCAAGAAAAGAGAACAAATTGGAAGAGGATACCAGAGAGGGGCTAGGTGTAAGAAAAGAAATAAAGACAGTGATTAAATTATATTTTAATTAAAAGTTTATGTCAAAACTCAAAAGCATAAATTCTAAAAATTAAAATATTTTTTAAAACTTGTTTTTATTTATGTGTGTATGTTTTTCTAAATATTTGTGATCACATGTATGCAAGTGTCTGTGGAGAGAAAGAACATCAAAGCTCCTGGAACTGGAGCTACAAATGGTTATGGGTTACCATGTGAACTCTATTCTATGGAGCATGTAACAATTTTAGCAGTTTGAGATCAATATTAACTGATATAAATACACGCACACACAAATACACACACAAAATGTATGAAACTAATGTTAAAATGATTTACTGTATCAAGAGTGACATATATATCTGCTCCATTCTAGTTAGTATCAATATTTTATTTAGTTCATTTTTACTGTAGTTATTGTTTTTGAGGAGACTAAATTTTCATTGTTATATTTATGATTTCTTTTAATTTCAAAAATGCCTCTGAATCACTTAAAGTCAATAAATTAGGAATACAATCTTCACTAGTTCTTTGGCAGTTTCAGACAATTTGGTTATATTTCCCATCCCTCCAACAACAGTTCCCAGAATTGCTTCTATTTACACAGATTTTTATTTTTTCAATAATTTATTTACTTACTCACTTTACATCCTGAGCACAGTCCCTTCCCTCCTTTCTCTCAGTCCTTCCATTGTTAAAAAAAAATTTTCCTCTATAACTTCCTCCCATTCTCCTCAGAGAGGAGGAAACCCACCTTGGTAATCACTAGTCCCAGCAGAACTAGGCACATCCTCTCCATTTGATGCTCAAACAGGCAATCAAGTTAGGAGATCTAAGAGCAGGCAACAGAGTCAGACAGTCCATGCTCCAGTTGCTAGGGGAGCCACATAAAGACAAAGATGCATATCTGGTACAAATTTGTAGGCAGCCTAGATCCAGCCAGTGCATGCTTTACATTGGTGTTCAGTCTCTTTGATGCCCTATGAACCCATATTAGTTGATTCTGCAGTTTCTCATTTGGTGTCCTAGGACCCCTCCAGCTTTATCAGTTCTATGCCCTACTCTTCCACAAGACTGCTACGGCTTCACCTAATGTTTGATTTTGGGTGTCTGCATTTGTTTCTGTCCATTGCTGCATGAAACCTCTCAGAAGACATTATGCATGGCTCCTGTCTTTAAGCATAGCAGAGTATCATTAATTGTGTCAGCTGTTGGCTCTCTCACATGGGATGGGTCTCAAGTTGGAAGAGTCATTGATGGACATTCTCTCAATCTCTTCTCCATCTTTTTATCACTGCACATTTTTTAGACAGGAATAATTTTAATTGAAGTTTTTGTCAGTTAGTTGGTGTCTCCATCCCTCCACTGGAAGTTCTTCCAGGCTACAGGAGGTAGCCAGTTCAGTCTCTATATCACCTCTAACATATCTCACCTGGGATTGCCACCATAGTCCCCAATCCCTGGTCTCTAGCTAGACACAGAGAATTCCCAATCCCTGGTCTCTAGCTAGACACAGAGATGCCTCCCAAAGATTTCAATTCTCATTCTAGCTCTCTCAGGGCCATACCTCCCCAAATCTGATCACCATCCTCATTCCCTTCCTCACCCTCTCTCTCACCCAGTTCCCTCTCTCCATCTACCACTGATAATTATTTTGCCTCCTCTAGCCCTCCTTAATAACCAGTTTCTATGGGTTTGTGCATGGTAGTATGGCTATCCTTTACTTTAGGGCTAATGTCCACTTATAAGTGATTGCACACCATGTGTGTCTTTCTCGGTCTGGGTTACCTCACTAAGAATGATATTCTTAAGTTTCATCCATTTGCCTACAAATTTTATGTCTTTATTTTTAATAGCTGAATTATATTCCATTATGGAGCTATTTCGTGTTTTCTTTAACCATTCTTCAGTTGAGGAACATCTTTGTGGTTTCCAGTTTCTGGCTATTAGAAATAACGTTGCAATGAACATAGTTAGGCAAGTGTCTCTATGATATAGTGAGATATTTTTTGGGTATATGCAGGAGTAGTATAGCTGGGTCTTGGACTAAAACTATTCCAAATTTTCTGATAAGTTGTCAGATTGATTTTCAAAGTGGTTGTAGAAGTTTACACTCCCACCAGCAATGGAGGAGTGTTCCCCTTGCTCCACATCCTTGCTACCACATGCTGTCACTTGAGGTTTTGATCTTAGTCATTCTAAATTATGTAAGATTGAATCTTAGAGTTGTTTTGATTTTCATTACCTTGATGACTAAGAACATTGAACATTTCTTTAAGTGCTTCTTGGCCACTAAAGATTTTTCTAGAAGAATGTCCTGTTTAGATCTATACTCACTTTTTCCATTGGGTTACTTGGTTTGTTGATGTATAGTTTCTTTAGCTCTTGCCATATTTTAGATACTAGTCCTCTGTCAGATGAAGGGTTGGTGAAGAGCTTTTCCCCATTCTGTAGGCTGCCATTTTGCCCTAGTGATTGCAAAATATTATCAGTTTCATGAATTTGCATTTATTAATTGTTGATCTTAGTGCCTGAGCTCTTGATGTCATGTACAGGAAATTATTTCTTGTGCTAATGAGTTCAAGACAGGTAGCCACTTTCTCTTCTATTGGATTTAGTGTGTTCAATTTTATGTCAAGGTCTTTGATCCACTTGCATTTAAGTTTTGTGCAGGGTGATAGATATAGATATTTGCATTTTTCTACATAGAGATATTCAATTAAATAGCCATGATTTGTTAAAGTTGCTTTCTTTTTTGTTCCCATTGTATTGTTTTGGCTTCTCTGTCAAAGTGTCCACATGTGAAGTATCCACAAGATGAGTTTTTCTTTGGGTCTCTTATTCTATTCTATTGTTCATTCTCTGTTTTTATGACAATGCCATGTGGGTTTTCTTACTATTGCTCTGAGGTATCCCTTGAGATCGGGGATGGTGATATTATTTACGGAATGGTTTTAGCTATCCTGGGTTTTTCTCTTTCCACATGACATTGAAAATTGCTCTTTGTAGGTCTATAAAGAATTATATTGGCATTTTGATTAGAAGTGTACTAAATCTGTAGATTGCATTTCTTAAGATGACCATGTTTTACTACATTAATTCTATAGATCCATGAGTGTAGGAGATTTTTCCATTTTCTGATGTCTTGTTCAATTTCTTTCTTCAGAGATGTGTCATTCTTATCACACAGGAGTTTTGTGTTCTTGGCTAGAGTTAAACCACAATATAGTATTTGTGGCTATTGTAAAAGATATTGTGTTTCTAATTATTTTCTCTGTCAGTTTATCATTTGTTTAAAGGAAGGCTACTACTGATGTTTTGTGTTAATTTTGTATACAGCCACTTTGCTGAAGGTGTTTTTCAACTGTTGGTGTTCTCTGGTAAAATTTTTTGGGTCACTTCTGTATACTATCATATCATCTAGAAATAGTAACACTTTGAATTTTTTCCCAATTAGTATCTCCTTTGTGTTTTTTGCTCTAGATAAAAATTCATGTACTATATTGAATAGATACGGAGATAGTGGGTAGCCTTGTCTTGTCTCTGATTTTAGTGAAATTGCTTCAAGTTTCTCTCCATTTTGTTGAATGTATGACATTGACTTGCTGTATATTACTTTTATTATATTTAGGTATACACCTTATATCCCGTATCCCTCTAAGATGTTTAACATGAACGGGTATTGGATTTTGTCAGAGCCATTTTGAGAATCTAATGAGATGATCATGTGAGCTTTTCTTTAAGCTTCTTTATATGGTACATTACATTGATAGATTATTATATACAGAACCACTACTGAATTCAAGGAATGAGGCCTACTTGATCATGGTAGATGATGGTTTTGTGTGTTCTTAGACTTAGTTTGCAAGTATTTTTCATTAGTGTTCAGAAGAGAAACTGCAATGAAGTTTTCTTTCCTTGTTGAATCTTTGTGTGGCTTAGGTATCAAGGTGACTGTGGCTTCGTAGAATGAGTTTGGCAATGTTTCTTGGGTTTGTAATTTATACAACACTTTGGGTAATGTTTCCTTCTTTTATTTTGTTGCATGGTTTTAGGAGTATGGTATTAGCTCTTTGAAAATCTTGTAGAATTCTGTGCTAAAATTGTCTAGACATGGCTCTTTTCTCTGTGTGTAAAGAAGGGGAGACTTTTAATGAATGTTTATATTTCCTTAGGGGACATAGGATTATTTAAATAAATTACATGTTCTTGACTTAACTTTGATAAGTGGTGTCTATCTAGAAAATCATCCATTTCATTTATATTTTCTAATTTTGTAGAATACAGAGTTTTGAAATAAGACTTAATGATTCTTTGAATTTCTTCAGTGTCTGTTGTTATGTCTCCCTTTTGATTTCTGATTTTGTTAATTTGATTTGCTGTCTCTCTGTCTTTTAGTTAGTGTGTACAAAGATTTTCAATCTTATTGGTTTCCTCAAAGAACCAGCTCCTGGTTTCATTAATTCCTGCATTGTTCTCTGTGTTTCTAATGTATTTATTTCAGTCTTGAGTTTGATTTCTTTTTTTATTTTTACTTTTTCCTTTCTAGAACTCTCAGGTATAATTTTAAATTGCTAGTATGTTATCTCTATAATTCCTTTATGAAGGCACTTAGTGCTGTGAACTTTTCCTCTTAGCATTCCTTTCATTGTGTCTCATAACTTTGGTTGTGTTCTCCCTTTATTCTCATTGTGTTCTATGAAGTCTGTAATTTCTTTATGTTTTCCCTTATGCAGTGGTCAACGAGTAGGGAGCCATTCAGTTTCCATATGTGTATAGGCTTTCTGTTGTTTCTGTTGTTGAACTCCACACTCTACCTTTAATCCAGGATGATAAAATAAGATACAAGGAGTTATTTCTATCTTCTGTTGAGGCTTGCTTTGTGATTGACTGTATGGGCAATTGGAGACGGTTCAGTGTGGTGCTGAGAAAAAAAATCTATTCTTTTGTGATTGTGAAAAGTTCTGTAGCTATCTGTTAGGACCATTTGATTCATAACATAGTTTTTTTTTTCACTGTTTCTCTGTTTAGTTTTTGTCTTGATGACCTGTCCATTGGTGAAAGTGGAGTGTTAAAGTGTCGCACTATTAACATGTGCGATAGTATGTGTGATTTAAGCTTTAGGAATGTTTCCTTGACAAATGGGTGCCCTTGCATTGGGACATATATGTTTAAAATCATAATGCCATTTTGGCAGATTTTTACTTTGATAAATATGGAGTGACCTTCGATATCTCTTTTGATTAATTTTGGTTGGAAGTCTATTTTATTAGATATTAGAATGGCTACTTTAGTTTGTTTCTTGGGACTGTTTGCTTGAAAAAGTTTTTCCACAAGTTAAGTCTGAGTTAATATCTCTTTTTATTGGTAAGGTGTGTTTCTTTTATACAACTGAACGATAGATCTTGTGTTTGCATCCATTCTGTTAGCCTATGTCTTTTTTCAGGGGGAATTGAGACCATTGATGTTGAAAGATATTAGTGAACAATTGTTAATTCCTGTTATTTTGATGCTATTGGTGTGTGTTTGTGTGTATGTGTGTGTGTTTCACTTGTTTTGTTTTTGCTGATATGGCATTCTGTATTTTCTGTGTTTTCATGGGTCTAGTTAACCTCCTTGGGTTGGAGTTTGCCTTCCAGTCTTTTTCTGTAGGGCTGGGATTGTGGATATTGTTTAAATTTGTCTTAGAATACCTTGTTTTCTTCATTTATGGTATTGAGAGGTCTGCTGGGTATAGTAGTCTTGTTGGGGGCCGACTTTTAGCAAAAAGCGGCTGTCAGCTTTGCAGCCATCTTGAGCCATATACCCTGACATGAGACTTGGATTACAATAGCCTACAACAGCTGAGAACACTCCGATAATCTTGGTTTAGATACCTTGAGATTAAAGGTGAGTGAGATTAAAGGTGTGTGAGATTAAAGGTGTGTGACTTAAGAGTATGACTTAGAAGTATACAGATCAGAGTTAGAGACAAGACCTAAGGGCATGATTAAAGGTTTAACTTAGAGGCGTGGCTTAGAAGTGAGACATATAAAAGGCAGAGACAGAACAGATCAGGAGACAGACTATAGAGAGAGAATCAGAGATGGCAGACAGAGGAGACACAGCAGGAGACACTTAGAGGAAGAGAGACTGAAGAATAAACGGGATTGAACCACACCTTGTCTGGTCTCCATTCTTCGAGTCTGCCCTCACCCTCGCTCTTGCTGAACCCCGACCCGCAGACCAGAGCGGCAGCTTGGGCCGGGATACAGTGGCCGCCCAAACGTGGATTGGCCCGGGCCTCAACATTTTGCCTGGGCTGCAACATTTATTTTGGCCGCCCCAACGTGGGGCTAGTGTGGACCCCAACATAGTCTGGGTGTTATCTTTGGTTTCACAGAATCTACAAGACATTTGTCTAAGTCCTTATAGCTTTTAGAGTCTCTGTTGAGAAGTCAGGTGTAATTTTAATATGTCTGCCTTTGTATGTTACTTGGTCTTTTTTCCTTGCAGCTTTTAATATTCTTTGTTTTGTAGATTTAGTGTTTTAATTATCATGTGGTGGTGAGATTTTCTTTTCTGTTTCAATCTAAGTGGTGTTCTTTAAACTTTTGTATGTTTATAGGAATCTCTTTCTTTAGGTTGGGGAAATTTATTTTCTATGATTTTGTTGAAAACTCTTGTCCTTGGAGCTGGGACTCTTCTCCTTCTTCTACTTCTATTATTACTGAGTTAGGTTTTTTCATAGTACCCCAGATTTCTTGGATTTATTTTGTCCAAAATTTTCTTTAGATTTAACTTTTCTTTTGACTGATATATCAATTTCTGCTATCATATTCTCTATGTCTGAGAGTCTCTTGTCCATTTCTTGTGTTCTGTTGTTCTCTTTTTCTTCCCTAGGTTTTCATCTCCATAATTCCCTCAGCTTGTTTTCTTTTTTTTTAATTGATTCTATTTCAATTTTCAAGTCTTGAACTGTTTTATTTATTCCCTTCAACCATTTACTTGCATTTTCATGTACTTCTTTAAGGCATTTATTCATACTCTTTAAAGGCCTCTACATATTTGATTATATTTTCCTGAATTTCTTTAAGGGGTTTATTCATTTCCTCATTGAATGTCTCTATCATCTTTATAAAATTGGCCTTTTCCTTTGTGTTCTTTTTATTAAATATTTTATTTATTTACATTTCAAATGTTATCCCCTTTCTAGATTTCCCCTCTGCAACCTTCCTATTCCATCCACCATACCCCTGCTTCTATGAGGGTGCTCAACCTCCCACCACCACCCACTCCCACCTCACAGGTCTGGCATTCCCCTACACTGGGGCATCAAGCCTTCAGAGAACCAAGGGTCTCTCCTCCCATTGATGTGTTCTCAAGCTGGCCTTTGGCTGTCACATTGTTTCTAGAGGTTCCTGATGTAGAAGGCCTCAGGTTAGCAGCCTTGGGCTGCACAATGGAACTGAGGGGAAATGGCAAGTATCCCAGCAACTGGGTATGCCCCTGGTGGCATGGTGGGCAAAGGATTTATGGGGAGGGAGGGATATAGTCTGTATGTTTCAGGTGCTGCAGGCCTAGTGAAGGTAGCCAGACTGTGGAGTTCAAGGGTGGGGTGTGGGCAGGTGAGACACAGGATGCTGCTTGGTGGAGCTGGACATGCCCCAGAGAGATCACACAATTTATTAAATTTCCTATTGTTATGAGCACTCTGGCCAGAACAGATCAAATTCCCCAAAATGGTTCCACCTTTAAGGCTAAGGCCTTCTGTTTTATTACAAAAATAATATTTTCTGTTCTTGAGATTATACTTAAAGAATTTTCTTCTTCCCTTTTTTCCAGTCAACCTTCTCATGTACTTACTACCCTCTTATTCTCTCAAATACATGCACTTTTTCCTTTGTTACTATCATACATAAACACACAGATACAAACACACAGGCACACACACACACAGGCACACACACACACACACACACACACACGTGCTTCTTCTGTTCAGACTGTGTACTTGTATATCTCTAATTCTGTAATTTCTGAGGAACCCGTTTAGAATTTAGTAGGAACTCAAAATGAAATACAGGTAAAGTCTGAAGTGCTGGATTTTAAGATGTCAACATAAAAACACAGACAATTCACACAAATATTAGAAGAGATAACTAAGATTAACATGAAAATGAAACTTCAGAAAACTACATATGCTAAATCTGAGAGCTGGCTCCTAACTTGGAGAATCTGGTTTGTTATTCTGTGTAATTTAATGAAAATGAAGGGTCACAATTGTATTGGTTACTTTTTGCTTTTATTTATATGCTTTAAACTCTATCATTTCTTCTTTTGGACTGGTTATATGTTGTGTTGATTATTAAGTTCATTCTACCATTGAGTTTTTAATGATTCTTATTCTCTAAGTTGTTACTCTAAAACTAAAGTTCACATTGTTGACAAATAAACATTCTAAGATGCATTGTCACTTCTACAGTTTTATAGTTGCTTTTATGATATTTATTTCTTCCTTTTACTCCCTAAATTTATGCCATTCTTAACATTTTTGTGCTTTTCTTGTAATTCCATCCCTAAAATAATATTATAATTACTATCACTCAATTTTATTTATATTTATCTATATCTTTAATATCATCATACTCTTTTCAGCTTCTTTGTATATCATTATTGTGAAATGATGTTTAACTTATTTGTATATTTTACTGCAGTGAAAATATCATGAAAAAAACTATTCAGTGCTGAATATCTGAGAACATTTTTATTTATACTGTTTTTCTAAATTAATTTTATTGGTTATTTTATTTATTTTTATTTCAAATATTGTCTCTGTTTCCTATTTCCCCTCTAAAAATCTCCAATCCCATTCCCTTTGCCTTTATGAGGGTGATCTACCACCTCACCCCCCATTCCTGCCTCATCACTCTAGCCTCTCCTTATGATAAGGCATCAAGCCTCCGCAGGAGCAACGGTCTCCCCTCTCACTGGTGCCAGATAAGGAACTTATCTTCTTGTTTAGCTTTGTTTTTCTTGTTTGTTCCTTTCTTGTTTAGCTCTGAAGATCATTTGTAATAGGGTCATTTGGTTCTCTGGAATCTAATTTATTAAGTTCTTTGTATATATTGAATATTAGCCCTCTATCAGGTATAGGGTTGGTCAAGATCTTTTCCCAATCTGTTGCTCGCCATTTTGTCCTATTGTCCATATCCTTTTCCTTACAGAAGCTTTTCGATTTTATGTGATCCCATTTGTCAATAGTTGATCTTAGAGCCTGAGTCATTGTTGTTTCCCACTGTACAGATGTGTTTAAGGATCTTCCCTAGTTTCTCTTCTATTAGATTCAGTGATTCTGGTTTTATGTGGAGATCCTTGTTCCACTTGAACTTGACCTTTGTACAAGGAGATAAGAATGGATCAAGTTGCATTCTTCTACATGTCAAGTGCCACGTGAGCCAGCACCATTTGTTGAAAATGCTGCCTTTTGTCCACTGGATGGTTTTGGCTTCTTTGTCAAAGATCAGGTGACCGACCATAGGTGTGTGGGTTAATTTCTGGTTCTACAATTCTATTTCATTGATCTACCTGTCTGTCTCTGTACCATTACTATGTGGCTTTTATCACTATTGCTTTGTAGTACAGTTTGAGGTCAGGAATTGTGATTCCCCCAAAAGTCCTCTTATTGTTGAGAATAGTTTTCATTATCCTAATTTTTTTTGTTGGTCCAAATCAATTTCAGAATTGCTCTTTCTATCTTTGTGTAGAATTGAGTTTAAATTTTGATGGGACTTTCATTGAATCTGTAGATTGCTTTGGTAAGATGGTCATTTTTACTGTTATTCCTGCTGATCCAGGAGCATGGAAGTTCTTTTCATTTTCTGAGGTCTTCTTCAATTTCTTTCTTCAGGGATTGAGGTTCATGTCATACAGATCTTTCTTTCACTTTCTTAGTTAGAGTCACACCAAGATATTTTATATTGTTTGTAACTATTTTGATGGGTGTTGTTTCCCTAATTTCTTGTTCAGCCAGGTTGAGTAGAGGAAGGTTATTTTTACTCTTATAGAAGAATTTTGAATGTACTTAAACAAAGCCTATCAGTCAGTTTCTTTCATGTTAAAATGTAACATTTTGTAGCTCATCTCATCAATGTTTGATGCTATTATTTCTGAAGATAAATGTTTGGGGGTATTTTTTGTTTCCATTGAACTTGTTTTGTCTTAGATTGTCAGTAGTTTTATTCTGCAGAGATGTGGTAAATGCATTTATCCAGTTTTAGTGTAAAGCCAGACAGATTCAGTGATTGCACAGATTTGAGCCATGTTTTGTTTCTTAGAAAATGCTTAAATATTTCTCTAAGTAACTGATTTTCTCTTCTATTTCCCATCAATTCAGAATCTAGCAGTGAAATCCAATGATTCTCCTACAATCTTTTTCTATTTTTCATTCTTTAGGTCACTATGTTTTTGCTTCTCTAATTATGGTGTTGATATAACTTACTGTACTTACTGTATATTCTCAATATCCCACACTATAAAACACCTATTGCATTGTATTCATTAGGGTTTTTCCAAACTCACAAAGTTTGATTTTTGTCATGTAATAATTTATAACTCTTTTCTGTCTTCTAAACAAATATATTAATGAATATTTAGAGAGTGTTTTCTAGATATTCTAATGACTAGACCATATGATCATGTTCTATTGACATAATGTTTAGTTTTGTTCTGGTTGACATATATCTCATAATTTCATACTGAGTCTCTCTCAATGAGTGACAGAAGTAGATAATATATACAGCACATCCTACACCTATAACTTTATGCAATCCTCTATTAAAGAGGAACAATAATTTCCTCTTTGTTATTTGTTTTTTTTTTTTGTGTGTGTGTGAGTGATCTTGAGCTTGGGTTGCAGGAATTATGAGGACTCTTGCATTATCTGATTCTGCAGCCCTACAATGAATATCCTAATACAGTGTTACACAGCAAGATCCTTCACTATTTTTGGCTATTTATTGATAAGTACTGAAATCTAATTTTCTTCACCCTTTCAATGAAAGCATGAGACAGCTAAACAGCTTTGCTTTTCAAGCCCCATTTTTTGCCTCTCTTTAGGCACTGCTCAAATATCTAACCCATTTCTGCTATAATTTACCTAACCATTTTCAACATATTTATGCCTTGGTTTTATCCTTGCTGGCAGTCTTAGTTCACTTTCCATTGCTAATATACAATACCATAGATGGCCAAGTTATGAAAAAATGTTATTTTTTCTCTTCATTTGAATCTAAAGTTAAAGGTCACACATGATAATGGCTGAAATTCTTTTCCAGACAAACCACATCATAGTACGAAACAGAATGACCTAATTAATTGCTTTAATGGAAAAAAACTCCATTAAGCTCATCAGTCTATCAATTGCTTGACTATATTAAGTGATTCATGAAGACAGACCCTTATCACATACACCCTTTATTTTTCTGAGTGAGTTACATTTCAGTGTGAGATTCAGAAGAGATATATTTGGGTAATCACTCTTTCACATCTTGTCTTGGTGCCATCAAACTTCAATTTTCATTTCTCCAGTCCTAGAAGATTTCCAATAGAGGTTACTCCTTATCAGACACCTTTTACCCTGAACTTCTCAATCTATCTAAACCAAAAAGTGGAAAATGCCTAGAACGATATAGTAGATGCTTCTAATCCTTTTTTCAAAATCCCTGTTCATACCATCAAAAAGTTTTTTAAAACTATCTTCTCCTTTTCAGAGAAAGAATACTCATTCTTATAAATTATTCTGTTATGACCAGAACTCAAAATTGAAATGATTTATAACTTGGGAGGTAAATTACATATCTTAAAAACTTAAATAACTTAAAACCTGCAGTTTTCCTCAGTTGATTATTGACATCAGTTAACTATATTATTTGGGTCTCAGCTTTACATGAAGTTTGTTGGAATGATCTATTATCTACAAACAGAGTAATCATAAAATTGCCAACATATGCTGTAATGAGGCCATTATATGAAGTTGAATTACAAAGTAACATTCTACATTTATCGTGTATATGTAGCTCAACATACAAGTAAAATTTGAACCAGTATGTTTACTTGCTTTTAATGTATACATGAAGATTGTGAAAGACCATTTTTATCACTACAAGGAGAAAATTAATGAGAATTAAGGTCACTATCATCTGAATAAACTCATATGTCTAATTAGAACACCAAAAGCAATCCCAAAATTGATTTTTTTAAACCAGTAATATCAAAATTGGTTCATGCTATTATAAACTTCTGTGCTTGTTTTTATAGTAGTAAAAGTAAGGCATGAATTATAGGTAGTTAAAGTAGAAGAGAGAAAATTTAAAATGTGGTTACATAATCTTAGAAGAGGCAGATCTTAACTAATCTTAGAAGAGGCAGATCTTAACTTTGCCTCTCCTGTCCTCCCAATCCAATCCCAAAGTCTCATCCCAATCTCTGGACCAAATCAGAGGCCTCCCCGTTTTTCTCTGACATCATTTCTAATGGATTGGCTTACATAGATCTTCATCTCCAACTCCTATCCCAAACTCAGTCCATTATCCCAACTCCCAATCCCAGCAGGCATTATGTGGGAAGCTACAGGCCACTCCAACTACAAGAACAGATAGGCTAACTGGACCTCTTCACCTCTCACTGATTACATGACCAAGAACCTGAGACTGACATCTAAGGTAAAAACCAAACTAAACCAAACAAAACAAAACACAAAATATTTTTAAAGGAGTAAAAATGACCCTTAGCAACATTTTTCCATAGATCAGTGTCTTCCTCAGCCATTATCACAGATGCTTCCCTCTGCAATAGATTAAAAAAAATAACAGAGACTCACAGACAGAAAATATTCAGAGAGTCCTTGGAACTAAACTGCATGTCTCTATCAAATCCCTCCCTTCAGTGATCAAGGAATCCTGTGGGAGAGGAAGCAGTAAGAGTATAAGAACCAGAGGGGGAAAACCCCAGGAAAGCAAAGGCCCTCTAAATATTGATGCATATGCACACGTGAACTCACAGAGACTGAGATAGCATGCACAAGGCCTTAACAGGTCTGCACCAGAGCTTGCATCCTAGAGCTAAAGGGACAAGTGAACACATACCCCAATTCCTAACAAAGAATCTTTCTCCAAAGAAATCTCACCAGAGAAACAAACTTCTCTTAGGATAAGCTGTGTGTCCACCAGTAGGTGGACAACAGAAAATAAATCCAAAGGCATCTTTAGAGGTTCCTTGTCTCATACTGTATCAGGGTGTTAAAAATCTTTATCTTATTATTGTTTAAATATTAGTTTCTAAATTTTATTCATATAATTATCTCTTTCTTTTTACCCTACATGTACTTTGTGTGTATATTATAGCATCCAGTTTAGTGGACTTATGTGATCCCTAAACATTCAAATGAGTGAATCTCTGCATCAATATCTATTTCCCATGCCTCTTCCAGGGCTATTTTCCTTCTATTTACATATTTTGACCTAGTCTGATGTGTTAGTTTTTGTTAAATTTTATTATAATTAATTATTTTTATTTTGTTATCATCTATTTGAAGCTTATAGGTATTTTAATAAGAGACAGAAAGAGGTGGGTCTAGGTAGGAGGAAAGTGGGGGGAAGAAACTGGGAGGAGTAGAGGGACAGAAAACCATAATCAGATTATATTATATGAGATAATGATTTATTTTTAATAAAAGGGAAAAATTAAAAACAAAATTAATATATTTAATAGATGAAATATCTTGACATCATATTCTAAGGAATAGCTCCATTTAGACAATTCCAATTGATGCTAATATTTTTTAAAAATTATACTTAACTTATGCTATGTTAATGTGTTTAATTAAATATTTACCAAACAATGACATTTACTATAAACAAAGTGAAACAAATATGAGAAGATACTTGTATTTAAGAACTAACTGCTGTGGAATAAATTCAATTGTTTAGTAGTAAGTTACTGAAATACAAATCTCATAAAATGTATAAGAACTAGACCAAAGTGTCCCATTGATAAGGCAAAGAGATACAAAGTTGCCTTTCAAAAATACTTTTAATAAAACATAGAAAACCACAAAATTTACAATATTTGCCCCATCTGTGGTGATGTTTGCCCATAACCCCAGCACTTGAAAGGTAGAGGCAGGAGGATCAGGAGATCAAGATCATTCTTAGCTACATTAGATACTTTTTTGGTAAGGTTGGCAATATATTAATCATTATATAGTTCAGTAATAATCCCCAGTAAAATTCAATTACTATAGCTATTTGACCATAACAAATATTGACTTAATTCACTGCATACCAAAACACTTGTTTCCCCATTGTGCCAGTAACTTGTTTAAGTCTGCCTGCTAAGGAGAGGCAATTTGTACAGTCTAACATTGTATAGACACCCTGAATAGAATGTTAAGTGGCATATTATCACATGAAAATAGGATACCTTTATAAGTGGTTGCTCTGATTACTTATCTATACCACAGAAATGCCACTGCAATGCAAATGTTGAAACAAAATACAGTAAGTCAACACTTACGCCAGCTATTTCATGCCACTGCTGTGAGTAGTATTTTGTATTTGCTGCTATTGATTAGAAAAGAAAAATTAAATACCATTTACCGTATTAATTAAACTAGTGGAAGTATTATGAGCTAACTCCAGCCTATTACTCAAGGATGTCAAAGGCATGACAAATGCATGAAATTAGTCAAATCGAATTCTGTGTGTTACTTTAGCTAATATTTTATTCTCGTATTACAAAATCATCAATTTATACATAAGAAAATTAAAGGCTTTTTTGCATTAAAGCCAAGGAATATAGCACATAAGAAGGTATTTTATTATTCATTTTCACATATCCCTTGCTGGTTCACATCAAAGGTAGTCAAACTCCTCTATACTTTCTTTTTCCTAGACAACAAAATTTAAAATCAAATAAACTTCCTCAGTGATTTCATGTTGAAATACAGCTTTACTTTAGTCAAGAAGTGTTGGAGATTTTTTTTCTCCACACCTACTGAATATATATATTTAATGAATGGCATCTGAAATTTATATATGCTAGTAAAAATAAAGCATCACTAGTGAATTGAATTATTAATACATTTATACATTGTTGAACAGGGTTAAGATGGACTCTAGGCCCTTTAGTTACAAATTAGACAAACATGTATATATAATTTGCATATGAAGATTAACTGAATATTAAAATATATCTACACCTAAGCCATCAATATGTACCTTATAACCATTGATTTCCAGTACCTGCCATAGCCTAGAACACTTTTAGTAGGTGTTTTGTTTTCCTTCTGTCTAACATGGTGATTTGAAAAAGAATGGTTCTCGTAAATACATATATTTGAATGTTTAGTCATCAGAGAATGGCACTACTTGAGAAAGATGGTTAAATGTGATCATTTTGGAATATCTGTGCCTTTGTTGGAGGAACTGTGTCACTGGGGGTGGGATTTAAGGTTTAAAATGCCCGAGTCAGGCCCAGTGGCTCACCCTTCCTATTGCCTACTGATTTAACTTAGAATTCTCATCTACTTCTCCAGTACCATGTCTGCCTGTATGCCACCATGGTACCAGCCATGATGGCAATGGATGAAACCTGGGAAACTGTAAGGAATTTCCAATTAAATAGTTTGTTTTATAAGATTTGCTTTAGTTATGGTGTTCCTTTCACAGCACTGACTTACACATGTGAGTATTAATCTTTTACAAATACTTTATACATGTAAATATTTATTTTTCTTGCCTTGTGGTTCTATCTAGGAATTCTGGTATTATCTAGAATACGGTGGTAAGATCATGACTTCTTTTTAAATTTGAGAGAGTTGTTTGTAATTTTTGCTCATTGAATGTTATTTTTTTTAACTGCAGACATTTCACACACAATATTTATAACCTGTTTATAAATTCTTTATACATATTTTTACAGATTTTTCTTATAGATCAAAGAATAGTAAATTATTTGCTACATCTACTGAAATGATTGTGGGTTTTATCTTTCATCTTGCTAATGTGAAATATCATATTGTTTACCACAAGCTAAAATATTCTTGGATTGAATAACATGTGATAATGCGTATGATTTTTCAAAATTTTATTATTTATTTATTTATTTATACTTACTTATTTAATTTGTATCACTGCCCCCTCCTGGTGGTCATCCTCTCTCACAATCCTTACCACCATACCCTCTCTCTGTACTCTCTGAGTGGGTGGAAGCCCCTTTGGGTATCCCCTAACCTTAGCACATTAAGTCTTTATGAATCTAGGCACTTTCTCTCCCATTGAGGCCAGACAAGGGAACCCAGCTAGAAGATATCCCACACATAGGCAACAGCTTTTGGGATAACCCCTATTCCAGTTGTTTGAGAGCCACATTAAGACCAACCTGCACATATACTACACATGTGTAGAGAGTCCTAGGTCAAACCCATGTTTCTTCTTTGCTTGCTTCGTCAGTCTCTGACAGCCACAAAGGTCCAGGTTAGTTGACACCATTGGTCTTCTTATGGAGTTCTCATCCACTTTGTGGCAGCAATCCTTTCTCCTATTTTTCTATAACTGTCCTCAAGCTCTATCCATTGTTTGGCTGTGGGTGTCTAAGTCAGCTGCTAGGTGGAGTCTCTCAAAGTACAGGCATGCTGGACTACTGTCTGCAAGCATATCAGTATCAATAATAGATTCAGCGGTTGGTGCTAGCCCATGAGATCGGTCTCAAATAAGGATGGCTATTGGTTGATCATTCCCTCAGTTATAGTTTGGCAGATAAATTTTTAATGTGTTGATGTATTCAGTTTTGTAAAAGTTTGTTGGGAATTATTCTTTTAAAATTTATCAAGTATAACATCACACTATATTTTATTTCAAATAAGTTGTAACTTCTTAAAATATCAAAAACATGACCATTTGAGTAGATGCTATTCTACCTTGATTTTGTGAAAATTAACTTTGAAAGACCTCAGTTAACTCTATGAAAAAAATGGAAGCAAAAACATCAATTTATATGATTAATATATATCTAAATTCTGCCATATTCTTTAGGAAAGAAATTTCCCCTTGCTATTAACACTCCCCTTTCCTTTCCAATGGTCTCCTCTATTCCTCCACATTCTTCTGGCTTAAACCTTTTCATACCCAGTATCCTTCTTTATACATTTTGTCTATTTGTTTGTTGTAGTGATTGTATTTTAATTTGACTTTCTCCTTTAATTTCTCCTCCAAACTCTTCCATATACTCTTACCTACACAGTTGCTATTATATTAAGGGTATATTCCATATACCCTTACCTACATCAGTTGCTATTGCATGCATATCTTTATTTGTGTGTGCATCAATAATCCCAGAAGTAACTTGTTGAGTCAAAAGAACATATCATGAAGTTTTCTGTATGTAAAACCAAAATTATTAACTAAAATAATTTGAGCTTTAATAAAAAAATCATTTTAAATGTACAGCATTCCAAAAATATTAATAAGGATGGTAAAGATGAATATTAGCGGAGAATAAAACCAAGATTAAGCAAGCTGTCTTATGGTGCATGTAAAACTGTGATGTATTTGTGTCTTGTCCATTGAACAATAGAGAATGAGTTCAAACATAAAAGCATGGATACCTCTTGTAGAGTAAATATGTCTATTCACACAGAGAAGGACTATGTGATCTCATATTTACAAAAGGTGTCTATCAATAAGCACAAATCAATAGTCTGAAGTTCAGATAGAGGTTGTCTACAAAAGGTAGAAAAATGGTATAAATAAATAAATAAGTAAATAAACCAATTGGAGGTCCTATTCAAATATAGAATATTAGAAAGCATCTCTGCTTTGAATGTGTTCATTTAAATTGATCAATAGAGCATGTCCAAGCATAGTTTTAGTGATACAGAATAGAATGGGAAATAGGCAAGTAAAGAAAAAGAACATTTAAACTGAATATATTTATATTTCTGTTCTTAATCATTTGTCTTATTTTGTCAAAGAAAAATCATAGGTTCTTTGAACATAATTATTTTCTTTTGCTAGTATTTTTTCAAAATTATTCACAGCCTAAGTGACTTCTTCTCCTAACCCTCAGATTTAAAATTAGACTAAAACCTTGTCTTTTTAGAAAACATAAGAGTTAATCTAGTCTTCTAGTGTTCCTTTTTTCTTTTCTTTTTCATTTTTTTAAAATTGGTTATTTTATTTACTTACACTTCAAATGTTATTCCCCTTCCCAGTTTCCCCTCCACAAGCCTCCAATCCCCTTTTCCATCCTGCCTGCCTCTATGAGAGTGCTCCCCATAGTGACCCACCTACTCCTGCCTCAACAGCCCAGTGTTCTCCTATCCTGGGTCATCAAGACTCCACAGTACCAAGGGGCTCTCCTTCCAGTGATGCCAGATAAGGCAATCCTTTGCTATCCAGCGGGAGGCATGGGTATTCCCCTGTGTACTCTTTGGTTGGTGGTTTAGTCTCTGGGATCTTTGGTGCATCTGATTAGTAGATATTGTTGTTCTTCCTATGAGGTTGCAAACCCCTTCAGCTCCTACAGTTCTTGCCCTAACTTTTCCATTGTGGTCCCCTTGTTCAGTCTAATGTTTGGCTGTGTACATCCATATCTGTATTGGTTCAGCTCTGGCAGAGTCTCTCAAGGAACAGCTATACCAGGCTCCTCTCAGTAAGCACTTCTTGGCATCAGTAATAGTGTCCCGGTTTGGTGTCAGCAGATAGGATGGATCTCTAGGTGGGGCAGTCACTGGATGTGCTTTCCTTCAGTTTCTGCTCCACTCTTTGTCCCTGCATTTCCTTTTGACAGAAAAAAATTCTGGATTAATATTTTTGAGATGGGTGGGTGGTCCTATCCCTCAAGTGGGAATCTTGGCTCTCCACTGGATATAGTCTCTACAGGTTATATCTCCCATTTGCTGGGTATTTCGGCTAAAGTCCTCCCTGTTGGGTCCTGGGAACCTCTTGGGTCCCTGGCATCTGGGACTTTCTAGTGGCTACCCCTGTTCCCCCTCCCCCACTACTACTTTCAAATTCCTGACCCATGTACTTCTCCTCTATCTCCTTCCATATCTGAACTGGTTCCTTTTTTTCCTTCCCCCTTTTCTCTTCCTCCTGGATCCCTCTCTCCCTCTACTTTCCAGAGATTATTCTCTTCCCCCTATTGAATAGTACTGTAGCATTCATACTTTGGTGTGATCTCCTCTCTTCTTGGATTTGATATGAACTGTGAGTTTGTATCATGGGCACTCTGAGCTTCTTTTTGGCTAATATCCACTTATCAGTGAGGACATAACGTGTGTGTTCTTTTGTGACTGGGTGACCTTACTCAGGATGATATTTTCAAGTTGCCTGTAAATTTCATGAAGTCATTTTTTTCTTAATCTAATCTTCTGGTTATTTTTAAACATTTTATTTTAATAGTAAATAAGTTTTCATTGAATACTGATCTAAATGTTACTAATAGTGGACCTTTTTATTTTTTATAATGGCACATAATCATATAATGAAACATAATGATTGATATACTATATTCTAGTCAAAACTACTCTGTAATATGCTATATTAAAATCTTAAAACATAACTCATATAAGATTTTAAATCTCTAATGAGGGAGGCCAAATAACAGTCACTCAAGATATCACTTCCTAATTCCAAAGTCTACAAATGGATGACTGTCCATGGAGAAGGGATCTTGACAGTGAGTTCAAAATGAAAATCTTTAGAAGAGAACATTATTCATTTTGCAAGTGAGCACAATGCAATAATAAAAGACCTTGTAGTTTAGCCTATTAAAATATATCTTATTACTTACAAGCTAAGACATTCATGTATTCTCATTACAATCAATAAAATGAAATGTGATAATACATATTTTGAGCCATAGTTCTCATACTATTTGTTAATAATCATTTATCTTGATTATTTGTCAGTTCATGCCTAAAAGATCTCTGGTTACTAGATATTAAATTATATTTTCTTCTATAGGAATATTATATTTTCTAAGAATGGGCAATTATTTTCCTTCTTCAACAAAATTATAAATAGTTTATAATAAATAAATAAAAGAGAATTACATGCAAACTTGTTAAAATATAGTATATATATATATATATATATATATATATATATAAATATAATCTCTACAATATTTAGGTACTTAGACTGTTAAAAAATGGAAAATAAAATAAATAACAGTGGTCTAGTCAAGGAAAAAACTCATCAAGATTTAAAGGAGTCCTGATAGTAATTATCAGAGTAAAATTGCCATGATCATTTTTTTTTTTTTGGTGTAGTCATGTATGCTGATAGAATTTACTCAGCTTGTACCTATACAATTTTTCATGAACTTCTTAGAGAAAATGTAGAGGACTTATAATTTAAGTTTATGAATAAATGATCTGTCTGTGTGGCTCCATTAGAAAGAATGAGTAATTCTGATTATCCCAAGCTGGCCCGGAGCCCCAAATCCTCTGGCTTTAAGCTCTGGAACTCTGAAATTACAGAAATTACAGGGCCAGCATAATGATAAATCTTTCTAAGAAATATGAATAGATGAAATAGAGGAAAAATGCACATGAAGGCAAGGTAGGAGAATTAATGATACAGTATAAACCAGGTATGTTTGTGACCACAGAGACTAGAAGAGATACAGGATGGAAGACTCTACATATGCAGAGAGAAAATGACCTTGCTAACACTTTCATGGCTTCAGTCAACTGGGACAATAAGAAAATAACTTAGAGTTTTTCAATACATCCAGTTCATGTTATATGTGGCCCTAACAAATCGATACATTAATAAAATAAAGTCATTGATTTTTTTCCCCCTTGTTTGGTTTAAAGTTCACTACATCAATACATTAAACTTGACCATTCTTTCGATTGGAGCCACACATACAGATCATAAACTTACATAACATGGAAAGTAGTATATCTATTCTATGATCAATTCACAGAATTATGTAGGTACAGACTGAGTTAATTACATCAGCATGTATCTCCATACCAAGGGAAAAAATGATCATGGCAACTTTATTCTGATAATTACTTTATCTGAACTCATCTAAGACAAGGCAGAAGGAAGAATGATACAGTACAAGCCAAAGATGCCTGTGACCTAAGACACTAGAAGAGACAATGGAGGGAAGACCCAAGACACTCAGAAGGAAATGGCCTTTCCTACATGTTCATGGCTTCAGATATCTGGGAAAATAATAAAATAACTTTGAGCTTTTCAACACACCCAATTCATAGTGGATTTTTCAATACACCCAATTTGTTTTGCCTTTCTCAAGACAAAATTAAATAAACAATATACAGCAAAACATAAAATTATTATTATTATTCTATTTAGAACACAGCAGAACAATCATGTTTATCTCCATCTTTACACCCTTAGCTGCTATAACTACAAAGCCATACCAGGCTCTTAGTATGTGGCAACAGAACCATTCCCTTTGGTTAGGATGAGAGAAGAAACAATGTTTAACCAACCATGCTTGGTCTGTTGTCACATACTTATAAATTTTAAACTTAAGTCACTAAAAATTCCAGTAAATGGGACTAATTTACAATTAAATATAATAAGTATATACAACTTTTGATTTAAATTATCCTACACTCCCATCTGTTGGTTGATGGACAGATTGGTTTCTTCTTGGCAGTAGGACCTTAATTTCTGTTTGCTTAGAGCATTTATTTTAGAAGCCCAGCAACTATACATCTCTAAAGAACAGAGGAGGTATTATATTAGCTTGTTGCTGCAGTGATAAAATGACATGACAGAAATCAGTTTTAAAAAGACAGAGTTTATTATGGCTTATGATAGTAGAGGGTTCAAATCCATAAAAGAGGACCAGTGTGAGAGAAGGATTAGGAAGCTCTATGGTTGGTCACATTTCTATACTTACACAGGAAGCAGAGACACAGTTGGCAAAAGGAGTAAGGGTTTAAAGAACCAAAAGCCCTCCCAAAATGATGCTACTCCTCCAGGAAGGGTGCACTTCCCGATGGTTTCATAACCTGTTTGTAGCTGGAATCAGTTTAACTTAGTCCTAAGTATGGGCAACACCGTCTAGTCATAGCATAGATAAAATGACACATAAGAAGGAAACTGCTTTTTATCTGCTTGCTCTCCTTCTCACTGGCGAATATATCTAATCTGTTGCTAAAGTGGTTTTTTTTCTGTTTTTAAAACATACTTCTTCATAATTTCAAACTGACCAAACTGACCAAAGAGCAGCAGCTTGGGAAGGCATCCTCCAAGATTTTGGTACCAGACTGTGAATGCTAGAAATACTGCCCTTAGCCTGACAAACTACCAGATTCTCAGCCTCTCCAGTGTGAGACATTTTCTGTTGGATTCCCTGGATGAAGTCTTGTAATGCATTCTAATAAATTTTGTTTTGTGTGTGTGTGTGTGTGTATGTGTGTGTCTGTGTGTGTGTGTGTGTGTGTGTATGAGAGAGAGAGTGAGAGTGAGAGAGAGAATAGATAGAGAGAGTTTTTCCTTTAAAGAACACTGACTAATATACACTTCAATTAGAACCCCTTTAAAATCTGTCACTAAATTGTCATGATTAATTATAGATTTTTCTGATGGCTCTCTGCTGCATACATTGTAGTCATGGGACATGAAAATGGATTGGCCCCTCCTGCAGTCTGAGGCCTGCGGGTAAGTGCACCCAGGAGCCCCCCAGACACATTCTGGGGGATCCATAGAACCCATAGCCAGCTATAGCACGCCCTTCCGCCGCTCGCCCCTCCTGCAGTCTGAGGCCTGCGGGTAAGTGCACCCAGGAGCCCCCCAGACACATTCTGGGGGATCCATAGAACCCATAGCCGGTGCCTGCAGGGTCTGAGACCATAAAAGCCAGAAGATCCTGGACTGATATCATACAGACCCTAAAAGAACATAAATGTCAGCCCAGACTACTATACCCAGCAAAACTGTCAATCATTATTGATGGAGAAACCAAAATATTCCATGACAAATCCAAATTTACACAGTATCTCAACACAAACCCAGCACTTCAAAGGATAATTGGTGGAAAACTCCATCACAAGGAGGGAAACTACAACCGGGAAAAAGCAGGAAAGTAATCCTCCAAAAACCGTAAAAGAAGGTAGCTACACAAACATATCTCCACTGCCAATAACAAAAATAACAGGAAACAACACTCATTTTTCCTTAATATCTCTTAATATCAATGGACTCAATTCTCCAGTAAAAAGACATAGACTATCAGACTGGATACGTAAACAGGACCCAACATTTTGCTGCATTCAGGAAACGCACCTCTGTGGAAAGGACAGACACTACCTCAGAGTAAAAGGTTGGAAAACAATCTACCAAGCAAATGGTCCCAAGAAACAAGCTGGAGTAGCAATTCTAATATCAAATAAAATCAGTTTTCAACCAGAAGTAATCAAAAAAGATAAAGAAGGACACTTCATATTCATCAAAGGAAAAATGTACCAAGAGGAACTTGCAATTCTCAACATCTATGCCCCAAATGTAAGGGCACCCACATACATAAAAGACACATTACTAAAACTTAAAGCATACATTGCACCCTACACAATGATAGTGGGAGATTTTAACACCCCACTCTCAGCTCTGGACAGATCATGGAAACAGAAACTAAATCGAGACACAATGAAACTAACAGAAGTTATGAACCAATTGGACTTAACTGACATCTATAGAACATTTCATCCTAAAACAAAAGAATACACCTTCTTCTCAGCACCTCATGGTACCTTCTCGAAAATAGACCATATAATTGGTCACAAAACAGGCCTCAACAGATACAAAAAGATTGAAATAATCCCCAGCACCTTATCAGACCACCATGGATTAAGACTTGTCTTTGACATGGACAAAAACATCAGAAAACCGACATACACTTGGCAACTGAACAATGCTCTACTCAATGATAACTTGGTCAAGGAAGAAATTAAGAAAGAAATTAAAGACTTTTTAGATTTAAACGAAAATGAGGACACATCATATCAAAACATTTGGGACTCATTGAAAGCAGTACTAAGAGGAAAAATCATAGCTCTAAGTGCTCACAAAAAGAAAGTGGAAAGAGCATACATCAACAACTTGACAGCAAACCTGAAAGCATTAGAACAAAAAGAAGCTAGTATACCCAAGAGGAGTAGACGGCAGGAAATAGTCAAACTCAGGGCTGAAATCAACCAAGTCGAAACAAAAAGAACTATACAAAATATCAACAAAACCAGGAGCTGGTTCTTTGAGAAAATCAACAAGATAGACAAACCCTTAGCCAGACTAACCAAAGGGCGCAGAGACAGCATTCAAATTAATAAAATCAGAACTGAAAAGGGAGACATAACAACAGAAACAGAGGAAATTAAAAAAATTATCAGATCCTACTACAAAGGCCTATACTCAACAAAATTGGAAAATCTGGGGGAAATGGACAATTTTCTAGATAGATACCAGGTACCAAAGTTAAATGAGGAGCAGATAAACCACCTAAACAGTCCCATAACGCCTAAAGAAATAGACACAGTCATTAAAAATCTTCCCACAAAAAAATGTCGGGGGCCAGATGGTTTCAGTGCAGAATTCTTTCAGACCTTCAAGGAAGACCTAATACCAATCCTCTTCAAGTTATTCCATCGAATAGAAACAGAAGGAACACTACCCAATTCATTCTATGAAGCTACCATTACACTCATACCTAAACCACAGAAAGACCCAACAAAGAAAGAGAACTACAGACCAATCTCTCTTATGAATATTGATGCAAAAATACTCAATAAAATTCTCGCCAACCGAATCCAACAACACATCAAAACAATTATCCATCAAGATCAAGTAGGCTTTATCCCAGGAATGCAGGGATGGTTCAGTATTCGGAAATCCATCAATGTAATCCACTACATAAATAAACTCAAAGAGAAAAACCACATGGTCATATCACTAGATGCTGAGAAAGCATTTGACAAAATTCAACATCCCTTCATGTTAAAAGTCTTGGAAAGATCAGGAATACAAGGCCCATATCTAAACATAGTAAAAGCAATATACAGCAAGCCAGTAGCCAACATCAAACTAAATGGAGAGAAACTTGAAGCAATCCCACTAAGATCAGGGACTAGGCAAGGCTGCCCACTCTCACCTTACCTATTCAATATAGTACTGGAAGTCTTAGCTAGAGCAATTAGACAACAAAAGGAAGTCAAAGGGATACAGATAGGAAAGGAAGAAGTCAAAATTTCACTATTTGCAGATGATATGATAGTATACTTAAGTGAACCTAAAACTTCCACCAGAGAACTCCTAAACCTGATAAACAACTTTAGCAATGTGGCTGGATATAAAATCAACTCAAACAAATCAGTAGCCTTCCTCTACTCAAAGGATAAACAGGCAGAGAAAGAAATCAGGGAAATGACACCCTTCACAATAGCCACGAATAAAATAAATTATCTTGGAGTGAATCTAACAAAGCAAGTGAAAGATCTGTATGACAAGAACTTCAAGTCTCTCAAGAAAGAAATTGAAGAACATCTCAGAAGATGGAAAGATCTCCCATGCTCCTGGATTGGCAGGATTAATTTAGTAAAAATGGCTATCCTGCCAAAAGCAATCTACAGATTCAATGCAATACCCATCAAAATTCCAAATCAATTCTTCATAGAGATAGAAAGAGCAATTTACAAATTCATTTGGAAGAACAAAAAAACCTAGGATAGCGAGAACTATTCTCAACAATAAAAGAACCTCTGGGGGAATCACCATTCCGGACCTCAAACTGTACTACAGAGCAGTAGTGATAAAAAACTGCTTGGTATTGGTACAGAGACAGAAAGGACGATCAATGGAACAGAATTGAAGACCCAGAAATGAACCCGCATACCTATGGTCACTTGATATTTGACAAGGGAGCTAAATTCATCCAGTGGAAAAAGGACAGCATTTTCAATAAGTGGTGCTGGCTCAACTGGAGGTCAACATGTAGAAGAATGCAAATTAATCCATTCTTATCTCCTTGCACAAAGCTCAACTCCAAGTGGATAAAGGACCTTCACATAAAGCCAGGTACACTGAAAATATTAGAAGAGAAGTTGGGGAAGACCCTCGAATACCTAGGCACAGGGGAAAAGTTCTTGAACAGAACACCAATGGCTTATGCTCTAAGATCAAGAATCTACAAATGGGACCTCATCAAATTGCAAAGCTTCTGTAAGGCAAAGGACACTGTCAACAAGATAAAACGGCAACCAACAGATTGGGAAAAGATCATTACCAATCCTACATCTGATAGGGGGCTAATATCTAATATTTACAAAGAACTCAAGAAATTAGATGCCAAACAACAAAATAACCCCATTAAAAAATGGGGTACAGAGCTAAACAAAGAATTCTCAACTGAGGAAACTCAAATGGCCGAGAAGCACCTTAAGAAATGCTCAACATCCTTAGTCATCAGGGAAATGCAAATCAAAACAACACTGAGATACCACCTCACACCAGTCAGAATGGCTAAGATCAAAAACTCAGGTGATAGTAGATGCTGGCGAGGATGTGAAGAAAGAGGAACACTCCTGCATTGTTGGTGGGGTTGCAAGCTGGTACAACCACTTTGGAAGTCAGTCTGGCGGTTCCTCAGAAAATTGGACATAGCACTACCTGAGGACCCAGCTATACCACTTCTGGGTATATACCCAGAAAATGCCTCAACAAATAACAAAGACATATGCTCCACTATGTTCATAGCAGCCCTATTTATAATAGCCAGAAGCTGGAAAGAACCCAGATGCCCTTCAACAGAGGAATGGATACAAAAAATGTGGTACATTTACACAATGGAATATTACTCAGCTATTAAAAATAATGAATTCGAGAAATTCTTAGGTAAATGGATGGATCTAGAAAATATCATCCTGAGTGAGGTAACCCAATCACAAAAGAACACACATGGTATTTACTCACTGATAAGCGGAGATTAGCCCCAAAGTTTGAAACAACAAAGATTCAACTACCAGACGACATGAAGCTCATGAAGAAGAAAGAACAAGTGAGGATGCCTAGGTCTTTCTTAGAAGGAGTAACTAAATAACCAAGGGAGTAAATATGGAGACAAAGTGTGGGTCAGAATCTGAAGGGGGGGTTGTAGGGAGACCATTGTGTCTGGGTATTCATTCCATAGGCAGTCACCAAAAATAGACGCTGATAGGGATGTCAGGATGGGAAAGCTGACAGCAGCCTGATAAGGCTGTCTCCTTAGAGGTCTCTCAGAGTCGGACATACCCAGAGACAGATACCCACAGCTATCCATTAATCTGATCAAAGTTCCCAATGGAGGAGTTAGAGAGTAAATTGAAGGAACCGTGAACCATACGGGCTGGTGGCCCTGTGAGGAGAGCAAGAATACCAACCAGCCAGAGCTCCCCAGGGTCTAAACCACCAGCCCAGGTGCACATAGGGAGAGACACATGACTCCAGCTGTATATGTAGGGGAGGATGGCCCTGTTGGGCATAGGTGGGAGACAAGATCATTGGTACCCTGAAGGCTGAGCACTGAGGGGGGGGGGAATCTGAGGGTGGGGAGGGAGGCTGGGGGTAGGTGGGTAAACACCTTCATAGAGGCAGGAGGAGGGGGGATGGGATAAGGTGTTCCTGGGTGGTGGGGGAAATATGGTAAGGGGATAAAATTTGAAATGTAAATATTATATCCAATAAAAGAGGGGAAAAATAGAAAAGCGGTTAGAACCAACATTCTTAATAAAATGTCAGCCCTCTTTAAAAAAAAAAACTATCTTGATACTAAAATTTGTTTTGAGAATTGTATATTGCAGAATGATCAGCCTTGGTGTATCTACTCAACAAGCAAGCTGGGCAGACCTGCTCAAACCTCTGAGGTCCGTGAATTCCATCTGGAGGCAGCGAAGACACAGCATCAGAGGATTGTCAACTTGCTCCTCCCCCCCACTCCTCTTCTAATATCTCAACGCCCATAATCAGCTTGAAGAAGCTAATGATGAGTCAGCGCCCCTATTCCCTGGGCATGGGGACTAAGGTGGTAAATGTTGGGCTGTCTCCCTAGGGAAAAGTAGTGGTTTTGTCGGAATAGAGAGGATTAGCTAGGGTTTATTGCATAGCCATAACCTATTAGTAGAAATCTGTATAATTAATATCAAGATGAAGATATAAATTCTTAAATGGCACCAATTTACTTTGTTTACAAATTTTAAGGTTTTCATTGGCATGAGCTTCTTAGTGATATAAGAGTGAGATGAATATTGTTACTCTCATAGGCATTGTACCAGTATAACACACTTAGGAGTACAAAGCTTAGACCCAGTCCTTCTTTAACTTTTTTAACTGATTTGAGATGGTCAGCCTGTGAGTTAAGGGACTATAGCAAATTCATGACTTGGAGCTTATTATAAGGGTGTTCTCTATGTTTTATTTAGAAATAGCTGAGTGGAGTTAACAGGCAACAGTCCAGATTACCTTACATGGATAGCTGGTTTTCAAAACATCAGAAATCCTTAGAATTGACATGACAAACATTTCAGTATTAATGTTCATTTTCATTAGAGACCTGTCTGCTCTGGACAGCTTCCTATGTTAAATTCTAAGAAGAAATTGAGCATCCTTGGAGTTACTCCAGTTGTGGTGAGACAGCCACTAGGCAAGAATTGCCACTTTCCTTCTACAGACAAATTACTGTCCAGAAAAGGACACACTTGCAGAATAGTCGACTGATTATATCTGCCTAGACAGAGTAATCAGCCCTTAATAATTCTGCAGCACTAAGGTCTGTCAGATGATCCTGGGCCAGAAGGCAGAAGAACAGATGCTCCAACGTTTTGAAGTAGAGCGAGTGTCCAGGTGTTCAGAGGTCTCTATAAATTGGCTAAGTTTTAGAAGCTATGCTTTGTGCTTCCCACAATTATAGTCAACTCAGTCATTCTGGATTTCTGATGGGGTTGAAAATTTATAGCTATTTACTTTGAGAGAAAAGATCTGAGTGTATGGTCATCAGCTGACATTCATCCTAAAGCCAAGGAAAAGCCAGGTTCAGAACTAAGTGTTTTAGTTAGGATAGATGACAGAGGTGCTGGTTAGTCAACAAAAGGATGGACTGGGTATTAGGACTATCTTGTACCTCACTGGTACAAATAGGCATAATTCTGCTCTAATTGTATTTTGAGAGAAAAGTTTCCTTTTAACAGGAAGGGTGAGGTGTAGGAGGAGCTAAGGTGGGAGGAGTACTGAGAGGAAGAAAAGGAGTAAGAAGAGGAGAAGAAGAAGGAGAGGAGAAGCTAGGTGATGAAAGAGAGATAGAGGGGGGAGACAGGGAAGCAGATGTTCACGTATCTCCACCAGTCAAAGATAGTTGATATACCTAGGTTGGGTAGTGGGTTACACCTCTGATTGAACAATACCAAACTTATAAAGCCTATGATTAACATTTCTTAAAAAAATGTATAAGTGCAAAAAGGAAAAGGGGGCATGGGATAGGGGTTTTCTAAGGGGGGGGGGAATGGGGAAACGGGATGGTATCTGAAGTGTAAATGAAAGATCTAATAAAAAAATGTAAAAAAAAAAAAGTTGATTATTTTTAACCAGTTAAAAAAAAAAAAAAAGAAAGAAAGAAAATGGATTGGCACTGTACACTCTGCCACTTGTTCATATGGACGTGGAATCCCCTACTCACTAAAGTCATGAGCTCAGATCAAATGTAGAGACACATTTCTTTCTTTCTTTCTTTCTTTCTTTCTTTCTTTCTTTCTTTCTTTCTTTACCGTCAGTATTTACTGAATAAAAATAAACTAACAAGATTTATTGGTTTTAGTCTATCAAGTAGAGCTGCTTTCCCCTGAGTGTTAACCAAGGCAAAGAGGCTACTTCCATCTTAACTATGAACATGAACTGTCAAATCACATATTTCGCAACAAATCAAACTCTGGATATGTAGTTTGTAGAATACTTTGAACAGTTAAACAGGTCTCAGCAAGGTTTAAGCAGTTTCAAGAGATATCAAGGAAGCCTAAAAGGAGGCAAGCAGAAGGCTGCTAGATATTCAAAGAATGGTTCTGCAGAGATTCGATAATGAAGCCTGCTGGAGTTTTGCTGAAGGCACTTCTGCAGAGTTGAAGTACAAGTTGAGAGTTGAACTGACCTTCAGGCAGTTATAGAAATGAGGAAATGGATCATGACTATGGAGATGCTAGAAATAAAGAGTATTAAGAGTGTTAATGAGTCCAGGTATATAAATGGATGAAGAAACAGACATCAAGAACAGATGAATAAATGGGAAGTTGGAGGAATAGTATTTTGAATAGGGCATGTTAATAGTGACGATTAAAGTAAGCTGCAATTCTGGAAATAGCAGATTTTTAAATATAGGCATCTCAGTGTATATAGTATGTGATCGACTGACAACTTTGTTGAGCAATGACCTCCATAGTGTCCACCATCTTCCTCTTTTTTGGCTCCAGGTAAGCTTGTTGCATTCTTTCTTCAATCTGATGTATTTTAGAAGTTTTCAGGGCACATTTCCCTGACACATTCATGTATTCATATGATCCCAGATTAATTTAATACATTTAAAGTGTGGTATTTTTTGCTTCAAGGAAAAAGGTATTTATCACTCTGAGCCGTGTAAGTGGTACCAGACAGATGGTGTTGTTTATATGTTTAACAAGGTTCAGGGTCAACCTGTTTCTGAATTTGCACTCAGAATTGACTAAAATTTCTTGTAAAATAGAGTCACTCAGGGCAAGGCACACCATGAAAAGAACCACTGTTTTACATAACATATGGCAACTCAGAGAGGGTTTCGGCTTCATCTCAACAATGTTATAATTATCTGTGAAACTTAGAAAAAATAATTTCAGTACTAGATGGAAAACAAGCAAATCAGCAGCCAGAAAAAGGAGAGAAATATTTTTCTCTAAAACAATATTGATTTAGGTCCTATCCTTATTCAGTCTTTGTATTACTGTCAGTTTTCTAGAAGCATAGCCAAATAAGACTACTTATTCTAGCCTTTGGAAAGCCACTAGCCTGTATTCAGTTATACAATGTTCCTACATTTCCCTGGAAATTCTGGCATGTCCATATTTGCCTGTGTTTCTGGAAAAAGTCAGAAAATTCACAGTGAGTGATTCTTTCTCTACCTCCCTGTTCAGTTCCTGTTGGCCATGTTGGTTAGGCATATCACCGTAACATTCCTCTGCATTCCTTCTTTTTGAAGCCTTGCCAAGAAAGGTGAATTTGGGCCCTTGACAGCATATTTGCTTTTCCAAGTTCCCCTCAAACTTATTACTCTGCATGTGGCTCCAAAATTCTTCCTATACTATTTTCTGCTCTAAAGAAGCACACGAATGTCTCCATACACAGTTCTGCATGCTAATACAGTGAAGATTACCAACTTTTCCATCTGTTGAAGGCAGTATGTGCTGCTACATTGTGTAAATATGTCCCATTTGCTCTTTTCATTTTTTTTTAGTATATTTGTGTTTTGCTTTTAGTCATGAAAGGTAAGACATTGTGGCTACTACATGTTTTGTCATTTTTAAAAAAACTGAATTATTCCTAACAATGTAACAGTTCTCAAGGACTGAGAGTATAATTTGGAGTCTTGCATATCTTAGGCAACTACTCAGCCACTGGGTTATATTCCCAGCCACTAGTTTTTTGGCAACATTTCTGTAATAGCACGGCTGACTGTACTGAGATTACAGATGTACAGCATCCTGCATAAGCATATATCTTCTATCTATTTATCTATTCATCTATCTATATCTATACATGTGTATAAATATGTATGTATGAATGCATGTATGTATATAATGACTCAATTATTCATAAACTGATTAAACTTATTGCAAGTTTTTTATTAGTTTGCACACGATAGTTTCTATTTGCTTGATTTGGTTAACTCAGTACTATATATTTTTCTATGGGTAATTCTGTGACTGAACTAATTCATATATGTGTAATATGTTATATAAAATTATATATTATTTTAATTTTGGAATATTCATAATGCATACTAGTTTATGCATTAGTGCAGACCATGTGTTAATATTAGAAAACTAAAGGTTGACTAAATGTTGACTGCATACACTGCATACATAGAAAATCTAAATCATTTAGAATGTTTTATTCAATTTTCCCTGAGGTTTCAACTTCTCAAATGTTAAAATCATCCAGCTGTTAGGTTCCAAGATCTTCTATAACCAGCACATGCCGATCTTAAGAGAAATCTGTTTTCGTGGATGATTCTGTTTTCACAAATTACTGTTTAATAATTATGTTGTTTTATTTTCTACATCTTTTGAAGTAACAGATGTTGCCAATTGACTTTTGTTAACTACTTTGCCAGGTGTGATTTTTTTGAATGGGGTGCTCAGATTTTTTGTTTCGGATCAGTAGAATTATAAGTTTTTATAAAGCTTGTTTTGACAAAAGATGCCCTCGATTATAAATATTCTAAATTAAAGCCAAAATAGATTTCTTAACAGGTGAATAGAAGTAGAAAGAAAAGTTTAAGATTGTAAAGGATAGAGACCAAGAAGAAAAATATATTTCTCTAATGCCAAAGAACCCATATGAACATCTTACATGCCTAGGGAGCTGTGAACTTAAACCAAGTAAAAACTTCAAGAGTTCTGTAACTAAATGGTATGTACATTTCAATAATAACTCACTGGAATGTATGAGTCTTTTTCCCAAATTACATGTTATCTAATGGTAGCATGCAAATTAAGATAACTGAAAAAATTATATTTTGTAAATGAATATTATTAATGTAAAATGTGTAAATATGAATGTTTTATCCTAAATGAGTTCTTGATCACAACTAGAATGGAAACTGTATTTCATATGAAACTGAAGTTCAAATGTTTTTCATGGCATCTAATTGGGTAAAATATTTAGCATATTAAAATAATGCAATTTTATAATATTTTACTTATATTTAACAGTAATGAAAATATTAGCAACAAAACAGTATGCATCTATTACATTTTTATCATGGTGAACTATACATCCTTGGAAAACATTTTAAAGATGCACTCTCATTAAACATTCTATAGAAATATTTGATTGATTAAGATCTCTGTGATTGTTAGAGTATCACAGGCCAACACCCAAATTATCCTAGGCTATATTAATCACCTAAATAGCCACCATTGTTTGTCTCAATGTAACCTAAAGTCCAGTGACTATTAGGTAAGCCCTGTTGGAGTTTACAAGCAGATACCTGGTTTCTAGTAGGCTGAAATAATGACAAATAACAGGTAAAAGAGAAGAGATTTGCCGACTTTGCTAAAAATGACCTACCTAATGTTTCCGATATTGTACTAGTAAAATGCTTTAACACAGAGCTCTCTATATTGTTCCAGAAAATGTCATTTAGGATAACCTCAGAACGTTTGGCTCTACAATGAGCCAAAATCTGTTATTCTGGAGGTGAGAGTTATATTTTTGTGTCAACATCTTTACTAACAAAATCCACTGAGTTTGCCTTACTTGATCTTAGAGGAGATATTTATGGACAACTAAATCCAAGATTAAGGCAGAGGAGTGAGGTGTGAGAATCCACACAAGGTGTAAGATCACTCTCTGGAGATTACAGGTAGGCTTCCTGCAGTATATTTCTACCACCCCTGTATACCTTCTTTTGCCCTTAAATATATTGTTGAATTTTAAATTATTTCTATATACAAATATGTACAATTGGTTTTGATCGCATTCATCCCTTTCACCAACTCCTCTTGATCAATATCCCCTTCTCTATCCACAGAGCTTTATAATGTCTTCATAAATGTCTTTATAATGTTTTCTTTTTTAACATAAAGTCTAACTTGATATTACAGTGGCATTCCTGGATCTGTGCCTTTTCATTTGAGCATGGTTGACCAATAAGGCATGACACCTTTAAAGAAAACTGACTCTTCCTCTCTCAGAAACTATCAACTGCCAGTATCTCCTCATTTAGAAGTTAGACTTCATGCCATTTGTCATTTCAATGACAGGGTTTGTCTGGCTTTAGTTCATGTATGTCATGTGCATGCTGTCTCAATCACTATGAGTATAAATGTGTAACTATCTTGCTGTTTGGGGGAAATATTATTTACTGGATTCAACCACCACTTTTTGATTTTAGAATCCTTCCATCTCCTCTTCTTCAATAATCTAAAAGATTCAGAGATGAGAGGTTGTGATATAGATGTCCCACATAGGGTTGAGCAGTTTATAGTCTCTTACTCTCTGAATCTTGACTAGCTGTGGTTCTCTGTAATAATCTCCAACTACAAATGGAGCTTGTCTGATATCAGGTGAGAGATTTACTACTCTATGGGTATAATGATGCCTGTAGAAGTCAACCTGTTACTACAGTCATTTAGCTTAAAAATAGACATAGGTACTCTTCTAGGGTATATTAATTGGTTTCAAATACCAATAATGATACCATGTATAGGTTTCATCTTGTGAAGAATGATTTAAATTCAATCAGAAAGTGACTAGCTATTCTCATAACAACTGTGCCATTTCAAATTTCACAAGTATGAGTGCCTGTGTGAGATCCTCTGTGTGTGTGTGTGTGTGTGTGTGTGTGTGTGTGTGTGTGTGTGTGTTTTATTCACTCAATATAATGGGTTATTCTGTAACTTACTACTTTAATAAATGATGACCTCTGTGATTTATTGACATGAATTTGTTCAAGTAAATGTCCAAGAGCTGAAGTTTGTTATATAGTTGATCTACATTTAGCTTTTTGAGAAACTTCCATACTGACTTCCAGTTTAGCTAGATTGGTCACTGTAACACCAGTAGTATTTTGGGGTTTGTTTTGTTCATATCATTGCAGCAATAGTTTTGATTATTATTTTTTCTTACTGGCTTACATTCTCAGTGAAGTTGAATATAATCTTGGTACATTTCAATTTGCATTTCATTGACAATGAGGTTTCATATTTCTTCTTGTTAATTAGCATTTAGTATTTCAAAATTTGACAACTGTCTAAACATTTCAAGAACTCAATTTTAAAAGTGATATGAAAGAATAAAAATGTTTGGTTTCCAAAGCAAAAAGGATAACACTAGAGATAACATAATGCCCAGGTTGTACTACTACTATGGCACAGTAGCAAAACATATCATTGTGTCATCATAAAATCATATACTATTAAAAATGCTATAAAAACCCTAGTTATAAACACATACAACTATAGCTAGCTAAATTTTTACAAACCTATGGGAAGCATACATTGGAGAAATGGCAAACTCTTCAGGAGATAAGACTGATATACAAAAATATAGAAAGTGAAACCCCATATAAATATCATACACTTGTATAAATATGAATATATATAATAAAATAAATATAAGTGTATATATATTTTATTATATATATTTATTTTATTATATGTATATATCCTACTTTGGTAGGCCAAATAGATAATATATATATATATATATATATATATATATATATATATATATATCACCTGAAACAATGAAGCTGTAGAAGAAAAATTCAGGGGACACCACATACACACACATACACACACACACAATGCATACAACTAGACAAAGATATTTTGAATAAGCCTCTGGTTGCTTAGGAAATCCTGCCAAGAACTGGAATTGTGAAATTAAAAGGCTTCTGCTCAACAAAAGAAGAAAAAATAATAACAATAGTAATTATTTAGTATAATAATAGTAATAGACTATCTAATTACTATTACTAATAGTAATAGACTATCTGCAGGTCTGTCTCTCTCCTCCTCTCTTGTAGTTAGTTGATCCTGTACACAGATAAAAGGTTTATAGATTCTAAACATCAGGTTTAGAAGTATGTTACCATCGCTGAGAACATACTTCATAAGTTTTATATCCATAACCTAAAGTGCCTTCTCCTCTCCTCTCCTCTCCTCTCCTCTCCTCTCCTCTCCTCTCCTCTCCTCTCCTCTCCTCTCCTCTCCTCTCCTCTCCTCTCCTCTCCTCTCCTCTCCTCTCCTCTCTTCTGCTCTCAGCAAGTTCATTAAACCCTTCTCTTATAATGGTACATCTCCTCATTTATTTTTCCAGGGATACTCCAACTACTACTGTCAACAAAATGGCATAAAAACTCCTCCTTCTTCTGAAATCTATTAGAAGAAACTCTCATTATGTCACATGGGTTTTGACTCTCCTCAGAGCTCATGCTATGTTGCTGTATATCTTTGGCATTAATATTCTTTTATCAAAATATTCTACCAAAAAGGACAATGTGCTTTACTATCTTTCTTGAATCCTAATTGATTTTACTGTCAGTCTATCAACAATTACCCATCAAATTGCTGACAGAAAATTTGAGATATCCCAGCAAAATCATTACCTGTTATTGGAAAATCAACAGGGTCTTGGAGGAATGGTGTTTATATGAACTGTGTGAAGATGTTTTTCTGTTCTTTCTCTCTTGCCTAATGCACTTTTTGATTGGTTAAAATAAAAAAAAACTTATAACATATAATTAAAAGGCAGAAGGTGGGATATATGTATCTGAGAGTAACTCTGGGAGAGTCATATTTGGGAAATCTTCTACCAGAATGCAAAGGAAATCAGACATAAAACTGAGAAGATGCAACCAGATATGTGGCAGAACTTGTATTAGTATAAAAAGGAAAAAAAAATTTACAAGCTACTTGGGAACAAGTATGACATATATCCTAGGTAAAAATACATAAATCTTTATGTCATTATTTGGGAACTGGGACAGACACAGAAGAAAGACCCATATAGATATACCCTCTCTTTGGGTTCTTAGTATCATTAATAATTGAATTTAAGAATGAATTTAAATAGGTATTTGAGAACAATTCTATTTGTTAAAGATAATTTCTGATGAAGGTGTGCTATAGATCTTGTCAGCTGCCCAGAGAAGGAGGATGAAGAAGAGAAAGACAGAGCAAACTATGTCACATATAAGTAACTTCAAGGTGAACAAGCAGCCATATAAGAAAATAAGGCTTCAGAAAAGAGAAAGAAAAGGCTCAAAGAACCAGAGAGACCATAACTTTAGCTTTGCCATGCTTCTTAATGAGAAAAAAAGAGAAGTAAAAGAAAGAGTCCCTAGAGTCCCAATAGAAACTTATTATATTCATAACCATGGCCCAAGCCAGGTAAGTAACTTTCTCTATTAGAATTCAACAATGCCAGGATCAAGGTGGCTGGAAGAAAACCACCAGTGAAGGGCTACTCCTTCGGTGCTGAATTCTCCAAGCTCACATTCCTTAAAAAGCTGGATGAACTAACTTTTTGTCCAAGTTCTGTAAGATAATATAAATTGTATAATTTTGCTCCTAAAATCAACAATAACAGTCTTTTTGAGATATTGCCCCAAGTTCCTCTTGAATAATTACTGTATTATTCCTTTGAATTAATATATCCTCCTTTTACATATATTAAGTATTCACATTTAAAAAATACTTATAATTGCCTAGAATTTACTATAGCTATTCAGTAAACTTGTAATAAAATTCCCAAAATATTTTTGAAAAGCTCAGAAAATTGGAAATGGTTCTACCTGAAGACCTTGAAGACCCAGCTATACCAGTCCTGGGCATATACTTAAAAGATACTCCAAAATACCCCCATGAACATGTGCTGCACTGTGTTCACATCAGCTTTATTCATAATAGCCAGAAACCTGAAATAACTCAGATGTCTCTCAAACAAAGAATGGATACCAAAAATGTGGTACATTTTTCATCTATTTTAATAAAAGGACATCATGAATTTCCCAAGAAAAATGGATGAAAATAGGAAATAACATCCTGAGTGAGGAAACTCATTCCAAAAGGGCATGCATGGTGTGTACCCACTGAGAAGTAGATATTAGCCAAAAGTTCAGAATACCCATGATACACTCCACAGACTCAAAGAAATTAAACAAGAAGGAAGGCCCAAGTAAAGATGCTTTAATCCTATTTATAAGGGGGAACAAAAATAATCATGGGAGGCAGAGAAAGGAAGTGCCCTGGGTAGGCGAGGAGGTCAAGGGTAGTATGGGGGAATGATCAGGAATAGGGATAGACAGGAGAGAGTCCCATAGGGCCAGGAAAGAATGAAAATATGAAGGATCTCTAGGACGTCCCAGAGACCTAGGATGAGGAATGCTTCCAGGAGTCAATACTGGTGACCTTACCTGGAATGCCAAATAATGGGGAAAAGGAACCTGAAGAATGTACCTCCAGTAGCTAGAAAGGACTGCCAGTGGAGAGATGGAGATGCCAATCCACATACAAACTTTTGAGCCCAAATATGTCCTGTCTAAAGAAACACAGGAACAAAGATTGAGCAGAAACTGAAGGAATGGCTGACGGGTGACTGGCATATTATGAGACCCATCCTATGGGCAGGCACAAATCCCAAACACAATTAATTATGTTGTGTTGTGCTTGTAGAAGGAGTCCACTGTAGCAGCCCTCTGTGAGGTTCTACCCAGCAGCTGACTGAGACAGATGCAGATACTCAAACATAAATGTTAAATAGAAGTCAGGGACACCTATGGAAGAGTTAGGGGGGGAGATTGAAGCACTCAAGGAGATGATAACCCCACAGAAAGAGCAACAGGGAGATCAACCAACATGGACACCTGGAAAGCTCCCAGAGACTAAGCCACCAACCAAAGAGCATATACAGGCTGGTCAGAAGCCCCTGGCACATATGTAACAGAATACTGCCATGCCTGGATTCAGTGGGAGAGGATGCACCTAATCCTGCAAAGACTTGATGCACCAGATGGTAGGGTGCTGGGAGGGGGACTACCCTCTTAGAGGAGAAGGAGAAAAGGGATGGTAGAGGATCTCTGCGAGGGTGGGACAGGAAGCAACATAGGGATGTAAGTAAATAATTAAAAAATAAAATAAAAATCTTTTAAAAATTCAAAAATTTTAAAAACTATAAGCTAAATCTAAAAACTTTTGTGATATATATATATATAATTATATATTAAATATATGCATATACCTATTTGTATATATATTAAAAATAATAAAGAGTAGCTAGAGATAGATATATGTAATTGGTGTGCTGATCATGTATCTGGTCAATGTTTCAAACCAGACTTCTATGGAAAAATATAGAGACATAATATACTTATGGAGAATATCAAAATAAGTCTACTAAGTGTAGTCATTGAAATGGATCTGTATTGGCACAGCAATGATGAAAGAACCAAATGATAGCTCAAGGAAATGCATGAGGGGTATTTCATTGCATGATAAATATTCCAATGCAAACATACAGTAACAGGGCAGTGTTGCAATAACATGATGAGACTATCTGACTGTTCCCTTAGAAAGAAAAATACAGTAGAAAAGGTCTAAATTTTATACTTTCATAAAAGATAAACCAAATCATAAACATAAAACAATAAAATATAATAAAAAAATTATAAAGTTTTCTCTTGAGACAAGGGAAAATATTTTCAAATAAATTTAAACAAAAACTAAATAACTAAATTAGTGATTCATTTGCACTGAGTTAACATTTAAGCTTATAGTATTAAGGGCTCAAAAAGTGTAAATTTTAGTGAGGCCAACCAACAAATATAATCTGAATACAAATTTCAATAGAAAGACAGTAATGAAATTAACAGAATTCATGCAATGAAAATAGTAAATTAGAATTATAAAATTTATATAAAGTAATAGATTGGAAAGACAGCACATTATATAAGTGACAGACATATAAAATGATGTGTTACATCCCTATAAATTTCAATATGCAGCATCAATTTGCAGTCTTTTAAACAACTGGTAGTGTTTAATGTATCTTGGCTACCTTTTCTATTTCTCCCCGTGTTATTTAGTTCTTTTTCTCCAGACAACAGTGTGTTGTTAATGACTCACAAAGGAATATCACGACCTTCCATTCATGGACAATCACAAGAAGATAGCTTTGGTTAAGCCAATCTTCACAGTACAGTAGCTGTTTCCCCTTTATCTTTAAGACACAAAGAAGTCCCTGAACTGCTGTTGTTCCCCAAATGCCTACCCAAGGGACAGATCATCCAAATAGAGTTATCAAGAATGGGGCCCTGGGGAGGTGATATCCAGTAAATTGAGATAGGAGAAGCAGAAGAAAGACAGGAGATTAAAACAAACTATACTGATAAATTTGTTTAGTTCTCTCATATAGTAGAGAAAAGGTACCTTTATTTTTATTATTCTGCAGAGCTTCCAAGTAAGTAAGGATGGTGTAAGTTAAATGCTGTTTTTCTATGTGACATGTTTGTCAAAGGTATTGGGGAGCAATTATATAAACAGAACTGTTCCATTCATTTTTTAAATTACCACTAGAATTTAATGTCCTCCTTAGGACTTTTACTATAACTTACATAGTTTGTTCCAAAAACTGAAATTACACTATTTGAATGCTACATCATGTTCTGTAATTTTGGAGGACAGTAACACAGGCACACAGTCTCTGGCTTCCCTGAGAAGACAAAGGGGAAAACAATTTTGAGACATTTCCATTTATTTCAATTATTTGATTTAGATATTTAATTTTTAATTTTGATTTATTGAAAATAGTTTCCTCTTTCATACAATACACCCTGACCACAATTTCCACTCCCACCACTCCTCCCAGTTTCATCCCACCTTTGCTTTCCTCTGGATCACTCCCACTGTCTCTCTTCAGAAGAAAATAGGCTTCCAAGAGACAACAACCAAACAACACAAAGCAACATACAAGACAAGGCAAATGTTCTCATCAAGGTTGGAAAAGCAACTAAATAGGAGGTAAGAGTCCCAATCAGAGACTTTTATAGATTTATTTTGCACCCACAATGTTTCTAAGAGTACTCAAGAAACATGAAAGACAATGACACATTTATGATCAAATTCATGAAAATGTAATCAAGACATACTACCCTGCAGTCTACTGAATATGAACTCAAGAAAGACAACTATGAATAAATAAAAGTAGCTGTACTTGGAGGCTTATTCTTCAGTATATGCTCTACAGACAAAAATTAGACTGTAAATGCTGACATAAAAGAAGCTACATAAAGTAACCCTGTGATCATGATGCCATTTGTATGAATTCTAGGAAAGTCAATAACATAATATATAAAACGAAAGCATTTATATTCTGAAGAAAAGATTAAAATGTGTTCTTTAGTAGGCATAATTAGGTTCCATGAAAATCTCTTTGTCATGTTCTTATAGGTACTTCTATTTTTGAGATAAAATTATCACAGGTCACCAAACTGAACACATTAACTTTTAAGATTCGGTTGTTTGTATAGTGTATTTTAAACAGTGTATGACTTTGAAATGAGAACCTCAACAGTGGATAGCTATTGAGTAATATAGTATCATCCTATAATTGACTAAAGTGTTCTATAATGGTTAAAATAATTTTTCTTAGTGAATATCCTACTCTCTAACAAAAAAGACCATAATGGCTTATGGCTGGAACAGACACCCAGCTGGTTTGCTCCTGTGTGGACACCATATCCTGAGACATCCTAGAGGGGCTACTGAACTCAGAGGGGCAGGTAAAAACAGTCACAAACTGCCCTATGCCCCAGAGTTACAACTGGGAGCAAGTGGTTCTCAGGACCCACCAGGCACCCAAACCCTGTCCCTGGGGAATACCACTCCCCTTCTGCCCCTCACCTGGGCATTGTGACTGGAGCAGACACCCAGCTTGTCTGCCCCTGTGAAGACACCTTATCCTGAGTCATCCTAGAGGAGCCACTGTACTCATCAGCTGAAGCCCAGGATCACAGGATCATAGAGACATCTGGACCCTGAGGAGTTCTGAGTAAAACAGAAAGGCAGGCTCCAGTCAGAGACAGTGAGTGCAGTTAGCACTAGAGTTAACCAGATGGCAAAAGGCAAGCGCAAGAACATAAGCAACAGAAACCAAAGTTACATAGCATCATCAGAACCCAATTCTCCCACCATAGCAAGCCCTGAACATCCCTATCACAACAGAGAAGCAGGATTCAGAATTGAAATCACTTCCCATGATGATGATAGAGGACTTTAAGAAGGACATAAATAGCACTCTCAATGAATTTGAGAACACAGGTAAACAAGTAGAAGCCCTTAAAGAGGAAACACCAAAATCCCTTAAAGAATTGCAAGAAAACACAACCAAACAGGTGAAGGAAATAAACAAAACCGTCCAGGATCTAAAAATAGAAGTAGAAAAAATAAAGAAATCTCAAAGGGAGACTACCATGCAGATAGGAAACCTAGAAAAAGATCTGGAGTCAGAGATGCAAGTATCACCAACAGAATACAGGAGATAGAAGAGAGAATCTCATGGACAGAAGATACCATGGAAAACATTGACACAACTGTCAAAGAAAATGCAAAGTGCAAAAAGGTACTAACCCAAAACATCCAGGAAATCCAGGACACAATGAGAACGCCAAACCTAAGGATAATAGGTATAGATGAGGGTGAAGACTCCCAACATAAAGGGCAAGTAAATATCTTCAACAAAATTATAGATGAAAACTCTCCTAACCTACAGAAAGAGATGTCCATAAATATACAAGAAGTCTACAGAACTCCAAAAAGACAAGACCAGAAAAGAAATACCTCCCGTTATATAATAATCAAAGCATCAAATGTACAAAATAAAGAAAAAATACTAAAAGCACTAAGGGAAAAAGGCCAAGTAAAATATAAAGGCAGACCTATAAGAATTACACCAGATTTCTCACCAGAGACTATAAAAGCCAGAAGATCCTGGACTGATATCGTACAGACCCAAAAAGAACACAAATGCCAGCCTAGACTACTATACCCAGCAAAACTCTCAATCACTATTGATGGAGAAACCAAGATATTCCATGACAAAACTAAATTTACGCAAAACTCTTCCCACAAATCCAGCACTTCGAAGGATAATTGAAGGAAAACTCCAACACAAAGAGGGAAACTACAACATAGAAAAAAGCAAGAAAGTAATCTTCCAACAACCCCAAAAGAAGATAGCTACACAAACATAATTCCACCTCCAATAACAAAAATAACAGGAAGCAACATTCATTTTTCCTTAATATTTCTTGATATCAATGGACTCAATTCTCCAATAAAAAGACATAGACTCTCAGACTGGATACATAAACATAATTCTGGACCCAGAATTTTGCTGCATACAGGAAACGCGCCTCTGTGAAAAAGACAGACATTACCTTAGAGTAAAAGGCTGGAAAACAATCTTCCAAGCAAATGATCCCAAGAAACAAGCTGGAGTAGCGATTCTAATATCAAATAAAACCATTTTTCAGCCAAAAGTAATCAAAAAAGATAAAGAAGAACACTTCATATTCATCAAAGGAAAAATGTACCAAGATGAACTCTCAGTTCTAAGTATCTATTCCCCAAATGCAAGGGCACCCACATACATAAAAGAAATGTTATTAAAGCTCAAAGCATACATTGTACCTCACAAAATAATAGTGGGGGATTTCAACACCCTACTCTCAGCAATGGACAGATAATGGAAACAGATAGTAAACAGAGACACAATGAAACAAACAGTAGTTATGAACCAAATAGATTTAACTGATATTTATAGAAAATTTCATTCTAAAACAAAAGAATATAACTTTTCTCAGCACATCATGGCACCTTCTCCAAAATAGAACATATAATTTGTCACAAAACAAGCCTCAGCTGATACAAAAAAAAAAATGAAATAATCCCTTGCACCTTATCAGATCATCATGGACTAAGGCTGGTCTTTAATGACAAAAACAATGGAAAGCCCACATACATGTGGAAACTGAACAATGCTCTACTCAATGATGACTTGTTGACTTGGTCAAGGAAGAAATAAATAAAGAAATTAAAGACTTTTTAGAATTCAATGAAAATGAGGACACATCATACCAAAATTTGTGGGACTCCATGAAAGCAGTACTATGAGGAAAACTCATAACTCTAAGTGCCTATGAAAAGAAACTGGAGAGAGCATACACTAACAACTTGATAGCACACGTGAAAGCTTTAGAACCAAAAGAAACAAATGTACCCAAGAGAAGTGAAAGGCAGGAAATAATCAAACTCAGGAAAGAAATCAACCAAGTAGAAAAAGAAAGAACTATACAAAATACCAACAAAACCAAGAGCTGGTTATTTGTGAAAGTCAACAAGATAGATAAACCCTTAGCCAGACTAACTAAAGGGCACAGAGACATATCCAAATTAATAAAATCAGAACTGAAAAGGTAGACATAACAACAGAAAATGAGGAAATTAAAAAAATTGTCAGATTTTACTACAAAGGCCTATACTCAACAAAATTGGAAAATCTGGATGAAATGGACAATTTTCTAGACAGATACCAGGTACCAAAATTAAATCAGGAGCAGATAAACAATCTAAACAGTCCCATAACCTCTAAAGAAATAGAAGCAGTCATTAAAAGTCTCCCCACCAAAAAAAGTCTGGGACCAGATGGTTTTAGTGCAGAATTCTATCAGACCTTCAAGGAAGACCTAATACCAATTCTCTTCAAAATATTTCACAGAATAGAAACAGAAGGAACACTACCCAATTAGTTCTATGAAGCTATAATTATACTCATACCTAAACCACAAAGACCAAAGAAAGAGAACTACAGACCAATATCTCTTATGAATATTGATGCAAAAATACTCAATAAATAAAATTCTCACAAACTGAATCCAATAACACATCAAAACAATCATCAATCCTCATCAAGTAGGCTTTATCCCAAGAATGCAGGGATGGTTCAATATATGGAAATCCATCAATGTAATCCACTACATAAACAAATTCAAAGAAAAAAACACATGATCATCTCACTAGATGCTGAGAAAGCATTTGACAAAATTCAACATCCCTTCATGTTAAAAGTCTTGGAAAATTCAGGAATTCAAGGCCCATACCAAAACGTAGTAATAGCAATATACAGCAAGCCAGTAGCCAACATCAAACTAAATGGAGAGAAACTTGAAGCATTCCCACTAAGAACAGGGACTAGACAAGGCTGCCCACTCTCACCCTACCTATTTAGTATAGTACCGGAAGTCCTAGCCAGAACAATTAGACAACCAAAGGAAGTCAAAGGGATACAAATAGGAAAAGAAGACGTCAATATTTCACTTTTTGCAGATGATATGATAGTATACTTAAGTGACCCTAAAATTTTCACCAGAGAACTAAGTCTGATAAACAACTTCAACAAAGTGGCTGGATATAAAATTAACACAAACAAATCAGTAGCCTTCCTCTACTCAAAGGATAAACAGGCTGAGAAAGAAATTAGGGAAATGACACCTTTCACAATAGTCACAAATAATATAAAATTTCTTGAAGTGAATCTAACCAAGCAAGTGAAAGATCTATATGACAAGAACTTTAAGTCTCTGAAGAAAGAAATCAAAGATGATATCAGAAGACGGAAAGATCTCCCATGCTCCTGGATTGGCAGGATTAATTTAGTAAAAATGGCCATCTTGCCAAAAGCAATCTACAGATTCAATGCAATCCCCATCAAAATTCCTAATCAATTCTTCATTGAGATAGTAAGAGCAATTTGCAAATTTATTTGAAATAACAAAAAACCCCAGATAGCAAGAACTATTCTCAACAATAAAAGAAAATTTGGGGGAATCACCATTCCTGACCTCAAACTGTACTACAAAGAAGTAGTGATAAAAACTGCATGGTATTGTTACAGAGACTGGCCGGAAGATCAGTGAAATAGAATTGAAGATCCAGAAATGAACCCACACACCTATGGTCACTTGATCATTGACAAAGGAGCTAAAACCATCCAGTGGAAAAAGGGCAGCGTTTTCAACAAATGGTGCGGCTCAACTGGAGGTCAGCATGTAGAAGAATTCAAATCAATCAATTCTTATCCCCTTGTACAAAGCTCAAGTCCAAGTGGATAAAGGACCTTCACATAAAACCAGATACACTGAAACTAATAGAAGAGAAGGTGGGGAAGACCCTCTAATATCTAGACACAGGGGCAAAGTTCCTGAACAAAACACCAATGACTTATGCTCTAAGATCAAGAATTGACAATTGGGACCTCATAAAATTGCAAAGCTTCTGTAAGGCAAAGGACACTGTCAATAAGAAAAAAGGCAACCAACAGATTGGGCCAAAAAAAAAAAAAAAAAAAAAAAAAGATCATTACCAATCCTACATTCGATAGAGAGCTAATATCCAATATATACAAAACCTCAAGAAATTAGACTCTAGACAACCAAATAACCCTACTAAAATTGGGGTACATAGCTAAACAAAGAATTCTCAACTGAGGAAACTCGAATGGATGAGAAGCACCTTAAGAAATACTCAACATCCTTAATCATCAGGGAAATGCACATCAAAACAACCCTGAGATATCACCTCACACCAGTCAGAATGACTAGGATCAAAAACTCAGGTGATAGTAGATGCTGGCAAGGATGTGGAGAAAGAGGAACACTCCTCCATTGTTAGTGGGATTGCAAGCTGGTGCAACTACTCTGGAAATCAGTCTGGCTGTTCCTCAGAAAATTGGACATAGCATTACATGAGGATCCAGCTATACCACTCCTGGGCATATACCCAGGAGATACTCCAACATATAACAAGGACATATGCTCCACTATGTTCATAGCAGTTTTATTTATAATACCCAGAAGCTGGAAAGAACCCAGATGTCCTTCAACAGAGGAATGAATACAAAATTGTGGTACACAATGGAATATTACACAGCTATTAAAAATAATGAACTCAAGAAATTCTTAGGTAAATGGATGTAACTAGAAAATATCATCCTGAGTGAGGCAACCCAACCACAAAAGAACACACAGGGTATTTACTCACTGATAAATGGATATTAGCCCCAAACCTTAAAATAGCCAAGATTGAACTGACAGACCACAGGAAGCTCATGAATAAGTAAGACCAAGTGTGGATGCCTCGGTCCTACTTATAAGGAGTAACAAAATTCTCAAGGGAGCAATTATGGAGACAAAGTGTGCGACAGAAACTGAAGGAGGGGCTGTCTGGAGACCATTCCACCTGGGTATCCATCTCATGTACAGTCACCAAAGGTAGACCCTGATGTGGATGTCAGGAAGTGCATGTTGACAAGAGCCTGATATAACTGTCTCCTTAGAGGTCTGCAGGAGTGTCTGACATGTTCAGAGGCAGATGCTTACAGCTAACCACTGATCTGATCAAGGGTTTCCCAATGGAGAAGTTAGAAGACTGAAGGAGCTGAAAGTGTTTGTGGTCCCATGAGGAGAGTAACAATACCAACCAACCAGAGATCCCCAGGGTCTAAACCACCAGTTTGGAGCATATAGAGAGGTACCCATGACTCCATCTGTATATGTAGGGGAGGATGGCCTTCTCTGGCATAGGTGGGAGAGGAGATCTTTGGTCCTATGGAGGCTGAATACCAAGTGGGGGGAATTTGAGGGTGGGTAGGTGGAATTGGGGGGGGTAGGTAGGGGCACATCCTCATTAAAGCATGAAGAGTGGGGATGGGATAGGAGTTTCCTAGATGATGGGGGAAATGTGGTAAGGGGATAAAATCTGAAGTGTAAATATAATATCCAATAAAAAAATAAAACACATACACACAGAAAAAAAGACCATAATTATCTTTTTCACAGGTCATCTTCAGTGTGTAATTTTATAGCATTTTGTAATGAACAGAAAAATCTACAGTTACTTCATCTTTTGATCAATTTTTAAGGAAAACTTAAACCCTGGGTCAGCAATATAATTTTGGCCCTGGCTCATGGCAAGATTACATGAAAATGTGTACATCTTTGTGTTATCTGCTAATATTGTTGCTCTCCTCATACATTCAATAGTAGCCTCATTGGTATTTGTATGTATATAATAGCACAATGCATATATTTGAATAAATTACTTACTGATTTATATTCCTCAGGTACCAGAGTTCCAAAAAGTGTTATTTTTATTTGTATTTTTAATGCAAGACTTTTTTTCTCTCTTACCAGTCATTAAGTTATATGGTATGATCCAGAGTGTACAAACAGATTTCAATAGATTGAAAATTAAAAGGTCAGGGGTCCACACACTTCCTGTGGATATGGTATTATCATTAAGCCCTTCTATTCTATGAAACTCTGAGAGTCTCCAGGAAGTAGTTCTTAACTGGGTCTCCTTGTGGATGGGCCAGGCAATGCTGCCTATTCTACTCACTCACAGATGCCTATTATTCATGTTAGACTCTTATTTTATTCATCTCTTTTAAAAAAAATAATTAGATGTATTCATTGCACCCAGTGATGGGTTTTATAATGATATTCTATTCAGTTACATCATGTACTTTGTCCTTATTCTTTCCATAATAGTCCCCTGGGTCTGCTGCCCCCACACTAGTTTCTTTTATTTCCAAAATACTTCTACTTTCATGCATGACATGTGTGTGTGTGTGTGTGTGTGTGTGTGTGTGTGTGTGTGTGTGTGTGTAAAATCAAGGTCCTTCATGTGACAGATTATAAGTTGTCAAATATGCTTTAGAACTTCAACTACAAAGTGTTAAAACTGGTCCTACAAAAGATCATCTGGTTCAGAGCCACCAGAATGGGTCATACTGTGCAGTCAGTCATTGCTTTTCCCCAACAGAAGATCCTCAGGGTAAGGAGACACGAAGCATCCCTGCACCTCCTAATGACTCTCATTATAAGCTTGGCCTAGCATTTGCCTCCAGTTTTCACAGAATAATCTTTCTTAATGGTCCTGAATCACAGCTAGGATAAGCGCAATGCCCTAGATCAAAAAATAAATAGAGCACAGTACATTTCTCAAATAACCCTATCATTACAATAGCAATTTTTCCTCAATCTTCTTCTGGAAAATCATTTCTCTTTCTTGCATATCTCAGACAAAAGGAAAATAAAATATAATAGCAATATAAAAGAATACTCTTAAAATTGATATTATGCAGAGGAAATTTAAAGTGACCCTCTTATTTTCTTCATCTTCAAACAGAAAAAAATAACTATTAATGGATATCTTATATGCATAAAATAAACTCCTTTCATTGTAATTTTTTTAAAATCAGTGGAGGACACACTTAATTTTCTTGCTTGTGATATAAATTTATCATGAAAGAATGTTCAAACTGTCATCTACCAACAGGTTTCCAAATAACAGTGCAACATACATTGTATGCATATTTATTTACACACACATGCAATATATGTATATAAAAATACATAGATTATATTATACTTAGATACAATAAATATATGTCAAGATATATTTCTTTCAAGTTAAAATAATTTCAAAATACAATTATAGTATTTAACATAAGATTTTGAAGAATTAGTACACCAGCTTTCAAAATTCATGTTTCCCCCCTCTTTCTCTCCTTCTCCTTCTATTTACCCCTTTTCTCCCCTTTCATTGCCTCTTCTTCCTCTATCTCCTCTTTCTTATTCTTACTAAGGCACATAAATGCTGCCTAAACAATGCTTGTTGTGCATCCATCCACTTGAACATGGGAAACATAACTAGAACACATTCTTGAAAAAGAATGATCTTCCTTTTGACAGAAGCTGTTCACAGCCAGTATATATTCAATGTTCAAGACTGATGGAAACATAGCAAGTATTTTTGGCAAGTGGTTAATCAAATTTATTTTTTATTTTTTTTGATATTTTTTTACATAAATACTATTTATTTATTTATATTATTTTCATCATTTTCCTTTTCCCTCTAACCCCTTCATTGTCTTCCCCAATTCCCTCACAAATTCATGCTCTCCTTTTATATTCATATATGTGCTTTTCTTCTCTCAAGAGTTCCTTCACTACTGCTATGATCTCTCACAGATAATCAATGGTTTCCAAGAAAGGGAGAGTTTGTCTTCTCCAGGCATAAGTCCTGAATATGTCATCTGACCCCAAGTAATCAACTCTAAACAAATGTACATATGAACAACACCTAAAGTATGAAGAGTTTGTATTCGTGTATCAGTTACCAGGGACAGATCATAGAAATAGTGAAGGAACTCTTGAGAGGAGAATAATGTAAAGCAATTGAATAATTTCTATATATGTCTAGCTTTCAAATAAATGTGATTCAAACTTTGATTTATTTATTTAGGATTTGCTCAATACTGAAGGATTACCCCTGAGCTATTTTTCTAATCATTAGACTGTTTACTTCCCTGGTTATGCTTCCCAAGTACTTGTTGTTGGTGTCTTCCTGGGTATTTTCTGCTTCAGTAGTCTGTGTGTGTGTGGCATTTTTTACTCTGGCACATGCTGCTGGTCCCTCACATCTACTGGAGACCTTTTGTCTTATTGATCTTTTTTCTCTTCCATCTTCTCTTCACCTTTCTCCTTGTGGTTCTTACCTGTATGCCCCAGGCTGGTGACTGAAACCCATCCTCTTCTATCTTCCCCAGAAATTGGCTGTAGCCACTTTATTTAAACCAATATTTTTAAATCGGGAAGTGATGCAAAATTTACATCGCATCACTTGGTATATCTGAGGATCTGCTCACAGGGTGTAGCAACTAGATCTTGGGAGCCAGCATTTAGCATCTGAATATATAACACTATCAGACTAACCCCCAATAGAGTTGTAGGACAGAGATGTCAGAAATGTGAGAAATAGAACAGAGGAATAAAAAAGGATAATACAGAGGGATAATGAGATAATGAGTAACACAAATAATTCTTTAAAAACCACAGGGAAACATAGTAGGTTGTTTCCTTGAAGCTATATATTTGACATATAGAATTATACATATATATATATGCATATGTATATACATCTCTGTATTATTTTTGATAATGTTCACCCCAAGAGCCATAAACTATCTAACAAGTAATCCAGTGTCAAATTTTGAAAACCTCTATCTGAGTTGGTGGTCATAGCAGTCCAAGAGACTCCCTAAAGGATACACTATTGCTGTTGCTCAAGCTGCTTCCCAGAACTACGAGGCAAGACACTCTTGCTGCAGTTGGAGAGATGACCCAGAGTTTCCAGAGCTGCTTCCCATTCCAGGCACTCACATAATAGCCATCAACCAAATGTAACTCCTATCCCAGGGTGTAGCACACATTCTTTCAGCCTCTGCAAACCAGGTATTTAGACATAAATGCAGACAAAACACCAATGTGCATAAATAAATAAATAAATAAATAAATAAATAAAAAGTTAGACCCTATCGTTGCAGGCACCACATACTTAAGACACATAACTTGGTGGAATTGAGTTGTATATAAGATGAAAGGCTCTCCACTAAGGACTGGTGCCTATCGAATTCAAAGTTGATATGGTGGCTTCTATGAGGTAATCAGTAGTCCTACTCAGCTGTATATCCTATGAACCAAAACAATGTGCAGAACAACGGTGTCCCCAATATTTCAGTAATAGCTTTTATATCTTGGTATCTGGTATAATCTGACATATAGAAATATAAATTTCAAAATCTATGTAATTGGACTTAAGGCAAATTAAATAGAAAATGTTTTATGTCTGGCACAATAAACATAGCCTAATACCTGTAGCTGGTTGATCATGCAACCTTTACTTCCCTAAACTAATATAATTTCTAACATCATTCATCCTTTTTTCCACAAATAACTATAGCTCTCACACCTCATTAAAGATGGTTCTGTTTAGAGCAGTCAGTGGCCATGCAGAAATCAACTGCTGGTCAAAATGCAGAAGACAATTGAGAATTGAGTGTGGAGTGCCCAATGACAGCAGATGTTTATGCAACACTACCTCTTCACCTAAGGCTCAGCGAAGACTGTGAAAGAGACTTTTGAAAAGAATGTTAAGACCAGAAAACCAAGATGTTTTCTGTGAAGTTGCATCTATGCAAGATAGGAAAGTTGAATTCATGAAATACAAAAAATATGGTCACCTGAACATCACCAAATAAGCAGTGCATTTCACAAGTAGAATGAAAGAATGACAAATAAGATCATCCTATTCTAGCAAAATTTCCACTTATACGGAAGAGATTAATTTAAAGGATGAATAACTTAACTATGTGCTGTTAAGGAATTATTCATCATTTTCTGAATACATACAAGAATAGGAGTAACCTTATCTAAGGAACTAGAAAGACTCCCAAGAGGAAGCAGTCTTCCTGTTGAAATTTGAAAACTAAGTCACAGTTGACCAAGCAAAGAGATGGAAGGCACTGAATAGAGAGAGAGAGAGAGCAGCAGGTAAGCGTTCAATGGTATAAAGTACATAGTGGCTTCAAAATTCATGCACAAAGGAAAAAAATAGATGTACAACTCAGCTAATGGACAGGCAAGTAGCAAAGCTATTTATTATAATAGAATCTTCCATTTGAACACATTAAAGCCTTGCCTCCCTTTCTCAGTTATTGACCTTAATACTATTTAGCTGAAATTTTTGACAACACTGCATTATGTTTAATGTTTATTACTTTTAAATGGCCTATCATTTTGTATACATGCATTTTAAATATATATATATATATTTTTTTCTCTTCGCTTCCCCATCATATTTTCATTTTGTTTTGTTTTAGATTATCTTGCAGAAAAATTTCTAGTCCTCTGCTCTTTACAATTTTTTTGGTTCCTATTCAAGATTATTCCTATGCCTTAGGTGTAGGTCTTGTGTTATCATATTGTTGTAAGTTGGTCTCTGCATTTTGACTAGTTGTAGGTTTCTGTATGATATCCATCTACAAAAAATAAAATAAATAATAAAAACTTTTTTATTCTTTGTGAGTGGTAGTGATAGATTTAATACCCAAAGAGTCAGGGTCAACTTCCATTAATAAGAAAACATATATGATACTTATGTTTCTGGGTATGTTTCTGGGTTTGGGTTATCTCCCTCAGTGTATGTTTTAGTTCCATCTATTTACCTGCAATTTTTTTATTATTATTTTTAAATACATTTCAAATTTTATCCCCTCACCCCATTTCTGCCACCACCCAGGAACCCCCTATCTCATCCCCCCCTTCTGCCTCCATAAGGGTACCTGCAAATTTTATGAGTTAAATTTCTTTACAGTTAAATAGAAATTCTTGTAACTGTACTTTTCAAACATATTTGTATCATGATACAAATTTCTTCCTGTCTGCATCTTTTGTTTTTCACAAATCCTTTCAACTTCCTGCTACCACAGAAATGATTTCTTTAATACCCACTGCTGTATTTCTCATGGATATGAATAAGATATGTTATATGCATAAAATAAATGCCTGAATAGCAAAGTTGTAAAAGACAAAATCTTAAATTTGCCCTTGCATTGGAAACATTTGGTAACATTTTCCTTGTCCTTTATCTCTTGACTGAATTTGACCAGGGAGATAAAGGCATGTGTACTGTAGGCTGAGGCAGTAAACGCCTTATCCACACTGCTTTTAACAATCTTTTGGACACTTTGCCACATGAGCCTGCCTGAACTAGTCTTATGAATCAATCACCTCGGCAAACAACAAGCTGACTACTGCAACTGAGGTGCCAACAAAATGTGAATAGGCCCAAGTTAGATTACAATGAAAATTCCAAATAAAAACAACTCAATTGTGAATTCAAAATCATGACATCTGGAAGCAGTGCAATTTAAATGCTTTATTCATTAATACTGTAATAATTTACTGGAACTGTAAATAGGACTGAATAGTCAGCTGGGGTATCAGGGACTGTTCTCATAACCAATATGACTAGCCTGTAGAAGATTCTCAATATGAAACAAATTCAGAGCTGAAAGACCAAAGACATCAGGTTCTATTTGATCACATGATCAGATTGTTTCAACTGGGGTCTTTATACTTTTTGAGTAAACTGAAACTTTTCTCTCCGTCTTCATGGTCTTATTTTAGAATAGCTTATATATTTATACTTATACACAAATGATTTATGTGAAAAACATATGTGTGGCCTGGCCATGTAAGTCACATTTCTCTGAATAATATAAAGTTTTCATTTCAAAGCGACATAGAAATACTTAAAAAAATTTTAAACTGCCATTTTCTTAGAGTGTTATTGCTGTGAAGAGACACCATGACAATGGCAATTCTTTTTGTTTGTTTTTGTTTTGTATTTTTAATTGAATATTTTATTTACATTTGAAATGTTATCTTCTTTCCAGGTTTCTTGTCCAGAAACCCCCATCCCGTTCCTCCTTACTCTGCTTCTATGAGGGTGTTCCCCCACCCACCCACCCATTCCTGCCTCACCGCCCTATCTTTCCTCTACACTGGGGCATCAAGCCATCACAGGACCAAGGGCCTCCCCTCCCACTGATGCCAAATAAAGCTCCTTCATCTCCTTTAGTCCTTTCCCTAACTCCTCCACTGGGGTCCTTGTACTCAGTTCAATGTTTGGATGTTAGTATCCACAACTATATTGGTCAGCATCTGGCAGAGCCTCTCACAAGACAGCTGTATCAGGCTCCTGTCAGCAAGCACTTCTTGGCATCAGCAATAGTGTGTGGCTTTTGTCTCTGCATGTGGGATGGATCCCCCAGTGGGTCTATCTCTTGATGCCTTTCTTCATTCTCTGCTCCACTCTTTGTATTTCCTTTAGACAGGAGCAATTATGGGTTAAAATTTTGGAAATGTGTGGCTGGCCCCATCCCTTAACCGGGGGCCATGCCTAACCTCTGGATATGGTCTTTACAGGTTCTCCCTTCCCTTTGTTGGGTATTTCAGCCAATGTCATCCCTGTGGAGTCCTGGGAGACTCTTGATTTCCTGACTTGTGGGACTTTCTGGTTGCTACCCCCAGTTCCCCATCCTTCATTGTTACACACCTCTGTTCAATTTCCTAACCTTCTATACATCTCCTCCATCTCCTCCCATCCTTGATTCTTCCCCGTTTTTTCCCCCTTCCCCTCTTCTCTTTCTCCCAAATCCCTCCCACCTCTACTTCCCTTGATTATATTGTTCCCCCTTCTAAGTAGGACTAAAGCATCCACTCTCACTACTCTATGCCTGAATGCCCCAGGGAATGTATCCTTGCAACTGCTCTGCCCCATTTCCACCATTGTTGAGGTAGTCCCATGACTTGGTGGCCAAATTATAGGTTTAATGTCCTTTCTCCAGCAAACACCAGAAATCCCTCTTTATGCAAATGAAGCATTTCCAGCACCTGAGCCCCAGTCAGTAATGTACACTCACCTAAAAATCTCCTACTCACTCCCAACATGTATATAGCCCTCATTACCTCAGAATAAAAAGAGATGTAACACAGAGAACCATCTCAAAGGTTTCTTTGTCCCCAAACCCCATGGCCCCACAACCAGATGCTGTGAAGGCATCCAGCCCGGACAAGCTTTGGTCCTTTCATTCTGGCCTAGTGTGAACACCACAGTGCAACAATGCCTGAATACCCCGAAGGCACAAGCAGAGCAGGGGACTGCAACTAATTTGTTTAATTAACACATTAATTGGAAAGGAATAGGCATATATTTAATATCATACAATCATGATTGGGGAAATTTTACTTGCTTTTATCCAGTTTTCTAGTTTAGTTCTTTGAGATTTTAAGCAACATATACAAAACATTTAATACATTCCAGATATTTAATGAGCTTGATTCATTTAGAAGAGACATTTGTTTTTATTTTGAGACAACTAATACATGATATTCATATTCAACACTTAGTTAATATGCATTGATACACTTTCAAAGAAGAAATATTGAATTTTATAATTAGACCTGGTATTAGTTGAAAAAAATTGTAAAAGGTATACTGATTTTGGAATTTTCAAGGAATATTGTTATCTATCTGACCAAAGCAATGTAAATATTTCTCTCTTTTATTCTGCCTTTTTAGAAATCTTATTAGATCCATCTTTCACCGCATGCTTTGGATTTTTTATTGCTATACCTATAATATTCTCTGTGCTTGATCAGTAATAATGAGAGTGGCTATTTTTGTTGGTTCCAACAAATTATTTTGGCTTTTCTCTATTAAGTATACCTGTGATATGTAACTTTTCCCAATTTTCAAAAATTATCTTTTATTATTGGATTCCTCTGTACATTATAATATATTAACTAGCAATGTTCAGAAGATTTTGGTTTTCCATTAATTTACAATGATACACCTTTTCCTGTTCAATTAAAAGAGCATTCTTTATGTACATATCTTAAAACAGTGAATACTTTCTGGTTCAATTAGTTGGACTTACACTAAAAAAATCACACTAGTAAACAGAAGTTATTTTTTCTCTCTCTCTCTGAGTTTGATTCTGCTGAAACTCTGCAATGAAAATGCCCAAAATTAAAATCTCTAATAAAGAGTTTCCTCCAGATTACATATTGCTTCTTTGTATATAAATTAAAGAAGAGCTCTTCTTTAATCTTACAATGACAACAATTCTAGTGTCTTAACCCTTGGGAATTCATGTGGCAGTAACTGCTTCCCTGAAGCACACTGGTAGTTTTGGATTGAACCTGAGAAGTTGAAACTTGGAGAATCATATAATGTCTGAGTTATTACATGCTTTTATTTGTATTATCCCCATTCTCATATACTATCCCTAGATACAATTCTCTTAAACATATTACATATTTCGATAGACATTATATATAAGCCAAGGCTCTATTTTGTCTGTTGTCAGATGACACATACTTCTCTCTCCATTATCTGTTAAAGCCTACATGTGTCATTTTATTTAAAGTGATTAGGTTTCAGGAAAAATATGTCTTATTTTACATATATATAAATATATGTAAATATATATATTTATATATATATGTAAATACATAAATATGTCTTATTTACAGAAAAATTATAGCTTTCACTTAAATGCGTATATTTATACAAATTATATTTGATATTATATTAGTACAGTTGCTCTGAATGTGTGTGTTTATATAACTGTATATAACAGGAGGTTATTGATAGAATAGAATAGAATAGAATAGAATAGAATAGAATAGAATAGAATAGAATGTATAAATCTTGGTACCACTCACTTTTCATATGACCCATCAGTTCTTGTATTTTTTTCTAATTCCTTTAATTCCTGTGGATTAAGTTTATCTTTATTTTCATTTATCTCCTTCTTTTTAGTTATAAATCATTCTATATATTAATTTTGAAAAATTTTATACTCTCTGTGTTAACAAAGATAATTATGAAATTGTATTATAAAAATATTGCCATCAACTTTAAATGATATGCTTTATTCTTTCTCAATAATCTTTTTTGCTACATTTGCATTTTTGTTTCTACCTTGATAAAGCATCACATAATATTAATATTATGTCTCCTTTAATCATTATAAAATATATAACCAAGACATACTTGACAGACACTAAAGTGTTCATGTTTACTATTATTATGAGTTTATTATCTATATTTATAATTACATGTATTAATTATAAGTTTAGAAATAATGTATACTAGAAAGATATCATCATCATAATGACAACTTTAAGCCATCCTGTGTCCCTGTGTAATAACCTTTCTCACATCCTTTTTCTGCCTCTTCTACCAAGATACCCAAGTTTTAGTGTTTGACAATGTTAAATTGCTTTTCATCTTCAAGAGCTTCACACAGATAAGTTCAGGGGCATATACTTTTTATCCAACCTATTCTTGTCAAAATAACAAAATAAATATTCAAAATAAATTATTTTTTTAGCATGAATTAGTAGTTCATTCTTTTTCCTCTAGGTTGTATTCCTAGGCTTATCAAACAATCTGTTAAAAACTAATTATTTTCAGGCCAGTGAATGGTTCCTCAGTCTAAGGACCTGAATCCAACATTGACTCATGAGCTGAAAGGAAATAACCAAATAGAGCTGTCTTCTGAATTCTGACATATCACCACCTCCATCCATGTCCATGTTCATGTGAATGGTATCTAAAGCACACATACACACCAAACAAATAAATAAATGATATTTTAAAAATTAGATTAAATGCAATATTAGGCAAATGTAACAAAAATTTTTGCAGTGTTCATATACATGCCATTTTTATTATTTAACACAATGTTGAGTTATTCAACATTTGTAAAAAATGCAAATAAAAATATAATTAGAAATTTATAATTGACATTTATTTGTATTTGTAGACTAAATAAAACACCATGATGTTCAAATTAAAACTACACTTACACACAAATACACAAATCTACAAAATGACACTATTTATGGATAGCAGTCTTATTATCAGTGTGATGAGATTTATTATATATCAGTATAGGATAAAGTTTTTAGATATAGTGAAAGAATACATAATAATATCTTCTTAAAACAGAAATGCATATTTATAACATTCGTTTTAAGTTTCATAAGGTATGTAAACATTTATCTTGGAAAATTGTAGAAGCATCTGCCATATGTTTTTAGTGAACTAAAAAAGAATTGTTTTGGACAGATGTAAAATTGATATGTGGGACTTTGTTTCATTTTTGTATTGTTTTAACATTTTTGTTTTACTGGAGTTTTTTGTTACTTTCTTTTGATTTTTGTTGCCTTTTCTTGAGAGAAAAAGAAAGAACATGAAAGTAGATGTATAAGAAAACGGGTAGGAAAACATGATCAAATATACTTCATAAATTTTTTAAAAAATATTTTATGTATTAAAATATATGTATAATATATATTTCAATCATATTGATATGAGTACTAGATGTTTATACTAGAAATTAGAAAACAGTTTTTGACATGTAATAGAGGCAATTCTTTTTGTTGTTGTTGTTAAAGATTTATTTATTTAATGTATACAAGTACACTGTAGCTGTCTTCAGACACACCAGAAGATCCAATTACAGATGGTTGTGAGCCACCATGTGGTTGCTGGGAATTGAACTCTGTGCCTCTGGAAAAAAAATCAGTGCTCCTATTCACTGAGCCATCTCTCCAGCCCCAATAGAGGCAATCCTTATATAAACTTGTGATACACAGGAGAAAAAGGATGTGTGGTTTCTCACAGGTTAAAGATGTACCTTTATTAATATTAACTCATGTAGTGTGGCAGAAGTCTATGCACAGGTTAACCCTAAACATGGAACACATGGTAAATGTCTATGTCGTAGATGTAATTGTATGAAAGAATTAGCAGTTTAATGCTTTAAAATTAAACAAGATAATCTTAGACGAAACAAATATATATTTGTCTCAGTTAGGGTTTTACTTATGTGAACAGATATTATGACCAAGGCAACTCTTATAAGAACAACATTTAATTGGGCCTAGCTTACAGGTTCAGAGGTATAGTCCATTATAATCAATGCAGGAACATGGCAGCATCCAGGCAGGCAAAGTGCAGGAGGAACTGATAGATCTACATCTTCGTCTGAAGGCTACTAGCAGAATACTAGCTTCCAGGCAACTAGGATTAGGGGCTTAAGATCCAAACCCACAGTGACACACTTATGTCAACAGAGCCACACTTACTAATAGTGCCAGTTCCTGGGCCAAGCATATTCAAGCCACCACAGGTGGAATTCAGATTATCAGGTATAGCATCATCTGTTTACCCATGGTCTGAGTCATCTCACCTGCCCAGGTCTTCCTTTTGAATAACAAATGTGACTATATGCTATGTTATTAAAAATGAATTATCAAAAGTTTTTCCACTACTCAAATGCTTAGAACCATTATTTAATCTCCATTTTGTCACCATAACTACGAAGGGGGTAGGTACATGAAGAGGCTTTTGGTGTTTTTCAATTAATTGTTCCTACTCCAACAAGGCCACATCTACTGCAACAGTGTCATACCTTCTAACATAGTGCCATTCCTTTGGACAAGCATATACAAATCATCACAATACTCATAAATAACATTCAGTTTAAATACATTTTATTTATTTATTTCTACTTCTATTTTTTTTAACAATCCAGTCCATGTCCATTTCCTGATCCACCCTCCCACAGTCCCTCATTCCATTTCTTCTTCCTCAACCCCCTAGTCTTCAAGAATATGTCTTCCCCTACCACCAGCCACCAGGCCTCCCCACTCCTTAGGGCCTCAAGTCTCTAGATGGTTATGTATGTCTTCTCCTACTGAGGCCAGATCAGGTCTCAGACCAGCTTGCATGTGCTGCCTCAACTGTTTCAGTGTCTGAGAGATCCCAGAGGTCTGGGTTAGTTGAGGTCTCAGTCAACTGCTTGGGCCTCTCAGAGGGCAGCCATGCTAGGCTACTGTCTGTAAGCATAGCATAGCATCAGTAATAGTGTCAGGCCTTCGAGCCTACCCTAGAGATGGAAATTTCTTAAATACATTTATAAGAATTTGATTACAATTAAGATAAAGAAGTGAGAAGACCTACATAAGAGTCAGTTATGATGGTGCTTCTGAGTTGGAGAAATATTTTTGAGTCTTAAATGTACAGACATGCAGCACAATCACTCAGTTATTAGTTTGAGTAGTTACTTGTTTTAGCAATTTCCTTACAAGCAATAATGATATTTCAAATCTGATAGATAATTTCTAAGAGAACTGAAATGATTTTAGAATAAAAACTTAATACATTTTAATTTGTTAGGAACATTTCCTAATACAGCTGCTGTTTGCCATTTAAATATTAACTTGTGTTTTCTTTGTTACGTTTTTATCCTAATGCTAATGATTTATAGTGGAATTAGCATAGCTACAGAATCTCTAATACCAGAACATCTCACACACTGTCCTTGGGCAAGAAGCCTAGAATTCTGTCTCCCAGCTGAGTTGGGCGGTTGTCCCTGGCAAGTGACTCTGTAAGTAACAGCTGGTCCTGGATTTTAATTAGTGGCCTTATTTAGGTTCCCCAACATTCTTTCTCCAAATATAAACGAAGCAGAGAAGTGAGCATTTATTTAGATAACTAGTATCATGAAAATGGTGCTGAAAAACCTCACACTGAAACTAGAATGGGGAACAAAAGATTAACTATATCTCGCTAGATAAAACTTTGATTAAAATGACTAGCTACTTTAATCTCCCACTACATTTTGCCATTTGAATATTAAAACGTACAAGCAATTTCAACTAGCATAGAACCTTGTCATGTCTTCTATACAGATAAAGAAACAAACTTTAAAAAATAAATGAGAAGGAGCAAAAGGATATCATTACTCAATAGCAATAGGATTGTTGTCTAAATGAAATTATTTAGTGTAATATTTAAAGTTTGTTGTATTTTCAAAGGTCCAAAGGGTATATTATTATTATTGTTATTATTACTACATTATTTGATTGTTATAATGTTACATGCATATTTATCTAAGCTAGAACAATAGGACTGTTCATCATATGGAACTGAAAGTTATTTCTTTTTAAATAAAATGCACAAGAGACATTATTTCACTTCATCATTGTTATCATGTTATGCTTAATTACAGCAAGTCATGTTGGTAACATTCTATTTTCAATGCAGTTTTTAGGGGCTTATGAGTCAACATTTTTATGCTCAAAAGAACAAACAGTACTCAAGATCAAAAGCCTGTGTTTATTCTGTTTCTTCAAATTTTAAATGAGTTAAACTATTTTTAACACAAACAGCTTAAAGTTTAATTGATATTTAAATTACTATGTATTTTAAACGAGTCATATTTAATAGTTAAAGTAACACAAGTTATTTTAAAATATAAGTATTTTCTCATTTAAATTCAGCCCTCAGTAGCAATTCTATGTAATTACATTTTAAATGATCATAATTACTATTATTATTAATAGTAATTCTAAAAATACTACTTTGCATGAAGTATACTCTTATCATTGTGTGTTTTAAAGGGTATTAGGTATAATAGAAGAATTGCTATTCAAGTAAAGATAAAATAGCTTGTTATTTTGTAAACTTAAACATTGCTTAACTATCTTAGAGTCAAATATATATTTATTTTAATATATTATATACAGAAATATATAATATTAATATATATACTTTTTTGAGATATGGTCTCACCATATAGTCGTGGATGTCCAAGAACACACTATTTCGCTAGATTGGCATCAAATTTATAGAAAGTTACCTGCCTTAAGCTCCCTTGTTTGACCTTCATCATTTTAACATAGCATTTGAAAGAAAGAAGTTGGATGAAATAAGTATATAGAACAATAATGAATTTATAGTAATATATGTGTTGAAATAAGTATATAGAACAATAATGAATTTATAGTAATATATGTGTTCACCTTTTCTCACAAAATTATCAATACCTACAATAACCTTTAGGAACTATGACCAAAATATTAACAAGTAGAAAAAAGGTACAAATTGCTCATATAAAGACTATACTAAGGTACATTATTGTAGATGCAAAAGACATCAAATGACAGTAAAAAAAAAAAAAACACTGACACTTTGTGCTTACCATAATTTCATTACAGTCTCATAGCTGACATTCATTCTAAAGCCAAGAAAAAGGCCAGGTTTAGAATTAAGTCTCTTAGTTAGGAAAGACAACAAAGGTTGTATTTAGTTAACAAAATGATGAACTGGGTGTTAGGTCTATATTGTACTTTAACAATTACAATATGGTTATACAGTTGTGTTCAATTTATATCTGGGAGAAAAGATTCTTTTAATTGGACAGAAAGGGGGAAGTGTGTGGATAGCCCTGGCCTTGTATTTTGATACTAATTCCTCTTTCCTGTGAAGGGCTGCACAGGAGGTGTGAGTCATTACACAGGTGATTTCTAGTGAACCTTCTGCCCATCTTAATTTGTAAAATAAAGGCTGGAGCCAGTGAAAGGGCAGAGAAAGGGGAGGTGGAGACAAAGGTTGGTGGGAGACATAAAGCAGGGAGTAGGACAACTGGAGGATGGCTGGAGGAAGACAATGAAGGAGCAAGACGACCAGATATGACAACAACTGGGGAGAGAAGAGAGAGGAGGACTGGGGAGAAGAGAGGAGCAAGAAGAGGACAGAGGATGATGGAGGAGGATGACTGGGAAGCAGGAGGTAGTAGACAAATGCAGATTCTGGAAAACCCTCAGTTATAAGGATCTCATACCAGGGGCACAGAGTTGTGAAGGGGTATCTGCCAAATATAGGCTTACAGAATATATTCATAATTACTGAATTGTGTTTTCATTGACTGGTCATATTTGGGTTGGTGATTTAAATATCTCCCACTACACTGACATACATTGGACAAAGTTTTAAATGATTCAAATCTTTCAAAGGGCCTGCCATGAGACCTGCTTTTTCTCAGGCTCCTCCCCATTTCCATCCCTGTAGTTCTCTCAGACAGGAACAATTATGGGTCAGAGTTTTTATTGTGGGATGGCAAATGCCTCCCTCATTTGATGCCCTGTCAGAGAAATACAGAGTGATTTCCACCTAGTTCAAGAAACAAGGGAAGAAAACCAAATAAAAAGTGCCTAGTTTGAAAAGAAAAAAATATGATTTAACATATCCTTATTGTATATGAACATCCAAATTAATTGTGATACTTTGTATATGCTCGGCCCAGGGAGTGGCACTATTAGAAGGTATGGTCCTCTTGGACTAGGAGTGTCACTGTGGGTGTGGGCTTTAAGACCCTCATCCTAGCTGCCTGGAAGCCAGTATTCTGCTTGCTAGCAGTCTTAAGGAGAAAGGGGACTTTTCTCTCAAAATACAATTAGAGCATAATTATACCAATTTGTACCAGTGAGGTACAAAATAGTCCTAATACCCAGTCCATCATTTTGTTGACTAACCAGATCCTCTGTCATCTCTCCTAACTAAAACACTTAGCTCTGAACCTGGCTTTTTTCTTGGCTTTAAAATGAATGTCACCTGAAAACCATCCATTCAAATCTTTTCTCTCCAAGTAAATAGCCAAGATTGGCTATGAAACTATATGTTTTCAACCCCGTCAGGTATCCAGAATGACTGAGTTAACTAAAATTATGGGAAGCACAAAGCATAGCTTCTAAAATTTAGGCAATTTATAGATACTGCTGAACACCTGTACAGTCCCTATACTACAAAACGTTGGAGTATCTGATCTTCTGCCTTCTGGCCCAGGATCATCTGACAGACCTTAGTGCTGCAGAATTATTAAGGGCTGATTACTCTGTCTAGGCAGATATAATCAGTTGACTATTCTGCAAGTGTGTCCTTTTCTGGACAGTAATTTGTCTGTAGATGGAAAGAGACAATTCTTGCCTAGTGGCTGTCTCACCACAACTGGAGTAATTCCAAAGATGCTCAATTTCTTCTTAGATTCCAAGACAGGAAGCTGTCAGGAGCAGACAGGTCTCTAATCAAAATGAACATTAACACAGAAATGTTTGTCACGTCAATTCTGTGGACTTCTGACGTTTTGAAAACCAACTATTCATGTAAGGTAATCTGGACTGTTGTCTGTTAACTCCTCTCAGCTATTTCTAAATAAAATATAGAAAACACCCTAACAATAAACTCAAAGCCATGAATTTGCTATAGGCCCTTAAGAGAAAGAGAGAGAGAGTGGGAAAGGGGAGGGACATGGAGTCAGATGTTCACATGTCTCCACCAGTCAAAGATAGTTGATATATCTAGGTTGGGTATTGGGTTACACTTCTGATTGAGCATTACCAAACTTATAAAGCCGTTGATTAACATTTAAAAAAACTGTATAAAAGCAAAAAGGAAAAGGGGGCATGGAATAGGGGTTTTCTAGGGAGGGGAATTGGGGAAAGGGGATGGCATCTGAAATATAAATAAAATATCCAATAAAAATAAATTAAAAAATAAATATAAATATAAAAGGAGAAAGGGGACAAAACCTAGAGCATAGATTGAAAGAAGGGCCATATGGGGACTGCCCCATGTGGGGATCCATCCTGTCTCCAGTCACCAAACCCTACATTATTGCTGTGGTCAAGAGGCACTTGCTGACAGGAACCTGGTGTAGCTGCTCTTTGGGAGGTCCGGACAGCAACTGACCAATGCAGATATGGATGCTTTGAACCAACCATTAGACTGAGCTCAGGGACCCCATGGGTGAACCTGCAAAAGGACTGGAAGACTGGAAGGGAATTGCAACCCTATAGGAAAAACAACATTAGCTGGACCACCCAGTGCTCCCAGAGACTAGACCACCAACCAAGGAGTATACAGGCAGGGATCCATGACTCCAGATACATATGTAGCAGAGAATGGCCTTACTTGACAGCAATAGGACAGGAGGCCCATGGTCCTGTGGAATTTGATGCCACAGCATAGGGAAATGCTGGAGCGGTGAGGTGGGAAAAGTTGGTTGGATAAAGGAGCATCCTCATGGAGGCAAAGGGGTGAAGAGGGACGGTGGATGTGGAAGTTGTGTATAATTTGAGATGTAAATGAATGGAATGATTTTAAAAAAAGATGTAGAGCTCTCAGCTCCTTCTACATCATTCCTGCCTGGATGCTGCCATGTTCCCATCTTGATGATAACTGACTGAATCTCTGAACCTGTAAGCCAGTTCCAATTAAATGTTGTCCTTGTAAGAGTTGCCTTGGTCTTGATGTCTGTTTATAGAAGTAAAACCCTACCTAAGACATTAATATAAAATACAATCTTAATTTTTAAAATTTCATTTATTTTTTTTTGGTGTGTAACCGATTGCCTGAATATTATGTTCACCATGTCCATTCAATGCCTTCAGAGACCAGAAGAGAGCACTGTATGCCGTGGTTCCGAATTCACAGGTTGTTCTAATATAACATATGATTGCGGGGAATGAACCCATATTCTTTGGAAGATCATCAGTGTGCTTATCCACTGAGTAGCCTGTCCATCCCTTGCAAAATAAACTTATAACTAATAAGGGAATATAGCAAAGTGACATGGTACAGATATTCAGTAGTCTCAGTTCTGTGTGTCATCTGTTAATACATAGGCACCAGAATAATTAATGCACTAATAAAATCACCAACAAATTTCAATATTTGGATTTGTATCTTCTAAATATACATTTATTGGTAAAAAGTTTAGACACTAAAGAAAGAAATCAAATAGTATCTACATTAATGTAATGCATGCCTTACTCATGTGTGGAATTTTCAACATAGTTAAACCTTGAACAAATTCTTATCTCAATGAGAGTGTTTATACCAATATTATTTTAAGTTTTCAGGGACTAGAAAAAAAACCAAACTGCTAATTTTTTTATTAATTATTTTATTTATATATATTTCAAATGTTATTCCCCTTCCATGTCCCCCTCCACAAGCTCTCCCCTCCATTTTCCTCTTCTTCACTTCTTAAAAGGTGCTATCCTAGTCACCCAACTACACTCACCTCAGCCTGCTAACATCCCCTTTATCTGGGGCATCAAGCCTCCCCATGACCAAGCACATCCTCTCCCACTGTGGCCAGAGAGGGCAGTCCTCTACTACATATGTAGCAGAGTCCACAGACCAGCCAATGTATGGTCTTTGGTTGGTGGCTTAATCCCTGGGAGCTCCGAGGGGTTCTGATTAGTTAATTCTCTTCTTCTTCCTATAGGGTTGCAATCCCCTTCAGCTTCTTCAGTCCTTCCTCTAACTTTTCTATAGAGGTCCCTGACCTCTGTCCAATAGTTGGCTGTATCTGCATCTGTCTCAGTCAGCTTCTGGTAGAGCCTTTCAGAGGACAGTCATGCAAGACTCCTGTCTGTGGGCACAGCATGTTATTAGCAACACTTGTTCAGGTTTGGTGCCTGTGCATGCAATGGACACCAAGTTGGGGCAGTCTTTGGATGGCTTCTTCTTCAGGCTCTGCTCCAGTTTTCTCCCTGTATTTCCTTTAGAGAGTCCTCAGTGGGAGATGATGCTCTTAAACCTGTAGAAACTTGATACCCTAGAGAAGGAGGTGAGTTGAGGTTGAGTACATGGGTGGGAGAGCAGCCTCTCAGAAGCTAAGGAGTAGGGGGATAGAGTGAAGAACTGGGGAGAGGGACCAAAAAGAGGGGCAACATTTGGAATGTAAATAAATAAAACAATTTAAAGAAAATTATACAATTAAAAAAACAAGTTCCAAAAAAAACCCCAAAATATAATAACATCAGGAATACAAAAGCAGAAATGTGGATTGGATGTCATGAAGATGAGGAGGTCTACACAATTGAGTACTACTCAGCCATTAAAAACAATGACTTCATAAAATTCTCAGGCAAATGGATGGAACTAGAAACTAACTTCCTGAGTGTGGTAACCCAGTCACAAAAGAACACACATGGTGTGTACTCACTGATAAGTGGATATTAGCAAAAATCTTGGAACACCCAGGATACAACACACAGATCATTTGAAGTTCAAGAAGAAAGAAGATTTAAAGTATCTAATACTTAAAGAATTAACAACATTTATATGTATCTCAGATGTGGAAACACTAGCTCTTATCAATTTTTATTAGAATATAATAGATGCTTAATATTTCTGAAAGCTTATTAGAGTCTTCCATAAACAGAATTATGTGCTAAGTTCTAGAACTTAGGAAACTGAGGAAAGAGGTTGAATCCCAAGATTGAGCCAGTAAGTTTCTATTTTACAAAATAATTAATTTTAAATGAGCCTACATATACATCTGTCATAAAATTCTTTACATACTCTATTAGACATTAATTTTAAAGACCTAGAAACCTATACATCTTTAGGAAAATTTGTCTGAAGATGAAAAAATTGGAAACAACCAAAATGTCTCTGAGTAGATTAAGCTTAATGCAATTCTGGTATGTCTTTATACCACCTAGAATAATACACATCAATAACAAAGGCATGAGCTATTGTTGCATGCAACAACTTGCATGGGTTATATTCAGACTGAAAAAGATATCAGAGGCAATAGGTCATAGTGTAGATTTCAATTTATATATATTTCTGAAATGGCAAATTTATGAAGAAAGAAATATATTAGGCTTTCCTGGTGAGTGTGACCAGCAGAATGGTGTATCTATGATCATGAAAAAATATCACAGGGAAAATATTTATGTCATATGTTAATTAAGTGTGTTGATTATAATGTTGATTTTACAAAGTTACTCAAATGATAAAAATGACACAGACTTAACTTGAAATATATAAATACCATGTTTCTGGTTTTGATAGTGCTTTACAAATACAGAAGATATAGTTATTAGGAGAAACAAAGTAAAAATTATAAATATCTTTTATTTACCAAACTTATAAATTAATATTTAAAATAAAAACATCATTTTTTAAAGAAGCAATTAGCAATCCTTCAGATTTTTTGCAGCTGAAAATGAAATTCTGATTAATAAGTTTCATCAGGTGAAAAGTGAATTCCATAAAAAACCCTCTGCTATTATTAAAAAGCGTCAGTTGGTAGCAAGTTGTATGTTTTCTACAGTTATAGATGAGATTATACTGTAAGTTTAAACTTGTTTTAATCAAAGTGATGTTTATATATTCTCTATTCAAAATTCAAATTATGTGCTGTAGTCATGCCTCAGCAGATAAGACCACTGGTTGCTCATTCAGGGGACCCAAGTTCAGTATCCAGGACGTGCCTGATGCTTTACAACCACCAATAACTTCAGTCCTAAGGAATCCAAGATGCTCTGATAACATATCAAATATGATAACATATATGCATAGGATGCATATACATATAACCAGACAAAACAGCTGTGCACATAAAGTAAATAAATAAAAATTGTAAAAATCATATCACATTGAAAAATGTAATCTACTATTTAAAGGTTGAATATTAATATTAAATTTGTTTGAGATAAAAAAAAACTAGTCCGAGAGCTGTATAACGACACATATTCAGTCAGGATTAAACAGGAAATACACTCACAACAACACAGATGTTGTGCTAAAAATTCAGCAACCTCATAAAAGTGGAAAAATTTTCTAAAGTCTGCAAAGGCTTTTCAACATTACTGCTAGTAGTGTGACAGCTGCTCTAGCCAGAATGCTAAATAAAACATTTACTTAAATTTATCTATGTTTTGTGTTTTCTCCCTTTAGGAAACCAATGTCAAATTCCTGTAATGCTAATAATTCTCAGTAGATCGATAGTAACACTCTGAATACCTGAAACGAGAAACCTGCAGGGTCTTGTAAAAGCTCCAATGATTTGTACATTTTGACATGAGGTCTCAGACATTCTGAACATCATCTGTCTGTCCTTGTTTTCATTCCACCACAGAAGTCTTCACATGTGATGGAGTTGTGTTTTATATCTTAATGCTTTCAAGTTCATACAAATGCAAACTAGTCTGAGACTGGTGCCTCTTTCATACTGACTTCCTCTATTTGCTAGCTAGGTACAGAGGGCTCTGAGATGGGAAAAGATAGCAGAACCATACAATGGAAGGAGTCTGTTATGTCACACAACTGTGTACTCTTCAATATATTACATTAGTAACCTTGTTGTCTGATAATTTCTTTGGAAGATAGTTGTAGCCGAAGAAGATATTGTTGTTGTTTTGTTTTATCTTTATTTTAAAACTAGCTAGACAACTCAATGGCTGTCCTAATCTTATCAACTAACTCCCTCAATTACTTGGCCCCTGCTTGTGGCAGAGGCTACAATCTTTAGAGACCCCAAGACCTACATGTCTGTGACTTCTTCCTTGCTCCACAAACTAGTCTCTATGAAGTTTTTTTTTTTTTTTTTTTTTTTAACTAGGTGATTTTTATGTCTTATCAACATTGCGGGAGTACTTTTACAACTACCTTTTCTAAATGCCAAGTTATATTGGATTACAATTATTCTCTCAAAGAATTAGTATATAAAAAGATTCTTGCAAATTTGAATTACATATGATGATATAATCTTGAACTCCTTATGGAAAAGTTATTAAAATTGAATGGAGTTATTGTCTGATTTGAATATTTTGCAATACACATTTTTCTTGTTTTTATTTTATGAATTTACATTTATGGATTTATGCATTATGTGTGTGTCTACCTAATATATCTCCACATCTTTCACTAGATTGAGGCTGACTCAAGATTTCTATTATGTCCAATAACTTACAAATTTCTGGCTACCAATCTATAATTTATATTTCTAGGACTGTATTTATTATTAGCTTATATACATATAATCATATATTTATATATTTAGTTATATATACATATATATATATACATATATGAAACTAAATGTATAAATAAAATTGGCTAAGTCATTAAAAGATTTCAAGATTAACACTTTGGTATTGTTTAATGAACAAGAGGGCTTTTAAAAAACTCATGGTTACTTAATGCCTTAAAAATATAGTAGGTCACATTGTTTATAATTTTATATAGTACCACATGATGACAAAACATTGTATTATAAAAGATATATGACATTTATTCTCTTATAAGACATTATTATACTGTGTATTATTTTTCAATGACTAATTTCTCATTTTACATAGGAGTTTATTTTGTAATGCAGAACAATTTATTAATGCCTTAATTAATATTTGTTCATTAATATGTATGTATATTATTCACTTTGTTGTAGGCTATAAATATTGGACTTTTTTTTCTTTTTAAATACAAGCACCTTTTAAGTGGTAACATAAATAAAAATTTATATAAGTGATTCAAAGTAGTTTCCAAATATAAAGTCCAGAGGAAATTTGACAAAGTATTATATATGTTTGAATATTTATGTAGTTTGTGCATTTATATTCACATTATTTTTCATTATTAGTGGTTCCCCCTTATGATTGACTATAGTACTCCTATATTAAAAATTTTAACAGTTTCTCAGTAACAAGAGTAGAACATTAGACATAAGTGTTTGTAACTTCAAAACATTTTATTCTTCATTTCCTAGAAACTGAAAAAAATCATTTTCTTAAATTGATCTTTCTATGTGAATCTAAGCTCTGACCAACTTCTATTTAGTAATGATGAAAAATCTCATTTCCTTAGGAACTGATTCATAATAAATGTGAATAAATCCTATTTTAAAATAAATTGGTTTAATTATATAAATGGTAAGTTAACATTTTAAGTAATAAATACATAGGTTAAACTTTATGTTTTAACTTTTTAAGTAATTAACACATAGGTGTGACTTTATATTTTTAAATAAAAATATGTATTAAATATAATAAAAATAAATGTAATTATATTTACCTGTCAGAATAATAAACAAAAATTTGATATTAAATTTCTGTGCTATTAAAGTTTTTGTCCCCTAACTTGAGGAAAACTCAATTTGAAAATTGTATTCATGACCTCTGATAGATTTTTTAGCAGATGTTATGAAATTTCTTGTTTATAGTTTCTCAATTATACAACATTAGTGATTTGTAGAAAAGAACATGTTATATGATAATGTTTACTAAATAAAAAATATTATCCTTGTGTAAAATAACAAAGTCACATCACTGAGTTTGGTGCTGATTGGGATCTTAGGGACTGTGCTGCTAATGGGGAGGTTCACTGTTTCTCCTGTACTTAAACTCATTGATACTGTTCCAGCTAGCTTACCAGTTCCCAGGAGACCCTTAGTGTCTCTTTTACAGTCACTTAAGAGAAAAAGCAATCAATGACTGTCAGTTATATTCAGAGGAAATACAGAGCACTGACTCATTAACATTTATTTAATTGTATTAAAGTAAAAGAGAATCTGTACATGTTTGTGTTTTATATAGAGGTTTAAACTGTAAAAAAAATGTCTAAACAAGAGTAAATTGATGTAATTATTTATACTACTAATAAAATGAGATACATTAAATGGGCCCGTAAGAGATAATTTTAATGGACCATGTGAGAAAGGTATAATATGTTAAAATCTAGCATATAAGTCAGGGAAGAGCCTAACTAGATAATTGACTGATATTTTAAGTGGCTGTTCTGGGAGATTCTAAATTTACTCTGAAACATAAAATTAAATTAAAATAAAAGCAGTTATTATCAATAATTATACTAATAGTGTTGCTCAGTATTTTAATTCCTAGTTTTTATCTACCTCTTTTGGTATAAATACATGGAATGGAACAATTACAGAATACTAAATGTTCTTTCAACTCTCTGAAGACTATATATGATTTACATGAAAGTAAAAAAGCCTTATATATTTTCTCTGTCAAAAGTATCTACTTTTTGGTGTTTACTTCTAGTGATTTTGGATTCCCATTTATTGATATCACTTGATCAACTTATCATTGCAGTGATGTGGGCTGTGCAATAATTTTCAGATGTTAGAAAATATACATTGTAGAGGTGTAACAATCCAGTATAAAGGTAAATGCTACAATAACTGTGATTGTGTCAGATTGCTAATTATGAGTTGTCAAGCTATAGTGTTTTAAGAAACATCTTTTATGAGTTAGAAATCATGTAGCTGAGTCTTAATCTATGAGACCATAATGAAAAATTAATACATTTAAATTCGGAGAGAAAGGAGAATTCTGTCCTTTGGTTGGGTGTAATATCGGCATCTGACTATTTTCCCCTCTCTAGAATAGCCCTATCCTATCCCCCTCCTCCTTTTTGCTTTTATACCATTTTAATTACATGCATGTATTAACGTCAGTTCTAGGTTGAGGAACTAGCAATACATTAGATGCAAATAGTCAAGGAACAAGCAAGACAATAAACAAAATTCTATGAACATTCCTGTGATCACTGTTTCTAAGGGGTTATCAGGATGACCAAAATATCTGAGCCTACTATCTGTCCTAGCACTAAATCATTTTCATGCCTGAAGCCTACTTCTTACTCTAGCCCAAAATTTTGATTCCTGTCTGAAATTACTTCTTTATTCTAGCCTAATATTTAGATTCTTGTCTTAAATTACTTCCTTGTTCTGGACTAAGCTTTAGATTCCTGCCTGAAATTACTTTTTTGTTCTAGCCTAATGTCAGATTTCTGTCTGAAGCCTAGTTCCTTGTCCTTGGCCAATGTCATATTTTTGCCAAGCAGCCCATTTCCTTGTCTGTGGCACATGTAAGATTCTTGCCAAGCAATCCCCTAAGCTCTCCACATCTCCCCTTTTTTATTTCATGAACAAGACTGGGCCTGTCTAGGTCATTCTGCCAAAAATGCCTTCTTTACCCATCATGGAATATGCATTAACAAAAGCAATGCAGTTCTGTCTTAGGTTGGTAAGGTTCTATGCAGACTCTTATCTGTCCTGGGCTTGCCAGCCTGTTAATTTAATAACTCTGTCTGGGAGTCCATTTTAAGGTTCATGTGATGTACTTTGGCTGCCAACATGTTGATGTTGTTAAATGCAAGCTTTAATATGATTGGCAGAAATAAAAGTATTCCCAGGACAAAAATGGCTAGCATGATCAAGCTATCTATGCCATTCTTGAAGCTTGACCAAAATAGAAATACTGACCTCAGGCCATGGGTAATTTTATCAGCAGTATCTACTGCATCAAGACTCAGCAAAGCAGCATTCTTGAAATTCATAAGCACATTATGCAAAGATAAAACATCCAGAGAGAATTATGCCAAATACACTGCAAGTGTCTTTAAACTTTTTCCTAATTATAATGACTACCACTGTAAATTTTAGAACTAACATGAATCCAATGGTAACGGTCATGACACTTGAGATGTCTCCCTACTCTTAAATTCTGAAACTCCTTCCAATAATTTGAATAGGATAAAGAGCATCAATCTATTCTTCCAAATGCCTATCTAAATCGTCTTATATATCCAACACATTAGTAACATTTATTTGCTAAATGATTAACAAAATAGCTGTCTTAACTTCTTGTGTCAAAGCAATTGCAGAAGCTGTTGTGCTAGCAATTAATGTAATTAAAGCTTTTATAGCAGCAAAAATCAAGCCCACTATCCTCTTGCTTCTGCTTAAATCCTGACTCACTTCTTCCAGTACTTGAAAGCTATTTTTAGAATACCAAGATTCTGTGATACACAAGGCAGTAAAACAAAAGTTGGTTGATAGACCTTCATAACTGACATGCCAGGTTTTAAAACACAAACACAATTAGAAGGTGTACAATCAATGCAACTTACACTAAATACTGTAGAAGAAACAAAAGTATTTTAACTTGACAATTTAAAGAGTCTTAACACATGTGCTAATACCTGTTTGAAATCCAGATCCTGCCCCAACTTTCTCTCTTGCTACCATAGTATCATAGAGAACTCCAGCTAACTTCCAAAAATATCTGCAAATATCCAGGACCATACTTCCAAATGAAGTCTGTTATTTCCAATATTGAATTGATTTCTAGACCAGTAGATGATTGAGTCCAAATGACTGGTCACATTTAAGAAAAATACAAGAGTCATTATAACTTCTCTTTTTGATTTTCTGTTCCACAAGGTATAAAATCTTGAGGCAAGGCAGCTTGTCCCATCAGGGGTATAGGTAAGCAATGGTAGGTCAGGAACATATGTCCAATACAGCTTCCCAGTCACCATTGTCAGGGTACTCAGCAATCTCACAGGTCAGCATCATTCTTTGTTTTGGCAAAAGCATGTCTCACCCATCCCTCTGGCAGCCACCATGCTCCTTCAGCTTCCGACAGAAAAATCACAACCATGCTCTCTTCCTCATATTAAATACCTGATCTGGACCATGCCTTATGCCAGTAAGTAGATCCTTTCTTTTCACCTATGCATAAGTATGTCTAGTTGTAGAGTGCCATATATACTCAGCAGGAAATTCCTTGGCATCCAAATTATTTAAAAAAAAAAATAAAATATAAAGAACATGATTTAAATAAATTTGTGGTATATAGATATATCTCCCTCTTTTTATTTTATGAAGATATCATTTTAAAGTTTGTGGCACACTTACACAATGGAGTACTACTCAGCTATTAAAAACAATGAATTCAAGAAATTCTTAGGCAAATGGATGGAATGAGAAAATATCATCCTGATTGAGGTTCATAAAACAAAAGAACAAACATGGTATGCCCTCACTTATAAGTGGATATTAGCCCAAAATTTCACAGTACCCAAGACATAACTCACAGACCACATGAAACCCAATAAGAAGAAAGACCAAAGTGTGTTCGCTTTGGTCTTTCTTAGAAAGAGTAACAAATTACAGTAGCAAATATGAGACAATGTGTGGGGCAGAGACTAGAGCAGGGACCTTCAAGAGACTGCCCCAACTGGGGATCCATCAAGGTGCAATCACCACATGCAGACACTGTTGTGGATGTCCAGAACTGCATGATACAGAAGCCTGATATACCTGTCATCTGAGAGCTACTTCAAAATCCTGACATATACAGAGGCTGATGCTCACAGCTAACCATGGAACTGATCACAGGGACCCTGGTGGCAGAGTTAGAGAGAAGACTGAAGTAGTTGAAGGTGCTTGTAGCCCCATGAGGACAGCAACAATATCAACAAACCAGAGCTCTCAGGGTCTAAATAGCTAGCCTGGGAACACACATGGAGAATGGACTTTTGGGGCATCTAACTTTTTCAGCTGCTTCTTGGGCTTTTCGGAGGGCAGTCATGCTAGGCTCCTGTTTATATCAGTAATAGTGTCAGGTCTTGGGACCTCCCTTTAAGCTGCATCCCAATTTGGGCCTGAGATTAACAACTCACTAATTAGATTTTTTTTTGTCCAAGTAAAAAATATTTCTTCCTTGATCCCTTAGTTTAATTCATATGTCTACCTTATATTTACATATTTTGACACATAAAAGACACTAATATATATATATATATATATATATATATATATATATATATATATATATATATATATATTGTGTGTGTGTGTATGATATTCATCTAGTAGTTTAATATCTCTTATGGTAAATGGCTTAGTAAATTCAAAAATCATGTTTCAAAGAGAAGTAAATATTGAAATGATGACCACTCTGGAATTGGTTAAATATACCAGAATAGTGACTAAACTACAGAATGTTTTAAGCAAAGAATTTCATGATAAAGTCTGTTCTGTGTTTACAGTTTATGAATGAAGCCACATGACGTGTTAAATGAGAGAGAATCAATGGCCATACTGTGAAGAAAGGCCAGAGAGTTAGACACATTTTAGGAACCATATCCCTAGGAATAGATACTCAAGAAAAGGATGACTTTTGAAGTACAATTTATCAAAAGTTAAAGTTACCCACAGAAAAATGTAAGTCCTAATGAATAAAGTGAACTCCAAATGCTAAGACTTCAAATTTTCTAAGACCAAAGCCTTTTCTAAAAAATCGTAGATGGCTGCACTCAGTTCTTGCAAAGATATATTGTATAATATTTATGAGTGCTCATACATTCATAAAATATAAATGTTTTATACATTTTAAATCACCCAATGTCACACTTTCAAAGCAAAACAATGCATGTAAGAATTTTGCTATTGTTTATTTTGCATAAAAATTCTTTGACTTTGTATTTATTTTCTGAGAGCAAGGAATAAGTTTGAGGCATTCTGTACTTCTTGTTTGAAATTTCATTATAACATATAGAAATGTAAATTGATTGCTACCTTACAATTTAACATGTTGTTTCTTCACATTTTTTTTCTTTCTTTTTCTTTCAACTCTACTGGAACTGGATAGCCATGCTGTCACAGAAATTAAAATAAAGCAACGTAGGCAAACAAATCACTACAAAGTAAGTAAGTGGTGAGTGTGGAAAAGTTATAGGAACTAATCATTCACAGTGATAGCTACGGAGACCCAAGTGAGGAGGATGTACATTTATATAATTCTATGCTCATTGTGGCAGGTGATCTCAAGCTCAGTCCATTTGGCAGAAAGCTGCTTTTTTTTTTTTTTTTTTTTTTTTTTTGCATTCTGCTTCATCAACCCTGGACTGTATCCCTGTCAGTGGAAAAGGTCAGCCAGATTCCTATTGGGTTCAAAATGGATATCTTTTGTTAACTTCCTTAGAGTAGTAAAATACTGAAGAAATATTTCTATAACTTTACTAGTTTTGAGTCCTCAGGAATATTCTGTGTTATAATGAAAAGATGACTACCATATATATGATGCTTTATTCAAAACAAAGAACATAAATGCCTAAGCAGATCTCTTGTGGGAAAAATAATCTCCAAAACAAAATATATTTTTACAAAATTTTTTTTAAGAAATACAAGTAAGAATGATGAGTCTTTCAAAATGCATATTTTCTAAAGTAATATAAATGTTTTAATATTCCTCTTGCTAGAATCAACATTTTTTTCAGAAGGCCTCAAATATTTTAAAATGCTTTAAAATGTAGTAGAGATTTTGTCTAAAATATTAGGCCTTTATGGTAGATTAATTTTCACTAATTATAAAAAACAGTCTTTTCGAGAATATATACTTCCTTAAAGAAGCATTTTCAATACAAATATTTATATATGCAAAATGATTAGAGGATAAAATTTTCTAATTAATTCAGAACTGAGGGATGTTCTAATATTGTACCTTTTAACACTTGTACCTTATAAGGTATAGGCAAATTCTCTAAAATCTGAGTTGATCAGGTAACTCATAACTATTTCACTAATATTTTAAATGTCTTTCTAGATTCAGGTCTAACATTCTACTAAAGGGAAAGATAGTTCTATAAGCTTTTTTTACATTAGTATCAGAGTTAATAGAATTCAAGGAATGTATTAACTTTCTAAAAGTGTAAAAATAAAATTCATTTGCTATATGAAAAGCAGAAGCAATGGCAGTTTTGGTGTGACTACAATTATGTTTTAGAAAACAGACAAGTATTTTCACCATGAAATTAGTTTTGTTCAGAGTAACAGATTAGAAGATGCTTGACAAGGGTGTATCAGTGTCAATCAGAATGCAATTTGCTGTTCACAACATATCAGAGGAATTCACAGATGGCCTGAAGAAATAGGCTAGCCCCCTGCCAGCCCCACAAGGGTTACTGAGATTAGCAGAAAATGTATTTGTCTTCTCAATTAATTCATTTGGCTAAATTGGCATTACCTATTATCATTTCAATGCAAGAATATGTATTTAGTAGGCACTTTTTATCATCAATATAAATGTAATAAGCTTTAGCCAGAAAAAAAATATTTTAAAAGTGATTAATTTTCAAATCAGTCTTCTAAAACGTAAGCAACTTCAAATGCAAAATGTTTCCTGGAAATAGATGTTCTGTTTAGGAAACAATATTTAAATTATTATAGAAGAAAGCAGTTCTGTTCAGTGTGTATACTCGAGAGGAGAGGGTGTCTTTGATATGTTGTACAATTTCAGATCAATAAACAGCAAGTAGCACACAGGCACACACACACACACACACACACACACACACACACACACACACACATTCATTCACATTTGTTTCAGTCACTAGAGTTTCTCCCTGTGTTCCATCTGCTCAGATGTCTTTCTGTCCAAAAATGATAGTTCTGGGTGGTCGTTTAATTTAAAAATAATTCATGATTTGGGTTCCCCAGAGACATTGCTGCTCAGTCACTGTGCCAGCTTTTGAGAAGTTCTGAATCATTTCTGGTGACAATAATTTGACTTGCCCTTTTCAGGTCTAAAGTTGGTTGTCTTCGATTTAATGTTGTCAGATTTTTAATCGTCTCATTTTACTACTCTAGGGACTAACATATGATCTTTGGTGTGCAAAGCCTCATTATATGAATAAGCGCAGTAACATGTGAAGTTTAATCAGCCTTTGGAGTTAGCTTAAAACAATGTTTTTGATAGCGTATCGTGTCTCATCATAATTTTATACTTGAAGTCTATAAAACAAGTTTTCTTAGTGTGATCCCAAGTTTCTATAGCACATTGGTACCATTTTATTTGCTCAAGATTATTTTCATATGATGTAATGTATGAGAGAATATTAACATTTTTGTAAGAACTTATTTGCTTAGGGAGAATGCAAAATTTAATTGTTTTCCTTTTAATGGCTACATTAATATATGTGTGAATATTTATTTACAAGTTCTTTTAAATAAACTTACTTTTATTAAAAAATTAGATCTTAAGTTTGAATGAAGATCAAACTGAACATGTAATTTTTTAAGAGTTAGTTACTTGCAAATCCTAGGTACATACTTTGCGAAAAAGTAAAAGGAATACAATTTTTGTTGTGATTATTGGGGTATCTTATACACTTGCTGATATTTTCCTATTTAGAGCTCTATATTTGGCTTAAGTAAGACATGCTTCTCATCTTGGCCATAAGAATAAAAAAAATAATTAAAAATTAGAAACATTAACTCCTTAAATACAATTTATTTATACTTAAATCTATGCTACAGGTAAACTTGTCATGAAACTTTAGAGAGTTAAACTGTACAATGTCTGTGAAGATGTAACCTACACATATGACAAGTGCTCCACACCTTTAAAATTTAGCTGATATTATCACCACATCATCAGTGCTATTAATTATGATACATTCTGTTTTTCCTTTCCTTTCATGTAGTACTTAATCCATTTCTGAAGTCAGGTTTTAGTACTATTTAGTTTAACACTGGAACCCACACCACATAGAAAATACTGCCATAGTATACAGAGCCTCATATTCCTCACAGATTTACTACTTAATTAAAAGACTTTTATTTCCTTTTACAAAAGGCTTGTAGCAAAAGTATATAATAGTAGTTCTGATGTAAAGATATTTGGAAATGAAAAAAGACTCACTATATTTGCAGGAAGGTCAGATTTATCTTTAGAAAACTAAACAAGCTTACTGCTACTCACAGTACAGAATACCTGATGCAATCTAACCTTTCTATGACACTATACAGAAAATAATGAGCACTATCTCTTGGGTTTGTTAAATATATGGATTAATATTAAATAACATCCTTAGCCTTTCAGAAATTTAATATCCTAGCTTTATGATAAATGTAATCATGACACAACCTTCTACCTCATGAGAATTAAATAAAACTGAATACACCATGTGACATAAAATATGATAAAATACTATATTTGATAGTGTAAGTATACTAGATATGACATGTCTTACACCATGACATATTTTAAGTTCTGGGTTTTAATACATATACATATATATCATATACACATACACATACAATACACATATACATATACTATATATTCACATACATACACATACATATATATACACACACTATGTATTGGAGTGTGTAGGTAGGTTTGTTTATATATGTAGGTGAGTACTTTGTATATAGTGAGTGCCTATATTCTGTATTTACTCCTTAAATTACATGCTTGCTTATTTAAAAAATATTGCTAATGTTCCTCATACAGAAACGTAGTGTCTTATTTATCATTATTTCCAACACATCCCTAGCAATGAAAAGAGTTCTAGCTCACACTGATTAGCTAGCTGTTCCAGTAGGGTGTATACTGAAATGCATAGTATCTGGAAGCCATTCACATTCATACTTCCTTTTCATTTGTTCACTCATAACTTTGTGTTTTTTACTTCACTAAAATTTCAAGAATTATTAGATTCTTTCTCACATATAATCCTGTGCTGCATGCAAAGGACTTGAATTGTTTTAGCAGATGAAGAACTTAGTATTCTGTGAGGCCATCCTTAGGCATTAGCAGATCTCGTGTGTGGCTGAATGAGGTAAGAGACTTATCTAGGAGAGATTCATTTCTTACACCTGTCCCTGCAAAATATGCCAATGTCATGCCTTTGAATAAATTTTCTACTAAGCCAAAGTCAAAGTTCTTTAAGATTTGAGTGGAAAACAGAAGACTTTAATTCTGAAGTCAAACCAACTGGTCCTTTAAAAACAATCTTTCTCATACTTCTGTGCCTTTGCTAGGATGGTGTCACTTATTCCATAAAACCTTTTTCAAGTACTAGCTTAAGCATTGTCCCTGTAGAAATTTAAACTTGAGAAGAAATATGATAATGAAATTTACCTCATTTCTTAAAAATACAAACAAACAAAAAATAACTCTCCAAAAAGCCATTGTTTTCAAGGTCCTAATCTGAACTAAATTTTTAATTATTTGATTAGAAACAAAAAATGTAGTGCATTTACAGATTGTAGTATTTTCTAAAAATGTCATCATGAAATTTGTAGGCCAATGTATGGAACTAGAAAAATCATCTTAAGTGAAGTATCCCAAACCCAGAAAGACCGACATGAAATGTACTCAGTTATAAGTGGAAATTAGCTGTAAAGATAATCATGCTATAATCCACGGATGCAGAAGATAAGTAACAAGGAGTGCTTTAGAGAGGCTGAGTGGATCTTGCTTGAAAGAGAAAATAGATTATTTTTGGATCAGCAGGGATCAGAATATGATGGATATAGAAGAAAAGGAAGGAAGAGAGATAGAGAGAAAGAGAAAGAGATAGAGATAGAGAGAGAGAGAGAGATAAAGATAGAGATAGAGAGGGGAAGGGAGGGGGAGGGGGAGGTAGAGGGGGAGGGGAAGAGAGAGGGAGAGGGGGAGGGGGAGGGGAGGGGGAAAGGGAGGGGAAGGGGAAGGGGGAGGGAGAGGGAGAGGGAGAGGGAGAAGGAGAGGCAGAGGGGAGGGGGAGGGGGAGGGAGAGGGAGAGAAAGTACAGGAGAGTCAACTGTAATTTGTGGATTCTACTGGCCATCTTGGAACCTTGTTCAGTTGACACTTGATGGCACCAATGAAGGTGACCCTAGTGAGGAGGACTACTAATGGAAGGCTATCAAGACTGAACCAAGCAACTTCTGTAGCCCAGCAAAACATCTAATTTTAGGACAGGGACACCAACCCAGCTACAAACCCTTCAACCCACAACCTGCCCTGCATGCAAGATTTGCTGGGGCAATGGTAGCTCAGAGCTTGTTGTTTTCGCCAATCATTCAATGACTTATCTATATTGAGGACCATGCCACAAGAACAAACCAATGCCTAACACTACCTGGATGGCCAAATATGAGACACTGTTAGGCTGAAAGGCTTAGGATAGAACCAAACAGAACTTGTCAATAAAAATTAATTAAATAAATAATTAATTAATTTCAATCCAATTATTCTTAATGGTAATCTGTTCTACTCATGGAAGAATGCCTAACCCAATTGTCATTAATGATGTTTCCCCTGGTTGCTGATGGACATATATAAATAAACTCACAGTAAAGCACTACTTAGAGCTCAGGGAACCTTATGAATGAGGAGGAAGAAGGATTGTAGGAGATATGTTGACGACACTAGAAGAAGGTAGCACACCGCATCAATTAAGCACATCTTATTGGAGCTCACAAAAAAATAAAAATGTGGAAATCACAGAGTATGGCTTTGCACTAGATTTTCTGCACATATGTTGTTGTTATTTACATTGGAGGGTTTTTGTTTGTTTTGTTTTTTTAATCATTTGAAATGATACTCCTCTTTCTGGTTTCCTGTCATCAAACCCCCAACCCATCCCCCCATACTTTGTTCTATGAGGGTGATCCTCCACCCACCCACTTCTGTCTCTAGCATCCCTCCTTGCAGGGGCATCAAGCTTCCACAGAACCAAGGGTCTTCCCTTCTATAGATGCCAGATAAGGCCATTTTCTGCTACATACATAGCTGGAGCCATAGATCCATCCATGTGTACTGTTTTGTTGGTGGTTTAGTCCCTAGGAGCTCTGGGTGATCAAGATGGTTGCTATTATTCTTCCTATGGGGTCACAACCACCTTCAGCTCCTTCAGTCCTTTTCCTAACTCTTCCCTTGGGGTCCCTGACCTCAGTCCAATGGTTGGCTATAAGTATCTGAATTTGTATTAGTCAAATGCTGGCAGAAATTCTCAGGTGACCTCCATACCAGGCTCCTGACAGTAAGCACTTCTTGCCATCAGCCCATACTTTTGGGGTTTGGTGTCTGCAAATGGGATGGATCCTTAAGTGGGGCAATTTTTGGATGCCCTTTTCTTTAGCTTCTGCTTCATTTATTGTCACTGCATTTGTTTTAGACAGGAACAATTCTGGGTTGAAAATTTTGAGATGGGTGGTTGATCCCATCTCTCAGCTTGGGGCTATGACTATCTACTGGATATGGTCTCTATTGTTTATCTCCCTTTTGTTGGATATTTCATCCAATGCCATCCTCACTGAGTCCTGGGAGCCTCTACCTACCCAGGTCTCCGGGACGTTTTAGTAGCTACCCCCAGTTCCACATACCCCACTACTACTTCATATTTCTATTCAATTTCCTGACCCTCTGTAGTGGGACCCTAAAATGGGAGTCTGACCCTAACAATGGGAGTTTAAAAGACTCTGATTCCTCTGCCTATGCATGGACCCGTTTCCTCCTGCTGGGTTGCATCCTTCAGCCCTAGTATGAGGATTTGTGCCTAGTCTTATTCTGTCTTGTTATACCATTTTCAGTTGACATCCTTGGGAGGCCTGCAACTTAATGAACAAAAGGAGGATCAGTCATTCTGGCACAAAAGAAAAATATGTTTAAAGAACTGGGAGGAATATAGGAAGGGGAAGCTGGGGTTCAGATATAATGTATGAGAGGATAAATAAAAAATGAAAAATAGACAATAGAAGATAGATAGATAGATAGATAGATAGATAGATAGATAGATAGATAGATAGATAGATGGATGGATAGATAGATAGATAGATAGATAGATAGATAGATAGATAGATATTAAGAACTTTAATATATGATTATGGTCAGATACATTTCAATATATTAAAACCATCAAATATAAAATATCTCATCTTTAGAAAATCTGCAATGTGTTCTGCCCTGAATTTTCCTTAGTAGGTTTTTCATCATACGACACTCAATTCTCTACCATATTTCTTGTAACCAGATTCCGACATCTTCTCCAGCCACTAATACAAAACTCTAGTCACATGTGCCTTCATGGGGAAAACTATGCTTGCTAATTTTTATTCATAGAGCTTATTAGGAAGAAAAGATAATTAAAATAACCTACATGCAATTAATAACTATTATTTTATGATTTCAATAAGAAGAAGCTTTGGTTCTTTAAAGTACTTAAATATCATTTAATATGTTTAAATTTATCATATAGTAGATAGCAGCTAATCTTAAAATACCTATGCCTATACAAATTATTATATTTCTCTTATGACATAAATACACTTTAATAAGCTTTAGTTTAATAGAATGTTTATTAAGCAAGTAAAATAGACATTAACAAAGCTTGTTCTCCTGACATTGTATTCTTAAGCTTAGATCTCTTTATTGAAGAGACCATTTTTATTTAGACTGAGGTCTTTTTCTTATAATGGGTCCCTAATGATCTTTCTGTACATTGTATTATCAGAAATGGGCCATATGCTTCAACTGACTTAGAAAAACATTTTATAACATAGTAACATCTCCAAGCTATAAATATTATATGTGAGTAATAAAAGGAGCATGTGCTGTGCTCACTTCTCTCCCAACCACTGAGAATAATTAACAAAGATAGTAACCAGGGAAAACAAAGTTATGTTTATAATAATTGTCCTTCCCTTTATATATGTCTAGGAAAGAAATTTGAGACCTAAAGGCATATTATGGTATTTTTAATTTTCTCATTTTTACACATGAATTAACTTGGATATTGATAAAAGTCTATGGACATTGCCTTTGTTAGTATAAAAATGTTTTACATTCATTATTTTTATGTTTTAATTATTTTTAATACTTAAATATAATTCTGAGAAGTAAAATCTAAGTTAATTCACAAGTAAAAATGAAGTAATCTATTGCAGGTGTCAGAAAACAGTGTACATGAATATTTTTCATGTATCTTTACACTTTGTGCTTGCACAAGAAACACTGTTGACAACTGATGTTCAAGGAAAACTGAAAGAAAGACGTTCTCTGGAAGTTAAATAGAAAGCCTTCTGGGATATTTGTAGACAATCTTCCCTGGAACATTGTTTAAATTCTAGGGATTATAAACCTAAAGTCCCTTTCAAGATAGCAGTTAATTTTATTCCAGAGCAAATATCACTTTATTTCTCTCACTACAGGAGTAGATTATGGTCATCTAATTTAGCTTCCAAGTGTCAAAGGATTCGGTGACCGTTCTGGGAAACACATCCTGCAATACACCAACTTGTTCATCAGAACTCTTCCACTCACCACATGCAGAACTGACACACGTTTTTCTTAGTGATTTAAACTATCTTTCTTCCATATAATTTTTATTTAGACACTCCATACATGTATGTGCATGTTTCCATAATACTGTAAGGTTAAACTAAACGCAACATATCAAACCATTTTCAAGATTTCACAGAGTTACCTAAAATATGGTAAAAATATGTAAGGAACAACGATTATATTTAAATATATACTGGAAAAGCTTATTATAGTTTAAATGTTAATAGAGTAAACTTTATTTAGAGGAATGATTCAGATTTACAGAGGCCAATATATTGAAGTAGATTTTTCTTGAAACATCATGGTTAAAAATATTGCTATGGAATAACAGTTTGACACATTTAAATGCAGTTTGTGTTTGTAATGATATCTGATGCTATTCTAATCAGCATGAAGAGACTACAAAACAAATTTTAATAAGGCAAATAGACTCTTCCAAAGGTAGATATTAGCTAGTAGCTTATGTGCTAGAAATTTAATGACTGCAGAAGTCACTTGTGAAATAAAATGTAGCAGAGTTAATAGATATAGATTGAAAGTTAGTGACTCTTAATATGTGTTAAAAGTAGATGAAATAATTGGAAAAAACAAGATTGTACTTTGTACACAGAAATCAATAGAAAGAATAAGTCACAAATTTTTATATTGACAATACTGGGCTGAATTGGTTACTTGTTTGTGATTTTATTAATATTCCCACTTGGTTGGGCACACATGCATTCTTTCCAAGAAAAGATAAAAACTCTAAGCTCTTTATTACATTGGGTACTGTTTATGGTAGTTTGAATGAGAATTACCCCCATAGAATCAGTTAGTTTAATACATGGTCCCTAGTTGGTGGAAAGGTTTTGAAAAGATTAAATTGCCTGGCCTTCTTGGAGGAGTCATGTGTTTGTACTGGGACTTTAAGATTCAAAAGTCTATGGCAGCCCTAATTTACTTTTTATCACTGCCTCCAAATTGCAGATAAAATGTAAGTTCTTATATTGCTCCAGTGTCATGCCTGTCTACTGCTATGGTCCATGCACAGATGATCATGAAATTATTCTTTGAAATAGTATACAAGCCCCCTCTTGAATTATTTCTTTCATAAATTGCCTTTTTTCATTGTGTCTCTACATAGCAATAGAATAATAAATAAGACAGATAACTAAAGCTATGAATAGAAATAAACTCTGTGCATCTCTTCAATAAAAGAAAGATATTTTGTGTTAGCATTTTCATTCTGATGTATTCCATACTGAAGCCTTAAATCTAGTTCCCATAAATTACCATCAATTAAGAAAGGTATCACAGTAGAGTAAAGTGTCCCTACAGATGCATTCAATGTTACTCAAAGTACCAAGAGTATGATAGTCCACTTTATCCAAATGTTAGAGTACTTAAAATGAAATGGTATCAAAAGTCTTTATTATGTCTTGTTAATCTCAAATTTGATAAAACATAAGCAAGTGCTTCTATTAGTCATGGTTTTGTAGAGTACGAGAACTTATAGAATGAATTTTTATATAAAGAAAAAGGGTATTTATTATGGTTAATAGTTCGTGGTCCAGCTAATCTAACAATGACTACATGTGAAGAAAAGATCAAAGAATCCAGTAAGCATTCAGTACAGGAGGCTGGATGTCTCTGCTAATCTTAAGTATACACTGGAGTCTCCAAAGAAGCAGACTTTAATGCCTGTAAAGAAAGAATTTGCTAGTGAGAGCAAAAATGAGGAGGCAAATACAGATTTCTTCTTCCATGTCCTTTATATAGTCGTCCAGTACAAGGTGGGGCTAAGATTACCAGTGGGTCTTTCCACCTCAAAAGACATGAATAAAGGTGCATCTTCTCACCTCAAAACTCTTCATTAGAAGTCAATCTTCCCATTTCAAATGATTTAATTAAACAGAAAATCCCTTACACATATGCCCAACTAATTTTGAGTTATAGTTAATTCTACCTGTACTCAAGTTGACTTTCAGCAATTGCCACACAGTACTATATAGAAGAAACAAAAGGGATAAATTTATGGTAGAAAAGTATCATCTGGGATAGATGTAAAACAGAGGCATTCTGATATGTGTACAATGCAGAGATTAAAATACAAGAAAAAGAACATGTTAAACAAATTAAAATCACTTTAATGGGTTATAATACATTTGAATATTTATGACAGATGGATATGGTGACCTGTATTTCATAGCTAAAATTTTCTTTTCTTTTTTACTTTTACAGTGAGCTTCAAGGACCAAATTTTATTTGAGCAGACTGAATGAGAGTTGACCATTGGTGCTTCCTACAGTTTACATAACTGTATAAAATCCTGTGTATATGGAAGACATGAAAGTAGAAGGGAAACTGTCTAGAGGATTAACGGGATAGGAAGGAGAGAGGGGAAGGAAAATATGTCCACAATATAATATATATTTGAAGAAAACATTTTTGAGCAATACAATACTATGCTCAATAAACATACACAATAAAAATTGTTTTAAATAATAGAAATTTCAGTCAAAACAAAACTGTAGAAGTTATACTACAAACCAAACTAAAGTTTTGAATAGTATTTCTTAAAAGCGACTCTCTTTTGTTCTTTCCCCTTGGTGCCAACAACTCTACCAGGCTCTTAGTAATTGCTGCAGGTTTTTGAGGGGAGGAGAGTCAGTTGCTAGGATTTCTCTCTCACTGTTAAAGGCTCCTAATATAATGTGAAAGTTGAAATAAGGGTTAAAAAAAGGATAGGAAGTGGAAACAACATGTGTCATCACTGACTGCACAGACTGTCAAATAGAACAGTAGAGATTCTTGGTTATCTTGCTATAGAGCAATGATTAGAAAATATACTGATTGATAATATTTATATTAGAGATAAACTATTGAGACACAGGTAGATCCTATGGCTTATTTTCACTTATACCACATGGCAAAGATGCTAGGAGTATGCTCTGATAATTATGTAATGAAATTTTCTCCAAAACGAGCAATACACATTTATTTCAATGGTTCAGCAAATATATATATATACATATTGATGTATATGCCATACATGCATACATGGAGAATAAGGCACAAAGCAAACAGTATGATACTAAAATTGGGAATCTATGCAAAAGTATTAAAAACTTGACCTGGCTAGAGTGTCTGCTCTCAAACCAGATCTTTGAATGTGATCACTTGCCAGAGCAACCATGTTTCTGGAATAAAATTTCTCTACAATCCATCATCAAAATTCTCCACATGCATGAGAATTTTGATAACCAAAATGATGCCATGACATCTCAATCTGTCAGACAAAACTGTAATCCCATCTTTCTTCCTTGGCAACAGTAATTTCATAGAAGACAAAAATGGCAGTAGGCCTCGAGTTAGAAGGACTGGAGAAGTTACAATCCAAATTCTGAATTCTGTCTCTGCTCACAAGAAACACAGAGCAACAAACCACACTAACTGCAGTTCATCATCAGTTCTATGTACTAAAATATGCCGAAGAAAGCAGGTTTCCACTCAATAAATGTGGAGTAGCTGGAAGATGCTTCTGCCTGTACCATAGATTCTCAGGATGCTGGTCTCAGCAGAGCTCTGCAGATCTCACTCTGTGAATCTACCCCTATTTTCTGGGGGTAGCCTGTTTTAATACTCTCACTAACATCATCCTGAACCAGAGTTTTGCAGGGAATAGAATGGATGAGGGAAGGACTCTTAGCTAGTAACTCTACATCTAGAAGACAGTTTACCCTGATATTCAAGAGTCCATATGTACATTTCTGATAAAATACTTGTGCACAAAGTTTATTACATATCATTTGAACTTTATAAATACCCTAAATGAGATTATGAAGTTAAAAGCATGGTGAATATAGAAGAATTGACAGAAAAGGTTTCTCTTGAACATACAATTGTGAAGCTATGTCTGGATAATTTAAGCTTAAATCATGTTGTTAGGCTGACGGTAGTTGCTAACACAGGGATTCTCAACCTTCCTTATGCTGTGACCCTTTAATATAATTTTGCATAATGTGGTGACCCCCAACCTTAAAATTATTTTTACTGCTACTTTATACATATAAATTTTTACTGTTATAAATCATAATGTAAATGTCTGTATTTTCTAATAGTCTTAAGGATGCCTGTGAAAGTAGAGTTGGGCCCCTAAAAGGGTTATGATTTACAAGTTAAGAATCATTGCACTAACAGCATTTCTGACCTCTCCACATGTTGTGGAACCCCTATAGGAGATATATATATATATCCACACAAGTAGTCTGATCAATAACCCTTTTACAAAAGGCTGAGTTCATTGGGTGATACCAGCTGATGTGGCCAGCAGTGCTTCCCTTATTCAGAAAATACCATAGATTAGCAATCTGCTCTGAGATGGGAACCCTCTTTTTAATCCCATTAAGGCCTGCCTAAAGGTAAAAGTTGAAAATAAATATGATAGACCTGTGGGAATCAACTTTAAAAAGAATGTTGGAGGAATACTTGCCTCTTTAATCTGATACATATGAAAACATTCTAAAATACTCCTTAATGTGAATCCTCAGATTTTACTTCTGAGCCTCTTTACACTCTGAACCCAGAAAGAATAATCCCCTATCCCTTGTTTTTTATCATTGTGCATGTTTCGTGAACCCCCAAATACCATCAAGGAGCCAATTCTGGTGAAATCACACCAGGGTCTTTTTAAATTCAAGTTGGAGCTTGGCCCCACCATTGACCCTGATGCAGCAGGATGGGAAGGTGAAGCCCTGAGCCCAGTTTCAAGCAAATATTTATAGCGGTGACCAGGCAAGCAAGGGGACTTCTAGCTTGGTACCCACCTGAATGGAGGGCTGTTATGTATTTTTGCTGTCTTTTAAAATAATTGGCTGTTTCTGAAAGCCAAATCATAAACTTAACTTATGCTTTCCTCCTGATTGGTGGTTGTTAGTGCCTGGGACAGGCTAGTTAAAGAATAACCTGGAATCTGGTGCTAAGTGCAGGTTTATTGGTTAACTCGAGTTCAACCTTAAGTCAGGTTTTCTAAGATGCAGTTTAAATCCTAGATCTGTTCTCTTATTATTTTCTTCCTTATTACTGCTACAATTCACAGATTCTTTGATCATCCTTTCAGGACACTCACACTATCTCTGAAGTCACTTATTCACTGCTTACAGCTGCTTAGACACCACTAAGATAAACTGAATTGCTTTCTTGACTTCTCAGAAAAATACCTCACCCTTTTTTTCCTTCCATTTCAATTGCTTCTTCCTTGAAACTGACTAGATATCCATCATGTCTGCTCTGTTGTTTTTTTTTTTAACCTAATACATTATCTTCAAATTCCCTAATATATCTTTTAAAAAAGTATTTCATGTAAGAGAAAGTACCTGGAAAAAGGCAAATGATGTATCCCTTGGTGACAGCACAAGGAACTTTTGAAAGCTTCTCTGAGAGTATCACCATCAGAAAGATACCAAAAGGGATTTGGAAGACACCTTTCCCTAAATTGAGTTTCTGATAATATCACTTTATCGGCATACACCAGGACCATACCTGATGAGAAGCAGAAGCAGAAAACCCACTGTGCCAAGGACAGCTCAACCCACAGGAATGTTGACATAATAAACATAAATTGCTTTAACAGACTTGGTATTTTATAAACTGTTACACCAGCAGAAAACAATCTTACTTGATAAAAAATAATGAGATAAGCAGTGTTTACAATTACTCAGTTTCATAAGAGTTGTTTTCAAAATAAAGGTTCCATTGCAGAACTGATATTTCAAAAACCTATGTTCTTGACAGCTGGCCATCTGCCTTAGAAAATATACAGCTTTTGATAAGCAGACAGGGTTACTAACTAATGATGCTAATCATTCTGTAAAAGTTTATTATATTTTGTGCTTGTGCTACTTTGTTCATTTATGTACATTTCTTGTGATGTTAAGTAATTCAACAAAGAAATCTCCACAGTGTTGACTTTACAATTAAGCCAGCAAATGGATTAAAATTAACCCATATGTCTAAATAAACTATGCACCTGTTTTTAACTAAAGTTTAATTCTTTGTTTGGCTAGTTGAGTGCTAACAATACAAGATGTTAATTAGATGTACTTCTCTCTATCTCCCCCTCTCTCTTTCTCCCTCTTTCTCTTCTTAAATAATATGCTCTTCTTTATCAAACATCATATATCGAGCAAATTTTGCATGAGAACCTCAGAGGAGGAAGAAAATAACTAGAAAAGTAGACCTCTTCAACCCTTACTCAGATTTGACAAAATAAGTCACATTTATTCTGTTCCTTTGTTTAAAACAAGTCCAAACTCATATCAAAAGTCAGTGGATAAGAAAATATTGTTCATTTCTAAATAGGAGGAATCCTATTATGAAATTAAAGAAAATTAAATAATTAAAGAAAATTGTGGTCATTTTTTTATTCTTCTACCTAATGAATTCTGAATATGAATCTCAAGAATATACTTGCCATTAAAACCATAAAAGTTATCTAAGTGATAGTGTCTTAAACTGTAATCCTGGACCCCACATGAAGTAGTATGACTAAGTATGGTAATTGCACAAATTTGAAAACAGTAATAAATAACATGATAAAAATATTCTTCAAAAGCATATTCGTAAACAATCTGAAGTGTACTCTGTAGCACTTGCTTGATTGTAGAACTTCCCTAGTTCTGAATATACACTGCAGGACACATGTATATGGTTTATAATATCCAGAGCCAATGAATGCTTCATGAAACACTTCATCTTGGACAAGACTACTGTGGAGTCTGAATTATGGTCTCTTCCCTGTAGATATGAAGTTTTCTGATCTTACAGAAAAATCATGAAAAATAAAGGCATTAGTAAATTTCTAAAATCATTCCTTAATAAGTATATATCAAATTAGTATGTCTCTGGATTTTATGTTTTAGAATGTTTGATTTTTAAAATTTTTATTTGAGTTATTGGGTTTGTTTGATAAATAAAATCATGAACTGGATTCTATCTTGTAATTAGAACACAATTCCCCAGGATTCTGAAGTGGTCTTAAACTACTTCTAATCTACTGTATTATATAGTATACATATATATGTTTATAAATGCATGCATATTATATATATACATATATGTTTATATATACATATATATGAATGATGTGCTATTCTATTAATGATGACTTTAAAATCAAAACAGCAGACTAAAAACACTGACAAACTCAAACACTTGATTATTAAATATTTATAAAAATTTTAATTTTTCATATAAAAAGCTGCATTTATCTCATTAATATATAATACTCTTTTAATAATCAATTAATAAGTGTGTATTATATTTACCGTAATTACTTTACAAGAAATTAAGTAATTACTTAATTACTTTAACTATATGTATAATTATTGTCTGTAAATGCTTGATTTTTGCATTTAATTTATGTTCTTATACGTGAAGGATTATGCAAAAAAATCCATTCTGAAAAAAAAAATCACAGTATGTTTAAGAAACTGTGACCTAAAGAAAGTAGAATGGTTATGAGAAGGCTCTTCTAGACAGCATGTGTAATTAAATATTAAATACTGTGGCATACTCATATTCTGGTGGTCCTGTGAATTAAAATGAAGGGATGATGTGAGACAAGCCCTGTTCTATCACAGAGCCAAACAACCTAATACATATGCTAGATTTTTAAAACTACTCTCTCTTTTTCCCCCTGTCTTTCTCTCCATACACATGTATATGTATGTGTATGCATACGTGTATATAAGTCTGCATATGGGGTGACCTTAAACCCACAATCTTCTTGCCTCAGTGTGCTGGGTGGCTTATTCACTTTTAACAGTAAATGTTTGGAACAGGTTTCATTACTCACAATTCAGAACAAATTCTCAGAGAACATTCAAGGTCAATTCCCTCATTTTATATGCTCTCCCTAATCCCAGTCATAGGGATTTTACTCCCATAATTATAGCATATGATATGTCACAGATGACATTAAGGAAGAGAGATTATACACTCAGCCCTGACCTAATTGCATAAACACATCACATTTGTGTTTACTAGCTAGATGCAGCTTGAAAGCACAGAAAGAAATCCATAATGAAAGGATATTTCTTCTGACCTTAAAAATCTAGGGGACAGAATCTCATTTATTTAGAGATGGAATAAAAATAAGTGAACTCCAGCAAATTCAGTGTATAAGGGCAAGGATCCTAGCTCCAGGTAAGAGGCTTTGCGAAGTACCTCAGATTTTAACTTTTGAGACTATGAACATGGAAGTCAGTCTAGTAGAAAGTGTCAATGTTACTGTTTTAAAGCTGTAATTGAGAGTACATTTTATGGTATTAACAGACTAATTGTTCTACAAAAACTGAATGGGCTAACTTACTATTATTTTTTCTATGCAAAGCTTTTTCTTTGGGCGGCTACAAAGTTACGTATATAATAATGCAGAATATTTTTTTACATATATATGGCAGTTCTTTCTTGTTTGCTTGTTTTCTTTTCAATTAAAGTTATTTTTGTTTTTCATAATATTTGATGGAATACTGACTAGTAACCCATTTTGTAGATGCACCACATTTTCTTTATCCATTATTTGTAATAGCCAATTTTTGGCTATTACAAATAAAAGTACTATGATCATAACTGAGCAAGTGTCTTGGTGAGATGCTAGAGCATCTTTAGGGTATATGTCCAGGAGTGGTATAGTTGGGTCTTGAGGTATGACTATTCCCAGTTTTCTGAGAAACAGCCAAATGAATTTCCAGTGTGTTTGTACCAGTTTGCAATGGGGGAGTGTTCCTCTTGCTTCACATCCTCACCAATATGTCCTATCACTTAAGATTTTTACCTTAGCTATTCTGACCCATGTAACATGAAGTCTCAGAGTTGTTTTGAATTGCATTTTCCTGATGACTAAGGACTTTCGTGGGAAAGGGGAGGGACCCAAGAATCAATGGGGATGAGGTATAGCATTGGACATATGAAACCTGAGCCAACCATTTCCTGTAGCCAGGCAAAAATCTCAATGGAGTGATATAGGACATCATCTCACCCACAATACTTTCACCCCAATATTTATCCTATCTACAAGAAATTAGGGATGGAGCAGAGACCAAGGGAATGGCCAACCAATAACCAGCCCAACTAGTGATTTATCCCATGCACAAGCACCTATCCCTGACACTATTGATACTCTGTTATGCTTGGAGACATAAGTCTATAGCATGGCTGTTCTCTGAGAGATTCTGCCCAGCATCTGACTCAGAGGGATGCAATTACCCACAGACAGATGTTGTATGGTGCTTGGGAACTCTTGTGTAAGAATAGGAGGAAGGAAGGAGATAGGGAGACCAAGAGGATCAACTAACTTGGATCTTTGGGGCTCTCAGAGAGAAAACCACAACCAAAGAACAAACTTGGATTGGACCAACCATTCCCCTTTCTGCACATATGTAGCAGATGTGCTTCTGGGTCTTCATATAGGATCTGAACTAGAGTAGTGGCTATACCAAAAGCTGTTGCTTATATGTTCTTCTAACTGAGCTATTTTCGGGGGCCTCAGTAGCAGAGGACTTGATGTGTCAGGATGAAGAGATACCAAAGAACCTCCACTCTTTTGGAGGAAAAGGGGAGAAGAGAGTGTGAAAAATTGTTGGAAGGAAGGAGTGACTAGAGGAAGGGCAGTGAGCAGGATATAAAGTGAATTTATAAAAGTAATAAATAAAATTAATTAGTTTTTTCCTTTTCTCACACAAGAAATCCAGACTATACTTTTCCCTTCCTTTCCACACAGTTCCTTGCCACCATCCATCCCATCCGTATTTACTTTTTTTCTGTCTCTTACTAGAAAACAAATGGACAGCTAAGGCATAATAATAAAATATAATATGATAAAAAAAAGAATGCATTGGAATAAGACAACACAGAATGAAAGAGCCCAAGAGAAGACACATGTTATAGATATAATGAGAGGCCCATTAGACACTCAGGAAACTCATATAATAAATAAAATAGGTGTCATAATATATACCAAAAGATCTATACATTTAAGAGAGAGGACAGAGACACAGAGACAGAAAGACAGAGAGACAAAAACAAAGAGACACAGAGAAAGAATGATAAAAGAAAATAAATACTAAGATATAATTATTTTTTTCAAAAAGCCCTGACATGACATTATGAAACATGGAACATTGAGTGATGCTGTTGAGTATTTAATGTTGGCCACTCATTACTGGACAAACAGCTTGTTATTAAGAGTACTTTGTTTCCCCAGTGAAATTCTTTTGGAAAATAATTAAATTTCATTTGCGAGTGGATATTATAAGATAGCTTCCTGGTAATAGATGTGTGTGTGTGTGTGTGTGTGTGTGTGTGTGTGTGTGTGTATCCCACTTCTATGAGCTCTGGGATACCATTCAGAGCTGCCCCAGGACACCCTGTACATGCTGTACCAGTCTCTGTGAATTCGTATGTGCATCAATACTGTTTTTTCACAAGGCCTTGTTTTCTGTGGTTCTCTATCTACACTAGCTCTTACAGTCTTTCTATATTTGTTTCAGCAGGTTATCTGAGCTCTGAGTGTAGGGGTTTGAAGGCTACACCCATTTTATGATGAGTGTGTCAAGGTTTTTCATCTGTTCATCATGTCTGTCTGTGTATTGTTGGTTTTGTTCCAATCTGCTACAGGAAGAAGCTATTCTGATGATACCTGAGAAAAGCATATATACTTTTTATATTCTGTGTCTTCATTTTATTGTTTTTGTTTCTTATTGGATATTTTATTTATTTATATTTAAAATGTTATCCCCTTTCCCAGTTTCCCTCTTGGAAACCCCATATACCATTATCAACCCACCCCACTTCTATGAGGGTGCCCCTTCCAGTCCCATCCATCCCTGTATCCCCACCTTGGCATTTCTCTACTGGATCATAAAGCTCTCAGAGGACCAAGGGCTTCTCCTTCCATTGATGTCTAAGAAGGTCATCCTCTGCTACATATGCGGCTGGAACCATGACTCTCTCCATGTATGCTTTTTGGCTGGTGGTTCCAACCCACGGAACTCTGGGGGATCTGGTTGGTTGGTATTGTTGTTCTTCCTATGGCATTGCAAGCCCCTCCAGCTCCTTCAGTCCTTTCTCTAACTCTTCCATTGGGGAACTCATGCTCAGTCCACTGGTTGGCTGTAAGCATCCACCTCTGTATTTGTCAGGCTCTTGCAGAACTTCTCAGGAGACAGCTATATAAGGCTCCTTTCAGCAAGCACTTCTTGGCGTCTGAAGTAGTGTCTGGGTTTGAAGTCTGTATATGGAATGGATCTCCCAGTGGGGAACTCTCAGTGGCCCTTTATTCAGTCTCTGCTCGACACTTTTCACCATATTTGCTCCTGCGAGTATTTTGTTCTTTCTTCTAAGAAGGACCAATACACCCACACCTTTTTCTTGGGCTTCATGTGGTCTGTGAATTATGTCTAAGTTATTCCCAGATTTTGGGCAATATCTACTTATCAGTGAGTACATACCATGTGTATTCTTTTCTGATTGGGTTCCTTTCACTCAGGATGATATTTTCTAGTTGCATCTATTTGCCTAAGAATTTCATGAAGTCATTGTTTTTAATAGCTGAGTAGTACTGCATTGTTTAAATGTACCACATTTTCTGTATACATTCCCCTGTTGATGAACATCTGGATTCTTTTGAGCTTCTGGCTATATAAATAAGGCTGCTATGAAGATAGTGGAACATGTGTCCTTGTTTTATGTTGGAGCATCTTTTGGGTATATGCCCAGGAGCGGTACAGGGGGGTCCTCAGGTAATACTATGTTCAATTTTCTGAGGAACTGCCAGACAGCTTTCCAGAGTGGTTATATCATCTTGCAATCCTACAAACAACAGAGGAGGCTTCTCTTTCTACACATGCTAGCTAGCATCTGCAGTCACTTGAATATTTGATCTTAGCCATTCTGCCAGGTGTGAGGTGGAATCTCAGGGTTGTTTTGATTTGCATTTCCCTGATGATTAAGGATGTTAAACACTTCTTTAGATGTGTCTAGGCTGTTCGTTATTCCTCAGTTGAAAATTCTGTTTAGCTCTGCACCACATTTTTAATAGTTTTTGTTTTTATTCTCTAGAGTCTAACTTCTTGGGTTCTTCAAATATATTGGACATTAACCCTCTATCGAATGTAGGGTTGGTAAAGATCTTTTCCCAATCTCTTGGTTGCTGTTCTTTCTTATTGACTGTGTTTTTTGCCTTACAGAAGCTTTGCAATTTTATGAGGTCCCATTTGTCTATTGTTGCCATTGGTGTTCTGCTCAGAAAATCTCCCCCCTTGACCATGTGTTTGATGCTCTTCCCCACTTTCTCTTCTATTTCCTGATAATATCACTTTATGGACTCAGACCAGAAACGTACTTAATGAGAAGCAGAAGCAGAGAACCCACTGTTCCAAGGTCAGCTTCAGTGTATCTGGTTTTATATGAAGGTGCTTGATCCTCTTGGACTTGAACTTTGTGCAAGGAGGTAAAAATGGATCTTTTTGCATTCTTCTACATGCTGACCTCAGTTGAACCAGCACCATTTGTTAAAAAAGCTGTCTTTTTTTCTACTGGATGGTTTTAGCTCCTTTGTCAAAGATCAAGTGACCATAGGTGTGTGGGTTTATTTCTAGGTCTTCAATTCTATTCCATTGATCTTCCTGCCTCTCTCTGTACCAATACCATGCAGTTTTTTACCCTCCCTCCCACTATTGCTCTGTAATACAACTTAAATTCCAGGATGGTGATTTTCCCAGAAGTTCTTTTATTGTTGAGAATAATTTTTCACTGTCCTGGGTTTTTTGTTATTCCAAATGAATTTGCAAATTGCTCCTTCTAACTCTATGAAGAATTAAGTTGGAATTTTGATGGGGATTACATTGAATCTATAGATTGCTTTTGGCAAAATGGCTATTTTTATTATATTAATCTTACCAATCCATGAGCATGTGAGATCTTTCCAATCTGTGATAGTCTTTGATTTCTTTCTTCAGAGACTTGAAGCTGTTGTACATATTTTTCACTTGCTTAGTTAGAGTCACACCTAGGTATTTTATATTATTTGTGACTATTGAGAAGGATGTCATTTTCCAGGTTTCTTTCTCAGCCTATTGATCCTTTGATTAGAGGAAGGCTACTGATTTGTTTGAGTTAATTTTATATACTTCCACTTTGCTGAAGTTCTTTATCAGGTTTAGGAGTTCTTTGGTGGTTATTTGTGGTTACTTAAGTATGCTACCATTTCATCTGGAAATAGTGATACTTTGACTTCTGCTTTTCCAATTTGTATCCCTTTGACCTCCTTTCGTTGTCTAATTGCTCTGGCTAGGATTTCTAGTACTATATTGAATAGGTAGGAAGAGAGTGGACAGCCTTGTCTAGTCACTGATTTTAGTGGGATTGCTTCCAGTTTCTCTCCATTTAGTTTGATGTTGGCTACTGTTTTGCTGTATATTGCTTTTACTATGTTTAGATATGGGCCTTGAATTCTTGTTCTTTCCAAGACTTTTATCATGAAGGGGTACTGAATTTTGTCAAATGCTTTCTCAGCATCTAATAAAATAATCATGTGTTTTTTTCTTTTGTTTCTTTTAGTTTGTTTATATAGTAGATCACATTGATGGATTTATTGAACCATCCCTGCATACCTGGGATGAAGCCTACTGGATCGTGGTGAATGATAATTTTGATGTGTTTTTTGGATTCAGTTTGTGAAAATTTTATTGAGCATTTTTGCATCGATGTTCATAAAAGAAATAGTTCTGAAGTTCTATTTGTTGGGTCTTTGTGGGCTTTAGGTATAAGCATAAATGTGGCTTCATAGAACAAATTGGGTAGTGCTCATTTGGTTTTTATTTTGTGAAGTAGTTTAAAGAGAACTGATATTCAGTCGTCTTTGAAGGTCAAATAGAACTCTGCACTAAACCCATCTGGTCCTGGGCTATTTATTTATTTATTTATTTATTTATTTGTTAGTTTTTGGTTGGGAGACTTTTAATGACTGCTTGTATTTCTATAATAGTTATTTGGCTATTTAGATGGTTTATCTGATCCTAATTTAACTTGGGTACCTGGTATCTGTCTAGAAAATTGTCCTTTTTATCCAGATTTTTCAGTTTTGTTGAGTATAGGCTTTTTAGTAGGATCTGATGATTATTTGAATTGTCTTGGTTTCTGTTACTATGCCTCCCTTTTCATTTCTGATTTTGTCAGTTTGGATACTGTCTCTGTGCCCTCTGGTAAGTCTGTCTTATCTTGTTGATTTTCTCAAAAATCATTTGCTGGTTTTATTAATTCTTTGTATAGTTTTTTTTTTTCTACTTGGTTGATTTCAGTCCTGAGTTTGAGTATTTTTAGCTGTCTACTCCTTTTGGGTTGTATTTGCTTCTTTTTGTTCTAGAGCTTTCAGGTGTTCTGTCAAGTTTCTAGTGTATGCTCTCTCCAGTTTCTTTTTGCAGGCACCCAGAGCTATGAGTTTTCCTCTTAGTACTGCTTTCATTGTGTCCCATATGCTTGGGTATGTTGTGCCTTCATTTTCATTAAATTCTAATAAGTCTTTCATTTCTTTCTTCATTTCTTCCTTTACCAAGTTATCATTGAGTAGTGTTGTTTAGCCTCCATGTATATGTGGGCTTTCTATTGGTTTTGTTCTTATTGAAGACCAACCTTAGTCCTTGGTGATTTGATAGAATTCCTGAGATTATTTCAGTCTTCTTGTATCTGTTAGGGCCTGTTTTGTGACCAACAATATGTTCAATTTTGGAGAAGGTACCATGAGGTGCTAAGAAGAAGGTGTAGTTTTTTGTTTTAGGATGTAATATTCTATAGATATCTGTTAAATCTATTTAGTTCATCACTTCTGTTAGTTTTAGGGTATCTTGGTTTAGTTTCTGTTTTTATGATCTGTCTATTGCTGAGAGTGGGGTGTTGAAGTCTCCCACTATTATTGTGTGAGGTGAAATGTGTGCTTTGAGCTTTAGTCAAGTTTCTTTTATGAATGTGTGTACCCTTGCATTTTGAGCATAGATGTTCAGAATTGAGAGTTCATCTCAGTAGATCTTTCCATTGTTATGCATATTGATTTGTGAGCACTGCATTATATCATTAGGAGTTATATTATTACTACTTCCTGCTGCTGTTGTTGTTTTCTTTTAGAACAACAATATTTAGTTTTAGTTATGTCCTTGGACTGTCTAGTCTCAGGTTGCTGATTAGTCAATCAATTTTGGATATGGGTCCTATCTCCTGAAGTGGAATTTCAGTCATATCAGATATCAGTTGACTACCTCCATTATCTTTGGCCCACCATTGTCCTAGATATCTTTCAGGCAAGATATCATTGTAGATAAAAAGATTTTGTGTTGGCTTAGTATTTATGTTTCTTATCTTCCTTAGTAAAGGAAGGTAGCATGCAGAGTACCTCCCTTTACTAAAGACCCTAACATATAGGAGTGAAGGCTCTATGTAGTGACAAACTTTACTTCTATTAGTTTAATTAATTGTATAGTTGTCTTCATCAGTGGGCCACTGATATCAATTTGAAAAAAAAAAAACCTATAGCTTTAGGAAAAGCCTGGTTTGTTTGGGAATTTTCATAGGATCCTGGCTCAGCTGTTAAATGCTAAGTTCACAATGAAAACATGGTAGTTACTGAAGGTTGCAAGACAATATATCCAGCTTTCATAATGCTAACATCAACTTCTCTTTAAAAGTTATGTCAATTTTAATTTAGAGGTCTTTATACAAATGTAAGTATTGATAAATTGATTTTTCTTCTCACTCATTTAACTTACAAATATATAGCATGTATCAGGTTGAATTATGTATGTGAACATTTGTGCTTCCAATAGCTAACAATTACTCACAAGATATATGTGACAACTTTTCAATACATCCTTTGGATCTGCAGAACAAAGAGATCAAATCAAGTGTAATCTAGGTGATGAAAAGTTTTCAGTATAGAAATACCACTAGGTATTTACATGACTTCAAGCAGGATGTATTTTCCCCCTGAGAACCTATTGATCTATGTACTACTTTATTTACATAAATGATTTTGTACTAAATTCAGTGAAATCAATTAGAGATTTGAATGCTCTGACCACTTAAAACATCCATTTAAATATTTGAATTTGTTCCCAAATTTCTCCTGGAATTCAATTAAAATTTTGTCTCTCAATAAATATTATATCTTATGTCAATACATATTAGATGCAATTTGAGGTTTTTTATTGTTTTATAGTACTATGTTCCAAGTATCATCTCCTTGCCATCCTGACTTTGTTATGTCAAACATAACAAACATATGTTATTCTCTCTCTCTCTCTCTCTCTCTCTCTCTCTCTCTCTCTCTCACTCACTGTCTCTCTCTCTCCCTGTCTCTCTCTCTCTCAGTATGTGTGTGTGAGGGGGAAGTGTAGTATTGGGATTTTGAGCTGAGGGCTTTCATACTAGGCAAGTCTGTCCTCAGAGATGCATCCAAAATTTGATTATTTCTTTCAAAATTGATACAATTGATTATAATTTCTAGAATAGTGTTTTAGAAGCCATGTTATTTTACCTATGTTTTATAACAGAAATTTTATTTCTTGTATTGAAGTAGAAAACAAGGCTGTCTCAAGAAATGTATGTGTTACTAAAGAATAATTGCCATTAAATATTTTAAAAAGTAGTAGTAGTATAAACCCATGTTATTAAACAAGCTGTAAGGAGAAATAAAAAAAAATATGTGAGTATGGCATTGTGGATTGGCTTATCACAGATAGTAACCTAGATAAGAGAGTTATATGAGGAGAAAGATTCAAATAAGTAGGACAAAAATAATGTTAGATGTTCATGTGAACAAAAATATATAAATTTCATTCACAGCAGTAAGCATAAACACAGCAAATACTAAAAACAAACAAAGTACCTACAAAAAAAATGTACCAGAAAGGAATGGGCAACATGAAGGCAAAAATATTTTCAGTTGAATTGGCCATATAAGTAAAAAACAAATTATAATGGTCTTTAAAATACAGGCATCAGATAACAATAAATCATGTATATGCATGGAACTGACATAGAAATAATAATTTTAGGTAGATAAATGAGATGGACAAAGTTAGATAGATAGATAAATAGATAGATATAGATAGATAAATATCAGTTTGAACTGTCTGTAAAGCAAAAGTTTCTAAAGACAAAGAAATAAAATAATTATAATTTTAGGCAGTCATTAGTTTATTGGATCTAATCGAGTCCAAATAGTAAAACCAAAAAGTAAAGATTCTATAAAATATAGAAGTTACAATAGAGATGAATTGTTACCATTATGTTTAAGACATAATTCAAAGGATAGCTGTAATCGAAAATCAAGCTCATGTCTGGAGGATATATAACTGTAGAAAATATAAATCAAAGGTGACCTACTTTAGCTTTAAAGCCCAACAAGAAAACCCTGAGAAACAGACTTTACAAATTTTAAGAGCAAATTATTCTCATGAAATTTTTGTGGAATTTATAACAATAAACACTTATATACAAAAGTAAGAAATATCTGAAATGATTGATGTCTATTGACACTCCAACAGAAATAAAGATAACAAATAAAGCTTAAATTGATACCATATAGGTACAGTGATAATAAGAAACTATTGTGGTTAATCATATGTTAAGTTTTCAGACAGTAGAGAAAATTGATAAATGCGTTAACAAATGCAACCTACCAAGACAGAAAAAAGGGTAAAGAAATCCTGTATTGATTTGCTCTTAGCTAAAATTATACAAATGGTTACATGTAAAATGACATATATGTATATATACATCTCTTATCCTGCCAGATGAAATCTCATATCAGAACATAATCTACAATAATCTAAGTGGCACTAAAAAATCAGACCTCCATTCAGATGTGATTATACACAAAATGAGATAGTAGTCCTTAAAAAAAAACTGCTCATAAATTATGTTGGTTTTGAGAAAGATGATACAAGAATATCTATATTTAGAATAAAGAAGAAAGAAATACAGTATTCTCCTTTGTGCTCTCTTCCTTTTTCTTTTAGATCTCTGTCCCTCTATTTCTCAGTCTACCTCTCCTTTTCTTACCATGCTAACGCAATGAGGCAGGAGTGAGTCAGTGAGTGGGGAAGCACCCTCATAGAAGCAGAGCAGATGGGGGATGATAGGGACTTTGTGGAGGAAATAGTGGGAAGGGAGATAACATTTGACATGTAAATAATTAAAATCATCAATAAAAAAGAATATATATAATACTGTTTCCAACTTTGGATCTAAGTAATTGACTCATAACTGTTCTTCACAAGGAGGAATTACACAAAAAGACACACTTCCAGAGTTGGGATAAATGAAATAACTCTACATGACAAAACAATTGACAATAATGCAGAAGCCAGTAAATCAAGGTAAATATTAGTTGTGATGTCATCCTGAGTGTTTATACCTTGAGAGATGAATGAAAAACACTCTTTACATCTCTGATCTTCCTTAAAAAAATATTGTAACTTATGTGATCATAATAAAACTCAGAGAAATTCTATACAAGGACATTATATAAAGTATTTGACATGGCAGATTCTAAACAGTAAACGCCATTAAGCAAAAAGAAAACTAAATAAAATAGCTGGAAATTACATAAAACCAAATGGAAGAAGGTATCTACAAGTGCAATCCTGGGATATGAAAAATTAATTAAAATTTGAATTGATAATGTAGTGATTGTGTTGATAATGTTGATCAGATCAGTCAGTGATCATAACATCTTGACCATATGTAAATAGGATGACAATGATAGAGAAACATTTAGTGGAACATATGGAAACTAGAAACTATTTCTTTAACCTTAATATTTTTTCAGTAGACCTAAAATAGTTCTAAAATTAGTTCATATATATATATTAGTTTATATATGTAATATTTTCATATATATGGCATAATGTTTTTAGCTTATTGAAAAATAAATTTTTGTGATATTCTTCTACTGAAGTTTTTGTTAGAAGATTATAAAATTATTTCTGTCATGGCAATATGAAGAACCTGGAAGGAACATATCAATGGTCTGTTGGATCTTTGATATTGTTTTTGTCTTTATTTAGGTTTATATTTAGTTATTTTTTTCTTTACTTTGTTTTCCTTAGGATCTTCATACATAGTCCTGGCTGTCTGATGTCACAAGCATTTCATTCATCATGCTTCAGCTTCCAGAGTCCTAGCATTACTGCCGTGAGAAGCCACACTACAAATTTTAACACTTTGTGAATGCAAATATCAGTCACATTAACTTTCTAAAAGGAAAATATCTTGAATTCTTCATTTTCAATTTTACTTTCAGCTATATGTGAAAATACATAAATACTGATGTGATTGATGTAGGGAACAAAAATACATTTGGACATGGATGGTACTTGAAAAGCAAATGAATTAAGTATGTAATAATATCTGCATAGTAGAAATGAAAAGGCATTGGTAGCAATGAATTTGGGCAACTCTGCTTTGTCCTTCAGGAGGGTTGTCCACTTCCAGATGCCCACACAAAAACTCTTTAGATCAAACTATTCCACAAAATACAAACAAAAGGAATACTTCCCATTTCATTGTATGAAGCCACAATTATGCTTATACCTAAACCATACAAAAAGCCAGTAAATAAAGAGACAAATTTCCCTTGTGTATATCAATACAAAAACACTCAATAAAATTCTTGCAAAAAGAATCCCAGAACACATCAAAACAATCATCCATCACGAACAAGTAGGCTTCATCCCAGGGATGCAGATATGGTTCAATATACAGAAATTTATCAACATAATCCACTATATAAATAAACTCAAAGGGGAAAAAGCCACATGAACGTTGCATTAGATGCTGAAAAAGCATTTAACAAAGTTCAACACCCCTTCATGGTAAAAGTCTTGGAAAGATCAGGAATTCAAGGCCCATATCTAAACATAGTAAAAGCAATATACAGCAAACCAGTAGCCAACATCAAACTAAATGGAGAGAAACTGGAAGCAATCCCACTAAAATCAGTGACTTGACAAGGCTGCCCACTCTCTGCCTACCTATTCAATATAGTACTAGAAGTCCTAGCCAGAGCAATTAGACAACAAAAGAAGGTCAAAGGGATACAAATTGGAAAGGCAGAAGTCAAAGTATCACTATTTCCAGATGAAATGGTAGCATACTTAAGTAACCACAAATAACCACCAAAGAACTCCTAAACCTGATAAAGAACTTCAGCAAAGTGGAAGTATATAAAATTAACTCAAACAAATCAGTAGCCTTCCTCTAATCAAAGGATCAATAGGCTCAGAAACAAATTTGGAAAACAACATCCTTATATAACTCCTGGACATATACCTAAATGATGCTCTAACATATAACAGGGACACTTGCTCCACTATATTTATAGCAACCTTATTTATAATAGTGAGAAGCTAGAAAGAACCCAGACATCCTTCACCAGAGGAATGGATACAGAAAATGTGGTACAGTTACACAATCAACTACTACTCACCTTTTAAAAACAATGACTTCATGAAATTCTTAAGCAAATGGATGGAACTAGAAAATATCCTGAGTGATGTAACCCAATCAGAAAAGAACACACATGGTTCATGTACTCACTGGTAAATGGATATTAACCCAAAAGGTCAGAATAAAAGATACTCACATGATGTTCAAGAAGAAGGAAGACCAAAGTGTGGATGCTTTGGTTCTTCTTAGACTGGGAAAAAATACGCAGCAGTAGAAGATACGGAAAATGTGGAGCAAAGACTGAAGGAAAGGACATCTAAAGACTTCCCAACCTGGAGATTCGTCCCATATACTGTCACCAAACCCAGACACTACTGTGGATTTCAAGAAATACTTGCTCACAGGAGCCTGATATAGTTGTCTCCTGAGAGGCTCTGCCAGAGCCTGAAAAATACAGAGGTAGATGCTCACAGCCAACCATTGGACTGAGCACAGGGAACCCAGTGGAGGAGTTAGAGAAGGACTGAAGTAGTAGAAGGGGTTTGCAATCCCATAGGAAAAACAACAATCAATCAAAATATCAATCAAGCAGAAGCCCCAGAGCTCCCAGGCACTGAACCACCAACCAAAGGGTACACATGGAGGAACCCATGGCTCTAGTCTTATAAGTGGCAGAGGATGACCTTGTCAGCCATAAGTGGGAGGATAAGCCCTTGGTTCAGTGAAGACCTGATGCCCCATTGTAGGGGAATGTAAGGGATGTGAGTTAGGAATGAGTGGATAGGAGGGAAAACACCCTCATAGCAGCATTGTTTCTGGAAGTAGTGGGAAACCAGGAAATGGGATAATATTTGCAATATAAATAAAGAAACTATTCAATAAAATAAAGAAAGACACCTGCACATTAGCTAAAATTTGAGATGCTGTGATTAGCTCAAAGGCTGGGCAATTCTATTTCTATGCCTACTACCTCAGGCTCAATAGGGCTTCTCTGTATTAAAATTGAGGTGCTTGTGTACACTGATGACCTTTTGAGAATTTACACTGACAGATCTGTGGTTCTGTGAAGCATATACTCACTTTGATCCTGAACACTTGTACAGGGACAGCGCTGCATTGAAGATGGCATACCACTGCAATTAAATGGACAAAGTCTTTGAAAACACAATTTTGAGTTGTAACACAAATCTCTTCCTTGCTATGAACGAAAACTTACTATTTTATAAAATTCAGTGTTGTACATTTAAATCCTGTTTATTTTTAATTCAGGGAAATTATTATGTTTACAATTAAAGCTGCCAATGACTACCCACAAAATTTATTTTCATAGCATTTTAAGTATAACATAAGAAAAATGAAAATGATACCTTATAATAATAACATCACATGCTCTAATCAGTTTGTTTTATAATGACAATAATTATTAAATGCTATGTAGCATGGATGTGGAAATATAGAGTTACGATTTTAGGCAGTAAAAAACATACAATCTCATATGTGAAGAGGCTGCTTACAAATTTGAAAAATATTGTTTTACCAGCTATAAATTTACAGAGAATTGTGGCATTTCTCATCTTCCATCAGAAGAGCTTTTGTCTGCATCACATAACTACCAGAGACTAACAGCTGCTCAGAGGCCAAAGAAAGTGAGACACTAAGTGAGAAACCACATCACATTTCTTCTTCCAAGAGCTCAGGGATTATTTAAAAGGAGGTGGAAATTGTCTAGGAGTCAAACAAAATGGATTATTGAGAGAGTCAATGTTTTCCAGACACTGGACACCATTTATACATATGGACTCACAATGGTATGACATCATCTACAAGACCTATGCAGGCTCAATCCATAAGTATCCCTGCATGATGAGGGAAGATGGACACAAAGTCTCAGATCTTGCTAAGGTGCTATTCCCAATTGATAGCTTCTGGCAGAAAGAATGTCAATTTCCTCAAGAGTGTGACTCCTTATAGGTCTATTGTGCTCTAGTCTAAGGACACATATCTAAGCTCAGATGGACAGCACAAAGTGGATTTTAGTTGCTTAAAAGAAAAAGAGAAATACAAAATTGGGTTAGTGGGGAAAAGGTGGCTGCTCTTGGAGGAGTTGGGAGGAAACGAATATAATCTAAACCTGATGTATAAAATTTTCAAAGAATGATTTTAAAAGAATTAATTGACGCATTTTACTTTCACAGATTCATGAGACAAAATGTTGTTATTTTTAAATATAATGTGTAATAAGTATATTATATATTTGAAAGAGAAATGTGACCCCCTGAAAGTGGTCTGATCTCCTCTCATGCATATTGGCATATGCTGACCCTTACAGATACACACAAACACATACTGACTAAATTCATTAATTAGCTAACTAATTAATGTAAAATAGGGGAGGAAAGCTAGCAGTATTTCACATTATGATTAAGTTCAGAGATTTTTCTTTTCATTGAAAACAATTTTTTTTCTAGTATATTCTGATGAATGTTCCCCTTGTGCAAATTCCCCCAGATACTTTCCCACCCATCAACTCCAGGCTTTTGTTCTCTCCCCCTTTAGAAAATAAACAGAGATGCAAACAAAACAAAAAAACACACGCACACACAGGCACACACACACAGAGAGGAAGGGATGGAGAGTTGGAGAAGAGAAGGAGTGAGGGAAAGATAAGGAAGGCAGGGAGGGAGAGATAAGGAAGGGAGTGAAGGAGAGAGAGAGAAAATGGAAGGAAGTGAGTGAGGGAAGAAGGAAAGAAGGAAGAAAAGAAGGAAGGAAGAAAGGGCAAGAGTGAACAAAGCACAAACAGAACGCTCATGAAGATACACAGGAGTCCAAATTTTATTTTATTTTTTATTCCCAAACATGCTTGGGCTAAATTTATCAGGCTACTTTAAAAATAATCCTGGGTGCCTAACTTGCAGCCTAAATTAATACAGAGTTCCTAAATGATAGTACGGGCTTCCTTTTAGTTTCTGTTCCTATCTTCCTATCACTGCCTTCCAGAATGCATAGCCTTTAATAGCTTATAGTACTTTCTCATTGTGTTCTCTATCAGAGCAACGGTAGAAATGAAGGAGTCCTGTGGGAGCAGTGAGCAATAACATCATTATTTCCTGTATTCTCCATGCTTAATCATTTTTAATTTCCTTTCTAGATCACCCACTCAATGTGGATGATTACTTGTGTCATTAGAAAGTGGATTTTGTAAGCTTAGAGACCATGATAAACAAAGCAGCATGAGATTACATCAGTCACAAGAGAAAACGATACAGTAAACATGTAATAAACAAGATGTATGCTGCCTTCTGTACATGCAAAGTGGTAAATCTTATGGACAGAAGAATAAGAGCCTCCAATAACAATCAAGAAAACAACAAACACCAGGAGCATAGTTACTGTTGTTTTCAGACATCCATATGATTTGTATTCTAGAGAAGGTTAGAATAAACTGTCAGAGGTAGGTCTGAGTCTCATGCAAACTGAAATAAGTTGGTAAATTAAAGAACTGAATATTATTTTTTTTACAAAATTTACAGAACTGAATATTTGTTTCTTTATATATAATATGTTATTGTCTTTTATTTAAGTTTGATATTTTGAATCCAATGTGACTTTGACTGGAACATATATGAATATATTTGAGAATGTGGGTATCTAACACGACTATGCTTGATACATGCAAGAATTATCTAGTAGTTAATGTAAAAACATTTGAGGTTACAAAAGAAGAAAACGCTCATAATTTTTATGGCATGATGTTCAGTGTGAGAATGGTAAACAAACAGTACAATTTGCCTGAATCATTTTATACTACATAGAATCTCTTGTGATTTAATCAGGAGCCCATAATGTACAAGTACATTAAACAAAATAAAATTACCCAAACATATAATTAGGCAAAAAAAAAATAATGTGTGTGTCAAACCTGATAAACTAACTTCTACAGAAAATACTTATTTCAAAGGATGAAAATTATAGTTTTAGTGTTTTGCAAAGCAGAACACTAAAAAAAATTTTTTTAATTTTATGTTAGAAGCACACACCTTCTTTCTCAGCACTACAGAGCAAGAGCCAAACAGATTTCTGAGTTTCAGAGTTCTAAGCCAGCCTTGTCTCCAGGATGTTGAGGGTTACAAACATAACCATTTATCAAGAAAATAAACAACAGTAATTAAAGATAAACACTTTTCCTCAGAAAACTTATTTACTTTTCATATAACTCACATCTGTAGTATTTCTGGTAACACTTAGGAATTGAACTGAAGGATAATGTGTGTGATTCTTGAAAATGTGCAAGTAACTTTAAAACATTGTTATTTTGAAGCAAAATTTCAATAAAGATAATAGGGTCAGTAATTGCAATTTAAAATATAAGAGTAACAAAACAGACCATTAGTTCTGTTCTTATTTGTGTGACAGTGATTTTTTTACATTTTCCTATGAGTGTTTAATTTTGTATATATTAAACAGAAGAATAATCATTTATTAGCCTTTAATTCTAACATATAAATTGAAACACAGAGTGAAAAAATTTTGCATAGCATAAAGTATGCATGGTAATAAATTGAATGTTTCATTTAAAAATTATATCAATAAACAAGCAACAGGCTTTTAGTTAAATGTGTGTATTTTCTTCGGATGGATTATCTTGACATATGCTAAAACATTTTGTAAAGCATAACTGAATTTTTAATGTAAAACACTTAGCATATGTCAGAGATTTAAAGAAAATGTCAGCTGATTATAATTATTTGTTTTGTTATCATTTATTGTGGTTTATTTATTTGCTTCTTACATATCTACTACAAAAGAAAGCTTCCTTTTTTTTAGTAAGTTGTAAATAATGGTAGTCACCATCTCTTTGGTGAAAACTGGTTCTGAATACAGGTCAGATTGAATTCCTCATAAGCTGGACATTTAGTGGGATATGCCAGTACTGCATTTCAAATATTTGTCTTCATCTTGACTTGCACAAGGATAAAACAGAAGCTCAAGGCTGAAAAACTCAACCTGATTAGTATGGGACTTAACACACTATAAAATCTAATGCCTCGAAACTTAGAAAATCAATTATATTTTAAAACTCCTCAAAATGCCTAGTAGAGTACAAAATTAAAGACCTTACATAACACAGTATGAATGGCATAATTCCCTAGTGAAGATACTACATTGTGGTACCAATCAGGCTCCAAAAAGAGCCAAGGAAAGAATAGAATGCTTAGAGAGAAAAAAGAAGATGGATTCATGCATAAATATCATGGCATAAATTATAAAGTTGGAGAGAATAGTTATGAATGTATGCTTTTGAATGGACAAGCTGTTGGGAAGTGCAGATTAGAGAAGTTGTTGCTTGAGTTATACTAGAGTTTACAGATAGAATTTAGTCTTCCTACAGGAAATGTCAGTAGTTATCTGAAAGCCTTCCAAGTATGCATCTAATCCAGTGAGATAATTAAAAGAATCTCCTTTGCATGAAGTCAATTTGTTGTGACATTAATCATACTCAAACAACAGCTTCACCATAACTAACAAATCAATGTTTGAGTAAATAGCGAGGGATAAAGCATTTCTAAATTCATACATAAATCGAAAACATATAAATATTAGGAGGAAGAAAACAAATCTCCCATTGCTGTTTGATACCTAACAGTCTTAGCTAATGCAATAAGAGAAGACAAAATTAAATATATTAAAATGGGAAAATATTTTTCTTTATTCAAAATAAATATTCACATCTATGTAGACATTTTTTCCAATTGACTTCCAAGAAAAATAATTTGAAAATTATCAACATGTGTAACACATATAATTTTCTTTCTTTCACAACAAGAATGTCTACTTTAATAGTGAAGTTAAAAATGAATGCCACATACAAAGACACCCCAAAATTAATGCCCTCATTAATCTAATAAACACATGAAATATTTATATTTAAAAATATAAAACTCTAATATGGTTAATTAAGGATTGTCTGTATAGGTGGATATATGTTTGAAAAGAGAAGCAATACTGCTAAAATATCATCATTCGAATTTTAAGCAAAAATTGTATGTTTCTTTATAAAATTTCCAGCAAGGATTTTGTAGATATTATCAATGAAATAGTTTAGGACTCTTAAAGTTAATATAGTGACAAAGGTCTAACCTCACAGAAATTTGTTGGGGGCGGGGGATACCTAGGGAGCCTTATCCACTCAAAGTAGAAGGGACAGGGAGATGGAGGCAGGATTGTGGGTGAAGTTGATCAGGAGGGGACAGTGAGTGAGATCAAAAATAAGTAAAAAAACAATTAAATTTAAAAAATAATAGCAAATGTAATTATACAACAAGGCAAACTTTAAGTCTTATACTACCCAGGTTGTTTCCCAAGACAGTGAATTAGAAATGGTGACACACATAATCTTTCAATTATCAAGTAATCACATTACCAAAAAATATAGCCTCACAAATGAGTGGAACAGAAGGGAAAGTCTAGAAATAGATCCACAGAAAAACAGCCATACTTGGCCACTGATAGACTATATACAAATAATAATAATAATAATAATAATAATAATAATAATAATAATAATAATAATAGATAGTCCTTTGAGATTACAGAAAACTTTAAAATTCCATTACCTGGTGAGCGAGCCTGTAGCTGTCATAACATCTTAACATAAGGCACTTCTCATACATCTGTGATGAGACTGGTATAAACAGACCTATTATGCTTACAGTCTCATAAAGGAATAGCAACAGCAGATAAAATTATGAGCATGCCTCATTTTGTTAGGCTTTGGCTTATTGAACTTGACAAACATAGTCATTTTAAGTGGAAGGTTTCTGCCAATCTTACATAAAGTAAGTCTATCAGCACCATTCTGCTAAGTCTATAAGCACCATTCTGGTGTGTCTTACATTGTGTCTCTGTGTCATTCTCAGTAATATTTTTTAATATTTAAAGATTATTTTATTATTACTAGATTAAGTTCTACTGATTTATGATCAAGGGTCTTTGTTGTAGCAGTTGTAATTTTGGAGGACATTGTGACCTGTGCCCACATAAGAAGGTGAGTTTAATCAGTAAATGAACATGTTTTACTTGCACAAGTGACTAGACATTTCTATATATGGCTCCTTCTATATGAATTTCCCTATTTATTGAGACAAAATGATACTGAAAACAGACTGTTTCATAAAACTACAAGGCCCTCTCATGTGTTAAAATGAAAAGGAAGTCACCAGTGTATATTTTGTATAAAAGTATACAAATTATTAAATTTAGTAAGAAAGACATGTTGAAAGACATGACAGCCTGCATTATCTAAATATTTCTGAGTAAACATTTCAGTAGAATGAACATACTCTAGGTAGGTATAGTCAAGTATTATGACATTACTTCAAATCAAAGATATGCATCATTCAAAGACATTGTCCAGAGAGATGTGACTCTATTGCTAGAAATGGTCAGAATAGGTTTCCTTTTAAAGTTCTGTTTTAGGCATTGAGTTGATGAATCCTGACGTTTTTAAAATAGTACAAGGAGTATAATAGATTTTCAGGAAAAAGATGGCCGTTTGGGAAATTGGGAAATATCTCAGTGGAGAAATGCACCACATACACAGCATTCATTTAAAATTTTGTAAATGGCTTCATAGACTTTTAAAGATATCAAAGGACAATGGAAAAAAGGATCTCTGAGGCTACTGGCTATTCTAGGTGAAGTGAAGTGCTTGCATTTTAGAGACACCCTTTCTCAAGGGGATAATAAGGAGAGTGATAGAGAAAGACACCTGATAACCACTTCCTTTTCACCTATCATTGCATATCTATTCATGTATTTCATGTGTACATATTGTTGCATGAACCAACATAAACACACACACACACACACACACACACACACACACACATAGGCTCCTATTGAACATAAAATGGGAAATTCATGTGAGCAATTAGCCTGACTTAGTAATTTCTTCTCACTAATCATTTCAAATATTCATTGTCTAAAATTCTCAGAAAACAAAGGTCTATGTATAGGAACTTTGAAGTTTTTCTAGTTGACTGTGCTCTAGTGAGCTTTTAGAATTGGACCAGTGGAGAGGAGAATGATATCTTTACATGTAAATTAAAGAAGCTTCACTTGTAATAATTCCATTATTTTTATATTAGAATACATTTTATTGGTAAGAATACAGTTGTAAGAGAGGGTGCTTCCTACATACAGCATGAAATACTTTAAATGAAAAAAATAAAACAAGAAAAATAATCAGTACAAATTAAGTACGTTGCTCAAAAAGAAAATGAAATTACTAAAGTATACTCTAATTTATCCTGAAACCAGGATATCCACTATTTATTTTACTTACTAAAAAATTAAAAGGAGACTTAAACAACACTTATTTGAAGACAGGGCAACTCATGCATTCTGTTATTTAAAATCTGATGCTACTTTTTTTCTATGATATAATGCACAGTGTGTTATCAAGTCCAGCAAAGGCTACAGGTTTTATTTACATTCGATTGATTTTCCCCTTTGAAGTGGCCACTTAAGTATGAACAGTTAAAGTCCTCTGGCTTACAAAATTCTAAGTGAAGTCAGATAAATACTGGAAAAAGCATTTTCTATTTATGATAATACAGCATTATGTTAATATTTCATTTTGTAGCTTAACATATTTCATTTCACTTTTCCTTTTTTTATATCCTTCAAATGCTGGGTTGTTTGAGGGCAAGAACAATGTTTTATTCATTATATTTTCTCTAGACTATAGCATACAATACACTAAAGAAGAAACTTGAACACTTTCTAAATTTTCTGTGGTCTTTTTCTTCTTTTCCAATTATAAAATATTCATCTGGAACCCCATAGTGACTAATTTTTCAAATTTAAATCAACATACATTCAAATAAAACTTAAATTCTGGGAATAATTTTGAATATGTATTTGTATTTTCATTAAGAAGAACTGCAACATTCTAAATTTAATCACACTTTTCTTATGAAATTTCTATGAAATTCAGTAATTGATTTCTAGCTCATGTCTTTTTTGAATTGGGAGAGGACTTTGAACCACTTATTAGAGACATACAATAGACTGGGACCCAGAAAACCTAATTTTACATTCTCACACAGCTTGTTCTTGGTTACTCTATTTTATTTAAATCTGGTATCCTTTTTGATGACTTCCATGTTTTTTCAGTTTTACTTCTTGGTTGTTTTTCTTTATAAAGTGTAAGATTTAGAGAGTTAAAAAGCAATAGAGAAAGACACATACACACAGACAGAGAGAGAGAGAGAGAGAGAGAGAGAGAGAGAGAGAGAGAGAGAGAGAGAAAGAGGAACAGAGTGTTGAGAACCGCACTAGCCCCACATTTGGGTGGCCAAAAAATGTCGCGGCCCAAGCAAAATGTTGAGGCCTAGGCTGCCCCATGTTTGTTTGGCGGCCATTGTGTTCCAGCCCAAGCTGCCGCTCCAGTCCGTGGGTCGGGGTTCAGCAAGAGAGAGTGAGGACGGACTCAAAGAATGGAGACCAAACAGAGTGTGTTTCAATCACGTTTATTCTTCAGTCTCTCTTCCTCTAAGTGTTTCCTAAAAGTGTCTAATTCTCTCTTCTACCTGATTCTCTCCCTGATCTGTCTCTGCCTTTTATATGTCTCCCTTCAAAGCCATGCCTTTTGGTCACACCTTTAATCATGCCATTAGGTCTTATCTCTAAATCTGATCTCTACACTTCTAAATCATACACTTAAATTACACATCTTTAATCTCACACACCCAAGGTATCTAAACAAATATTATCAGAGTGTGCTCAGCTGTTGTATGCTATTGTAATCCAAGTCTCATGTCAGGGTATATGGCTCAAGATGGCTGCAAAGCTGATAGCCGCTTTCTGCTAAAAGTCGGCCCCCAACAAGAGAGAGAGAGAGAGAGAGAGAGAGAGAGAGAGAGAGAGAGAGAGAGAGAGAGAGAGAGAGAGAGAGAAAGGGAGAAACCAAGGCAGAGATGGAGGGAGACAGAGTCAGATAGAAAGAGGCAGAGAGGGGCAGAGAAGGGCAGAGAGAGATAGTAGACAGAAAGTTAGGAATATCTGCAAGAAGTTAAGAAAGGGAAATAATGCAATCAAAATACATCCCATGAAAAAAAATTCTGTAAAAAAATATTTACAAGAAGGAAAAACCTGGCATAGTTTATTGATATTCTAATATTTGAAAGAAACAGATGCTCAATGACATGCAAAACTGCTTAAGCTCTAGTTATATTTTTTATCCATGCATTTGTTTGTTTATTATTTATCATACAGCTGATAGAACAAAGTGTTTCATACATACAAAATATACAGGTTATGACTCTCCTACAACTCAATGATCAAAAAAAATGTAACATCTAGATTTACTTCAAAGTATAAAATTTGGCATGGCAAATTCATGATTATTTCATAAAATAAAATATTTACAAGGTCTTGGGCTGGCAAAACATTATTATAACAAAGAAAAATTGAAAATATTGAAGGTGGCTCTGAGACAAAGGAACTATGATACACTGTAAATAGAATGTGAGCCAGTTAGAGAACCTGTGTGAAATAGCATAGAACTAACATGTGAACCCAATGCTGAGTATATATATACTTCTGTCTTAGTTATGTTTCTACTGCTGCAAAAAATATCATAACCAAGGTGACATAAAATGAAGCACATATCTTGGCTTATGATTTCAAAGGATTCGAGTTCATGATTGAGAACTGAGGGCATGGACCCAGGAACACCTGAGGGTTCACAGAAGTAGGAGGCATAGAGCACTAACTGTAAGGTAGATCCTATAAAACCTCAAAGTCCTTCTCCCCTGATATACTTCTTCCAACAAAATTGACCACACCTCCTATTTTTTCCCAAACAGATTCACTAATGGGGACTGAGTATTGAAATATATGAGCCTATGAAAGCCATACAGACCACTATATATATATATATATATATATATATATATATATATGAAAGATAATCAAGATATCAAATACATATCTAAAGTCACATGTTCATTGTAGCACTATCCCTAAAACCAAAGTAGAGAATAGACTGAGGAGACATACAGCAGAATTAATCTGCAGAAAATGTGGCCTATCAACCAAATGGAATACAGGTGCCCATAATTCAATCTTTTTCTATAACATTGATTATCATACAGGACACTTAGCAAATGAACAACTGAAAGAAAGACATATACTGTGGGTGTTTTCACTAATATGTGGACGATAAAAATCTATGATCATTTTATAGGTAGAAAGACGATGAACAAACCTCATGAGGGACTAGAAAGAGCAGAGAAAAGGCAGAAAATGAAAGAAAGCAGCAGCACATGGGCAGGAATAGAAATTGCAAATAGCACATTATTGGAACTCTAGTTTCAGTAATTAATAGTATTTGTGAAACATAGCTAGTAGAGAAGAATTTGAAACATCTGAACACAAATAATGTACATGAATTTGATATGATAAATATTTAAATTACCCGATCATTTGAAAGAAAACAATTGTTTATATTTCATATTTCCTTTACACAATAACCATCAACCAGATGTTAGAATATCTTTTTCAAATGATAGCACTATATATGTTTATAGGTATATGTATATGTGTGTGTTATACATATATAAACATGCACAATCTCTTATTTTTTAAAGAGGGTATGAATATGAAGAAGTTGAGAGAGAGGTATGTGATAGAGTTTGGAGGGAGGAAAGGAAAAGGATAAAGAGATGAATGTAATTTAATTATAATTACAAAAATAACAGAAACTAAATAACTATTTTTTGTATGCACAAGCACATACACATATATACTACAGTAAATTCTTAAAGTACTTTCACCATTACTCATAATTCAAGAAAATAATATTTGAGTTATTTAAGATTAACAACCTCAAAGTATCTTCAGCAAAACATTGTACTTATAGTTATCAATACTGTTATACAAAGTTTTAAATGGAAAGATGATCCCAAGTTAAATATTCTTATAATAATATAAAATAAAAATATCAACTAAAATAGAATATATTTCTAATTTTAGCACTGTTAATCCAATGAGAAATAAAACAATAAATAAATTTTAGTTCTTAATGAACTTTCTTAATAATAAATAATATAATAATAATTTCTTAATAAGAAATCAAAATGAATTGTGCGTGTATGTGTGTTTACATTATGCCTTCTCAAAGTAAATACCAGATATTGCTACCAACATTTGGAAATTTTCAAACTTATTTTTCTTGTTTATTTTTATTTTGAACATAATTTTAAAGCAATCACATGCTTGTTAGAAGTAATAGCTGAGCTATTATATAAAGTAATGAATTAATAATTTTCTAATTATAAGAAATATTAGAAATTAGAAAGATAATACATGCCATATTCATACATTTTCAGAAGCAAAAATTCATGTGCAAGGGAAAAGAGAGGACTAGATTTCTAGAATCATTTTGCTTCATATCTAATTATAGTGTGTCTTCAGTGATTCCTCTAACACTGAGAAACAGGAGGAAACAATGTGGAGCAGTTCACAGGAATAACCTCATTAAGAAACAAATTGGCATGCAAGTGAAGTACCATGTCTATTGCATTCATGGTGGGGCAGGCTTTAAGACACTTATTTAAACAGATGTGTTTTAAGAATAGCTATGTTGTTATAATTTACTCCAATTACATCTATACAAATAATAAAAGCATGACATTTTGAATTAAATAAGAATAAAAGTGATTATAGTAAAGAATATAAAATTCAGAAACTGTTCACTCTTCCAGAAAATACATAAGGCAATTGATATTCAGAGTCACGCTTCAGGTTAAACTAAAGGTGCATAGGGCAATCGTACTCAAGCATAAGCGTATAGACGATAACATGATTTCAAGAATTTTAGAAAGGCCTTATAGCCTCTTTATTGTCCTTCAGAAATATGACCCATGACATTTGTACTTCAAGGACCTTGCATAATGCAAAATCTCTTGAGAAGGCTTCAAGCCATGATCATTAACATAGTATTTAGGACATGTGAGGGGATAGACCAGTGACTTCATGGAGCAGAAAACACTATTTTGAAAGGAGAACCAAGGGAATAATAATGATGTCAAAAGCCACACTATTTAATTACCACGTAAACGATGCTGTCCAATATCATTTGGAAGTCCTTTCTCTGGGATTATAAAATTCTTAAGAGATGAACCTATTAGATTTATGATGCATACCAACAAATGCTGTGAGATATAAATATCTAAACATACATTGATGCTTATGTTTGGCTTTGGTAAATTCAGTCTGGTGCTCTCAAGTAATTCATCAATTATGTTTGGCCTTTAAAGCATCTCTGATTTTCTTCCTTTAAGCTAATGTGATTTTTAATTAGAGTTGTTGTAATTGTATCTGTTCCAATAAAAGGAATATTCTAGCCAAATTAATTCCTCACTTTAATTTAAAACACAAACAAGAACTTATGTGAACAAAATTCAATAGCAATTGTTCAACAATATCATGGTAGAGCTGAGATTTTCAGCAGTATGCTTAATAGTTAAAACTGTTCTCACCCTTCGGTGTCCTAAAAGAATTAGATCTATGACCTCTCAGGATATGAACATGCAAGGATCAGGTTCATTTACAACTTGGGATAGTAATTACAAGTAAACTTGCAACATTCTCCTTATATATGAACGTCTTCCTGAATATATTAAATCACTAGATAACTTCTGTGTGTCATGACACATATTTGAGTGTATATTTTATGCTTGTGATAGTGTTTATCGAAAATTCAATGTCATCAGTGGCTTTCCACTTCATGATTTTAATTTTATTTTATTTGTATGAATGTTTTGCCTGCATTTTGTCTTTTTCTTAAATAGCTGATTTCATTGGATGATTTCCAGTTCTGTTCATTTACATGAGAGTATTATGATTTACTTTTTCTATAATGTTGAAGAAAATGGTAGGTACAACATATTTTGTTTGTCCATTAATTTGTTGCTGGACATTTTAAATGACCTTGTATTATAAGTATTGATTTTTCTTGACTCATTGCACTGGCTAATATAATCCATAAAATGTTGATGAATATATGAAATGACATAGAACTTGTAATGTTTCAGATAGAAGTGTGGTTGTCTAGGCATTATTTAAAGTCACATATTAAGAAAATATTTTATGCATTTGAATGTTCTGATTCTAGTTATCATAAATTGATATAGAAATTTTATTGATTTAATTTCTTCACTGATAGAGGCATTTTCTACAGATGTATTAATTATTTATGCAATGCCAATGTATTTCCTAATATTACACTATACTTACATAACATTTTTGCTCCTCTAGAAGTATGTATCTATGTTTGTTCTCTCTTCCTACTAAGCATTTGATATCCTAATATGAAAACCAAAAATTTCTGTTTGCTGTATAATTTTCAAATAAAAAAAATTTAAATTCATTCAATAAAATCATTATTCTTTCTCCCCTTAATACTTTCTGTTCACTTACATTATCATACATTTCTCAAATTTAAGAGAATCATTAACTTATTTTTTGTCTATTGTTTTGATTAGTAATACTCTTAAATTCCAAAAATACTACTTTGAATAACTACTTATAAATCTAAATGATTTTTTAAAACGCTTCTTCAAAGTTCTTACTTCAGTGTATTTACTTGGTTTTCTTTTACTTTAAAATTCTAGAACATTTTCTTCTATTGTAATTTTAACTATTAGCCATGCCACACAATTTAATTCAATAATTACATTTCTATTTCTGAACTACTAATGTTCTCTCTATCCATTTTATACTATTTTTATTTTGTATATTATAATCTATAATATTCTTTATATCCACTATTTAATTCATTTATTTTTATTTTATATATGAATTACAGGGTCTCAAGAAGTAAAGGCTCTTCTGAAACTCACAATGTATAAGAGATTGGCCGTGATCCATCTGCTTCTGTCTCTCAGTGTGTGTGTGTGTGTGTGTGTGTGTGTGTGTGTGTGTGTGTGTGTGTGTGTTTGTGAAATAATTCTTTCATTGTTACTCTATTCTTTAAATGATACTAAACCATGTGTTCATATGTTCATATCAGCTGACATATTGGTCATAACACTACATATACATAGAGCCCATATATAAATGTTTTGTTGTTGAATGTTTTCTATGTTCATTAACCACCTATCCTGGACTTATGTGAAGATATATGTTTGTAAGATGTCATGTGTGCACTTATCAGTGAGTGTACATCATGTGTGTTCTTTTGTGACTGGGTTACCTCACTCAGGGTGATATTTTCTAGTCCATTTGCCTCAGAATTTTATTAAAACATTGTTTATCAAACCACATGAAGCTCAAAAAGAAGAAAGACCAAAGTGTGGGTGCTTCAGTCCTTCTTAGAAGTGTGTGTGTGGGGGGGGGTGGAATACTCACAGGAGGAAATACAGATACAAAGTGTGCAGCAGAGACCGAAGGAAAAGCCATCCAGAGACTGCCCCACCTGGGGATCTATCCCATATACAGACACCAAACCCAGATACTATTTTTGATGCCAAGAAGTGCTTGCGGAAAGGAGCCTGATGTATCTGTCTCCTGAAAGGTCCTGCAAGAGCCTGACAAATACAGATGTGGATGTTTGCAGTCAACCATTGGACTGAACACAGATGGACCCCAATAGAGCAGTTAGTGAAGGGACTGAAGGAGTGGATGGGCTTTCCAACCCCATAGGAAGAACAACAATATCACCAATTAGACCCCTAGAGCTCCCAGGGACTAAACCAGCAACCAAAGAGTATACATGGAATGACCCATGGCTCCAGCCCCATATGTAGCAGAGGATGGCCTTGTTGGACATCAATGGGAGCAGGGGCCCTAGGTCCTGTGAAGTCTCAGTGTCCCACTGTAGGAGAATTCCAGGTAAGGCAGGTGGGATGGGTGCTGGGGCAGCATCCTCAGAGAAGCAGAGGGAGGTAGCATAGAATAGGGGGTTGCTGGAGGGGAAATCGAGAAAAGGGATATCATTTGAAATATAAATAAATAAAATATCCAATAAAATGGCATGTTTCAGTTTTTATTGCAAGCATTAGAAAAAGGCAAGGAAAAATTGAATAATCTGTGAAATACAGAGAACCAGTTATAGGTAATACCTAATTTCAAGGAAAGTTAACTTCTTAGATATCTTTAAAATTAGATCTCTTTTAGAGAATAGTATTTGATTAATGCAATGTTAGTTTTAGTTTCTAAGATATGGTGAAGACAGTTTAAGTTCTTCATATACTCATTTAATCATATATTTATTAAATTTCATATATGCATCCAGGATGGCAACTCTGTGGAGATTTTGATATAATGGATGACTGTGGAAATATTTAATTTACTAATTTTGTAAGATTATATATATATATATATATATATATATATATATATATATATATGTGTGTGTGTGTGTGTGTGTGTGTATACTGAATTTTTATTTTTATTAGTTTCTTTTTCATTTTCTTTTTTATTGAAAATAGATTATTTTCTCATATAGAATATTTGGTTTACAATTTATTCTCCCTGTGCTCCTCAAAATTCTTCTCCACCTCCACTCCTATCAAGATCCACTTATGAGAGACTTTCTGTCTCTCATAAGAAAACAAACAGATTTTTTATCTATTATCTATTTTTAGTTTTGAGTTTTTTCTTTGAGGCACCTTTTATTTTCATGTGAAAAGACTATTATCCTAGTTCATATTTGCTTTCTGTGTGAACAGAGCCAGGATTTCCTTTTGTGAAATGTTATTTAGTGTTTTCTGGAGTCATTTATGGAGTTTACTCTTTCATGTCCTCTGTAATAACCATGTATTCTATGAAAGTCTAAGTTTATTATCACATAGTTATATCAACTCAGCACACACAAGGACCTTAGCAATAGCTTTTCTGTTTGTTTGTTTGTGTGTTTGTGTGTTTGTTTATTAGTAGACATGGGTTGTCTGCTAACCCAGTGGGCTCACATCTGATTTTATGGCTTGCAATTTTTTGGTTGATTTTTATTGTTTGTTTGTTTTTGTCTTTTACAGAAATTGTAGTTCTTTGTTTAATTTTTCCCTTGTCAAAGGTAGTTGTTTTTTAAGTTCATTTTTTTATTATTGTTTTTTTACTTTCCTAAAAGTATGTGTTTAGAAGGTATTTCCTTTAACATTTGTCAATCCATTAAAATTCTCAGGTGTTAGTGGATCTCTCTGAAATTTCCCAGGCTATTCTGAGGAACACATACCTCTACATGTCAAACAAAGTTTATGCAGACTATAATAATAGCCATATAGGCAAATGGTTAAATATAAAACAATAAATAGGTCTTTACCTCGCTAATAAAAAACTATCTCCTTTTTGCTTTTTGTATGATATAAATATATAAATATTCCCAAGTATTAGCAAAAAAGATTGGAAAAAATGTTCCACCTTACCTCTTTAGTGGCTTTACTCAAATAGCTACCTTTCCATGTGTTTGTTTGAATTTTCTGACAAGTTTCTAATTGAGGCACTTATATTTTAGAGTGCAGCTTATGAACATGTATATCCTCTCATTTTGCAAATATTTCCAACAGGAGATCTTGAATAGCTTGAAAAATATATGGTTATAACTCTGTGGCAATAATTAAAGTTGTATTAAAGCTGATTATTTCATTCAAGATACCTCACTTCGTCTTCTTAAAATGTTCTAATTAGAATGTTAAATAACAGCAAAAATGAGAGCCAAGTAAAATTGATAAGGTTATCATAATTATTTACAAAATAAAACTTTAAATAAAGACTAATAGTGCAAAAAGTATTATATTGCCATTGTTGCTTTCTTAGCATTTGCTTTAAAAGTTATCTGATCCTAAGTGTTTATCCCTGGACACTTGTACATATAAGTAATGCTAAATGCACAAAGTAGATTATATTTACATGTGCATGTGTGTGTCTGAGTGTGTGTGTGTGCACATGAATGTGTTTTAGAATGTTCTGGCATACATAAGTATGCTTGTGGTTGTATGACAATAATACTTCTACAAAGAGAGACCATGTGGGGAGAGTGTCTGAGAGGCATGCCAAGAATTGGAGGGAGATAAAACAAGGAAATTATACAGAGCCAGTTCAAGCATGAAGTTCTCAAAAAATTAACTACAAAAGTCAAAAACTGAAACAACAGGTACTCCCTGAAAATCCACGGGCTACTCTGGCCAAGTAAGGAGGTAGGGTAACTCAACACAGAGGAAACTCAGGTAGCTGAGAATCAATTAAAACATTCATCATCCTTAGCTAACAGGGAAATGCAAATAAAATTACTTTGAGATGTCATCTTCTACTCAAAATGGCTAAAATAAAAATCAATGTCGACAGCTCATGCTGGTGGGGCTGTGGGGAAAAAGGAACAAACATTTATTAGTGGTGGGTGTGTGTCATCATACTGTAATAGTAGTCACTGTTTAAATCAGTGTGCTGATTCCTCAGGAAAATGGTAGTTAATCTATTTGAAGACCCAGCTATACAACTCTTGAAAATATACCCAAGGATGCTTCATCTTACAATAAAGACTATGTTTGTTGCTCCTCAATATGTTCATTGCTCCTCTATTGATAACAGTCAAATATTGAAAATAATATAGATATACCACAATAAAAATGGATGAAAACATGTTATATTTACACAATGGATTATTAAACTCAGCCACAGAAAAGGGACATCATGAAATCTACAGGCAAATTAATGGAACTAGAAACAAATATCATTCTGAGTGACGTATCCAAAACCTTAAAGAGAAATATGGTATGTATTCACTTAAGTCAATGAAAACCAAGCTACTATCCAGAGACTCCCAGATGGTTGGTATAGAATAAAGGAATAGATAAAACAAATAGATTATCTTAGAAAAGGGAAATAAAATACATATAGATGAATAGAGTGCCTGGAAGGAAGGGTCATGTCAGAACGAGGGAAGAGGACAACTGCAGTGATGGATCGAATACTGGAAGAGACAGCTAAAATTAATAGTCATATGAGGGGTACTATGGAAATCAAATACAGTAGAAGCATCCTAAAATATATACATATATAAAGGTGATCTTAATGAAATAACCAAATAATGAGGAAACAAAGCCTCAAAGGCCATTTCTCCCCACCAAACAAGACTCTCAGTACTGGGATTAGGGTACATTTAATTGAGATTTTGCCAAAAAGGGTCCAGGGAAATCAGTTGCTCTCCAAAATCTGACAGCAGGGCCCCACTGATGAGGACAACAATCACACAACTCACTGAATATTTCCAGTCCTAGCTGGTACCAGCATAGAGACTTCACATCAAATTCTAGTATTTGGTAAGGGATGGTATAGTGTAAGCTGCCAAAAGGGAAACATAAACACCAAGTCAGCTACAAAAACTTTGACCTACAATGGTATATTGATATTTCAATCTCAGACTATTTAAAGTTAAAATTTGTATAATTATAGCATCATCTCTATGTTTTAGTTATGCTGTGTTGGTTTTGCTTACTCACGAGTCATTCTTCATAGAACATTATCCTGCTTTATTTGTCTTCCTCATGGCTTCACTAATCTTCCTCATAACTCTCTGGTCACAAAATATATTCTTTTGTAATTTCTCCATATTTGCAACTAAAACTGAAATTATTGTTTTGCATTCCAACTAAATATTGCAAAGCAGGATTGGGACAAAGAAATGACTTGGGAGAAAGGAAAGATGCAAACATCTCTCAGAAAACATAAAAAAATATATAGACTTATTTTGATGATATGTTTGATTTTATTCAACATATTGACTATAACATCAAAAGGTATCAACAAAGGTAACATCAACTTAATATAAGGTTCCAACCCAAAACACACCAAGTAACTAAAAGAAGAAGCATCTCCCATATTTTCACAGTCCACAGCAAACATTTCTCCTAGAGAGTTTCAGCATTACTCAAAATTTCTAGTGATCAGATGTAATTAGTGTATCTATCCTTGGTTCTTGTGTATTTTAGATTATTAAAAAGAGAATGCAGTAAGCAGTTTGTATCATTGCCAATGGTCTTCATGTAATTACTATTGATGTACTTCAAAACAAATATAAACTATAGACAACTAGTCAAACTTTTATGAGTATTGACTAACCTGAATTATTAGGCCTATATGAACATTCTGTCATGATTGTGCTGTTTGTTTTATGATAATATAGTCATAATTCTGTTTTACATTAATATTATTTAATATTCATTTTTTATTTTAATTATGAATTAAAAGTATATGTACATTTTTTCCTTCTCCTATCTCTCTCCAAACCCTCCCATATACTTGCCTCTCTTTCAAAGTCATGGGCTCATTTTCAATTCTTGTTACTGAGACTTTTAATTACAATTATGAAAATATTTTGAGTGTTACATATGAAAAGAAAAATCAAGCTTTTATATGTCATGTATTTGCTGTGGATTGTTCTCTAGATTTCCAATAAAGCTTTGTGCAATGGGTGTGGTATAGAATCAGATAAAACTACTACACAATCTATCCAATAGTCAGTTGCCTGACAGAACAGTTTGTTTTGTCAACATTTATCCAATTTTATTTTCTGTCACAATGATGTATAAGTCTTTTTCCCCTCAGATTGCACTCTCACAACTTTGGCAATTTGTTTTGTTGCTAAACATTGTTTTGTAAAAAGAAATACTAAGAATTATTTGAAGTAGTCTATTCTTGCCCATATATTATAAGGTGAATTGCAATACTTATCTATATCACCACTAAACATAAAAAATAAGGTACTTCAGATGAACATCACAATGATTATTAAACATATTATAATTAAGGAATTGTCTCTAAATAAAATAAGTAAATTAAATTCATTTTTAAATTGTGAATAATTTCAATGTACATTTTGAAATATACAGTATTTTCCAAATTCATAAGTTTATTATAAATGAAGTCAAAGACCCTAATTCCAAGGAAGAAGTAATTTGTTTCCTATGTTTGAGAGGAAACTGATCCAGACCCAAGAAATGCTTATTTCTACCACTGCAGTGACACAACCACAAAGATTTGGTCCTAGTCAGATGATTGCCATGTGTTTCTTTCCATATATGAAGGGATATTTACAAGATTCAATGTGTTAATTCTAGCCAACCCAAATTCATATTCACTGCTGAATATAACTGTGGGTTTTTAAGAATTACATAGTAAAAAACATCAACAACCATGAAAACAATATATGCTTAAATAGACACTGGAAAAGAAAATTATTTTCAGAGATTAGGTAAATAGTTTGTAATCACGATTATGGTCAAGTGTAGGTGATATTTCTCAATTAAATTTAAAGTTTTCTTTTGGTGGAAGTAAATTTTGGGATGTAAATAGAATGGAAGAATTTGCTAAAGCTCAGAAGTTATGCAAGATTGTTCTAAAATTATCTAGATATGAAAGAGCTGCAAGTACATAATGAAGCTTTTATTAATTCATTTGATGTAACATAAAGGTTTACAATCCCTGAGGCTAAAAGGTCAAATTAATAACCTCTATAGAGCAAAACTGAATTCCACACACTATGCAGTATTGTAGAACCAAACAGAAGAAACTTCTTACATTTCATAAAATCAAAAGAAAGGAAACGAAAAGAAACCAAAACAAAACAAAAAGCAAAAACAACAACAAAAAGAGAACACAACTAGTAAAATCTCCAGTTCTCAGTGTTGATAGTTTGCCTAATACTCTCGTGTTTTTTTTTTTTTTTTTTTTTTTTTTTTTTTTTTTTTTTTTTTTTTTTTTTGGTATGGATGAATTAGCTTATATCATCCTGTATCCATGAGAGAGAAGAGAAGGAAAACTAATACTGTTGCCGAATTAAGACGTTTTATTCTATACATTATGCCCAGTTCATTTAAAAAATATTCACAGCCATCAAGCCTCCACAAGACCAAGCAATTCAAAACTACCTATAATTCCAGTGCCAGGTGATCTGATACATTCTTTTGGTCTCTGAGAAAAACAGGGACTCAAGGGAAATGCAAACATAAATATAGGCCAAACATGCATAGACATAACATAAAATAAAAATTTAAGTTATAGTTTCCATTTCTGTAGCAGTGAGTTTGAATGTTGAATTCATATTTTCTTTCCAGTTTGAAAAATCTTATTTTCTGTCGTATTATAATTGTTGGAATTCTAATGACACATTTTTGTGTTTTTATTGTTCATGATCCACATTTTTATTCGATTCATAGTTTCTCAGTAATTTTCCTATACAACATCAATTGTTACCTCTCTGTACTCACTTTTCAGCATAGTCCCACACTACAGATAATTTGATTACTTGAATTTAATCTATTTATGTTTATAATAGCTCTTCACAGGTAAGAACCTACTGTTGACATATATTAATGGCTTTTATCTTTAATTCAGTGATTCATTTCTTTATCTCATATTTTCTTTATTCATTTAACTGTGGTAGAATACTACTTTGAATCACCTCTATTTTTTTTTCATATGCACCACGAAGCTTACATAAAAACACCTTAGGAAATACTATGCTTCATATAACATGATTCTGACTACTCAGAAAGACTATACTATTTATTTCCACATATGTTTTTATATTAATTTTCCAGTGTTTTATGTTGCATATGCCTTAACAATCACATGTACAATTATTCCAGTTTTGTTTTTTAATTTTTTACTTAAGATTTAACCGATGTGTACATCACCATTAGAATATTCAACATGGTGTGCACTCACTGATAATTGGATATTAGCCCAAAAGCTTGCAATACCCAAGATACAACTGACAGACCACATGAAGCTCATGAACAAGAAATTCCAAAGTGTGGGTGTTTCAGTCCTTCCTATAAGGAGTAACAAAATACTCATGGGAGCAAATATGGAGCCAATGTGTGGGACAGAAACTGAAGGAGAGGCCACCTGGATATCCATCCAATGTGCAGTCACCAAAGGTAGACACCACTGTCGGTGCCAGGAAATGCATCCTGACAGGAGCCTGATATAGCCGTCTCCTTAGACGTCTGCCAGGGCCTGACATATATAGAGGCAGATGTTCACAGCTAACTATTGAACTGATCATGAGGTTCCACAATGGAGGAGTGAGAAAGAAGACCAAAGGAGCTGAAATGTTTGCGGCCCCATGTGGGGAGCAGAAATACCAACTGACCAGAGCTCCCAGGGTCTAAACCACCAGCCTGGGAGCACATAGGGAGGGACCCATGGCTCCAGGTATATATGTAGTGGAGGGTGGCCTTGTCGGGCATAGGTAGGAGAGGAGATGCTTGGTCCTGTGAAGGCTGGAAGTGAAGGTGGGGAGATAGGAGTGGGTGGGTGGGTGGGTGGGGGCACATTCTCATAGAAGCAGAAGGAGGGGGATGGGATAGGGGGTTCCTGCAGGGGGAGGAAATGGGGTAAGGGGATAATATATGAAATGTAGGTAAAATATCCAATAAAAATACGAATATTCAAATGTAAAGATTTTGACAATGTTCTTATCATTAACAGTTTGTATTTCCGTATGTTTCTTCTGTTACCAATTAACATCCTCTCATTTTACTTTAAAATAAAAACTCATTATGAAGCTGTATGGCACTGCAGAGCTCCCTTATATTTTGTTAGAATAAGACTACGTAATTTATATTTCTGAGGAACAGATTTATATCAGGTATGATTGACTGGCAGAGTGCCTTTCATCTCCTTACTAGACACCTTAAGTAAGTCATTCCATTGTTCACTTTCACGAAATTTCTTCTGAAAAGCATCCTAGAAACATTGAAAGTATTCTTCTGTATGTAATTATGTTCTTTTATTTTGCTACTTTCCACATTCTTCCTTTAATTGTTATTAGTTTGATTAGATCATGCCCCAGGATAGATATCTAGAAGGATAGATATCCAGAAGATCGAATCAATCCTAACATTTATGAATTCATTGTTTTGTCTGTGAATTTTAAAAGTTTGTTTAATCATTATTATCATCATCACAACCATTATTACCATAAACACAACCACCATCATCATCATCACCACCATAATCATCATCACCAACACCACCATGTGCTGCCAGCATGGCAGACTGTGACTGGGGGTGTAAAAGAACAACTTCCATTTTCTCTGTTTCAACCTTAGGGTCGAGGGTTCAGGCTTCAGGTAGCAAGTACTTTATCAACCGAGACATCTCATGCACCTGAATTCATAATTTATAAGCCATGGTATAGTTAAATAAGTTTTCCATTTTTCTTTTTTTTCTTCTGTCATGTATATAATGTAAGGTTATATCTCTGGGTAATGTACTATGCAATCTTTAGTTTCTTCTTTTCATTTATTTTCATCATTTCTCCCTTTTACCCCTTTTTTGATAGTTAGACCTGGTCCTTTTCTAGCTCACAGGTTCTGTCTCATGCTTAGACAATTCTGCTTGTCACTTTTTATTAAATTTTCCATTCTATTCATTATAGTACATTCAGTTCCAAAAATTCTGTTATGTTCTTTTTCTGGAAAACCTTCTTTTAAAACTTTTCAGGGAACGTGTATTATTTTTATAATTTTATTTAATTTTTCCTATGTGCTCTTTTAAATTTAATGATTGCATTTATTTACTCATTGTTATTTATGCAAGTGTGTTTGTATGTGTGCCTGCATATTTGTAATTTTCAATTTTTTTGATTTCTTATTGTCTTGTATTGGTAATTGTGTATTATAAAGAAAAGCTTCTCATTTCAGATATTATACATAATTTTCATAAAAGAGTACTTTTTGTTTTTGGTAGAGATAAGTATAAGTGTAGCATCTGAGTTACCTGTGAGTATGCACAAATGGTTCAACATGTTCTCGGTATGCAAATCTAGCACCTAGATTATCACAGATAAAAGTTATATAAGACTTTAGTTTATACACCTGTGGTGGTCTGCAATAATGGAAAGGACTCTCAAATGCTTTGTGATAAGTTCCTGGGAAATCTCATAACCTCTTCAGTAGGAACTCCTATTCTGTTTCTCTCATCATGAAAGTAGAAACCAAAAATATCCCTATTCATACTGGGTCCAGCTTTTGAATGATAAAGCCATTCTATGTTATGCCATGCTATACACTGGCTATACATCCAGTATAAAACAGACATACAAGACATAATATTCTTCTAGGGTATAGGGCAAGATAGTCATCAGTAACACCATTGCAATATTGGTAACAGCATAAAATAAATGCTTTGTCAATGAGCCAGGAAACTACTTCCTGAAGCATATATACATGTAATATTATGGTAGCCACAGAGTCAATGGTAACAGAATTAGTGTCCAGAGTGAGCTAAGAGAAACTGAAGCTCAAGGGTACAGGTTATTCTTTATTCTGTACCAGTGATGGAACTTCTGTATGAAAAAGAATGTGAAAGATGATACCACCACTCGTTGGTCCAGAATTCAAGCAAGAAAGAAGCTACTGCAATTCCAGAGTTTGACAAGTTAGGTAGGTTACTTGGTAGAGAAACATGAATGTTATTGTCAGGGGTGGGGGGAGGGGCGAGAGGTGGTAGTTTGAAGTTAATGATATTTCATTGATGTAGAACATGGCAAAAGCAATGTTGTTATATGTTTCAAAGCAAGGCCACTTCATTATGACCTAGAATATGGAAATGGTAGAGAACCCACAGATGTCATCCTGGAATATGAGCATGCCTAGAAATAACAGGACACTGTTTTTGCCAGGGATGGAAATGTGGCTGCTTTTGTCTCATCCTAACATAATGGTAGATCCTTCATATGAGAAGTCATCAATAATATATGCCATCTGTAGCGAAAATGTATTACCTGCTGAAAACTGCCATTGTCCACAGAATTGAACCCTGGGAATCACAGTGACTCTTCCTTTGACAACAACTGTTGCCCTGTTTTTTGTTCCTAGCCATCATCAATCAAACCAAGTATGTTCATATCTGAATTGATTCTTCCCTTGTAGTTCATTGTTTTTATGCCACTTTGATAGCACAGATCTTTAAATGGAGACTAAAGTGATTCTGAGTCTACTTTTGTTTGAAGATAGATACAACATGCTTGTTTGTCTGGGAGACATGAAGACTGGTTTCTTCTATTCATTACGTGTTAATATCACAGCTCATGAAGCAGTGCTGAAAGTTAATATTGACTTGATACACATTCTCTCTCTCTCTCTCTCTCTCTCTCTCTCTCTCTCTCTCTCTCTCTCTCTCTCTCTCCATTATACAGCTCTTTATTTTTCTGTGAATTCCAGTGATTCTACTTGGGATCCTTCTTTTGTATTTATGAATCATTATGATATATTGAAAAGCAGCAAAAAAGTTATTGCTGCTATTTTTGCAACAGAAATATTTACAGTGTTAGAACTGGAGTTATGACTTAGTGGATAAGACAAGTTTATACGCTTTCAGAGGATCCAAGTTTGTTTGCCAACCTCAAATATTGAGTAGCTCACAAGCAATGGTAACACCATTTTCAGTCACATCGATGTAAATTAAAAAATAAATCTTTAAAGAAGTGTGTGTACTGTTGGCCTTTGTGGTTTTATAGCTTTAATGTAAAGTATATCTAAAAAATTTGATTTACATATTTAAATGTATACAATTCTATACATTTTTTGAATTACAATTACAAAAGGGTTTAAAAGAAAAGAGAGTTTAATGTGGGATTTTTCATTTTTGTATAAACGCACATTGAAATTATTATCACAGACAAAATAACAAATGTACATATAAGCATCAAATCACCACCTGCTCTCTTATGACTTTTCCTCTGCCAACCCATTATCAAGAACCACTGATTTCCTTTTGTCATTGTGGTCCTAAATTTTACATAAATCTAATGATTTATCATATACTCATTTGGTATATTTTCTCCATTCAATCATTTGCACCCAAATCTATATTCAAGAAAACTGCTCTTCATTTTCTGTTCTCTTCATTGCTCTGAATAGCTTCATATATATCTTGCAGAGGAAACAATAGGTGCCCATTAATACTGTGGAGTAAAGATTGTGTGGGATGTTGAATTCTACAAAGAGTTCTACAAGATGCCATAATCACCCAAATAATGACATCAAATGAAATGGAACGTTCTTTGAAGCTAATAGACACTATTTAAATGTAATATTTAAATGTATTTACTATACACAATAAAACTATATTGCCACAAGAGAAGAAGAATGTATATAAATTTCTGAAAAATAAGAATAACTTATTTTCATAAATGTGGATGAATTAAAACTGAAGCAAAGAGAGAATTTGGTTTTGCATATGAACACTTACAGAGCAAAAGTTCTAGATTGTTGTTGTTGTCATTGCTGTTGTTCTTTTGAAAGTCAAGACAATAAGCAGAAATACCTGGTTATCATTTACCAACAGCATGCTAGCTAAAAACTCTACTTACATGTGTCTTGGATCAGTGTCTGCTCACATCTGTAATTCAGTGTAAATTATACTCTCATTTATCAGATATTATAGTATTTCACAAATATTGGTTTGGTTATTAAAAGTTTGATTTCTTGTTACATTGTTTACTTTATAGTGATGTGTAAATTATTATCTTGAATGTTTATTTCATATATTTTGGATTTCTTTACAGAAGAACTGGTTACTTACTAATCTAGAGAAGTTTAATAACTAGCATTTTTCTAAATATATTGGGCTCTAAGAATTATTTTACATTGATAATATGCTCATTGTTCAATTATACATTTAAAAATTACTGTTAGCTTTGAATACCAGTGCATGATTTTTATGTATATTTCCATTATGAAGAACCACTTCAACTAATAATTCAAGCATGGTTACTCAAAGACAAATTCAATGTACAAACTGTGCAAGGTATGAGTTCATTTATCTTGCTGGTTACCACAATAACTTTTAATTTGAGACGAGGTGGCTCTTTTGGACTTGGAAAATAGATCTCATTTTTACAATGATTAGTGCATAACATTTTTTTTTTTTTAGAAAATCTAGGGAATATACAGCCATTGTTCTTGATTGCCCAACAGAAATTGATAGCAAGACCCTTAGACTAAATACAACAAATATTTTGGAAGTAAGGCACATGTGAAGACCTAAATGTGGTACCAAATAGAATCTTTCATTCCTATTGCTAGGTGTTATAGTTTCAGACAATGCAAGCTGCTAGGGAAACAATGTCATCAAAAATGGTACCCAGCTATTTTACCTTTTAGCTATAATAATGACCAGAATGGCATGATATGCCATCATTATAATTGTTGCACAGATATTATAAGAGCAACCAGTCACTTATTAAAGACTAGATTTAAAGACCACCCCACTGGATGAAAAATAAACCTAGTGCTCTAAAGCCAAGAACCTGTATAAGTCAAGAACAGAACTTACTAAAATAAATATAATTTGAATTGGTTATATATATATGGCTTATATCCTATGACCCAGGCAGTCCACCAATGACTGTCTACCAACAGCAGGACCAAGAATACCATAGTTGTTGAATTCACAAGACAAGGCTCGATATTTCAACACATTTTCATTGTTTGACAGAACCCTAAAGAAGTAGGCTCCAATGCTAAGGATAGACTTGCAAGTGATTTAAAAAAAGAAAGAAAGAAAAAGAATCTTCCCATCTCAATGATAAAGATTAGTACTGGGTAATATTCCCACATCAAGTGATTCAAAAAAAATTCCTTCAGAGGTATGCAAGATAATTTGGTTTTAGTTTATTCCGGATGTAGTCAAGTTGACAACCAAGAATAGCCATCACAGAACCCATACTTGCAGACCTCATAGACCCAAACGTTGAACCATTTTGTGCTCAATAAACATACTTCTAAGTTCCTAGCTCAAAAAAAAAAAAAAAAAAAAGATTGCTGCAGCTTTCAGAACTCATCAGAAAATCTTATTTGTACAAATGATAGCAGTTATCACAAACATTCACAGCTGGTCATTTACTGGAAATGTATCTGTGGTGTTCTCACCCATAAATGTGGTGTATACATCACACCTTTGCATCCTGGTGATAAAATTGGGGATCACAGAATGAGTGAATTCAAAAACTCACAGTCTCTGCTTATCAGTATAAGATTAGCACAAAATCAAGCTGGTGAACATCTAGATTTGAGGAGAAAGGGCTCAAAGTTCCCACATTCAGCTGATTATTTATTGATATTCTATGGGTTCTCAGCAAAGGAGAGCCAGTTTTCTTTAAAGCCCATACTCATGAGTATGTGGCAACAAAAATTAGACTAAGAAATTTATTAAAACAACAAAAAGTCAGGACATCTCAAAGACTTAATAAAACTATTAAGTAAAAAAATGTAAAAAGAATATTCATTTCCCTCTACATCTCAAACACCATAAAGAGATTCTTAATCCTTTCTGAATCATAATATCCAAATTAAAGGACATAAAAAGGAAAGTATAACTATTTTTTGTTAATGGTATCTAATAAAATATTCATGACATTCCTCCTGGATTATAAAACTTTATGAAAAATAAACATTGATTCATTTAAATTATGTATAATAGTAAAAATAAGATTAGTTCTTTGTGAAGTGACAGTTCATGCAATGTTAGAAGGTAGATAAATACTATATAACCATGCCCTTGATCAGGGATGAGAAAGAGAATTTCAGAGGGAGGTAGGGTATACAGAAGAATTCATATTCTTTGGGAAGTAGCAATTTATATTTTGAGATTCAAAGGCTACATAGAAAGAGGGAACACGTCGGTTTAATGTCACACAACAAGCTTCAGAACAGAATTAAGGTTTAAAGATCTGAAAACAGAGAAAATTACTTTTCGAAAAAAGGGCTGAAATTAGATTTTAAAGAGTTAAAAGGGGTCAGATATTCATTTTGAAACAACACAGAAGCAAAAGAATGGCAACACAGAGTTTTGAATGAAGTAATAGTGTAACAGCTAACATCATTTAGTAATGCTACTATATAGAGGGGATAGTTTGGGGACTTTTGGGTATGCAGTTAATAGTGATGGATCTATAAAAGGAAAAGAGGTTAGAGAAAAATCAGAATGTGTATCCATTAATAATTTTTTATTGATTAGGAGGAAGAGGAAAAATATGGTAGTGGTTAAGATTTTAGGATATATATATATATATATATATATATATATATATATATGAAGTATAATATGATTTTATTAAAAGAATTGTTTAAAATAAATTGGACTTATGAGAATCATGTCTACTCGGTAGAAATAAATTTGGAAGTCATCAGACAATAAATTCAAGGAGAACAGTGGTTCAGATCTCTAGAGATCATAGTGAGAATATACAAACAGATAGTAGTGACACCTAAAGACAACAAGGCTGAATAATCATAGGAAAATATCATAGGTCTTATAATTGCATAGCAACTGCATATCCTTTCCTATACTTCAAGAAAATAAAACAGATTTTCAATATTGACTCATGATACTTTTATTTTTTTCAGCATTTGCAAGTGTGAGAAATAAACCAAATTTAATTTCTTCGTATTCCCAATACCTTCCTGAGAGGGGAAAACTAAATCTTTCATACATATATTTTTTAAGCCAGATGTCAGAATGGATTTCAAACAAACATACAAATTGATTTTTGAACTGCATCACAAGTGCTTAACTGAAAAAAATGTAAAATTAAACCATTTTTTTTTTACATTTTGTAGCAGAATATAACAAGATAGATTTCAATGTATGTTCTCTATACATTTATTGCTTTTGCTGATTTTCTTTTTTTTTTTTCTTTTCCCAATTTTCCCCTGTCTGAGTTGAAATTCAATTTAAAGGAAAGTAAGGATGAATGAAGCATTGGTTCTAGGCAGTGCCTCACCAACATACTCAGTGTTTTCAATGACCAATTTTTCACCACGTTTGAAGGGAATGAAATATTAGTATTCACCTCACATCAGAAGCAAACTGAAAAAGCGCAGTTACACTTCTCCGTCGGCTTGTTTTTTTATTTGAAGTGTAAACTCACAAACTGTAACTGTTGAGGAGAATACAAAATGCACAGGATAAAACTAAACTTTTTCTTCCTCTATTAAACTCAAGATGCAGGTATTAGAAATTTATATAAAAAGTTTTACTTATACTTCAGAATGTCCCTGTTTTTAATTGGCTGTGTGTTAAGTCTCAAAGTGTATTGGTATTACAAACTGATACTCTAGGAGGAGAGACAGACAGAAAGGGGGAAGAGTTTCTGCCTCTTTATTCATACATTAATATTGTTTAGAGACAATTTGTATTAAATATCATCTTTGACAATTTCCAAGATATGTATAGTATATCCCAGTTACTTTCACTCTCATCTTTTAACTTCCTCCCATCCTCCCATTTCTGATAACCTATCCTTTTCATACCCTTTTGTTTTGTCTTCTGACTCACTTACATAACCAGAGCCCTCCATGTGCCCATGGTTTAGAACTAACCATTGCAGCTACGATTTGCTCATGAGTATAAAACCAAATTCAAGACTGTCTCCCTCAGATAGTCTATCACCAGCCAGCATTTTAACAAAGAAGTACAACCCTGTGAGGCCCCTTGACTGACAGTAGCCACTGCTCTGTAGACAACTACAGCTTCTATAAGATCAGGATAGCAACATTACTCCAATTATAGACATGTTATAGCTCATTCCTTTATCTTTTAATTTTTAAAATCTTTCTGATCACTGTTGATTGTATTCTTGGGCCTCAGAATTCATAGTTAAAAACACCATGTATACAACTGACTTCAGAGGAGCTTTTGATTATGGCTAAGAGTAGCCTTTGTGTGTAGGTATAAACATATTTAGATGACTGGTATGTTCCAATTTAACTACACAACAGTAGTAAATTTCCCTCAGGTCCAAGGTGGTCTATAGCCTTATGTTTTGGACTGTATTTGTAGTACCAAACATGTGCTCACCTCCTGTGAAATAGGACTCCAATCCAATCAAAGAACAATTAAGATTTCCAAAATGTGACCATTTTTGTTTGTGCTTTTTGTCTAGGAGGTTAGTATTGTTGAGCACATAAGGCCTTCAGCCATAACAAGTTTGACTCATTTTTCTCCCTCAGCTAGTACCTTGCAGGACCATAAAAGCTAGCCAGCAAGGAGACCATTCAGCTCAGTTCCAGCTTAACTTTATAGTATCTTAAAAGAAAACTGTGGTAATATCACTAACAAGGTCCTATCAACTAGTTCTGGTGGTAATTATAGCAAGTATCTGTATACCAGAAACTCACAAAGAAGTATTCCACACTAGACACTAAAATATTTTTGTTAGTAACCCCTGATATATAAGAAAAGCCTTTTCCTGTTATGTATGTTATCTTCCATTTAATTTTTAAAATTTATATCTTTTACCTGGTTTATCAAGTAGTAAATTTCATATTGATTATTCTTATGACCTTGTCTCAGCTCCCCCTATGTGCTTTGACTCTCTTATTCCTCCATACCCATCCATGCATAAACTTCTTCATCCACAGCAGTGTCTGAGTTTGGTGTCTGTATAAGGGATGAATTCCCAGGTAGGAAAGTCTCTGGATGGCCTTTCTTTCAGTCTGTTCCACAATTTTTCTCCATATTTACTTTAGACAGGAGCAGTTCTGGGATAAAAGTTTGGAGATGAGTGTGTGGTCCCATCCCCCAAAAGAGGGCCTTGCCTAACCTCTGGATCTGGTCTCTACAGGTTCTCCTTCCACTTCTTTGGGCATGTTAGCTAATTTCATCCCAAAGTCTTGCTTTCCTGGCATCTGGAACTTGCTGGTGGCTACCTCCACTTTCCCAGGCCCCACTGCTACACAACTCTGTTCAAATTCCCACTGAATATCATTTCTATCTCCTCTCACACCTGATCCTGCCCCCTTTTTCCATTTCCTCCTCCTGTCTTCCTGCCTAGTCCCTAATATTTGATATTAGCCCTTTACTGAATGTAAGATTGGGAAAGATCATTCCTTAATCTGTTGGTTGCCATTTTGTCCTATTGACAGTGTCCTTTGCCTTACAGAAGCCTTACAATTTTATGAGGTCCCATTTGTTGATTCTTGATCATAAAATTGGATATACTACTACCTGAGGACCCAGCTATACCACTCCTGGGCATATACCCAAAAGATGCTCCAACATATAGCAAAGACACATGCTCTGCTCTACTATGTTCATTATTTATAATAGCCAGAAGTTGGAAAGAACCCAGATGTCCTTCAACAGAGGAATGGATACAGAAAATGTGATACATTTACACAATGGAGTACTACTCAGCTATTAAAAACAACGACTTCATAAAATTCTTAGGCAAATGGATGGAACTAGAAAATATCATCCTGAGTGAGGTAACCCAATCACAAAAGAATATACATGGTATGTACTCACTCATAAGTGAATACTAGGCAAAAATCTCAAAATACCCATGATACAACTCACAGACCATGTGAATCTCAAGAAAAAGGAAGACCAAAGTGTGGATGCTTCAGTCCTTCTTAGAAAGGGAAACAAAATACTCACAGGAGGTAGAAGGAGGGAGGGAATTGGGAAGAAGAGAGGAGAGGAACTAGAATAAATGGGGGCAGGATCAGGTATGAGAGGAGATAGGGGTGATATACAGAGGGTCAGGAAATTGAACAGTGGTGTGTAGCAATAGGGAATGGGAAACTGTGAGTAGCCACCAGCAAGTCCCAGATGCCAGGAAAGCAATAGGCTCCCAGGACCCCAGGGGTATGAGATTAGGTGAAATGCCCAACAAAGGAGAAGGAGAATCTATAGAGACCATATCCAGAGGTTAGGCAAAGCCCCTACTTGGGGGATAGGGCCACTCACTCTTTTCCAAATTTTTATCCCAGAATTGCTCTTGTCTAAAGTAAATATGGAGACAAATTGTGGAGCAGAGACTGATACAAAGGCCATCCAGACACTGCTCTACCTGGGGATCCATCCTATATACAGACATCAAACCCAGACACTATTATGGATGCTAAGAAGTACTTGTTGACAGGAGCCTGTTATAGCTGGTTCCTGAGAGGCTCTGCCAGAACCTGGCAAATACAGAGGCAGATGCTTGAAGTCAACCATTGAACTGAGCATGGAGACCCAATGGAGGAGTTAGAAAAAGGACTGAAAGAACTGAAGAGGCTTTCCACCCCATAGGAAGAACAATATCAACCAACCAGCTTCCCTAAGAGCTCCCAGAAACTGAAACAACAACCAAAGATTACACATGGAGGGACCGATAGCTCTAGCCCTATATTAGCAGAGAATCAATGGCATCAATGGAAGGGAAAGTCCTTGGTCCTGTGGAGGCTCAATGCCACAGTGTAGGGGAACGCCAAGACTGTAAGGAAGGAGTGGGTGGTTAGAGATCACCCTCATAGAAGCAGGGTGAGGGAGAATGGGTTAGGGTGCTTGCAGAGGGGAAACAGGGAAAGAGGATAACATTTGAAATGTATATAGATAAAATATCCAAAAAATAAAATATTTTGTGAAAATGTAAAAAAAAAAAAATAGAATAAAGCATATGGAAGAAGATGGGAAAACAAGCCTCCTAAGAAAGGAGGGAAGGCCTTTTCTTCAAAAAGACAAATGTGTCTATTATAAAACAATGATTCATGATTCATTGGTAAAACAAATTTCTCAAAAGACTAAAAGAAGAAAAGCCTAATATTCTAGAATTAATAGAACTAACTGTCTGGGGGCATCAGGACTCATGCCTCCTCCATGAGCCCTAGGTAAACCTAAAGGTAAAGGGGAAGCCAATAAACTTTCTGGTAGACACATAGGCATAACATTCAATCTTGAAATATCCTATAGGATCCTGTCCAAGAGAACCTAGGTCCAAGCATCCACTGGAATTAACCAATATCAATGAACTACCCAATGAATGGTGGATTTAGGAATGGGACAGATCTACCATTCATTTATGGTTATCCCTGAATGCCCATACCCACTCTTTGGCTGAGACCTCATGATTAAGATGGAAGCACAAATCCACTTTGACCCTTAGGTAGTGCAAGTTCTAAATGAGAAGAACTTCATACATACCATGACTGTGGCATTAGAGGAAGAATATAAGCTCTATGACATGTCCTCTTTGAACACTGACAAAGACCTCTACCTGGAAAGGTTATGGGCATAGATACCATGGATATGAGTGGACAGGAATCCCATGGGGCTAGCCAAACATTGAACTACAATCCTAAATCAGTTTAGCCAGAGTCAGTCAATACCCCATGCCCTTGGAGGCAAAATTAGGTATAATGCCATACATAAACCAATTCTGGGAATAAGAAATACTAGTTCCTTGTTTATTGGCCTGGAACACCCATCTCTTTCTAGTAAGAAAACCACATTCCTATGACTACTAGCCAGTGCAGGACTTAAGAGAAGTCAAGAAAAGGGTAGAAGATATCCACTCTACACTGTTCAACCCATACACCTTGCTGAGCAGTCTGCCACCTGACCAAAAGTTTACACAATTCTGGACCTCAAGGATGCCTTCTTCATCTTGCCACTAGCTCAGCTAGTCATCTCATATTTGCCTTTGAATGGAGAAACACAGAACATGGCTTTAATAGACTCTTAACATGAACTAGATAGCTCCAGGGATTTAAAAACATCCCTACCTTTGTTCAGGCACTCCATGAAGGTCTGGGTAAGTACTGACAGGCCTACCCCCAAATAGCCTTCTTGTCATTTGTTGATGACCTCCTTATAGTTGCCCCAGATAAAGACACTTGATATATAGGGACTGCCACATTACTCAGAGAACTGGACTGGAGGATATCAGGTGTCTTTTTTAAAAAGTGTAGCTCTGCTGAAAGGTGGTATTTTACCATGGGTATATACTCAAGCAGTGACAATACCTGGTTGTCTTAGACTTGAAAAGAGAAGAGCCTCAATATCCCCATTCCTGAGTCTCAGCATCAAATTTGTATGTTCTTGGGTTCTACATGTTTCTGGAGACTCTGGGTGCCAGGATTTATGGAGATTCCTAGGAGCCTCTATGAAGCCACTAGGAGGCAGGAAAATATGTTAAATTGGACTCTGAGATGGACAAAGCTTTTCACATCCTCATGAAAAGTGTTACTACAGTAGCCAAGAAACCCCTGAAAGATATCATCCCCAGGTATGGATTGCCTTCATTGATGGGATCTGGCAATGGGCTGACCTTCATCTGTTAGGTTACATGGTCTCTCATTAAAATTATGGGGATAAACTCATTGTGCCTACTATCCTCATAGCTAAAGACAGGAAGAAATAATGAATCAGTCCCTAAAAAAAACATTAACTAAATGAACTCTAGAAACTGGTGGTGACTGGGTGTCCCTCCTTCCCTATGCCTTATACAAGGCTGGACATACCTCTACACTTTAGGCCTAACTCCTTTTGACTTACTATATGGGAGAATGGGACACCCCCTCACCGCCACCACGATCACCTAACTTTCAACCTGAAATTCTTGTAGAATATGAACATCAAAATTTCTGTAGTCTATGCAGGCTCTCCACAGGGTACTGACACAAATATGGCCAAACATCCTTCAAATCTGAGTCTGCACTCTTCCCTATCCCCATTGATTTGGACCAGATGACAAGCTTGGATTAAGAGACTCAATCACAGAACACTTGAACCATGCCAGAAATGTCTGCACACAAGGATCCTGATGATAACCACATCTGTAAAGTTTGATGGAATAAAAACATGGATTCATCATTTTCATATCAAACCTTGGGACCAAAGAAGACCCAGTAACTGCATCCTCAATGAGAAAGACTGCCAGACCAACCAGAGGCATCAGGGTAGAAACTCCTGTGACACTCTCAGGATCTTCTAAAGCTAAGACTTTATAAATCTTGATGTTTACTATTATATCTCTGGCTTATGCTGATGATAGCCACCATGAGCCACTTAATATGAGCTGGATGATTATGCACACTGCTACAGGCACTAAAGTCTACTCCACTTCTTAGTCTTATAAGGTTTACCAAAGAACAGGTGTCCACAGTCCAACTCATTGTATTAAAATCTCTCAGTATCAACCCCTAAACCCCAATCAAGGATTTGAGAAGGATCCCAACTCAAGAAGAAAATGAGAGGTTTAAAACATGAGAATTAGAGAAGTTTCAGTTTCCCAGAGAAGCAGACAAGGTTTCTCAAGAAAACTTCAAACAAGGGTCATTAATCTATGACAGAAATGGCCACAGCATCTATTGCTGCGAGATATAACAAGCCCAAGGGCTAAGTCAGTTCCTGGAAATTGTCTAAGGCCTGATCAATATAGCAACCAATTAAAAATGTATTAATATAACTACTGCCTACCTAACCAATCATATTAGAAGTTACTTAGCTGGCCTTGGAAATCATCTCTCTGTGCTTAAAAGGAGCCTGAGAGCTCATCTTAGGTTCTTCATTTTATATGAATGGATGCTCTCCACCCCCACCCCCACACACTTTTTTGTGTGTGGGGCTTGTTTTGGCGCAATAAACACTCATCACTTTTGCATACTCTCTGAGTCTGGGGTCATCCTTTAGCTACTCTCAGACCCTTATAATATGTATAAACATACTTGTACATGCATATAATAGCAATTAGTGTAAAACAAAAGCCAAGGATTTGAAGAAGAGTGGGAGGAGTTGAAGAAGGATGGGGGAGAGTTGAATGGGTTTGAATGGATGAGAGGAATGAAGAAATGTTGTAATAAAATTATAAGCACAAAAATTTTAAAAATAGACTTATTTATAAAACCATCTATTCTTCATTAGAAATCAATAAATCACTGGTAGACAGTTTTTTGGTATATGAATTTTACATTGATTGTTACATCTTTTCTCTCAACAGAGATTAAGAACATAAACTTCAAAGTTTAGCATAAGCTCTAATGCTCTGTAGTTAATTTCTTTATTATAATATTCACGTACCAAAGAAACTGAAGTACAGTTCTTAAAGCTAAAAGAGAAACACTTTATGAGTTTATTAATTCACTACAAAAATTATCCCATAATGAATGAAATTTTTATTATAATAGGAACTTGATTTCTCCTAGCCTGTGCACATCAGCACCACAAAAGAGTAACTCCATCTTCTAGTTGACTTTTCTAAATGTAGAGGGGAGAAAAAGCAATTGTCTTAATGCTTCATATTCTGAGACAATACCTTCCTTCTGCCCTATGCATAAGTCATTTAAACAGAGCACTATGTCAATATTGAGGAGATTTGTATTGAAAACCCCCAAAATTTTCTAGTCATGACTACATTAATAGATCATAACTGCTGGATTTTTTATACTAAGGCACAGATTGGCAAAGATAATTCGTAGGTCATTGGCAAAGATAATTCTCAGATCATAGAATGGTTGAAATTCAGGTTATACACTTGAAGAAGAAATAGTTTCTTCTAGGCTGATAGTTTCCGTCAAACTTGAACACAAAAGAACACACATGGCATGCACTCACTTAGCCCAAAAGCTCAGAATACCCAACATACAATTCACAAACCACATAAAGCTCAAGAAGAAGAAAGACCAAAGTGTGGATGTTTCAGTCTGTCTTAGAAGGGGGAACAAAATGCTCAACGGAGGAAATACAGAGACAAAGTGTGTATCAGAGACTGAAGAAAAGGCCATCCAAAGACTACTTCACCTGAGCTCCATCTCATATATAGACACCAAACCCAGACACTATTGTAGATGCCAAGAAGTGTTTGCTGACAGGGGCTTGATATAGCTGTTTTCTGAGCGGTCCTCCCATAGTCAGACAAATGCAGAGGTGGATGCTTGCAGCCAACTATTGGACAGAATAAGGAGTCCTCAGTGGAGGAATTAGAGAAAGAACTGAAGGAGCTGAAGGGGTTTGCAACACATAGGAAGAACAGCAATATCAACCAACCAGATCTCCCAGAGTTCCCAGGGACTAAACCACCAACCAAAGAGTACACATGGAGGGACCCATGGCTCCAAGTGCATATGTAGCAGAGGATGGTCTTGTTGGACATCAATGGGAAGAGAGGCCCTTGGTCCTGTCAGGGCTTGATGCCCCTGTGCAGAGGAATACCAGGGAAGGCAGGTGGGAGAGGGTGGGTGGGTGAAGGAGCACCTTCATGGAAGCAGTGTGAGGACAGATAGAATGTGGGGATTTTGGAGGGCAAACCAGGAAAGGGGATGACATTTGAAATCTAAATAAATAAAATATCCAATAAAAGGAAAAGTACAAAAGAATTAAGAAGAAGGAGAAGAAGAAGGAGAAGAAGGAGAAGGAGAAGAAGAAGGAGAAGAAGGAGAAGGAGAAGGAGAAGGAGAAGAAGCAGCAGCAGCAGCAATGGTCACACCTCAACTTACATATGATTGGTGTTCTTGTTCTGGATTTGTACAAAAGCAAATTAGACAAGAAGTTACCTTTTTGGTTTTTGCTTTTTTTTTTTTTCTTAAAATCTTATAATATATCTATTTCCTCCTAATTGAAACATTCCTTCCTGGAGGGAGGTCCCTTCGGTCTCACAAAGCAAACAGAATCGTAGGTCTCTGGAAGAAACAAAACTTACAAGCTTCAGGAAACTCCTGAAACTTACAGTACAACAACTTTCCCATTGAGTGTAGGGCTGCAATTCAGGCAAAAAGCTCTAGGAATGCATCTTTCTTTAATGAATCCCCAGCATGCTGAGATGGACTTTTGTGTAATTCAGCTTCAGTGGACCATAAATACTCCAAGAAATCACACTATAGTCATATTTCTATATTCCTATAATTAAACTCAACCAAATGCATTAATGCTTTAAACCGCATTTTGGTATGAACTTTTCTATAGTCTGTCATTATTACTCTATCTAAAATAGAGAGATATTTATTCATACCTTCCCAAGAACAGTCACAAAACAAATGTAAATAATTAAATTTGAGGTGAAGAAGCCATATTTATTTTCACAAGTATAGTTTTATAAAGCCTACTTTGATCTTCTTTTGGAATTACAACGTATTTTAAAGCAGTAATGTTGGATCAAGAAGTACCAAGAATATCTTTACTTCTCTCAGGATTTCACATTTCATTTTCTACATATTAACTTGTATTGTACAACCTTTACTGCTTTTTTACATTTATTTTTATTTTACAATGTGTTGTTACCTCCCTCCAGAGCCACTCTCCCACAGTTCATCAACCCATTCCTCCTCTTCCTATATTCAAGAGGATATTCCCCAACCCTGCTCCCCCACACACTCTCCAGGTCTTCCTATTCCCTGGGACCTCAAGGCTCTCGAGGGAGGATTAGGTTCATCTTCTCTCACTGAGGCCAGACCAGACAGTCCTCTGCTATATATCTGCCATGGCCTCGGACCAGCTCCTGTATATTGCCTGGTTGGTGGCTCAGTGTCTGAGAAATCTCAGGGGTCCAGGTTAGTTAAGACTGTTGGTCTTCTTATGAGGTCACTCTCATCCTCAGCTTCTTCCAGGCCTTCCCTAATTCAACCACAGTGGTTCCTGACTTCAGTTCATTGGTTGAGTGCAAATATCAGCCTCTGTCGCAGTCAACTTCTTGTTGGGCCTCTCAGAAGACAGCCATGCTAGGCTCCTGTCTGTAAACACGCCATAGCATCAGTAATAGTATCAGGCCTTGAAGCCTATCCATGAGATGGATCCCAAGTTGGACTGGTCAGTGGACATCCTTTTCCTCAGTCTTTATTTTTGTTCTTGCAGTTTTTTAAGACAGGAAAAATTCTGGGACAGAGTTTTGACTCTGGGATGGGAACCCCATTCCACCACTTGATACCCTCTCTTTCTACTAGAGGTAGACTTTTCAAGTTCCCTCTCCCTACTGTACAGTAGTTCCCTCCCTTTAAGTCCTTAGAGGCTCTCACCTCCCAGGTCTCTGGTACATTCTAGAAGGTACCCCTTATCCCCAACCCCTGCCCCAAGGTTATATATTTCCATTCATTCTGCTGGCCCTCAGGGCTTTTGGATATATGCCTAAAGAGTAGTATAGCTGAATCTTCAAATATATCTATTTCCAGTTATCCAAGGAACCTCCAGATTGATTTCCAGAGTGGTTGCACCAGTTTGCAATCTCACTAGCAATTGAGGAGTGTTCTTTCTCCACATAATCATCAACACGTGTTTTCATCTGAGTTCTAGATCTTAGCTGTTTTGATTGGTGTAAGGTGGAATTTCAGGGTTAATTTGACTTGCATTTTTCTGATAACTAATGACTTTGAACATTTCTTTAAGTGCTTCTAGGCAAATTGAGATTCCTTTGTTGTGAATTCTCTGCTTACCTCTCTCATTTTTTTTTTTTTTTTTTTTTTTTTTTTTTTGGACTGGGTTGTTTGGTTTTTGGAGGTTAGCTTCCTGAGTTTTTTTTTTTTTTTTTTTTTTTTTTTTTTTTTAATACATTTTAGGTATTACCCTAACATTTTCAGAAGGTTGGATCAGCCCGCCTCTATTGCTTCTGGGTCTGTGTTAAAGCAAGAGAGTATGATCAAAGCAGAGACATGTGACTGGGCCTTGCTTTAAGGGGTGGTGAAGCAAAATATCACCTCTTCCTCTTTAATTCCACCCTGGATTCCACTGTATGGTTGATGCTTCTTATACTTGAGAAAGTTCTTCCCCCTTAGTTAATTTTTTTGGAAACCCTATCAGAAAAACTCAGGAGTATTCTTTACTAATTTCTTGCAATTTTCAACCTAAGTAAGTAATTATTCAGGAGTAGCAACCACACCTGATTGTAAAAAGACAAAGATATTCATTTCCTATTGTTAGATTTATTTTATTTTACATATTAGTTTTTTCCTGCACACACACACACACACACACACACACACACACACACACATACACACACACACACAGAAAGTGCACCACCTACCTGCCTAACTGAGACCAGAAAACAGCATCAGATTGCCTGGATCTAGATTTTCAAATGGTTGTGAGCTACGATATGGACACTGTAAACTAAGTCCTGGTCCTCTCCCAGAGCAGTAAAATCTCTTATCCGCTAGGCCAACTTTTCTAGTCTATGATTTCAGTTTCAAAACTCTCTTCACTTGATAGAAATCAAATTCAGAATAGGAACCAAATTAAAAAATATTTCTTTTTACTTTGAAAAGATATTTACATATTTATTCAATAATTTGAAACTTCACTATTGAAGGATTTTGTGAAACTTAGGAATCCACTTTCTAAAGGTAGTTGTCCACACAGATGTCAGCATTTTCCATGGGCTTTCTCAACCACAGAACTTATTTTCTCAAATGACATTTCTAAAACAATGTTACCTTCTAATTCTAATATGTTCATGGTTGCTTGTTTTAAGTCAAATTGTCATAAGGAAGAATCACTGAAGAAGGGGGAGCCTCAATTGAGGAAATGACTCAATAAGCTTAGACTATAGGCAGGCCTCTAAGATAAAAAAAAAGTCTCAGTATTAAAGAGCAAGGTAAATACCTTAATGTGCAAAAATTTTCATTACTTTGACTGTAATAGTTTATTCAATGAAAATCTGCTTTATGAAAGGCGCATTATCAAGGCATATCAATTAATAAAAAGCTTGCCAAGACTTTATTTTAAATAATCCTTTTAGTAAGCATATAATTACTTGCCAAAAAGATTAATATTGACTAAATTGTTATGTACACTATTCACATCCACTAGAATTAAAGGATAAATTGATTAATTCAAGAAAGTTTTTTTATAATAAAGTGTCATCTCAAATCGGGTCAGTCACTCTTTAATTATGCAGATCCTGTCTCTTATATTCTGAATTCTATGTGTTATTCACTCTGTTCTGTAAATATTTTTAAATATGAAAGAGGTGTGAGCTTATTCCCTGATTACACTCTCTTTCATTGGACCCACTGACATGTTATTTGAATATATGCCTTTTTCTTTAATTTCTTAATACTGAAGGATGGTTTTAAAGATGTCCAACCTGGCTAACATCTTCTCAAGCATATGTGCATAAAAGATAATAGCTGGGGAGGAATCCAATGTGCTTGAGGAATGTTTTAGCATGGCATGTTCATATCAGATTTCGCAAGACTACTATAAGGGATGAAGTCTTTTAAAACACAAAAAAGCTGTGGTTAGTAGAATGAATCAAACTAAATGGTGCTGTTCGCCCTTTACCCACAATTTGGAAAATATTAAAGCTTCAGCTTGATAACCTGTCAGTCATTTATATAATCACATCCACTAGATCTCATGGGTACTAAAGACATTATTCATGTCTATTAATTCATGCCTATTAATCAGCTGCTTTGGCTAAGCCTAGCTAATTTCTTTCCCCTGTGCTACTGGTATAATTAGTAACATATTATCCCCATCACTCAGAGAATGCCATGATGAACCCTGCCATTGTTTGATATGTGTTCCCTTCCTGGCTTCACTGAAAAGTGCTTCTTTAATTTTTATATATGCAACATAATTGTTTTTCAATAGGGAGTATTAAGAAAATAAATCTGTCACATTAATGTATAAAGTGACAGATAACTTACAAATATTTTAAAGGAATCAATTACCCTGATTACCCTGAGGATGGTCTGTGACTCCATAAAGAATTTACAAAGCTTGTTCTTATTCTGGATGCGGGATTAGAAAAGTCTGCAAGTTTCTGCTCTACAGTAGAATTAAGTTTTATGCTTACAACTGTAAGGAGAAAGAAAATGGATGCTACTGTATCAAATATGCTGTTTATTTCATATATATTAATATATATATTAATATATATAGATTAATCTAGACTTATTAGAGGATTAAGAAAAACCTAAATAGTGATGGTATCTAAAAACACAAATTGCAAACCTGAAAAATTGTAAAAGTTATCATCTTTAAAATTAAAGGGTAGATTCAAATACAACTGGCAAAAAATAAATCAATAAAATCATTTCTAATGATATTCAGCTATACCTATAGATCATTTTCTTGTCCAGTCATCACCACAGAGGCTTCCTCTAGCAGCAGATGGGACTGGGTAACCCATAGCCAGACATTAAACAGAGAGAGTCTAAATTGAAGGTCCCCATAAGATCCCTCCCTTCAGAGATTGGGGAATCCTGCAAAAATGAAAAAGTTAAAAATGGACTGTAGTAGTCAGAGGGAATGAAGGACACCAGGAGAACACAGCTTAATGGATAAACTAAGTAGTATTCACACAGACCACAGACAGAAATGGGAAACATGACACCTACATAGTTCTGTCCCAAGTTCTTCATATACATATTATGGCTGCTATGTTGGTATTCTTTTGAGATTCCTAACCACAGAAACAGGTGTATAACTGAACTTTTTGATTGCCCTTGAGACTTAATTTATTCTCTTGTGTTCTTTGCCCAAGTCTAGTATGAAGGCTTCTGCCTTGTCTTACTGTATCTTGCTTTGTCCTGTCTGTTGCCTCTTGGAGACCTATTCTTTTTCTGAAGAGGAATGTGGAAGAGACGAAGGGTGGGGTAACTAGCAGGAGAAGGGGAAGAGGAAACTGTGAGTGTGAGACATAAAAAAAAGAAACCTTTGTTTTACCGGGGCAATTAATGCTGGCCAGCTAGTGCTAAGAGATTAGTGGAGTTAAAGCAAAAACCAACCAACCAACCAAACACACAGCATCATTGAAGTAAAATCTTCTGGGGAAGAGTTTCCTTAGAATTAACATATAGAAGCTGTGTTCCAGAGTTAGCCTCTCATGCAAGCTAGCCCCTCATGCTAGCAGCTGAAATTGGTTGTATTAGTATCGCCAAAGTGGGACTTGTTTTGAAGGCATGAAAGTATCATTAAGAACATCTGAGGATTGGCTCTTTGAGAGACACAGAGAGGCCTTAAGTGAAGCTGTAGTCTCAGTGTCAGTTTATGGCCCAGGATTAAATGAGTCATGCAGAAAAGATGAGACTTAGCATCATAAAGATAGCCTAAGAGAGGCTGTTGGTGAAAGTGCAGGCCAGTTGCAATAGCCACTCTCAGTATTTTAGAGATGCTAGTTCTATGGAATGATCAAGAACAGTATTAGCCTTGAAGCGGAACCTGCCAGAGTTTAGAAGGAAAGCTGTGTGTGCTGCAGAGCACAGAACCTTAGAAGTTATTCAAGCCATTTGGAGAGCCCAGAAGATTATGAGTGAATCCCAACACTATACATTGAGTTATCTATACAGTTGGGAGTTTGGTTTTCCTTCATTCAGATTGTTACTGTGCTGTGGTTTGTCCCTCTAGAAGTGAGAAAGTATTTATCCCACAGTTGAGAAACTGAATTTTTTTTACTGGTTATTTTATTTATTTACATTTCAAATATTAACCTCCTTCTTGGTTTCTCCTCTGCAAAACCCCTATCCCGAACCCCTTCCCCCTGCTTTATGAGGATGTTCCCCACCTACTCTTGCCTCACCACCCTAGCATTACCCCATGCTGGGGCATCGAGCCTCACAGGAACTCCACTCCCATTTATGCCAGATAAGGTCATCCTCTGCTACAAATGTAGCTGGAGCCATGGGTCCATACATGTGTGCTCTTTAGTTGGTGGTTTAGTCCTTGTGATCTCTGGGGAGTCTAATTGGTTAATATTGTTGTTCTTCCTATGAGTTTACTAACCCCTTCACCTCCTTCAGTCCTTCCCATAACACCTTTATTGGGGTCCTCACACTCAGTCAGATGGTTGGCTGCAAGCATTCTTATCTGTATTGATCAGGCTCTGGCAGATCCTCTCAGGAGTCAGCTATATCAAGCTCCTGTCAGCAGTCACATCTTGGCATCAGCAATAACGTCTGGGTTTGGGGCCTACATATGGGATGGATCCCCAGGTAGAGCAGTCTCTGGATGGCCTTTCCTTCAGTCTCTGCCCCACTCTTTGTCCCTATATTTTCTTAAGACAGGAGCAATTCTGAGTTAATATTTTTGAGATGGGTGGGTGGCCCCATCCTTCAACAGGGACAGTGCCTAACCTCTGGATATGGTCTCTACAGGTTCTCACTCCTCTTTTGGGGGGTATTTCAGCTAATGTTATTCCTATTGGGTCCTGTAAATGTATTCTTTTTGGAACAATAATATATTTTAATATTTCTTTAAATTAGTTTTTTAAAATATGAAATTAGTTCTACTCCCCAAGTTGAAACACACACATAGCACCATTATTGGGTAAGAACCTGGAGCTAGCTTGATCATAGGCCCAGGAAAAACATTCTATTATTATTTTGCTAAATGGATATATCATAAATATGACTCCTAATAATTAATTCCTAAGCCCATATATTAATGCATCTCTTAAAATTTTAATGTAGTAAATGATGACTAACATATTGATCCAAAATGGGACAATATTTAAAGAAATTAAGGCTCATGAAATGTTTATCCATAAATGTAACATCTGTATTTCACCCTTTTCTACCACCCTTTCCTCAGCGATCACTGTGGATGATAGAACAGTGACTGTAAGAGACACAGACTGCAGGTGAATACAAAGAAACTCCAGACACAACAGAGAAGTGACACTTATAAACTCACAGTGAGTGTAACAGCAGCATATATAGCCCAGTATAAACTTAAACCAGACCAAACACCAGCATAGAGAATGAAAGTGGACATGAAGCCAATAAACCATTCATAAGTGGTAGGTGCTGAAAGAGAGTCGGATTTTTTGTCAGTATTGCCATTAGGAGACAGACCATACTCCAGTAGAATCTACACATTTGTTAATATATGAGCAGCATGACTTTGACTTGATAAAGATAAAAAGAAAGGTAATGGACATCAGGAAGTTGAGTGGGTGAATCTTTTAAGAGTTGAATCAGGGGTGAATATGATCAAAACTCATCATATGAAATTCTCAACAAACTAAAATATTTTTTTAAAAAAAGAATTATTTTTTTAGAAAGTATATTCTCAAAAGAATTTAAAATGAGAATTGTTATGTCTATATTGTCTTTATCAAATATAAATCATTATTCTGAATCAATCTCTCTTGTTTAGATGTATACAAGTTTAATAAATTATTAATCTAGTTATAGACAAAATGTGCATAGCTTTGTTTACATATTATAATTATTTCTTTCCATAAATTTTACAAATTTAATTTACAATACCTTAAAACAGATATACTTAAGGTCTTACAAACAAACACTGATCAGTACAACACAGAAAATAATGGATTAACCTTTAGCTAAGATTAAAAAATGCCAGGAAACTTAAGGGTAGAACCACATGATTGAAAAAATAGTGGCCAGATAGTCAGCACCCACTGAAACCACTGAACTGCCAACAGAATTATGAAAGAGGCAGATGAAATTCTAAATAGTCATTGCAGATATTATGCATCATTCAACTGGGAATACTAAACCAGATCACTATGGACAAGGTTGTATGTTAAAAAAAAAAAAAAAAAAAAAGTTATTTTGCACCATCCTGGACAGTAGTGACATTGTGTTGAAGTCTCTGAGATTTGTTGAGGTCACCCTTTCTGATTTTCAGACAGTCATCTTGCTGTAGACGCAACAAGGTAGTGGATTTAAATTTTGATGGTCCTTCTGTCATAGTTTAATTGTATTCCATGGCCCCAGTTCTTGATATCACACAACATGAACATAGGAATTTTGAAGAAATATAAATATTCAGCTTATTTTGTGATATAAAAATTGGGTGTAGTGTAGTGCAAAACCTATTCACATGAATAATAGACGGCATATGCAATCAAAATGTGATTGGTTAGATGAGACAGTTACATAACATTCTTGGCAAGATTTTCCTAAGTTTAAAAAGTAATAAGGCATGAATCTTCATCAACCTCTATATTTGATTAAAATTGATTGATTTTTTTAAGAAAAACATCTAAGTACAGGTAGAACTAGGAAAACTTAGAAAGTAACTTTTAGGGAATTAAAAGCCTAAAATTAGTAGTAGAAAGCACATTAGATAAACTTAAGAAAAACATTCTTTTGTCAGACCAGTCAAACTTTTTCTATAGAATTTATTGGGGAGTAATCTCACAGTCAACATCTATCTGGAACATGGGGAACATATCGATTGGAGGAAGAGATTTAACTGTGATATTGTTGAACCATCAATGTTACAGAATGCCATAAATTCTGACACTGGATGGCCCTCAAGGGGAGACTTAAGTGAATCAAGATATCCAGGGTTGTAACAGATGTAACAGGTCATTTGATGTGAGGTTTTTCAGGTGGCATAGCCTTGGGGAAGATGCCTTCATTTGTCTGAGTATCATTCTAGTGAACAGTCTCAGCTATAAACCAAGAGTGGGCAGCTCTCCCAGCAACTGGTAGAACATGTGTCATTATATCATCTGAAATGCTGGTGCTATCATGGGAGGACACAGTTTGGACAATTGCCTCCATTCTCATACATAGTGAATTAAATATACATACATACAAACAACTGAAGATTGTAGACAGGAACCCAAAATATATGCACACAGCAGCTGTGCAGGAAGTAGTACATGTTTACTAGCACCTATGGGAATATGTATGAATATTAATTAAACAATAGTTGCTAATTAAGAACAGACTTGATTTGAGCAAATTATTGAGATACTTCTTCACAAGTACAATTTCATTTAGTGAAGGAGAAACTGTAGTTTGAGTTCAAATTCACATTTCTGTCCCATGGAAAGGAAATTTTAACTATTGTATCCAATTTTATTGTTCAGTGCCAGCATATCTGGAAATTCTAAGTTCAATGGTAAAATAAAAGCCTTTCAGAATAACCCAGACATTTATTTTATTTGAAGCAAAAATATTTACAGTCTTGTTGATTGATACATTTTAAGCTTAACCATTTATTCATAGTCAAAATCAGAGTTTTCCAGTTAAAATAAGGTAGTAACAAAATTTCACATAAAATCCCTTTTCCTTTCAATAGATGTAAAATCTTTAAGAGCCTCTTGAGATATGAACTGATCCAATAAGTGACATATAATTAAATGATACAATCTGAAACAGTTTTGGGATATCTACACTTAGAACAAATAAATCAATGTAACTGTCCCATTTAGTTGTTTACAGATTGCCACTAAACATCTTTAATACGCCTTCATCTGGAACTGGAGCAGTCTCTGTCTACTACAGCAGCCTCATAAACTAAGTGTTTCCTCCATCCTCACGTTGGTGCTACAGTTTAATGTCATTGTTTTCTGAACTTGTGCTAGAAGTTAGCAAATCTTGTTGAGGGACAGTATAGTTTGATGTTTCAAGGCCATGCTTTGTAAAACTGAATCAAAACAAGTCAGAATTTCCTTTCTCTCCCCTCTTTGCATCTTTTATGGTTTGTTGGGAAAGATGATGTTAAGAGGCTCTGCCCTAATTTAGGGATTTTTGGTTTGGTTGTTTGTTTCTATTTACAATCCTGACCAGCTTGCCTCAGTGAAAATAACTGCTGCTGCTTCCCACATGGTTTCAGTAAGTTCAATCTGGGGACAGGAGTTCTGCTCCTCACCACAAGATTTCTCTGTAAACTCAGCTACCACTGCTGCCCTGGCCTTGTTATTCCGTCTACAGTGAAGGAAGCTGGGGGAGTGGGCCTGGTAACCTCCTACGTACATTAAGCAAGTTAGCTGTGGGTTTCATTTACTTCCTGCCTGTTAGTCATCACTGTTTCCTTGTCTGAGGGCCACTGTTTTGTAAGTCATTATTCCATTTATCTTATTGGTTTTATTTTCAATTCAAGGGAGAGTGCAAATTAATCTCTGTAAACACACATGATAAATGTGTCCTACACATTTATGATAAATGGTGTCCTACAACGTGTGCCCTACCTGTATTCACTAATATATATATATATATATATATATATATATATGAAAAAATATCAGTCATGAGATGTCTGTTCTGAATCAAATAAATTTCATGATACAAAATGCCTACTGAATGGTTACTTTCTTCATGGCTCATTATAGAAAGCATAAGTTACAAATCTTTCATTCTGTACATGCTCATTTAGATACGAGCCTGCATCTATCATCATTACAGATACTGATTTAAAAAGGTAGGGAAATAGCAAATATAAACCTCAAATAAACTATAGCCTATGTTTAGAAAAATATGGTAGAAAATAAACTTACAAAATTAGTATAATAATATTTGAAATCCAAAATGTCCAGTGGTAAAAGAGACAATGCAGTAAAAAATTTACCCAAACAATGGTAGAAAACAAAGTGATGAACAATTTTGGACAGTGCTAGAATATAAAAATGGATGAAACACCCTCAGAGATGTTAACATAAAACATTTATAAATTATACTTTGTACTTTTGACTGAGATATGTTCCAGGAGTAACAGTAACAAACTGAAGATATTCTACCCAAATTGATACATTGAAAGTGAATTACAATCTAATTCTACTAGAAATTATAGCTCTGGGGAGCTCATTTAGGTCATGAGCACAGAGCTCAGGATTAGCAGAATTCATGAAGAAGATGAAAAGAATATCATTGGTCCTCATGCCATGCGCAGTCATGGACATGACTTGGTCTATGGACTGAATGTTGTGCTTCCACCACATAGAGTTTGCCAGTGCCTTAAGCGCGAACTTATATCCTATAAAGCGATGATAAATGAATTGCTATTGTTCTTAAGCTAGCCATTCTGATGTTTTGTTGTAGCAATGCAAGTAAACTAATAAGGTGTATTAGCTACTTTTCTTTTGTATAATAAAACTTGGTGATCAAAATAATTTTTTTGGAAGAAAGAGTTCATTTGGTCCCTAATTCTAAACGAAAAATCTACAAATGGCATAAGAGTCATGGGAGGCAAGGGGCAGGTATCTAGGGCAGAAGAAGGCTGACAGATCATATCTTCAAGCACAGGCAAGTAAAGAGAATGACTGGAGGTTGGGAACAGCTATGAAGATCTTAAGTCTTTCCTGAAATAATGTGTATCACCAAGTAAAGAACTCCTAATGGTTCCATAACATTTTCCCAAAGAACTCCAGTACCTGGGAACCAAGTACTCTAATACCTAAGCCATGATTGACATTCATCATTTAAAAACTAAAGATGTCAACAACAGATTCCTTACTAGAAATGGCCCCTTGGGGATAGAGAGATGACTCAGCAGTCAGGGGTATGTACAGTTCCTTCAGAAGAGCTGAGTTCAGTTCTCAGCACCCATGTAAGATGACATATAGACTGCCTAAGACTCCAGCTTCCAGATATCCAACACTTCTGGCCTCTAAGGGGTTTGCATTCACATGCATGTGCTTACACATAAAGACACACACATACACACACACACACATGCATACACACACAATTTTTAAAGTAATAAGCAGAAATAAAAGTAGAAATGGCTTTATTTTATAACATAAAAATAAAAAATATGCGTATTGATGAATTTTTATGTTGATATTTCAAAACTAATATACATGGCAAAGTGAAGTCAAGCCTATCTACTTCCTAAATCTTACCTGCTTCTTTTTAAAAATAACTCCCACTACTAAAGTTTCAGGTAGTTTTTGTTTAGGAATAAATTCCTTCTAGTTTGTGGAACTATTATGCCCAAATGCCAGTGATTACTTTCTCTTTCTTCATCTATGGATGTCTATGAGTTCTTTGCATGTCTTGTACTTAATACATATTGAAATATTCTAGTTTTCATTATATTTATTATTTTGAAATATAGAAAATTCAGGTAATACATTTAGCTTCTTAGTGAAGTAATCTTCATCTGTCATTAATGAAAATCTATCAATATCCCTATTCTTATATAAATTTTATGAAGAAATATTGATATCCAACCCATTTCTATATTTTGGCATTCCAATAAGTCAAGGATTGCTTAATATATAGTTTAAACATGCTCTTTCAATAGATGCATATGAACATTGAATAACTACACAAGCAGGTAAGTTAGTAAAGGATAGCTGTTAGTTATCCTTTTAAGTCTAAGTTAGCTTAGAGGTCTGCCAAAGCCTGACATATACAGAGGTAGATATTCACAGCTAAGGATTGAACTGATCATGGGGTTCCCAATGGAAGAGTTAGAAAGAAGACTGAAGGAGCTGAAAAGTTTTGCAACCCCATGGGGAGAGCAACAATACCAACCAACCAGAGCTCCCAGGGTCTAAACCCACCAGGCTGGGAGCACATAGGGAGGGAACCATGGCTCCAACTGTATAGGTATGGGAGGATGGCCTTGTCAGGCATAGGTGAGAGAGGAGGTCTTTGGTCCAGTTAAGGCTGGATGCCCCAGTGTGGTGGAATTCAAGGATGGCGATGTGGGAGTGGGAGGGTAGGTGAGGGCATATTTGCATAGGAGCAGAAGGAGGGGGAGTGGAATAGGAGGTTCCTGGGTGTGGGGGAAATGGGTTAAGGGAATAACATCCAAAAGGTAAATAAAATATCCAAGAAAAAAAAAGATAAAAGAAAGAACAAATCAACAAAGGAAAACTGACAAAAAATGTTACACATACTAAAATATAATAATTTGCTTATTTTAGAATGTGTTTCTATATATTTAAATGATGCATATTATTGTTATATATGTACATCGCATGTGTACATATTGCATATGTACATGTGTGCCTGTGTATCATAACTGTAAATTCTATGTTTATTTCTTAATTGATAAACATGATGCTCACACAATTCTCCATTAATTTTCTATTTCTACATACAGTAGACAATAATAATAAGCACTCAAACAATATTTTTTGATTGTGACTTGCCTTACTACATTATAATTAAATAATTTTTGATAAGATATTCTCACAGTACACCACAAATACTATAATAGGAAATATCTGATCCAATAACTGAAATTAATATATGAGTGAAGCAGTCAAAAATTCAAACCTTAAATTACTTTAAGCTGTTTTGGGGATGTTATTAAGATAGTTGAACTATTTTATATGACAGATGATTGGATATTTACAAGAAGAAGTATGAACTCTTATTACATAAAATATAGAAAAAAAATCCTCTACTGACTTAAGGTTAAAATAGATTAATTCCTCTGTAGTTAACCATTATAAATTCTGGATTTATCCATAATTGATAATATTGGTGTTAATAATTACTAAGAATTATGATTATCTGTCATTAGCCTCGGTAAAATAATCACCAACAATTCTCAATTCTGTAGCAGTGTTTCTTCTCTATTTCCTAATTTAAGAATTACTATTATTGTTACAATTATTTTGAACTAACTTTCTAATATTTAATGTTTTTACCCTTTATATAGTATAATATCACAAGAAGACTTATTTTGTAAATCAGGTTTTCAGGCACATAATTTTAATGTTAAAATAATTTGTGTATATAAAATGTGCGTGGCATACTATTATGTATTTCATAATAGTCTTTTCTAATATTTTTGACATTATTTAGTTATTTAAATAAATTTATTAAAATAAAATGGGTGGCTGAAATCTGAAGATTTTAAACATATATGTATATATATGATTTGATAAATTTTGTCAACACACATACATGATTAAATCATAAGCACAAACAGTGACAGTAAATAGCCACATCCATTGAGTTGCACAGTTCCTTTGTTCCTCTGATATTAATTTATTGTCATTTTTGTGAGAACATTCAATATGAGATTGTCTTAACAAAATCGAATGTAGAACTGTTTACTGCAACTTCTATGCTGTATCACGTGTTTCTAGAACTTACCGACCTTGCACAACCATGGAACTGTATCCACTGAACATCAATTCCCTCCCCACTTCCTCTAAGCCACCAGTGAACACTATCCTACTCTTTACTTCTCTGCACTTCACTATTTTTCACACAGTCAGTAAGTAGAACCATGCAGTGATTGATCTTTTAGGTCTGGCTCATTTATTCAGAATGAAGTCCTCCAGGTTCAATCATGTTTTAAAAAATGGAATGGTTTTCTGATTTTAAAAAATGAATAATATTACAACATATTTCATGTGTAATACCAGTTAATATACCTTCATTCAGGGTTTATATATTATGCATTATACATAACATCAACTTCATAAAAATTGCAAGAAATATTTTTTTGTATAACATAAAGTATTTGCCTTTTCCTTTCATCTACTTGAAAACTTTAAGCTCATTTTATGTGTTGGCTATTGTGAATATCACAGCATATGAAAGACTCTAGATATCTCTAAGGATCTTTACTTTTAATTTTTTATTCATCTGTATAGGTATGTGTCTATGAGTATGGGTACCTGCAGAGAACAGAAGGGGCATAGGCTGCCTAGGAGCGGGAATGACCCACAGCTGTGAGCTGTCCTATGCAGGTGCTGGAAACTGAGCTGATCTCATCCGCAAGAGCAGCAAGCCATCTCTCTAGTGCCACAATCATTATTTAAATTACTTTAAATATATATTAAAGTAGATTGCTGTTCTGGATAGTATTTTAACTTAGAATCTTTAAGAAATCAATGTATCTGTATCTGTCTCATTTAGATTCCTATTAACAATTTAGATGGCTCTCCTTCTCATCAGTTCATCAGCAATGCTTATTAGCTTGGTTAAGTTCTTGCCATCTCACAGGGAAGAGGTGAGGTTTCATTTTCGTTAGATTTTTGTTTTTTCTCAGGTCTGGTGATATTGAAAATTTTATGTACCCTTTATTGTGATTCCTAAGTATTCTTTGAAGAGAAGTTCAAAAGCTTGGCCAACTTTTATTTGTGCTGTTTTTTTTTATTGCTGCAGAGCCGTGCTACTTTTGAGCGTGTTTTGGGCATTAGATCCTTCTAAAAATTTGCTTTTTGCAAATGTTTAATATAATCTACTGATTGCCTTGTATTTTCTTTATTGTTTCTTTTTTGCATGGCATATTTAATTCAATGCAGTCAAACAAGTCTATGTTTCCTTCTGTTGTTTTAAAAACAAACAAACAAAAAACTAAAACTAAAAATCAAAAACCTTTCCAAGTCTAAAGGCAAGACAGTTCCCTTTGTGTCATAGTTTTCCTTCATATTACCTTGATAAAACATTCTGACTGAGAGAACTTAAGGGAGAAAGAATTTATTTATTGTTAGTTCACTGTTTGATGTACAGTACACCATAGTAGAAAAATCAAGAGAGCAGGACATTGAAGCAGCTTCTCTCATTCATAGTTGTGAAGTGGACGACAAAGGATGTTTGTGCTCAACTCACTTTCTTCCTTTCATATAGTCATGGATCGCAGCCAAGGGGATAATTCTATGTATAGTGAGTAACTCTTCCTGCCTCAGTTATCAATTATCCTAATAAAGAAAATCACTCAAAGACATATTCAGAGACTTGAGGTAATTTTAAATCTCATCATGTTAAAGGACATTTGAGATTAATCTCCATGCCCTGTTTTCTTCAAACACTCTTCTAGTGCCAGACTGCATTAATAGCTATTTTTCTTATGTTACTTTTTTGAGACTAGTAGTAAGTAGGAGGTAGAAAAATGTAACAGTCAGGGGGATAATGGAAGACACCAGGAGAACCTTGTCTTCTAAAATTAACAGAGTAAAGATCATAGGAATTCAAACTAAAGAAGCAAGACCAGGTCATACACAGGTCTGCACTGGGTACTCTGAATACACACACACACACACACACACACATACACACACACACAGGCGCGCGCGCACACACACACACACAGGCGCGCGCACACACACACGTCTGACACTAGAAGAGTATTTGAAGAAAACAGAAATTTGAAGAAAATTAATCTCAGATGCATTTTAAAATTATGAGATTTATAATCACCTGAAGTAGTGAATTTATGTATATGTGTATATGTATATATGTACATATAATGTATATGTACAGCTTTTAGTTTATTATTTTTCTTTGACTCCTGGGTGTATGAATGAGTAGATCTCTTTTTCTAGTGCCTTCTCTCAGGGCTCTATTCCTTCAATTTGTTTACATTGTTCAACTTCGATTTGATGGTTTTTGTTTTACCTTATTAAATTTTATTTTATAATAATAATAATAACACCAATAGATATGCTAAAATTTATAATAAAACATTTTTAAAACAGTATAGAGAATATATCAATAGTTATTTTAATATTTTATTTTGCATATGGCCCAATGTTTATGATTGTAACAGGGAATTACTTTTAAATATTCATCATATTCCATGTGCTCTCACAGAGAAGCAGTGGTTTCTGCTTCCATCTACAGTTGCTTAACTTTTATCCATGTATGTCGTGGCAGTTAATATATTTTATAAATATAATTCATGCTAATATCAGCAACTGAATTGCTCTCATCCTACAAAATAATTCATCTTCTGAATTATAATTATTATTTTGGTTTCTAACATTTGAGTATCTACCAGACAAAAAATTTCACATTTTTCTTTTTCTTTCTACATCTAGATAATTTTTTAAAGAAAATTTAACATATAACAGACTACTATAGAATTGATGACTACTAATTTCTTGAGGGTGGACTCCAATAGAAACTGTCTTATGCCTACATGTGGAACACTATATATATATATATATATATATATATATATATGATAATGCATGCTATTTAAATTTCTGTCAATATTAATAAGTGCATGAAAAATTATACTTTTATTTTTTAACATAAATTTGCTAAAATAATTTTAGGCAATCTGTAATTTACATTTTGAAATGTTTGTCATGCTTTAGTTAAGTTTTAAAGTCTAAAACAGTAATGATGCCTACAATATGAATTTTCTATGTTAATAAAAATAATTATATTTAGATGCTCATATTGTAGATTATATAAACACACAATTGTGTCATCTAGTTAAACCCTTAAATCATATAAGAGAACAAAGTGTACTAAAAAAGATAGTAGGATGATTAGAGGAAGAACTAGAATTAGAAAACAGCTCTGTGAATAATATTCTCTTTTGATGTATTTAAGAATAACAACTGGGTCATTCTGTAATTAAAATGCTTGGTGGAAAAGGCATTCAAAAGAAAATAAATAAATGCTTAGATAATATGTGAGTCTAAAACAATCAATTATCTGCCTTTGTTTAAATCTTATTATAATCCATATATAATAATTGTAATCCTCTTGGTCTGAAACATTTTTTGGCTGGCAGTCTTTCATTATTATAAATGTTTCTAAAGGATGACCAGGTCATGTGGCCATCAATATTATGCTCATAATGGATAAACTGACGTTATGTCTTCTGGTTAAAGCATGATCTCCCTAATTGCACTAGGGATACTTTGGTTGGCTTGCAAGAGAGCACTGTGTCATCTCAGGTACTCAGAGGTCACAATGCCATTGTTATCTTTTATAGAACAATATATAATTTATCTATGTTCCCCAACAAGATATCATAAGTATTAAAGTACTTAGTAAGTTTCCAAAATGTTTGAATATTTAGACAAGAATAGCATATGCTAGGCTAAAAATAAAGGCTATTAATAAAAGCCTTTATGCAGTATTGCTGTCATCAAATCCATCTGTCCCTGTGAGAACTCAGCATGTTCACAGCTACTGCCAAGAGAGCTGCCCTGTGTAGCAAGGACTTTAAATGACCTATCCACTCATGACTACAGCCATTTCTCTTTATTCATCCAGTGAAATGACTGTGAGCTAACAGATATGATACTTCTCTTTGAATCTAGTGACATGCTTTCCAGTCCAATTCGACCCCAATAGAATTTTTTTCCCTAGCTTAGGTAATACTTATTCAGCTAAAGTTTCAGTTGTCGTTTTGTAATATAGGATTCAAATTCATTTTTAGTCTAAGTTGTTTATGTAGCAAGTATGAAGTAATTAATTTTCAACAGTTATACAATTATATATTCATTTTAGCAATAAAAAATAGACCCAGAGGAAATAAAAGATATACTGAGACCATTGAGTGTGTACTTCTGCCCAGGAATGAAACCTCTATATATTGACACATAGGTAGTCATAGATAGAATATCCAATAATAACTTAGGACTCTTTTCTATCCAAACAGGCCTATTCTATTATTGAATTTAGTAGTTATAAGCTGTACTATAATAAATCAAAATATTCTTTCTTACTGTGTTTATATTATCTCTGCATTAATTCTCACAGAACAAAGCTATAGACTTTCTATTTAATTCATTGAAAATACTTACTAAAAACTACCTATATTGTAGAAATATTTATATTACAAAGACACTTTAAATAGTATTACATAAGAGATGTATTTAAACCTCAATCATTGCAATATGATGGCTTATGCCATATACAGAGGTAGACATTTGGGGGTAAGAAAGAAAACAAGTGGAACCTAAGTGAATCTGACAGGCTAAGGGAGAATGGAAAGTAGGGTACATGTCTACGTGGAGACATTGGAAAATGGAAAGTAGGACACATGCCTACAAGGAGTCATTGAAAACAAAAGATTAGGTAGAAGATTCTAACAAGTGAAAATGGTTGCAAAGCCATCAGTCTCACCACAACCAAAGGCGTTGAAACATTTAACAGTTTTAAGTTTTTTAAATATTGTGAGTCATATTTTTGTTTTGTTTGTTATATTATGCTTGACATAGAATAAATTATCACTACTATTATCACTATTATTGACTGCTAATAAATTATCACTTTTATCTAGAATTTGAAACAAGGAATTAAATGGTTTTTGATATTTTGTTAGTCATATTCAATACCTATTTGTTTTAAGGTGAATTCTTACTATGTAGTACATGATGGCTTTGAACTCATGATCTTTAAATCTTACTGTGTTATATTCTCATGGGAATGCCCAGCCACACTCTGCAGAGAATATTTTTTCTGTTTTTATTTACTTTGATATTTTGATATTTCAATTTATTGACAAATATAAATTAAAAAACAAATGACTAATGAGAAAAATGTAAGGAGAGTAATAAAATATAATGTGGTACAGGTTTTATGCAGAAGCATCAAAATGACTAATCTAACACTCTGTAAAATGAAACACGCAAACATGCATGTGAGTATATGTTGTCTAGCTTTTAATTAATTTTATCCACATGCAGTATGCATATATATGTATAATACACATATTTATGTAACTTGTACTTTAAAAGGAAGATCAAGAAACTATAAAAATGAGTAAGATTTTCATGTAGTTAATATGGAAATTTTTCTGAAGGTATGTCATATTTATAATTAGATGAATATACACTAACATCTTCTCAGAGTTTGTCATCATACATGTTAAATGAATTATATATTTACACAATTGAATACAAATTTTGGAGAATTATAGATGTGCTTGATAATGATCCCTCGTAACGTTCACTTTGCTAAGAATCTGGCATAGATAATACATGATTTTATAATTATGCTTTACAAAGTCAAAAATTGTACCCTTTATGATGTTGGAATTTTCATATATTACTTTTCATTATTTACTAATAATACATTGATGAAATACTTTAACAGGAAAAAGGCAAGAGAAGGGAAAGCAACTTTTTCCCAGGAAGTAGGATTAAGAATGTAAGTTCTGTGGCTGGAGGAACTTCAGAGAACAAGGGTCAATATTTAATGAAGCTTTTTCCTGAGCTGCTTCTTGCTCAGTCTGTGTTCCCAGTGAGTGGTCATGAACTTTAAAAAATATTAAAGGGATATTTCATATGACTTCATTCATCTGAAACCTAGAATAGATCAATGGCTTGCCGAGGTCAATTAGTGAAAGAAAGAATAAGATCCAAGGAATGAACAACCTATGAGATACTTTCATTCCTACACTGCCAGACTGAAAACCACATAAGCCAAGATGACACTTCAGTTCTCCCATAATTAGCAGTGCTGGTCACTGAAGGGGAAGACTTCTCCTGAAAGATGCCCTTGTGCATTAAGAGTAAATGATTCTCCTCTGTCTCCAGTATCTTTTCATTAATATCCTAGTTGTTATTTGCTGTAATCAACTATTCCACATGTTTTATTTTATTGCTTGGTTACGTGGTTACAATGGTCTCTATGGTTTTAAATACACAGCGACAATTCCTAAATTTCTAGAACTATGATACTGCAGAAGCAAACGATGAACAAGGATAAAGACAAGGATAGAGAAGATAGAAGAACGGAGGAAGTAAAGTGATATAAGTAATTCATAAGTAATTTGATTGAGCAGGGCTATTCAAAACTTAGTTCCTTGTACTATTACAAACATACACACACATGCGTTCACACACACACACATGCTCACGCACATGTGCGCAAGCACACACACACACACACACCCCACCCCCACACACACATTTTTCTGGCCGACTGGCAAATTATTATAGAAACCAGAACATGTTCATGATAGGATTACATTTGGGCTTTGTCAATGTTTTGAGATATTATTGATTGTAGCTTTGAATGGATTTTTATTACTTAAAACAGACCCTTCTAGAGAAACTTTTCCATATTGCTATGAAGAATGTCACTATGTTCACATGTTTATCCAATTGTTCCTCATTTGTCTACTTAAGTCAGACAGACATCTCCTATATACCAACAGCAGAACATGTGCCAAATTGGTAGTGTTTGAAGCAAAAGTCACACATAATTTTGGATTACCTTAAACAATTATAAATTTTATAATGTTACTTTTTATTGACATAAGAAAATCACGTATACTTGATGAAGCAATTTTTTGAGATTTTTGAATAAAACGTTAAGAACATTAATTAAATTTCCATGACAAACTAAAGATGAAATATCGTTCTTTCCCCTCTGCCGGTTCCCATTTCTCCTTTCCTCCCTTGCACATTCTCTCCCTCTTTCATTATATGTCTTGGATTAAACATAAGCTTTGCTCATTTAATTACTGACATACCTCACCACCCTTTTACTTTCACTTGTTTCATGTGTTTTGAAATTCTACCATATCTAACAAACAAAAACAGGAAATAAAAGAAAATGAATGTGCAAACATTTTATAGGACAGAAAGACATTTTCTTGCATTGAAATTTAACTGAAATTACAAGTAAGGAGTTTTTCTAAAACACAGTGCTCTGGCTGTCTTTATTTTTAACCTACTTCCTTAAATTTTCCTATTCTAATATTTAAACTCCAAGGCACTTACTCTTGTTTGCTCATGATGGGCACACTGTTCACTCTATGCTATGCAGTGTATTCTATTTCCTTCTTCTGTTTTCCCACATCTAACCTTATTTTTCTCAAATCCCACCTATTTTCTCACTTCACATTCATATTTTTGTCTGCTGTTTAATCTCCCTTTTTGTTTTATAAATAATATAAGTGAAATCTTTATTAAGGGTTTCAAATAAGGATTGGTTTACATTCTCTCAACCAACACTTTCTATTTAGCATTATTAATTTTTATACATCTATTTCTTATTCATTTAACTTGAACTTAGTAAGAGTAGGACACAGTAGGTTCTTAGTGAATTAGAATTAACACAACATCTTGAACCTCAGTAAGGTTTTAAATCACCATGAATGTCTATTAGATAAATAAGTACCAAACTAGAAAACAGGGTAGGAAGATTAGAAGCCTTAAATTTTAATAACATGTAAAACTACAGAGAAAAGAGGACCGACAAACCTGACTGTAATGAGGGACATGGTCTTTCACCCATTTAATCATAGAAATTGAAATGTAGAGACACATGGATTCCTACAAATTTTAGACTAGCCTGGTCTACACAGTGAGAGTCTGGGCTAGTCTGGGCTACACGGTGATATCATACATAAAAACAGACAAACAAACAAACAATAAGAACAACAAAAGAACCATACCTGGCAGAGGAGATATTGTAATCATAAAGTGGTTTTCCAGGGTGAGGATCATCCATTGCACCCTGGGTCTCCAGACCCCTACAATTTCTCAGATGTAGGAAACTCATAATGAGGAGTCTATGGACACAGATGAGAATACATGACAGATAGTAATTGGGTGTGATGTAGGGAGGGCAAGAGAGCTAAAAACTAGAAGGGATAAAAGAAAACCTGACCTGAGGCAGTCCTTCCAGCACTTGATCCCAGACTCCTTGCAACTAAATCTTCATGTTAAAAAAATATTGTTCATGCCACTCATACTGTGGTGTTTTGCTATGACTGCCAAATTCAGTAAGTTATCAACTAGATACCAAAATGATCAGACTCTGTACCTTGTCAGTTTCATTAATAACTTTTCTCTATATAAACCTTTCAGAGCATGATGTCTTATTGTGCACTTTAAGCATTATATAAATACATCATATTTCTCTCTTCTTATGTCTTCAACATGTTACAATATTTGATTTACTGGGATTGTTTCTTGTTTAGAAATATGAACTGAATGACCCTGTCAGGGCAATGCTTACACAGACTTTTCAGAAGACACTTAAGGAGTAACACAATTGAAGAAATCAAATAGGAGCCATACATGTGGAGTCCTCAGGGATGCTATTTTGGCGACAAGTAAAACACTAATAATTTCTTCTCCTTTATACACTTGTTTCTTTTCTCAAACTCACAGTTCTGTCTTTTAAGTTGCATCAGTTATTAACTTCAGTAAAAGATGAATATCTCAAAATTGCAATGCTTCAAGATATATTAGGTCGCTTCTCTGTTTAGTTAATATCTGAATTGGATTGAAGCAGATGAGATAATTGGACTTACTGTAATTGGACGATGTATAAACTGTTGACACCTAACTTTCATCTATTTTCAAAGTACTATAAAAAATCATAAAAACTATTTGTACTGTAAGAACCATGGCAGTGGAAAATACCTTCAGATAAAGTAATTATTTTTGCTAAAATCATAAAATATGGAAATAAATATGATACTATGAAACACATTTACATTTCTTAAATTATTAATAATCTTTATTAGTTACCTTAAGAGTATTTTTTTAAACTTAGTGGTTATATTTGGCATAAAAGAAAAACGACCTGGCACTCACATCAAATCTTCTGTTGTTGATTATTGCATTATGACTACAAATCACATTGCCAAATCAGAAGTTATACTTACTTCTAGTCAATTTATACAGAATGCAGTATGGAAATCAATGAGTCATTGTTTTTTAATAAAGTTGATAAATCTCATTAGTGCCTTTTCATCTCAATAGTAAAATATCACTCTTAGCGATAATAATAACCAAAGTTATTTAAAATATGGTGATTATAATATTATTATTGGGCTTCTGTAACAAAATATCATAAGCTGATATGACTGAAGAGCAAAGGTTTTTTTTTCCCTCACAGTGTACTATCCAAGTTCAAACTCAAGATTCTTTTCTCCTTGACCTGCAAGTGCCACATTCTTGTTGTCTCTCCACCTGGTTTTTCTCTATGTATGTAAATCCCTGGTGTCTCTCCACAAGTTCAATTTTCTTTTTTTATAAGGACAGAAACAAAATTAGATTTGAGCTCACCCATCTGCCCTTGTTTCATATAATCTCTTTGAAGGCCCAATCTAAAAATGCATAGACATTTAGAGGATCTCTGAAAAGGCTTCAGTGCTTGTATCTAAGTAATGAAAAAAAAATCATAACTCATTCCATAACAGTGATGGGTACTATTCTGGATCCTTTCAAGCCACTGTTCCCGTAAGATGCTAACTGACTTATCTAGTACCCTCTTTCACAATTTACCTTCACCAGTGCAGTAACTAACCATTCATACTAACACAGTCATACTTTGAAAATTTCTTCACATTCTCTTCAAAGACACATATATTTTCCCATTAATAAAATTAAGAAATAGTTGTTTTTATTCAAATTCTATATGTCTAAAATTTTTTTAAAAATATAAATGGAATGAGCTAAGGGATTAATGTACTTGTGTAAGGAATGATCTTGCTTTCCAGAATCTATCTACACATAATGGATATAAAAGATTCTTTCCATAAGTCCAGTCTTGAGGAAGAAAGCCAACTCAAATTGGATTAGTAGACTGGGAATGTAAGGAAGCACTGGGTTTGACTGAGAAACTTTCCTCAATGAATATGAGGTAAAGTACACAGATCTCTATAAAATTTGGCTTTCACATACATGCACATACTTACAAAACATGCACACATACAAACAAGCATACTGCATACAGAGATGTAGGAAAATGGGGAGAAAACAAAAATAAAATCAAACAATATTTCTGCAGAAAAATACAGTTTTGTGTGTTTCATTGGATCATTTCAAATAATAAATATTCCACCTGTGGTGTGAAACAAATTTTACATTGGAAGCTCTAGTCGATGTAGGGATAATCCCTGAATTAACAGAGTACATGTTCTACCACAATAGGGAAATAAATATGTAAATCACTACATGAAACTATTGTTAAAGTAAACTATGAATAATTTAAGGTAAGCATGCAGGATGATATAAAAATTATATTAGTAGACAGTATTTTAAATGATATTGAAAGATTTTAAATGGGAAAACCTTGGAAAATTCTAGGTGAAAATTAATCTAGGCTGAAAGTTAGCATAGAGTTGATAATGTGTCACTTTAAATAGACTCATTTGGAATATGTGGTGAGAAAAGAGAAGTCAAAGCACATGGTATGCGATATACACTTTGGTACATCTCTAATGAGCAATTTTAAAAGGTGGCATTCTATAGGTGTAAACTATTGATTTTGTAAACAAATGGAAATAGATATATTCATGTTCCTAAAACATAATACTGATGTCTCTACTTGATACCTGTATTAAGTGTCATAGGATGTCCAAGAACTGGTAAAAATTTGATCCTCAAATTAGTGGCACAGATTTTTTCCGTTGATTAATGAAGATTCTAAACCTGTTCTTTTATTTATTTATTTATTTATTTACACTCCAGATTTTAATCACCTCCAAGTCCACCCTCTCACTGTTCCACATCCCATACCTCCTCCCCAGGCCCCTGTCTCCACGAAGATGTCCCCACCACCCACCCCTTGAGACCTCTAAACTCCCTGGGGCCTCCAGTCTCTTGAAGGGTTAGGTACATCTTCTCTGACTGAACCCAGACCCAAGAGTCCTTTGCTGTATATGTGTTGAGGGCCTCATATCAGCTGGTGTATGCTGTCTGGTTGGTGATCCAGTGTTTGAGAGATCTCAGGGGTCCAGGTTAATTGAGATTGCTGGTCCTTCTACAGGGTTACCCTCCTCCTCACTTTCTTACAGCATTGCCCTAACTCAACCACAGTGGTCAGCAGCTTCTGTCCATTGGTTGTGTGCAAATATCTCCATCTGACTCTTTTAGCTGCTTGTTGGATCTTTCAGAGAACAGTCATGATAGGTCCCTTTTTGTGAGTGCTCCATAGCCTAGGTAATAAGTGTCAGGCCCTGGGGCCTCCCCTTGAGCTGGATCCTACTTTGGGCCTATAGGTGGACTTTTTTTTTTCCTTCAGGCTCCTCTCCATTTCAATACCTGCAGTTCTTTCAAACAAGAACAATTATGGGTCAGTGTTTTGCCTGTGGGATGGCAACCCCATCCCTCACTTGATGCCTTGTCTTTCTGGTTGAGATGAGCTCTAAAAATTCCCTCTCCCCAATGTAGGGCATTTCATCTAAGGTCCCTCCCTTTGAGTCCCAAGGGTCTCTTACCTCCCAGGTCTCTGGTACATTATGGAGGGTTCCCCAACCTCCCACTTCCTGAGTTCCCCTGTTTCCATTTTTTCTGCTGGCCCTCAGAACTTCAGTCCTCCCCCCACTCCCTGCCACCTATTACCAGATTCTGTTCCCCTCTCCCTCCCACCCCATCCACTTTCCCTCCCAGGTCCCTCCCTCCCTCTCCTCCTTGTGATTTCTTTCTTCTCTCTCCCATGTAGGACTGAGGCTTCCTTACTTGGGCTCTTTAGCTTGTTGACTTTTTTTTTTTTTTTTTTTTTTTTTGAGTTCTGTGGATTGTATCTGGGGTATTCTGCAATGCAATTCTTTTTTGGCTAATATCTACTTATTATTGAATACATACCAGGCATGTCCTTTTGGTTCTGAGTTACCTCACTCAGGATGATATTTTCTAGTTCCATCCATTTGCCTGCAAAACTCAGGATGTCCTTTTCCTTAATAGCTGATTAGTATTCCATTGTGTAGAAGAACCACATTTTCTGTATCCATTCTTCTGTTTTGGGACATCTGGGCTGTTTCCAGTTTTTGACGATCACAAACAAGGCCACTACAAACATAGTGGAACATGTGCATCTGTGGCATGGTGAAACATCTTTTGGGTATATTCCCAAGAGTGGCATTGGTTTTATTGTTGTGTTGTGTTTTTTTTTTTAAATAGGTTTTAAGAGTTGTTTTCAACACATGGAGGTTGAGTGTCTTCAACTATTCAGATTGATATTACAATGTTGAATTTAATAAAATAATTTAAACATAAAAGCATTAATTTAAAACACTAGTTTTTTAAAATATGTAATTACAGAATTGACATTATGTGAAAAAGGTAGTAATATATACTTATATGTACATATATGATATATGTATATAACATATAATTTTCTAAAGAAAATTTTATGTGTTTTTTAAAAAGTTTAATAAAAGTAGCAAAAGGGATGAATTTCTAAAATATCAAATTTAAGATTCTTTCAAGTTGTTTTAATTTTAATAGATCAACAATTATGTTTAACAGATAATCTTGTATCACCTCTGAGCTTTCAGATAAACAAGGTGTTTTATTGCCATTTAATATTCAATGCAATAAAAAAAAGACTAGAATGGGTGAAATTTTATGCAATGATCTGGTAAATTACATACTTAGCAATTAGGATGGTCTTGAAGATGTAAACAGGAGCTCAGAGCCTAAACTATTTGGTTCACTCTCTGCAGTGTGAGAGACTGGTAGACTAAATAGCTGCAGGTGTACGTATTCACTTGTAACTAGTCATCATCCATGACAATAAAGTTGAGTCAATGGATTTAAACATTTTTAAACTATGTTTTTCATTATACAATTATGTATATGGGGAAGAGCAGTCATAGAGGTCTCATTGTTAAAAATGTTAGAAACAAGTTAGCGAACTGATTTGATTTTATTCAAAAAATATTATAATTCCCATGACTCTTAAATATTTCAATTTTCATACTTTTCCATATTACAGACTTATATTAAAGAAACCAGAGATTAAACATAAAGTAGAAGAAATTCCTAAGACTATACACTAGATTTGCATGTTGCAACTTCATCAACTCAGAAGAATTCACAAATAAGGTGGGCTAACATGGAGAAATCCACTGTGTTTAGCCCTTGTACACATAGCTGACATTTAACTGCACGTCACCTAAAATATTGCTGCCACTGTGTCTTAGTGGCTATTGGCTTTTTTATTTCTTTGAAGATACACTAACCAAGGAAAACTATAAAAGAAGACATTAAGTGGGGTTCATGTATTCAGAGTGTTATAGTCCATACACATCAGTGCAGAGATCATAGCAACACTCAGGCTGGCAAGGTGCTGGAGCAGTGGTTGAGAACTAACTTGTGATCTACAAGCAACTGGAGAAGAGAGGAGAGGAAAGGAGAGAAGAGGAGAGGAAGAGAGGGAACGGGAGGGAAGAGGTGAGGAGAGAGAGAGAGAGAGAGATGAACGTACCAACGTTTTTATATAAATAAGAAAATAATAAGAAAATAGAATATGAGATTTAGATAGGGACGTTAGCAAAATGTACTTGATATTCTGTCATGAAATTGCATTTTGGAAACTCTCTGCATTGGGTTCAATAACTACTCAACACTCGGTATCGAGTTTAATTACAGAAAAGAATTGGAGATTCAAACTTGTAAATATGATTAATTCAGACAGGAGTCTGACACAGCTACAGGAAATAGTTTTCTGACAAGTTTTCCAGAGCTCCTACACATACTGTGGATAGTTACCATGTGGAACAAGCTCACAAAAGGGAACACAAACCCAGGATATTCTCTTCACTGAAAACTAATTGTAGAGACATCATGATGCTGGTAGCATTCATCAGTAACCATTGTTAATGATTAATATGGTCTAGTCTTAAAAGAAAATGTTATATTTAGTTTTTTTAAGCTATTTGTTTGCTTGTGTTAAAAGTCTTATGGGTAAGACCACAGGATGTCTAGGGAGAAGTTTTCCTTTTCTTTCTGCATTTAGGTATGGTTGACGTAGGTTATAAACTTAGAGCAATGTAACCTTGTGCTAAAGAGACACTGGCCTACATACAGTGGCTACATAAGGAAAATGAGGCTCCTGTTCACTTGATGACAGCACAGAGACTGAGTAGAACCATACCACTTTATGTAATATGACATACAGTTTATTTGGGGGTTGGAGAGCTGGCTGTTCTTCCAGAGGTCCTGGGTTTGATTCCCAGCACTCACATAGCAGCTTGTAACCATCTGTAACTCCGTTTCCAGGGGGTCAAAGCCTTCCCTTGTCTTCTGCAGGTAGCAGGCAAACACATGGTACACAGACATGAAGGCCAAATACTCATGCATAATATATAAACTATAAATAAAAATATTTTTAAAAGATGCTTTTATTTAGTGATCAATATTATGAAATCTGAAACCACTTTTATTTTGCTTAGAAGACTGTTCTGGTATTCATAAATTGATGAACTCATCTCTGCAATTTAGAGAAAATAGTTCAAAGAATAGGTCAACATTGCCTAACTCTTGTTCGTCTCAGTAAACACCACAAGTCCTCCAGTGAAGCTGTATACAACAAGTGGCTGGAATGTTCACACATAATTATTTGATAATGATTTTTATAAAAGTGTTTAAAGCAGTGTGCTAAGATGGATCATGTGTTATATTTAAAGTAAAAAAACAAAGTTTAATTATGTATTTCAGTGCCATTTGGGAGGTATTACCATGGCTTGATTTGTTTCAAGGCTCATGAAGAGTATATGTGGCAAGTATACCTTAATAATTTCCTGCAGTTTGCATTGCAGATAAATATAAAGCAGCACAGATTTATATATTTAGGAATATGAATGTATGTATACATATACATATACATACATACATATATATATATATATATATATATATATATATATATTCTCCTCAACAGCCCTTGTTTATGAGATATATATGTCATATATATGACCAAAATTTGTAAGAGAGCAAGAGAACAGTGTATGAGTGAGAATTTGTAGGGAGGAAAAGGAAGGAGAAAAATTATACAATAGTGTTACTGTCTAAAACATTAAGAGAAATAATACAAGAAGAAGAAATGTTTCTGCAGTCTCCATATTGGCAGAAGGGTTGCTTTTGATCTTTCTTCATGTGAGTATGTGTTTCAATCTGACTTTTTTTCACTGTACTCTTGCCTGTATATATCTTAGCCATGAGTATAATTTTATGAGGAGTGGGAGTCCTTTCAGTGAACCAGTGGCCAATTATTAAAACTGTTAATAAGAAAAATTACTGTTAGTTTCTCAACAAAATTTAATTGAGAATAAAGACAAGTAAATATACAAAATGCTAATTGAACCTCCCTCATAAAACAAATGTATGAGACATTTATTACTTCAGAAAGCCAAGTATTTTAAAGTACATCCTAATCATTTTCTCATTTAAATAAATAACACACTGCTGCCTGTATCTTCTCAATAAAAACAAATTAACAACACTTGATCAAAAATACTTTCTAGATGGTTTTCATGAATAATGTATAGGACATGGGTGTGCAGATGTGTGTGGAACAAAACTTAAGGGGTTTTTAAACTTACTCATAATTTTTAAATTTTATATAAAATATAATTTTCAGTATGTGTATAGTAATGATGATATACACTGCCTATATCCCAAAATGTATCACAGCATTAATATTTATACATTCTAGGATTTGCCCTATAATGGTTAGACTATCACAACGCATTGTTAATCATCATTAAAGAACAGCAGAAAAAAATGACATTGTGCTCTAATGAGATGAACAGGCTCATCCTGAACTCTGAAAATGCAGTTGTCGTGGTGCTGACAGGAGCTGGCTCTGTGGAATGAAAACACCATCTGTGCTGAGAAGACATACCTGTTTGTGTGCTTTTCTTCTCAACAGCCCTTGTTTACAGTGAAAGTGAATTTTATATCGATATAAAGTGTGAGTTTATTGCTGCAGAAGTCCGTAATGTGAGAAAGAGACACATTGAAAAGCCCAAGATTGATTGTCCTTGTAAAAGGCAGAAACACAGCATGCACCAGTGAATATGTTGAGAAGCACAGAAGGGTTGGAGGCCGATTTGCATTCACCAGAGGTTCGATACTGCATTATGCATTCTGTGGGATTGTATTCAAAGTTCTCTTGCAAATTAGAAAACTTAATGCTGTACTGGCAATAGGATCTCATAGCTATGCTTTAAAAATAAGCACTTGGTTTTCATTTTCCTTATAGCAATCTAAATCATCACTGTAATTAATGTTATGAAGTTTTGTAATACAGTAAAATTATGCAACATCTGTATATTGCTTTACCATGGATTTCCATATCCTGCACCTCAGGGAAAGGAGTGAGAAGTGCTAATACTTAGCAGAATTTTGCCATCTACAGGTATCTGTATTTTGGGTTGGTATCTTTATGTTGGGTTTCCTTAGATCACTGATTACTCTAATAAATTATCAATAAACGAGAAGCACCAACTCAAACACACAATGGAGGTCATTTGATAATCTTTAGGTATGAGTATGTCATTTGTTACAAATGCTTGTGAGAATCATCGAGAATCACTTTTTAGTTGGAGGACTGCTGACTCTCTTTTCTTCCTCTCTGTTGCTGCCAAAGTCTTAGAGGGTAGCTGTTTCCTATGGCGATTAGCTCTGGGACATCCCTGGGATCTTATTTGCCTTTTCAGTTCTCAAGCACCAGAGTGCCCCACTTTCAGTAAGCAATCTCCTCCCATCAAATTCTTAGTATGGTTTCTAACTTCCATCTTAGACATCATTACAGCCATGATGAGATGGCTTAGTTTGCCTTTGATTTCAATTCATCTCTACTCAACAAATATTTATCTACAGCACTGTCAGGCACTCTTACAAAGGTGAAAGAAAGCACCAGCCTCAGGTTGAAGATGCTGAATGCAGGCTCTCCTGAGGAGCTCACAGCATCTATCTACTGTGCCTTTACCCTTTACACATCCATCCAGCTGTGCCTGTACTTCAAACCATAGTGCTGAATCCTCACCTACTACAGTTATTCCTGTGTTTGTTGATCATGCTTGCTTGTTTACTTTCTCTTCTTTGACAGGGTCTCATGCATATCCCAGTCTGACCTTGAACCTATGGTCGTCTTACTGTGCCTGTTGGCTTCTGGAAATAGAGGCATGTGGCATGATTGCAGACCCCCTTTGTGTATTTCTGATATCCTAATTCATAATTGGTCATTTCTCTATGCAGTGCCTGATCTTTGATCTGTTTTATCTAATCTCATACTTCAAAATTATTATCTGTCTCATCAAACTGTGTGACCATCTTGTTTCTAGTCATTTAAAAAAATAAAACTATTTTAGTGAAAAGATTACTAGTACAAATGTAGAAAAAAAATAAAGATAAGTCCTAAAAGAAAAATTAAAGCTAAATATTGTTATTCATATGTAACCCAAACACTGCAAAATGGTTTTCTCAAGAGAGATGAGAAAGAGAAATAAAGAAGGAGAAGTAGAGGAGAAAGTGGGGTAAAGGGGAAGATGGCAAAAAGAGAGAATTAGGAAGGGAATGGTAGACTGTGGGTAATTTTATATAGAGCCAGATATGATTAGAGTAAACACATAGAGACATTAGCTTAGAGCTCTTTCCCCAGTGTAGCATGTGTTAAAAACTCTTAGTACTATATTATTGCACCAAAAAAAAAAAAAAATTCTTTCATCTACCATGACCTCCTTGGTTGGTAATGGATATAGTATGAGAAAGCAGTTACTATACTAGAGTGTGTGTGCGTGTGTGTGTGTGTGTGTGTGCGTGTGTGTGTGTGCGTGTGTGTGTGCGTGTGTGTGTGTGCGTGTGTGTGTGTGCGTGTGTGTGTGTGTGTGTGTGTGTGTGTGTGTATTTTAGAGATCTCAAAACTTAGCTATTCTGTTTTCTGATTCTCAATAAGCATAGAGTTCCATATAGTTTACTTTTTCAAGTTAAATATGCAGAGTAATTTTTGGAAAAATAAACAACTTTGGATCCAAACAAATACAGGAATCTTTTTTCACCTTCGTTCATAGTGAGATGAATATAATCATATGTCACCCTTGATATCTGCTATTCTATCTGTTCATAGCAGGTCTCATATAATCATGAAAATGCATATGTAACACATCTGCTTACAAACCATTCACCTTGAAATTTTAACATATGTAGTAGTTGCAGTTTTTTTTTTATCACATCATGTCTTTGTCTTTTGACTCTACCAAGTGACTCTTCAAACACTTTATCACTTGTTTTTATTGAATGTTCTTTTGTCAGTGTCGCAGCATGGTAAATATTTTCATTCCATTTGCTGAGAACCTCACAGTTAGTTACTGATATTTATTCTGGAGAGGGTGTCGCCTCTACAAATAATTGTTCTTCCTTCTCTCTTAGTGTCTAGAGGATAGAGAAATCCCTGGGGTTTATAATTGAAAGCTAAATAGGTCTAGGAAAAAATAAAGACCAACTAGATCACTATTCAGTGACATGTTTGTCTATATACTAAGAAGGTTCAGTTTCTTTGTCTCAACTACCAGCCCCTCTTCATTGCCCTGCCCTTTATATTAACTTCTAAATTTTAATTTCAGCCTTCAGTACTTATAAAATTTGTTTTACTTTTGTGTGTTTTAGCACTCATATCCTAGATATTTGCATATATATATATATATATATATATATATATATATATATATATATATGACAAACTGGCAGAGAAACAAAAGCAAAAACCACCAATAACTTCCTGAAGCAGGTGCTTCAGATCCATGCCTAGCAAACAGAAGCTGGGGAATAAATATGTGGCTAATAAATAAAAGAGTGATGCAGAACACTGGATAAATGATACTTAAGAAGATGATATACTAAAGATGAAGTCCTTAGGAAGCTCCTATAGAATCAAGGACTCTCGAGCTGAGGCAGATTATTTATCAGTGCAACAGAAATTTTATTCTTACAGATTTCTTGAACACACAGCACCTGAAGACTTTGATAATTATAGGCAATGGTTTCAATGAAACAGAAAATGAGGAGCAATTTCTATGTTGCAAAACCTAAAATATTATTTATCTCAGTAGATGCTTGGTTAAATTTCCTTCATTTTTACAGATGGGATCAAAAAGCACACTCTGTTTGAGTCTCTTGAGAATGTTCCTGCTGAAAGCATGGAAACAGCTCCTGACACCATTTCTGGAGTTGGTACACTGCTGCACTGAAAGCTAAATTTTACCTTTTATCTCTGTGTTCTAATTATCCATCTATTATTACTACATATGGCTTTTAATTTTTATAGCCATGAATTATGTGAGTTTTTCCATTGTTAAAACAGTCAGCAGTGCAAGCTCTTTGGAATGAGGCAATTCATTTAGTGAACGTACACTTTCTTTCTCATGACAATTGTACACCATAAATTCGGGATTCTCTGCCTCCCTGTGTATCTTTATATCAGCAGCAGTAGGAAATCATGGTCATTGTGTTTTCTTGTAATTACTCTTCATTAAATATGTAGGTAACTATACTTGTATAGCTACTCTAAACTGAGCCATATGACATCATTTTTTATTTTTAAAAACAGATCCTGCCAGGCAGTGGTGGCGCACGCCTTTAATCCCAGCACTTGGGAAGCAGAAGCAGGTGGATTTCTGAGTTCTAGGCCAGCCTGGTCTACAGAGTGAGTTCCAGGACAGCCAGGGATACACAGAGAAACCCTGTCTCAAAAAACAAAACAAAACAAAACAAAACAACCCAGATCCTGTATCTTAATAACTTACTACAAACACCCATCCACTTCCTTTATCTTCCTGTATGAAAAGCAGTGATGCCTTTATTATTTATTTATTTATATATTATTTATTTATTTTGTTTCTATGTATGTGTTTAGGTACCCTCATGTCATGGTTTGAGCATGGAGATCAGAGGATACCTTGCTGGAGTTGTTTCTATCCTTTTATGAAATCTGCAGGTTTTCTTTTATATTGCTCCTTTCAATCTTTACTGTGATCTTTGATTTTGTCATTTAAATGTTGCAAGTGTAGTGTACAATTTGGAGTTTCCCTCAGAGTGAATAAAATATAGTGCTGAGAAGTGTGATATAAACAAAAGTAGTTTGTGAGGAGAACTGGGGTTTTATTTCTCAACAAAGAGGTAGTGGTAAAATTGTCTACTTTTCTTGTCATAACTAGAATGTGATATTTCAAGGTTTTCTATTATGATTTGTGTAGAGACTCAACCAAATCCAATGAGTATATAAGAATGCTACTGTAAAAATACTGATTATGACATTCATATAAAACACAAAAGCCTAAGAATTATCAACACAATACTGAAAAAAGGGCAGATTTCATGAATCAACATCTTAAAAAGAATTATTATACAGCTGTAATCATCAAGATAGCATAAAGCTGAAGAAAGTTGGTAGAAATACTCAATAGAAGATAGAGGACTCCAGGAGTGAACAGCACATGCATATGTAACAAAGTCATTAAACTGTAGCAGTGGTAAACTTTTCCAACAAATGATACTATAACATCTGAAAATCCATATGTATGTTAAAGTGATAGAGTCAAGAGCTAGACCTTTAATCAGGCATAAAAATTGCCTCAGAAATCACTATAGTCCTAAACACAAAGCTAGAAAATTCATATCTATAGGAGAAAGATGTGACCTTGTGCTGAGGAATGACATTTTAGATAGAACATGAAGGACATGGTCCACTGGAAAGAAGTGGAAAGCAAGACTCAAAATTGTTAGAATACATTTTTAAAATAACACATCAAAAGTCAATATTTACAAATATACATCTGTTATATTTATTTTATCTGAAACATGGAATGGAACAAACTTCTAATATTTGGCAATAACAAAACTCAAATTTGTACCAAAAGTATTAACACAACTCACACACACATACAAAATCATATAGTATGCAGCTGTCATATAATGATGAACATATATTAATGTGTCAAGGTCATGTAACTATAACATTAATTAAAATAACAGGTTCAACTCACCACCTACTGCAGAAGCTAGAGTTGAAAACACAGACAACACAAGCTAAGTTGTATATGGAGAAACAGAAATCCATTGCTTGAAGAGTTACAAAATTTCAACTTGGAAATTCCCCCAAAAAGGGATATCGTGATTTTTACACATATTTACCAAACTTGAAAGCAACCAAGATGTGCTCTAGTAGATGAATGGACAAATAAACCATTGCATATCCAATGAATTTTTATTTGGTGCTAAAAAGAAATGTACTATAAATACATAAAAGGACATGAAGGAAATTCAAATATGTATTTCTAAATAAAACCACTCATTCTGCAAAAGCTATACACTGTTTGATTTCAACTTTATTGTAGTTTGGAAAAGGCAAAGTTATGGATAAAATAAAATGCAATAAAATGATCAAAGGCTGCTGGTGGTTAAAGGGAGAGATACTGGGGACTTTTAGGGCAGTGGAACACTTCAGTATGATGCTGTAATGAGGGAATGCCATGTTCAAATATATAAAATGCACTAACATAGAGAAATTATACCTAAATTAAGTCTATAGACTTTGTGTGACAGGATGCATCAATATAACTTTCTCAATTTTAATAAATGTGGTTCTGTTGAAGCTATGGTAGTTAGGTTTATGTTGGGATAAGGACAAAGATAAGCAATCCAATTTTCTTTAATCGTCAAGGTTGGTTTATAAAAACAGCATATAATAAATGGAATTTAAAAATCTTGTGATGTGTAATTATAAACACTTATTAGTCAGATGCAGACGTTTACACCCAACCAATGGACAGAAGTTGCTGACCCCTGTGGTTGAATTAGGGAAAGGCTGGAAGAGGCTGAGGAAGAAGGTGACCCTGTAGGACGACCAGCAGTTTCAGCTAACCTGGACCCCAGAGATCTCTCAGACACTGGGCCACCAATCAGGCCTTATACACCAGCTGATATGAGGCCCCCAACACATATACAGCAGAGGATTGCTGGGTCTGGATTCAGTCAGAGAAGATGCACCTAACCCTTAAGAGACTTAAGGCCAGGGACTAGGGAGGCCTTGTGGGAGGTGGGTAGGGGATGAGGACATCCTTTTTGGGTGGAAAAAAGGAGGTATGAGATGTGGAACAGTCAGAGAGTGGACCCGGATGGGAATAAAATATGGAGTGAAAAAAACCAATTAAATAAATTTAAAACACACACACACACACACACACACACACACACAAAGAAAAAATACATATTGGGTGGAATAAAATAAAGAGCAGAAAAATTTCGTTTCTATTACTGTCACTGAAATATGGATCCAACATCAACTGTCACCATCGTTTTGCTTATTTAAAAAAACGAAATCAAACTTATTTAAAAAGTGGATGTAAATTTTCTGAGTTCTCGCAACTGAGAAAATCCTTTAATAATTCAGTCCATGAAAAATTTTGTTTTTTTTTTAAAGTGGTGTTGTTGTTCCTTTTAAAATCATCCAGCACAGCATTGCACCATGAGTCGACAGAAAGCAAAAGCTGCCTTATGAGGTGTCTGAAAACAAACAGTGAATTTAAGTCATAGCTTACCGTGGAGGGAAATGATTCCATCTCATATAGCAAGTCCTAGGCATGGTTTTATAAATTCATTAAACATACTTTAATTGTAGGTTGAAATTTTTTTCTGCTTGAGAAAAACACTTACTGAAAATGACATGAGGTGTAAATGTAATGTGTAGATGAAAATATTTTTTTTTCATCTCCTCTAAGCCAACTGGTGTGGAAGAGCCAATTTTCCTTCCATGCTGTTAAACTAAGACTAGAGAGTGAGTAACGCTGAGCACATTAGAACAGAGTGGGACTGTTATGTCATCAAAGATACCCAAGCAAAACTTTGGTATTCCAAGTGTGCCTAGGGCTCAACCGTGTTCTGGGCTCATGGACTGGTCTGGGCAGGGAATTAATAAGACATAGTAAACTGTCACTAAAGAATGATAGAAAGTGAAAGCAATAAGCAACACCTTCCTATCAAAATTAATTTAGATCAGAATGATATTTAATAAAGATACAGTAATACTATTAACAATTATAAAGGAGACTTTTGATGATAATGTAAAATGGATCATTAATAGTGATGAATAAGTAAACATGCTTTATGTTTTTAACATAAATATCAAGATAAGAAATTATCACCAGATATAGGCATACATATTTCTGCACCAGGTCCCATATGTTATGGTGGCCTATTTATTGCTTTTCTGGGTTTTCTGAGTTTGCACACAAGTATTTCTCTAATTCCTATATCTTCCCTTAGGCTTTTTCTTCTGTTTATCTTTTTCACTCATTTTACGTTTTTTATTATTATCTCTTAGAAACCTCTTTATTTTCTAAGAGAAGTGATAAAGAGCATGGATCCAGAGGGGAAGGAAGTTGGAGAAAACTGAGAGGAGTCAAGGGAGAGGAATCTGTAATCAGGGTATATTCTGTAGGAAAGAAAATCTATTACCAATAACAACAATAAACTTATGTGAAAAGAAAAAAGTGGGTGGGAATTGATGAAGGGATTGAGAAAGGGGGTAGGATATGTTCAAATCTTTGAAAAATATATAAAACAATATATTTTTAAAACCTATGAAAATAAAATATTTTACGTTTCACATCCATGACTATTTGAATTGCATTATTTGAATGTTACTGTTGTGAAAGCTACAAATTACTCACCAGGAGCTCATTCAAAATAGAATTTTGATTTGCTTTAGTCATAGGAGCCAATTTATGTGTGCACTTTAATTAAAGTGCATGGTTACAATAACAAGTGTAACTAATATAAGCAGTTTTGGCATGGGACAGATAAATTCTTCCTAAGTATGTCCCCAAAGCAATGGGGCATTGAGTGTGTGAGCATATTAGCAGAGTGATCACATAAATTCTTATCCAAACTGGAACACTTTGAGTGTTAAAGGACTTGTTAATTGGAGGGATCACTGGGAAGCAGGCAAATACTGTCACAGTCCAGCAAGTGGGATGTTTGTCTACCCTATTAACTCAGAATACTGTCCTTATGAAATGACATTAATCATTTATTTAAAAATTTGTTTTAGGATCTTGATGAGAAGTTAGAAATATAGGCAAGATGCAGCTTGTTGTTAAAGTTTTGTACTTCCAAATTCGTAGAAAAATTAACAGAGGAAATTATACTGAGAAAATTGTAGTTTTATGTGACCATTAAATGCACTCACCTGAGAACTATTTTAGAATACAAGAATCATAGTGATGTGAAGGTAATCACTTCTTTTACTTAGTGAAAGTGATTAAGGAATATGCAGCAAACATTATCAAATCACTCTCTGAGGATACTGTGGAATTGCACGAAGAACATGGCAGGGCCCTTTCCAGCATAGATTTTATTTATTCTGTTCCTGTAAGGACTGGAGAGACTTTGGCATACTTCATAAATGAAAACCCATGAGCCTCATTCTATCCAACAAGGCTTCATGATATGTCTATATTACTTTCTCTAAAGGTCCAGTATAGCCATGTTCCTAAAGATTATTCACAATAGGTGAATAGATGAGATGTATACACCAAATTTGCCGGAGTCCACTAGCAAGCTATAGACATTTTCAGTGACAATGCAGAAGCAATTCTCTTAGGACCAACTTGAATCAATTTCCCTTGCTGGGCATCCTCATCTACTTTCAAAGTCCCTCATTTCATGCTGTTCTCCTATAGCTGTCAGGGGAAACAGAGCTCGATCAGATACTGCTTTCTGTTGTGTTTTGGTTCTGTCATGAATATCGAATTACCATGTGATGCTTGAGAATTAAATTAGAAACTCAGAGAAATAAGAAAAAGGAGAAGTGAAGGCACACCGCTGTCTGGCTGTCTGGTTCTGTCTTCCTGGAGGAAGATGGTTTTCTCCCCTAATTGTGCTTTTCTTTCCCCCTTTTTTTTTGGAATTAGAGATTAAAAAAATATATTTATAATTTGACAAGGACATGACCCCAGAAGCAATCTCTAAGAAGATAAAGTTCTACAGTTCACAAAACTTAGTTCTATTGCTGCTGCTGCAGCTCTAAACAGAAGGCAAGTGAGTAATGTCACTATTTCCTTTCCACTAGTTTATGCTTAGACCTTGTCTACCCAGGTTCTTCAATAGCATCTAAGGTATTTACACTGATGTTTTTCCTTTCCTTCATGGTGTTACCAACATCACTTACATCTGTACTTATTGCATTTGTGTCTCCTTTCAAAGTTAGATGATGGCTTTATCTATCTTCTTAAAATTGAACATATTAAAAAAATGTAAAACTGTATCCTCATGGACTTCATATTATCCATTGATTCCCTTTTCAAGTGCCCATTTATTGGAATTCCGTTATGTTTATTTATTATTGTTCTTCCTTCTTTATTTATTTTTGCAAAAATATCTTCATCTCATATAATTAGATTACATGTACACATTTAAAAAATATTATTTATTTTGCATGTCTCTATAATTCTATCCAAAGGATAAAAAGACAGAAGTAGATAAGGATACATACTTTCTCCTTATCATTATATTTATTTTGAAATGCATGATATTGAATCTAGGGATTTTCAAACAGGCATTATTATGCAAATATTCTTCTCTTGAACTATGTTCCCAGCCCAGAGCCCATTTTGAAGAAAATTAGCAAACTTAAGGTAAAATTTAAATTAGGCAGTTGCTAGAATATGTGGCTTTGACTTTCATGTTTTTGATATCATTCAGTTCATATTTAGGGTAAAAATTTATTTCAAGGTTAAAGTATTTCTAGAATTCTTATTTAATCAGTTTGGAACAAACTACTTTTCAATGTGTTCAGACTTAAGGTAAAACTTTATTTCAAGGTTGAAATATTTCTAGAATTCTTATTTAATCAGCTTGAAACAAACTACTTTTCAATGTGTATTCCTCAGTAGTAATAAAAATGTTATAAAACTTACTACTTAGTCATTTTCTGTATGATTTGCTAACCCACTTTTATTTGAACACTCAAAGTCCCTATTTTGTTTCAGACCTACAATGGGCCAAGAAAGAGTATAAGATCCGGCACTGGTTTCACATTACTTTTTTTCCCCTATTTTGAATTTTCCCATGTTACATATAATGACAGTAAGCTTTCTTCTGACCCTGTTAGTGACAGACAAAGCTGAAACCTAAGTCTTTTAACAAAATATAATTTCAACTGGATGAATGTAGCCATTATTATGATTTGAATACTTTGCTGGATTTCTTTTATTTAAAAGTGTTCTCATTAGTAAATACATATTTAGAGAATTTCCTTTTGTTTTCTTCCACTCTTCTTGCTCCTTGTACTTTCTCCCAAGTAACCATCAGCTTTTATAGATTTGATATTGTTATTTTATGAGAACTGTGGGTTGATATAGGCAATACAAATAGATGTGTTGAAAAAAACCTAACCTCAAAAACCTGTGATTGTGTTTTTATTTAAAAGCAGTCTTTGTAGGTAAAAATCGAATAAAAATATGATCAAAGGTAGATGAGAAGGAGCCCCGTGTCCACTGGAACATGCCTTATGGGGAAGCACATATTTGCAGACACAAAAGTACAAAAGAGAAATTACTACATGAAGATCAAAGCAGATATTGGACTTTCGTAGCCTCAAGCCAAGGAATGCCAAACATTTCTACCAAACACTGGAAGGACACAGTACAAGTAAGGCCTCCCCAAGGCTTCAGGGGGGGAACATGGCTCAGCACAGTCTTGTCAGATCTTTAGCCACCAGGAGTATGAAAGAAAAATGTTAGATGCTATTATCTACCCTAGTGCATAGTATATTTACAGCAGCCTTGGGGAACCAGAACAGTAACTAACAGCTTATTCTCCATCAATATTCTCCTTCACGCGCACACCACAGAAAAGAGCCTCTCATAGGCCACATGCCTCCTGTGTCGTCCAAACCCAACAATCTGAGACAGAATGTTTCTCTCATTACGGACTTGCTGAACTGCTAAACTCAGTTGAACAACAGTTTTTTTGAAAGCAGGAGCTTAATGTTTCTGGATACACACACACACACAAAACACAGGCACGCACGCACACACACACACACACACACACACACATAACTGATAGAAGTGATATTTATCTCAACTCCTGTATTAGATAAAACTTTTTTAGTTTGAGTTCACCTCAGGCTTTCTGATTGTAGTGAAGCTTGAAGAGTTCACAATGGCCATCACAGAAAGCAGGGTTTCACAAACCCTTAGGACCTCATTAAAGACTGGCCCTGCTTTCCTCTGTGAGATCAGATTGTGGGATATTGACCCTGAAATCAAAGTCGGTTCCACTCGACAGCCTACAAAGCTTCGTAAAAACCCTGAACAAATGAAACATTTTATTTTCCACTTCTCTTTATAATCCAAAGAACGAAAAATGTCTGTTAATTAATAACTGTTTTAAGTATCCCGTACAAATATCATCCTTTAATACATAGAGGCAAAACAAATTTATGTTTCTCTACTTGAGAAAATTTCTAGTTCTCTATGAAATATGGAAAGTAAATTAAGTAGACACTATTACAGAGGAAGTATCTGGCACTGTTTGTCAGTTGCTAAATTATTTTTCCCTGTGAATTTCTCCAAACATTGTATAATAGAAAATAGGAGTAACGCATGACACACCCTAAGGGGTAAGCTATTTTCTACTAAATTAATCAGAACAGATAACAACAACAGTAGACATTCTTCCCAGACTGAAGCAGGTGTTGAATTAATATCTTCAGCACTTATAAAATGCACAAAATAATGTGTATAAGAAAAAGAATCCTCCACAGAAAATGATGGTATTTCAGTTATATTTACTAAACCTACTTGTAGTACATTATATGAGGGAGCAGATTAACACCAAGTATAATTAGAAATATGTTACATTTATATTGCTCAACTACCAACCCCACTAATATTTTATATTTCCTAATTCTTGATTTTATTTTAGAATATTCATATTTCTTGATTTTTTTAGTAAATACAGGTTTTCAGTGTATTGTACAGAAAATGGAAACCACCATTTTCACTTAAACTGTTAAATATCTTAAAGCTCTATAAATAATTAATGGAAAATCCTGAGAATAATCCAAAAACCCAAGGAACTTCAGGTAAACTACTGAACCAATTCTCTGGACCAAAGAGAGCAAATGATATAAAACAACAAACTCTCTTCTTCCTAAAAGGCTAAAGGCTGCTTGAAAATAGGGTTTCGTTGCTGTCAAGAGACACCATGACCAAGGCAACTCTCATAAAGGCAAATATTTAACTGGGAATGGCTTAAAGTTTCAGAGGGTTGGTCCATTATCAATATGGTGGGAAGCATGGCAGTATGTAGACAAGACATGGGGCTAGAGGAGCTGAGAGTTCTACATCTTGAACCAAAGGCAGCCAGGACACTGTTTTCTGCAGGCAGCCAGGGGAAGGTCTGGAACACTGGCCAGATTCAAACATGTATATGAACCATAAAACCCACTTCTCCAGAGTAATTTGGTAAATTCATGGTATATTCCTTTTTGTATAAACAAAAGAAACAACTATTATCAACAAAAAGTATATGATTATGTAAGATTTTCTTAGGAAGTATTAGGTGCATTATTCAATGACTAGACTACATAAGTCTTATTACCTGCAGAGATTTGGAACAAGTTGCTTCCTGTGAAATTCGTGAAAATTATCAGCATATGGTTATTGGGAGTTCATTCTGTAACATTGACGAAACCTTTAAAAATGCATCCTACAGGTTCAAGTTCATAGTCAAATCAGTTATAAGTACTTGTATTTATGTAACTAGTAGAAAACAGATATATTTTGGCTACCATCTAATTGATTTTAGATTAATATCAGAATTTTCACTTAACTAAATATCTGGAAATATTCTAAAGATGTACAAATAGACCTTTCTTTGGAATATTCATTTAAAATATGACTTATGATTAACTCTATTATAACTGGTTTATTTACTTATTTATTCTTTAATCTTTTTTTTTCTTGAGGTTTAGGTACATCTTCTCTGACTGAGTCCAGACTCAGCAGTCCTCTGCTATATATGTGTTGGGGGCCTCATATCAGCTGGCGGTGTATGCTGCCTGATTTATGGCTCAGTGTCTGAGAGAACTTGGAGGTCCAGCTTAATTGAGATTGCTGGTTCACCTACAGGGTCACCCCCCTCCTCAGCTTCTTCCAGCCTTTCCCTAATTCAACCACAGTGGTCAGCAGCTTCTGTCCATTGATTGGGTGCAAATAACTGCATCTGACTCAGCTGCTACTTGTGTCTTTCAGAGGACAATCGTGATAGGCCCTTTTTTTATGACCATACCATAGCATCAGTAATAGTGTCAGGCCTTGGGATAACACCTTGAGCTGGATCTCAATTTGGACCAGTCACTTGTCCTCCTTTCCCTCAGTCTCTTCATGTTTGTCCCTGAAGTTATTTCAGACAGGAAAAATTCTGGGTCACAGTGTTTGACTGTGGGATGGCAACCCCATCTCTCCACTTGATGCCTTGTCTTTCTACTGGAGGTGGGCTCTACAATTTCCTTCTCCCTGCTGTAGGGCATTTCACCTTACACCAATCAGAATGGCTAAGTTCAAAATCTCAGGTCACAGCACATGTTGGCAAGGGTGTGGAGAAAATGAAACATTGCTGGTGGGATTGCAAACTGGTACAACAACTCTGGAAATCAATCTGGAGGTTCCTCAAAAAAAATTGGAAAGAGATCTATGTGAAGACACAGCTATACCACTTTTAAGAATATACCTAAAAGGTGCACCACTATGCCACAGAGTCACGTCTTCCACTATGTTCAAAGCAGCCTATTTGTGATAGCCAGAAGCTGGAAACAACCCAGATGTCTCACAACAGAAGAATGAAAACAGAAACTGTGATTCATTTACACAAGGGAATACTACTAAGCTATTAAGAATGAAGACATCATTAGTTTTGCAAGCAAATGGATGGAACTAAAAAATATTATCCTAAGTGAGGTAACTCAGACCCAAAAGGACATGCATGGCACATACTCACTGATAAGTGGGTATGATCCATAAAAGTACAGAATACCCAGGATACAATCCACAGAACTCAAGAAGGTTAACAAGCCAAAGGGTCCAAGAGAGGACACTTCAATCCCACTTGGGAGGGAGAAGAAAGCAATCATAGGAGATGGGAGAGGGAGGGACCTGGGTGGGAAAGAGGCTATGGAGGGGAAGAGGAGAACATGATCAGGTATTAGGGGCAGGGAACAGGAGTGAAGCCCTAAAAGCCAGCAGAAAGAGTGGAAACAGCTAATCTCAAGAGCCAGGAGGTGGAGGGACCATCTAAATGTACAATTGGTTTTTATTGGTATGCATTTTCCCTAACATGAGTAAATTCGCAGAAGATTGTAGAGTTGTAGACATTTTCATATCCTGTTTTGTTTGCCAAGAGAAGTGAATCTGTTCATACACAGGGTATTTTACCAGTAGTTTCTTTCATGAAATAATATCTTTTCACTAAAAGATTCACATGTCTGTTCAGTTCTTCAGTTTTCTTGGTAATTTTCCTCTATTCAATTTCCATTCAGAAAGAATACAGTTTAGATCTGGGATATATCTCAGTATTAGAACACTAGCTTACATTGCTTAGAGTATGCAAGATTCTGGATTTAAATTCTGTCTGAAAAGAAAAAGAAGGGAATATGGAAGGAATGAAAGAACAAGGAAGAAAATATATTTTAAGTTAATATATTAATTATTTTCTGTTGCTTTTTCCATAATTACTTTAATTCAAAAATTGTTCCAAATAAAGTACTGCTTTTCCCTGACATGTAATAAGAATTTGTTTCACATTTTGTGTTGATTAGACATAAAGCACTGAAATGACAAAAAAAATTTTTCTTTAACTAATTAATTTGTATTGACACTTGGTTTGATTCTTAAATTGGTATTTCTCTTTTAATACTGTTACTTTAGTCTTCTAGTAAATAATCTGCCAGGTTCTATCAATTTTTTCCTATTTAAGTTCTGGTGGTCTCAATGGTACCAAAAGGAACTTACTAACAGCTACTTTAACAGATCTCTATAGGAGATGAAGGGATAGCTTAGCAGGAAAAGCGATGGCTTTGAAAGCATGAGGACATTATTTTGTGCAGAGAGAACACAGACAGAAAAGTTAGCCATATGGTGGTGTGATTGTAACCCTAACATGGCAGGGAAGAGAGACAGGGTGACCTCTGGAATTCACTGGCTTAGGACTGTAACCAAACTGAGTAAAACAGTGAGAGACTCTAACTCAAAAGAGGACAGAGTTCCTGAAGATAAAATTTGAAGTTTTCCACTGGCCTCCACACACATGAAAACAGGCTTTGTTTACCTCCCTATACACAAGCACACAAACACACACACACAAACACACACACACACACACACACACAGAAAGAGAGAGAGAGAGAGAGAGAGAGAGAGAGAGAGAGAGAGAGAGAGAGAGAGAGAGAGGCGGAGAGTTTGATATATATATGATTGGTTTGGGGGAGAACAAGCATAGTATTAATCTATATGTGTTGTAATTTGTAAGTTGGAAAAGATAACAAATTCTAAGCTTTGTTCTGGGAAATGTGTCATAGACCAAAGATAGTCTTTTTAAATTTTCAATTATTTTCTATATGTAACTTGAAGACAGTGCTTTCCAACTGTGTTTATTCCATATTTACTTGCAGTTTCAGTAAATGAAGTGGTACATAATTTGTCAAGTTTTCATCATTCTCATAGATTTTTATGATTTTTTATTTTTGCTGTTGTGTTTATACATAAAAGGTCACAATTCCAATAATAATTCTTGCTGTTTTTTATAGCTTAAAGTAATACATTGTACATCTTTTTTTGTACCATTTTTGATGATTTACTAGAAGGTAATCACTCAGTATTTGTTAATTGTATAATGACATTTTTAGTTTTTCATGGTTTCTAAATTCATGTCATTAGTAAGTCTATGTCAAGTCTGTTCTTTACTGCACATAACAAGAAAGAATCTTCTGTAAAATGCAGTAGATTGTGCCAGCTATGCTTCATAACCTGGACAAACGCAGCCCGTGAGTAGGTTGCACTCCTACCTGCTGTGGATGCACAATACTAGCTGTGATAGCAGTTCTGGATTTCTGAAAAGCAAAAAAGACAATTATAGGGAACACCACTAAGGAAAAAATAAGTGATCAAAGCACATCTTCCCTTTAAAATAATATTTAAATGACATCATTCAGTGACTTTTCTGAGTATAATACTGAGATATTTTTGTATAAGTAGGTTAGATCAGTTAAAATTTCTGTTCATTGTACTGATAGAGCAAAATTCATTTTCCTTTTAGTGAAAACATTTTCTTGAAACTTTGTAAGCATAACAATGTAAATGTAATGATATTTACCTTGATTGTACCATTAATGTACAAATATCAATTAATGTACAAATAATTGATATTACCAGTAAAAATAAGATTTTAAAAATTAATAATCTAGAAACCAACTATTAATTGGTTTAAAAATGAGTGTCGTCTCCATAATGAAAAATTTATAGAAAATTTAAAGACAGTGGTCATATGTGTTGTAATGGAATATTCTAGAACTATGACTAAAAAAAAAAGTAAGTGACAGATGGAGCAGATATCACTACTATTTCTCTATTTATTCAACTTCTCAACTGAAAGATGTAGCAAAAGTAATAAGGCATTTCTAATGAGAATATACATTCATTTGGATGAAGGGAAACTACACCCCAAAAGAGCTCCAGCAGCCCACAACATGCCTAATAGAAAGGCTTTGCTAGAGATACCAGCTGAGTCAACATTCTGTTAAATGTGTAGGATGTTACTGCAAAATACACCAACCGAATCAACAGTTTGTTAACAGTGTTGAGCAGGATGGCAGAGATACTGAATCTTAAGCAGTATTAGGAAGTGTGAGACACAGGAAGGTTAAAACAGACCTCTCTGACTGACAAATCCGGGGGTACAAAATTGCCTTCTAAAACAAAAGATCCCACCATCCTGTACCATCAATGACAGCTAAACAATAAACTAGGGAACCCCCAAAATGAAAAAAAAATGAGTAAAAAATAATTCAATTTCAGAGATTTTATTGTTCTATTGGTATGATTTTTATTGTTTTGGTTTTTAAGAAATAATCCATATTTTCCTTCTACTTAATGTTCATTTGAAAATTATCTCAGCTTTCAGTTCCTGTAGAGGAATTTTAATCCAGCAGCATGGCTCCTGTAGCAAAGGATCATATCCAAGCACCTTCCAGATGTATATGATCTGGCTAGAATGCAGACAAGCATTGAATTACAGTATGGTCTGGCTGAAATAAGGACAAGTCCGAGGTACACATCTTTAATCCCTAGCAATGAAGGAAAGTTAATCTGTAGAAGGAAGTAGCCATGTTTGAAAATGTTTTTAAGGATAGACAAAGTGATGAATCAGAGCATGATTTGACTGAATGAGTCAGAAATAAGATGCACACCACTCTCATGGAAACAGCACAGGAAGGAGAGGCTACTTTAGAGCAGCACATAGAGAAAAAGGTGTCTGGCACTTTTACTGGGGCAGTTTCACCAAGACAAGCTATACCCAGGTGAAAACAGAACAAGCCAGAGAATGTGAAGGAGTCTGACGATTAAAGCATAGGGCCAAAGTTAGTGTGAGGCCAAGCAGAGCAATTCAGTCAGAAGCTGAGACAACCTAGATGGAGTCAGTCAGTCTGGAAGATTACATTATAAGGAGGCTAGAAGCTGACAGGCATAAGCCTAGAGATTTAGAACAGAAAAAGAAACGTGCTGGGCTCAGTCCAAGCTGTGTATTTGCACATCCTGGGTACAGATTTCGTTCCATCCCTTCTTCTGAGGAAGTAAAAGGGACATTTATTAATTCCTTAATCCCCCCCATGTGAGGAGAGAGCCAGTTGCTGCTGATCCTCCCCTCTAGAAGTCACAAGAAGAAACACTTTCTGAGCCAAATGTCAAAGCACTAGGAAAGATTAGATGAGTTTAAAGTCCAGTTTCTCTTCATTCAAAGAACTGAAAAATCAAGAGATCCAAGTCCATAGTTTCTGTGAAGACTAATCCTAAAAGTATTGATGTTTAGGTTTGAGTCAAGTGACATTTTATTTGTTTTGCTAAATTTTATTTGTTTTAGTTTTTAATCTCCACCTGAGGACCATTAAGTAATGGGGATCATCTCAGTAATAGGAAGATCTACTTGTTCTATGTTCAAGCCTTCAGTTTGGCTCATCCCCATTATAGAAGACAGTCTCCTTTACACTGTCTGATTTAAACACTAATTTAACTAAAATAACTCTTAAAAAGAAAACGCAGCCAGGCGGTGGTGGCACACATCTTTAATCCCAGCACTTGGGAGGCAGATGCAGGCAGACTTCTGAATTCGAGGCCAGCCTGGTCTACAGAGTGAGTTCCAGGACAGCCAGGGCTACACAGAGAAACCCTGTCTCAAAAACCAAAAAAAAAAAAAAAAAAAAAAAAAAGAAAGAAAAAGAAAACGCATGTAATTATGCTTAACAGAATATTTGTGTCCCCTGTGATCCAGTGACAGTAATGCATGAAATGGGACATCACACTCCAACCTGAATGCTTTCGCTCCTGCTGCCTCCAAGGTGGCCGTGCAGTTACAGATACTTAGTCCCAGTTACTTCTGCTCTTCTGTAAGTCCAAGCACAGACAGATCCATTTGTGTCTAAACTGCAGTTGTACAAATTGCTCAACTGCTCTTCAACAAAGCCCATGAGTCTATGACAATCAATAGATAGGCAGGAACAAATTATTTTCTCTCCATAGAAAAGAGGTTTCTCATGTACAGTCACCTAAGCTAGACACTGATGTGGATGGCTGGAAGTGCATGCTGACAAGAACATGATATAGCTGTCTTCTTAGAGGTCTTCCGGAGACTGACACATTCAGAGGATGATGCTCACAGCTAACCACTGATAAGATCAAGGGTTTCCCTATGGAGAAGTTAGAGAGAAGACTGAAGGAGCAGAAAGGGTTTGTGACCCCATGAGGAGAGCAACAATACCAACCAACCAGAGCTCCCCAGGGTCTAAACCACCAGCCTGGGAGCACATAGGGAGGGACCCATGACTCCATCTGTACATGAAGGGGAGGATGGCCTTGTCTGGCATAGGTGGGAGAGGAGATTCTTGGTCCCATGAAGGATGAACACCGAGTGGGGTGGGGAATTCGAGGATGGGGAGGTGGGAGTGGGGGATAGGTGGGGGCACAGCCTTATAGAAACATGAGGAGGGGGGATGGGATTGGAGGTTTCTGGGTGGTGGGGGGAAGTAGGGTAAGGGGATAAAATCTGAAATGTAAATATAATACCCAATTAAATATAATAAAAAGAAATTTAAAAGGGATTTCTTAATTTTCCTTGGGAGTTAAATGGTTAGTCATCTAAGTGAACAAATCTGTGCTCATAAGGATGGAATTACTTGGTTGACTCATGAGCTTTTAGAACATAAAATCTAAAAAAACACTAAAAAAAGTGTATGCCAAGTCTGTTAGAAAATGTACTAGCAATTTCATTGATTTCTTTATTTTTGTCCTTTGAATTGCTTACAGATAGATTTGAGTTCTTTCTCTTATACAACATTCACTCTCCAGATATAAAAATATTTCTATGATAGTAATTATATATGAGCATTCTGAACTTGCATTTTTATGAGCAAAGTTGTGTAATTTAAGAAAATTGTATTTATGTTGTCATACATCATTTGATTCCTTAATTATCAGCACGTAATGTATCCAATATGAGGACTAAATGTAAAAACAAATGAACAAAAAGGAAAACACACCATAAATTCTGTAAGCAAAATGCCAGGAATAGCACTATTGCTAGAAATAGTTGCTAAACAGTTTTATGTGTTTTATATAGATTAATTTATTTAATTTCCTCCAGGTCCTTGACAAATAGTTGACCATATTGTTCTTTCCAATTTACATTTGAGAAAATAGTGTTATAAATAGTTTCCATGTTGATAAAGTAGGATAGCAATGTGAGTTGAGTTAACTTTTACCTACAACCATAACCCATTAATTAACTAAAGTTATAAAAGTCTATTTTCAATAGCGTTGGGAATAGATGCTGTTTATTTTAATTCCATTGTTTATTTTAATTCTATTATTAGAAAGTGATGATGATTTGATGCACACTAAGGGAGGCTACCACAGAAACTGCAAAACAGTGTCTTTTGTCCTTTAAAAGAATAAAAAGATAAAATAAAGCATAAATTTGAAGAAAAAAGAAGTGTTTAATCATAAAATATCAACACAAAACTGTTTCATATTGAAGTAGTTATGTAATATTACATGGTTCAATGAATAAATAGAAAATTTTTGCTTCAATATTTGTTTTATTATTTACGCAAATGGTATATGTATTTGTTAAGCTCACAGTTACTATGAGCTTTACTCAATAGAAGCAAATCAATATGTTCCTCTCAATGTCATTCCATGATCCCATTGAACCAAAACATATTGATGCTGGTACTATTGAAAATTCTTCTTCTTTTGGCTTAAATTAGTTATGTTAGATCCTCCTTAACCTTAGGAACTATTGATGCCTCTTGACAACTTTTGTACATGTTCATTGAATTCTGTTAAATTTAGGTAAAACTAAGGTAGGCTTGTGTTCTCAAACTGCTTTTGAATTTTCAACAGAACCAAACCCATTTGTAACTGAAAATTCTTTCATTATCATAGATGCTTATTTGGATTTATTTTGTAGACTCGCTGTGAGATCTTTCAAGAGAACATTTGATAAAATTTACTCAAAAATATCCTGGAATCATATAGAATGCCCATAAAAATTATGTCTTCTTGAATAAATTATTATAATATAACATAACCCAGAAAACAAAATATTAACTCTTAATTATGATGTAATAAAAAACCAGAAAAATAAGTGAATGAAGAAAAATACAACTTGTAATAAAATTTTATTTTAAATAATTAAACACAGATTTTTTTTAATATTATTGATTCTTAAGAGAGCCTGTGGACAAACACATACATAGTAAGTAACACAAATAATCATGTATTTCAGTTTAATTATATATATATACATACATATATATATAATACACACACACACACACACACACACACACATATATATATATATGTATTAGTGTAAACTAACAGTCTTTTTTTTTACAGAGGTTGTTACATAATAGAGTGTCATTGTGTTTAGAAAATATGTTCTCCTAAGATATAACATCTAATGTTGGTTGCAATGTGATTCTGAGCTCCACTTGCTAATAATTGAAACAGTGAGATGTTTCTCAAATATGGCAATTAAATTTTTAGTTTGTCTTTTAAAAGACAATTTTTTAAATAATTTTTTTTCTCTTCGTGGTATCTACCATTCAGAGCTTTGTTTCTCTTAGTGAAGAATGAAATTAGGAAAAAATATATAACCAAGTGTATTTGTTGATATAAGGAATATGGTTGCCACCTTTTACATTTTCAGTGGAAAAGACTGAAATATATGTTCATTAGTGTACATACACATTAAAACATGATGATATTCCACTTCTTTATCCATAAAGAGCCATGTCCATCAATGGTTCAATATATTGTGACAGCATTTATCCTAAACCATCTTAGAGTCATTTGTATTATTTCATTCTTTACCTCTGGGGATCCAGGTCTACTTATCCTCCTACCATTATTAACCTGCTCCTGAGTAGTACATTCTTCAAGAGAAACTGATAGGTATTAAGTGAATATGGGTTTTTTTCACTAAAAGAATTTAAAAATAATCATATTGTGCTCATACTACCTCCCTGGGAAGCTATAATAATACTAACTGTTATATATTAGTTAAAGAACTTAAAAGGTAAAAGGCATGATGCTGAATATGTGGGTATGGTATGAGAATCACAGTCATCATCATATGGGTATTCGTGGCCCTTTATCAAAGAACTTGTCTTTTTTCACTCATGACGACAGTAGATATATCTTGGATGATAACTTTCCCATACTTCTCATTTATGAAAAAGATAAATGACTCATTTAATAACGATACATAGTACTACTGATTTATACTTTCTTATCAAATAATTGTAGGGAAGAATTAGATATGCCTACATAACAGTTTTATTTGCTGTGCATTTATTTAAATATTTACTGAATTTATGTAATTTATATGCTATTTGAGAATAATCTATTTATAATCACTCTTCACTCTGTGTTTACCAAGTTAGTGACCAAGCCCTAAATAATCTCATAAGCTCTAAATTCATTTCCCACTAGCCTTATACAGATTAACCTCTTCACTATACATATTCAACATCTATAAATCAGTTCTTTGCAGTTTCAGGCTGCCAATTTTGATTTGGATCCATTCCTTTCACTTGCATGTCTTAGTCCAAACTAATCAGAAGGAGTTTTGTTGTTGTTGTTCTTGTTGTTGTTGTTCTTATTTGCTTGTTTAATTATTCTGTCCTTCAACACCAGACATTTTCCACTCTCCAAATAGAACTCATATTTCTTGTTTCAATTTTCTATGTACCATGCACATAGGCACTTCTGACTCTATACTGTAAAAGATAATATAAGTGATAAGTGCTTTTTCTTCATGTGAATATTGTAATTTTCTTGGAAATTTCTTTCTTATTTTAGCACTTTGAATTACTGTGGCATATAGCCACTAACTTCTGAATATTAGAATAATGAAACATGGTCAACAGCTCCTAGTTTACTGGCAACATGCGCATTAAATGTGTTTATGAGCATTTTAAGAAATTCTAAAGTTGTATTCTACAAGAAAGCTGTAGGATTTCTGCCAAATATTCCATGATTTGGCTGAGCTTCAAGAAGAGCTTTATGGGGCACAATTTTATTACCCCATTCTGCATGACATTGATTTGCCTTTGAACTCAACTAAAATCCATTACTCCATAACTCAAGTTAATCGGTATATAGATAGGAAATTTCCTTACCACAGCAATATTTCTCTCAATATATTTTATTTATTAAATTTATTGGATGCTCAAAATCAATCAATTTCTAGGAGCACTTCAGAGAGTAATAAAGGATGGTACTGAAAAGTGTATATTGCTGTAAGCTCAGGCAAACTATACTTTCCAGATACAGGTCACAGAATGATTTTTGTCTTGCTTACCTGTGTTTGTATAATTTTTAATTAAGAAGTATCTTTGTATTAACATTGGACCATTTTTAAATATAATGCTAAAAACTTAAATCTAGACAAGTGATTGCTAGTCTTCATAATATATAATATGCATATATACTGTTAAAGTCTTGACTGATTTATGATGTAACTACTTTTAGTGCACTACCTGGAAGAGGATATTTGACAAAGATAGAGATTTAATCCTGGAGAAATAAAGGTGCTAACAATAACTGAGAGCTTGAAAATGGCTCCTTGCCCTCAAATATCACATATAAATATTGAACCACTAAATCAAAGAAATTTTGAGAATGAATTTAATTATATTAGAAGACAATCAAAGCTAACCTGCTAAGAAGGTTGGAAGAGACTGTCTGTACCCTCAATTAATTAACCTCTAGATAATGCACCTCAGGCACAACTGCGCTGAAACTAGTCTAAACAGCTCTTCATTCTATATTTTAGACTCACTATATTTTGCAAGAGAAAAATTAAATGAATATTTCCTTTGCAGTACACTCTGGTATCATGTCATGCATGTTGTCAAAGGACAGTATCTTTCACCACACATATAATGACAGTTCTAACCCCACTGCAGACAAACTTTCACTTTTGGGCTTCATCAAATGATATCATAAGATAACGTGTTGCATTTGGCTTCCTTTACTCACCATTATTCCTATGGTATTCAAATTTGTCACCTCACATAGTGAGTCTCATCCTGCTACTGAGTACAAAACTGTACTCAGTGTACAGTTTTGTTATTTGAAATGCAAATTATCCATCCTTTTACCTCTAGCTATTTACTGCTATTAGTATTCCGTATTATTATTTTATTACAAGTAATATTTCTATGATCATTTCATCACTTTGCAAGTTTTTACATATTTTATTTTAGAATTCCCTTTTTTATTGTTACATAATAGAGTGTAATTTCTAAGCTAGGAAGTGTGTACATATTGAGTTTTACTAGATATTGACAGTTATTTGAAACATTTGTCTTCCTACCAGCAACATAAGATTTGTTTGCAAGACCCTCATCTATGACTATAGAAGAATGTCCTTAGGAGTTATTTTATTCCTATGTTTTGTTTGTTTGTTTGGGTGGTTGGTTGATTTTTTTGTTTTGTTTTGCTTTGCTTTGCTTTTTTAGCACAATATATTTGACTCTATCATTGGTCCCTAGATTATCTAGTTTCAGGATTCTGGTCTCCCAAGCACTGTCAGTGTAAGGAATGTCTTTCATCTTATGGAATGGATCTTCAGTCAAATCAGATATTGGTTAGTTATTCCCACAAGCTTTGTACCATCATTGCAGTAATACACCTTGCAGTTAAGACACCAGTCTAAAATTAAAGGTTTTGTAGTTTGCTTTGTGTTTGCATTTCTCCCTTTTGTTTTGATAGCCTGTAGAGTGCTTCCTATACCAAAGACACTAGAAGAAGTAAAGGTTCTATGTAGACACTAGTTCAACTTCTCCATGTTCAGTGAATTGTGTGTGTGTTATCTTCCAAAACAGAGAAAAGCAAGTTATGTACTTGGTAATAGCCTGGGTTCTTTAGGAATTCCAATGCTGCCCCTTTTGACAATAACTCAATTAGACCTAACCAAGTCTCAATACTGGAATCTTTACTTGGTGAAAAGGCCCTAATTAGGGTTTGTCTCTGCCATTATTTGGCAATTCCATTTAGATACAAATAATGTATGTATGTTTTAGGGAGCTTCTCCTGAATTAGGTTTTAATACTACCCTCACATGTCTTGCAATTGTATCTGTCCCTGTATTTTCTCCATTGGTTCCTCTTCCAATTTATTCTCTCTTTCCAGCCCCTCCCCAAGCCCCAAATCTATCTACAACTATCTACTCTATTTCCTTTTTCTAGTGAGATATATCAACCTCCATTCTCCAATCTCTTACTCTATACTTAACTCCACTAGTTCTATGGACTTTTGCTTGGTTACCATTGACTTAACAACTGATATCCACTTACAGGAAAATACATACCATATCTGTGTTTCTCTGACTGGGATACTACACTTAGGATGATTTTTTTTATCTACACCTATCCATTTACGTGTGAATTTTATGACTTCATTTTGAAAAAGGCTGAGCAATACTCCTTTGTCTAAATGCAGAATCTTTTTCTTCATCCACTCTTCATTTTTAAACTAATGATTTCATTCAAAACTACAAAGATGTTGCATCATACTTTATACTCCTCTTATTTCCCAGTGAAAGAGTCTTACCACCCTTGTTTTTCTAGACACATGCTACCCTTCTTGTCAGTGCTTCTGTAGCAAACCAGCTAGAACATATTCCACAGACAGGCAACAGCTTCAGTTGTTGTGGACCCACATGGAGAATGAGCTGCACATCTGCTAGATATGTGCTTGGGACCTTGGTTTAGCTCATGTATGCTCTTTGGTTGGTTGTTCATTTTTTTTGAGAGCTTCCAAAAGTCCAGATTAGTTGACTCTGTTGGTCTTTCTGTGGAGATCTTTCTCTTTAGATCCCTCAATTCTTCCACCCTGCATCTCTTCTATAAGAGTCCCGAATCTTCATCCACTGTTTGGCTGCTTCTCTTGACATCCATCTGAGTTAGCTGATAGGTAGAGCCTCTCAGAGGACAGCCATGTTAAGCTCCTGTCTGCAAGCATAACAGAGTATTAAAAATAATATCTACAGAGTGAGTTCCAGGACAGTCAAGGCTACACAGAGAAACCCTGTCTCGAAAAACCTTAAAAAAAAAAATAGTGTCAAGGATTAGTGCTTGGGCATGGAATGGGTCTCTAGTTGGGCAGGTTATTGTTTACTGAGCAAAACTCTCAATCACTATAGATGGTGATTTCATTTATTTAATGATTTCACTTAGTGATTGACCAGAAGGACCCAGCTTGTTGTGGGTGGAGCCACCACTGGGTTCTTTGTCCTGGGTTCTATAAGAAAGCAGTCTGAGTAAGCCAGAAGAAAAAAAAAAGACAATAAGCAGCACTCCTCCATGGCCTCAGCATCCTGCCTCCAGGATCCTTCCCTGTTTGATTTACTGTCCTGAATTCTTTCAGTGATGATCAATGATCAGAATATACATATGATCAGCATATACATATGATCAGAATATACATATTCTGATCATTGATCATAATATTCATCTCCTTCCCAATTTCTCTTGATTATGGAGTTTCACCACAGCAATAATAACCCTAGATAGTACAGAATTTATAGTTTTTGTTCTGTTGTTTTAATTCAAGTCAGCCTTTGGAAAACATTGGCAGGAGCCTATTACAGTGTTTTACTTGCTTTAAGGCCTGAACTTCCTTCCTAGACTCTAAATCACAAACTTAAAGGTACATGGTATTGGTCCAAAGCTCACTGATGGAAAAGTTTCAGTTTGTTCTGGCTAACCATCTAAATGACAGTTAATATCATTGTTTTAGGCCCATGTTTGGTTTCCCTTTTTTTTTCTATTAGCTATTTGTTTACATGCTTATGTTCTTTTCTAACCTTCTTTGACCCTAATAGAATTTCAGTTGCTTTACAACTGCCATATCTAGTGTTTTCTCTAAAAATTGTCTGTTATTTGTGGATCAAAAGTCACTTCCTGATTTTTCTGCTACTTAGTTATTTTTCTATTTCTTAGCATATTAGACACTGCACACCTTACACATTTGAAGAATAGTAATGTCCTCTGAGTATCTCTTGTATTTTATGTGATGCTGCTAGGTTACAGGAAAAGAGTCTGATCTTTTCAGTGTGTATTTTTAACCTTTACTATTTTTAAAATCCCAGGGACAAATATAGTCCTTAGATTAAATGAAATTTGACTCCACTGCTAAGGCAAAGTGCTACCAGGTACTTGACATGATTTGAACAGCATGAGTAGGTTTTCTCTCTTCTAAATACACTCAGTCCTAAGAAGCTACAGCAATTTTGTGTTGCTGTTGGGAGTCATGTTTTCCTTGACCTCATGTGATTTTTTTTCACAAGTGTACTCTGTCTAGAATGCAGGAAAAGACCTGATCAGAGTTTACTACATAGATTTACTCTCTCCAATAGTCTACTTGCTTTCTTGGATTCACGAAACTCAGAACTGCCTCCACAATTCAGGTGCTTTCTTAAATCTTAACACCTTTTTTCCGAGAAATTTGCTCAGTACCTTTTTCTCTTCTCAAGAATTATTTTTTACTCTCTGTTTTCAAAGTTTTTAATACTCTTATTTTATAATTTTCTCTATACTTTCATTTTGTAAACTATCTGAGAAAAACTGTTACTTCATCACGACTCTACATTTAATTCACAAGTACACTAATTGTGGGTACTGAAGGTGGGTAGAAATGTTTTTAAAAATAAAAAGTTAAAAACAAAGCTTTTTTTTGCAATCTGTCAAACATGAAAAACACAGAATAGCTTTGTATGCTTTCTTTGAAAAATTATTTTATCTAAAAGATGGTGAAAGTACATGAAAAATAGAAAATTACTATATAAAACATCAATCTAAATATTTTCTTGTTGTTCTTGTATAAATTATACTTTATTATCCTCAGTAAATGTCTTCCACAGTCTGTATGTATTAGTTTTATTCTAAAGGTGTCCCCAGACTGCTCAATGTGTGATCACAAAAAAAAAAATAAAATAAATGTTTAGCATTACCAGACGTCAAGTATAGACATGAGACATGAACATGAGATAAACATTTCATCTAAAAAAGGGTTCCATTTTATCCAGACATTTTGGTTTCTATCTTTTTTCATTTGTTTGCTTTGCATTTTAGCATAATTTCTTTGTTACAATTGCATCAAATTTAATTTTATTTCATGTTTCCCCACTCCTCTTGATATGTCAGGAAATCCTCAAGTCACCATCTTTATTTATATAACTTCCTCTGATACCTGATAAAAAGTTCCTGGTGTGTTATCCCTTTAAATGTGTAATCTTGGAGACTTTTACTTTATTTCTCTATTGTGAATGGGTAAAGTGGGATGGATGGATGGATGGTTACATTTTTTGCTTTTTTGAGACAGGACCTCAGTTTGTCATCCAGCCCAGCCGCATTCTCCCTAGACTACTTTTATTTTATTTTATTTTATTTTATTTTATTGCCTTGTTTTATTTTATTTATTTATGTATTTCTGTATGTATGTGTGTATGTATGTATATATGTATGTATGTATGTATGTATGCATGTATGTATGTTTTCTTCCCTGGGGTCAAACCCAGAAACCATGTTAAGTAGATATTCTACTAAACTCACATGGCAACATCCTCAAGCCTTACCTCTACAATTTAAAATCTGTTCTTTGAAAGAGTGAAAGGCAAAGTTATGAGGAAGAGGTATCACTACTAAGGAGTAAACAAAACTTTGAGCTTGCAATATGTCAGTTAAAATAAAAATAATTACCTATGACACTGAATAATATAAGGATTTTCTCAACTATGTCTTGAATTGACTGTTAAATAAATAGTTTTATCAATGTTCTAATTACATTTTCATAGAAAAATGATGCTGGCAGACATGATGTTAGCTCAGGATTGTGTGCCTGCACCCTCCTCACATAGAACTTTGTACAGATGCTATGACTCTAATGATAGCTGTAGTTAATGCTGATGCCTTTACAAAGCTGGAGTCTAATTCCTTGGTTTAGACAATTTGGATTTGTTTGTTTGTTGTTTGTCTACAAAAAAGGCTTCCTGTGTTTATATCAGCAACTTTAAATTATTTGCTTCACATTTTATGGCTCTGGCAATGAATAGCACTTACATTCTGGGATGACATAAATAATTCCTTTGCTCTACTGTTGTCTCTTCAACTCTCTCAGCCAAACTGTATTTCTCCAGCACATCTCAAAATACATCTCAGAGAGTCTGTACACATATTCCTCTCCATCACTTAAATTACCACACTTGGGTAGTTTATATCTTCTATTCTCCTCCTTTATTTTGTTCTTTCATTCCAAACCAGTAATCTCAGAGATCTCTTTGGCCCAAAGTAATTTATAGTCCTAGATGAATTGTTTGTTGTTCTGGCTCATCACAAACAGAATCTTTGGAAGGGAGCACTTGTGAAACATTAACCCAACTAACATGGTGACCAGATTTCAAAAAGTTTTAGGGATTTTTTTCCTGAAAATTATATGTCTTGGGTAACTTCAAATGCCTGAGTGGAATGAGGAAAAAATTCACTTAAATTATTCATGCTGTAATGTCAAGAGACATTTTTTCACAGGTAGCTAATCAGAGATAAGTCATTGCATGACCAGAAAGTGAAGCAAAATGCAAAATCAACAATTGAATTATTCTCATAAAGCACAAAATACAGGCGTCAAATCTAAGGTTACTTTTATTATCATTTCAATTTTTCTAGACCTTATTAGAAGGCAAATAAATATTGATACTATCTCAAAAAGGTATCTATCAAACAGGAACAGAGAACTTAAGAAGCTTGATAAATAAGAATCAATAAAAGTACTGTAGTTCATAATATTGATAATAGCAATACAGGAAAAAATATTTGTGAAAGAAAATTTTATCAAAAGCTAAAATACAGTGTTTGAATTATAAAAAGGAATGAAGATATAGAAGAATTATAAAGATATACATATTAATGAATTTTTACAAATACAACTGGGGAAACATATTTTATAATTATAGGCATACAGACATATAATTAAATTTTAGATACTATAATATTGTTCTACATAATATTAGAAATTAATAATTTTCTATGAAATATTAAAGTTTTAGTAAGTTTTGGATTTTTCATAAGTAATTCCAGTATTGTAAAATATTATCAATGGATATCACATTTATAAGTTTATATTAATGAAACCTGCAAGCTATTGGAAACAAATTAATATCATGGCCTAGGCTAATGCATGGTAGTGATAATATGAGGACATATGTATGTATATGTTCATTAGAATGAATCACAGAAGCTACATTCTCCAAATTTAAGCTAATAATTTCCTTATTTTTTGTTCTTACCAACTGAATTATACCACTTTTCAAAGTTTATTTCTAAAATACATTTAAGGCAGCCCATGAAGATAAGGAGAAGAAGGAGGAGAAGGAGGAGGAGGAGGAGGAGGAGGAGGAGGAGGAGGAGGAGGAGGAGGAGGAGGAAGGAGGAGGAGGAGGAGGAGGAGGAAGGAGGAAGGAGGAGGAGGAAGGAGGAGGAGAAGGAGAAGGAGAAGGAGAAGGAGAAGGAGAAGGAGAAGGAGAAGGAGAAGGAGAAGGAGAAGGAGAAGGAGAAGGAGAAGGAGAAGGAGAAGGAGAAGGAGAAGGAGAAGGAGAAGGAGAAGGAGAAGGAGAAGGAGAAGGAGAAGAAGAAGAAGAAGAAGAAGAAGAAGAAGAAGAAGAAGAAGAAGAAGAAGAAGAAACACCCAAGAGAAATATGCAGCAAGAAATAATGGAAAAAAAAACAGGGCTGAAATCAATCATGCAAAAACAAAAAAATACAAAAAAAAAAATCAAAAACAAAACAGTGAAACCAATAGCTGGTTGAGAAAATCAACAGGATAGACAAATCCTTAGCAAACCTTACTAAAAGACAGAGAGTCCCTACACAAATTAACAAAATCAGAAATGAAAAGTGAGACAAAACAAGAGACACCGGGAAAATTCAAGGAATCATTAGGATTTATTTCAATAGCCCATATTTCATATAATTAGAAACTCTAAAAGAAATAGACTACTTTCTAAACAGACACGATTTACCATACTTAAATCAAGATCAGGTAAACTATTTAAATATTTCTATAACCCCTAAGAAAATAAAATCATTAAATTTATTTAGTCTCCTGACCAAAAAAACCCTTGGACAGATTGTGTTAGTGTAGAATTATACCAACCCTTCAGAAAAGAGCTAATACCAGTACTCTTCAAATTTTTCCACAAAATAGAAACAGAAGGAACATTGCCAAACTCATTCTATGAGGCCACTGTCACTCTGATACCTAAAACTCAACAACAACAAAAAAACCCACAAAACAAACAAACAAACAAACAAATAGAATTTCAGTCAATTCTCCCTCATAACCATTGACACAAATGTACTCAACAAAATACTTGCAAACCGATTTCAAGAACATATCAAACACATCATTCACCATGACCGAGTAGGCTTGATCCCAGGAATGCAGTGGTGGTTCAATTTAGGAAAATCTATCAACATAATTCACCATGTAAGCAAACTGGAGAATAAAAGGACCATCCCATTAGATGCTTAAAAAGCCTTTAACAGAACCAAACATCCCTTCATTCTAAAGGTCTTAGAGAGATCAGGGATACAATGTGAATTCTTAAAATAATAAAGACAATATATAGCAAGCCAGTAGTTAACATCAAATTAGAAAGAAACTTGTCAGAGACAAGACAAGGCTGTCCACCCTCTTCTTGTCTCTTCAATATAGTACTTGAAGTTTTAGCTTAGAACAATAAAGCAACTAAAAGGGATGAACTGGATACAAATTCGAAAGAAAGAATTCAAAGTATCGCTATCCACAGACGATATGATGGTATATATAAGTGAGCCCCAAAGTTCTACCAGAGAATTCCTACAGCTGATAAACACTTTCAGCAAAGTGTCTGGGTACAAAATTTACTCAAAGAAATCAGTCAGTAGTCAATCTTTATGCAAAACATAAACTGGCTGAGAAAGAAGTTAGGGAGACAATACCTTCAAAATACCCAAAAATAATATAAAATATCTTTGTATAACTCTAACACAGCAAGTGAAAGATCTGTGTGACAAGAAGTTCAATTCTCTGAAGGAAGAAGTTGAGGAAGATGTCAGAAGATGGAAAGATCTCCCATGCTGTCAATAGAATTAATACAGAGAAAATGGCCATCTTACCTAAAGCAATTTACAAATTCAATCTAATTTGAATCAATATTGCAACACAATTCTTTGAAGATCTTGAAACAGTTCTCAACTTTATATGGAAAAACAACAAACCCAGGATAATCCAAACACACTTGAACAATAAAAGATCATATGTATGTATTACTATCCTTGACTTCAATCTGTGCTGCAGGGTAATAATAATAATAATAATAATAATAATAATAATAATAATAATAATAATAATAATTGTATGATGTTGTATATCAACAGACAATAAAAATCAATGGAATCAAATTAAAGACCCTGAAATAAACCCACTCACCTTTAGATACTTGATTTTTGACAAAGACATCATAAATTAGTTGGTGGCAATTGTTAGGACATGTCAGAGACCTGGTATGTAGGTAGTCCTCTTGGGGCCTATAGAGGTGACTCCAGGTGAGACTACTAGCAGTGAGGGATATATAACTTGAATTGGCCAATTTCTGTAGCCATGGATGACTCACAGTAGAAGGATTAGAACAGTAGCCCACTCACAAAATCATGGACCCAATACCTGCCCCCCCCTATAAGATGTATAGAGACAAAAGTAGAGCAGAGACTGAGGGGATAGCCCCAAGTTGAGACCCATCTCATGGGCAAGAACCTATCCTTACACTATTAATATATTCTGGAAAGGCTGCACCTAGTACTGCAGTGGTGTGTGCCAGGAAAGGGGCAAGCAGCATGTGTAGTGTTTGAGAGGATAATGAGGGAGAAATAGAGGTAAGATCTGTGTGAGGAGTACTGGGAGGAGAGGAAGGGCTGATGTAGGAATGTAAAGTGAATAAATAAATTAATTAAAAATAAGACTATTAGTTGTATATATAAAAGGAACCATTTAACTTATCTGCAGTGTTTTTATATGCTTACATCTGCATGTAAATCAGTGCACTGTATATGGGCAGTAGCTGCAAAGACCAGAAGAAGGAGATGGTTCCCCTAAAATTGGAGTTATATATATAGTTATGAGAGGTCACATGGGTTCTGAGAACCAAACCCAAGTTGTCCAGAAGGGCAGCCAGTGCTCTTAACCACTGAGCTATCTACTTAGTCAGATATATGATGAGTTAAGATATATGTGTCACACTGACTAGCTAAGGGCATAAAGCAACACAGAAGAAAGTAGTGGAGAGAGTGGAGAAGCTGTGAGCATTCCTTTTATCTTATTCATTTTTCTCTCCATTCTCTCAGTTAGAAGTTTGGGCTTCTACATTAACTAAAATCACTTTAATTTCTGTTTCACATAGAGTCTAAGAGCTAAGAAGAAAAAAAATATTTGAAAGTGTAGAGATGATAAAATATTTTTTTCTTGTATTTTATCTAAGATTATTTTGATTCCAGTAACCTGGAGCTTTAAGAATGGAAGATCAATGCTGGGAACACAGTTAATGTGATTAAAAGACAAGTTGGCAAAATTTATATGATGATCATATGTTAAAAGCTGGGTTTTTCTGGGCTTATGTAATGCACCATCTCTCATAAAGTCTCCGCTTAATGTTGTAAGGATTCAGCCTTTGCCTTTCCATACTCCAACAGACAATTAGTTTTAATTCTCCAAGACATAGAAGCCAAGAAGAAGCCAGTAGTCCAAATGGAAAGAATGACCTGAATACTGAGGAGCTGGAGAGCACAAAGCCTGCTGATGAGAGCGAGAAGATTCAAGAGAGAATATGAGATGGAAAAGGTGAAAGTAAGAAAGATCATTAGCATCACTTCACAGATGTTAAATCTAAGTTAAGGGAAGTAGACTAGAGAGCTAACAAAAATACCCGTTAAAAATTATATGCTGTAATCTTATCTACAAATGATCTACAATACCCAAAGTCATAGACTATTCTTTCTCTTTCATTATCATATGTCAATACGTATGCTAACATATGATAGGCAGTAACAGGCTGTTAAAACTGTGTCTTGAGGAATGGAGCTTGGTTTGTGTTCCTTTTATTGTCTTTATTTTGGAAAATTACACGCATACGTATAATGAAAGATGTTGTTTATATCCCTGATCCTCTCCAACTTCTCTATATTTTTATGCATTTTTTTAAATCAACTTTGTCTCTTTTATTTTTTTTTTCTGGTTTTCTTTATGGTATAATGTGATAAGTCAAGTTAGTGTTGCCTATATGTGAATGGGTGTGTGGCTATGAACTGGATCATGGGGAATACAGCTTTGAACCTATTTTTCACTCAAGAATGTTCTTCTCCAAGCAACAATCTATCATATGTAGCTCTTCAATATGGGGTTAAAAATGGAAATTATATACCTAATCATTGCTGTGATTTTGGTTATCTTGATTTTTGTAACTATTTCACTGGTAACCATAGTGGCTCTGAGTTCATGACTAAATTGATCATGTCCTCTTCAGAAGACAGCATTTCCTATAATTCTTATATATCCTCCAACTCTCATTTTTGCATCTTATATTGCATATTTCATGATATTTCCTTAGCTTTTGTGATAAAATGTTTAATGTAGTCCTCAGTTTCTTGTTCATGGCATTATCACTAGTTATGACTTTCTCCATTGGCTCTTCAGTACACTGAAAACAAAGAAGCTCTCTGAGAATGGTGAGAGCAGCCCAGGTTTGTTTGCGTAAATATAAATATTTCGAAAGCAATTTGATAGCATAACCATTTAGAGAAATGACAATAGCAGCTTGTAGGCTAGGATCTCCCAGCCATGAGGCTTGTTGTTATTGTTTGGTTTGTTTGTTCGTTTGTTTTAACCAGGACTATAGTAAAAGGAATTAAATTCCCTGCTATTGAATTGATCTAATATTAAATTATAAAATGGTCAATTATTCAGTAACAGTTATGCAACTATTGCTCCATTAGATGCAGCTTGCTTGGAGATTTGTCTTGTAACTAACTCACATAATCCAACACTGGGTAAGGTCATTTATATCTTTTCCCTTTATGATAGCTGATAGCATCTTCTGGCACTATGAATGTTAGCCATGAGTGAGAAAATGTTTCCCTTTGAATTGAGTTGACTTCTTAATGCCCTGCAGCCAAAGTGTGTAGTGTCTTAATCAATAGAAACTTATCATGTAGGTATGGTAAGTAACTAGGGGCAAAGATGATAGCCTGTGTTATTCTGGAGAGATATAGAGCCTCAATGACCAATAAATTATATAGCGGTATCCCAAGATGCTCAAGGTAATTAAGTAGAACCTTGACAGTTGAGAGGATGCAAAATTAAGAAAATTGTATAAAATCGGAGATAATATTTAATTCACTGTCATAATAGGAATGTCCCATTTTATAATTTAAGATATTTGTACTAGAATTAACAAAAAAATGTTGTGGTGTGTGTCATCTATTTGTAATGGTTAATTTAATTCCATTATCAATTTGATTAAATTTGAAATTACATAGCAGACATGTCTTTCACAGTATCTGTGAAGGTATTTATAAGAAAGGTTTAACTGAGGCATTAAAAACCATTCTGAATGTGAATGTCAGCATAGCTTAAACTGGAGTTCCAGACAGAATAAAAGGTGACAAAGGAAAAAGCTAGCTGAGTAGTCACATTTATCTCTCTTCCTCCTTGTTAGAAAAACTGGAGACCAGCTGCTCTCACTTGTGCGAACAAAGCTAGAACCGTTCTTACCACAATACCTTCCACTCAAACCGTAAGTCACAATAAATGCCATTTTCTTTTTTTAAAAATTTTTTCTCAATTATATTACAATAGTGGCAAGAAATGCAATTAACATGGAAAACTGGTACCAGAATTGGGGTGGTTGCCATGATAAGCCAGACCATATTATTTATGGGCCTTTGAAAATAAATTGGGGGAGGAATATTGATGGATTTTTGGTTGTAGTCTAAAGAAACCCTAAAATCATTTCAGAATATCATATTGTCTACTTTAACAGCAATTTTTAAAGACAAAAATGCTGAGAGAAATTCAGATAGAAGACGACTAGCTCAGAGGTTCTTAGTAACAAGGACTTTATTGTAAATTGGACTAGAAGGCATTCTTGTTTTATTCTGGCAAAGTGAATAGAATTTAGTCTCCATGTTGATAATTTTATAGAAAATACATTTAAAAAGTAATGGACTCAGTCATTTTGCAAAGGACATTTCAAGATACAGTGGTATTCATACTGTGGTAAGGTTGCTGCCCACTGAATTTACTGATTTAATGAAAGCTCAGTGCATGAAGATATACAAAATCTGTGTTTGGTAAATTAAAAACATGGGTATGACTTACTTATATATAGGGGGTGTAGATAAAGCATTCACAATTGTTAAGGACATGGGTGTAATACGAATAAAATATTGACACTTTACATTAGGGCAATAGAAATGTGACTTGAGGGAACACTGCCTAGTCAACTTTCTAGCTTATAAAATTGCAGTTCATTTAAAAGAAGAAAAAATATAGTAAGAATGATGGTGATGTTATTTCCCACTAGAAAACTTGGGGGTTTGGGATGGACATAGGAGTATATTCTGCTATCATGTTACACAGATCATCATATCTGTGGTAAAAGTCTAAAAGAAGGCTCTTTCTTGAGTCAGGAGGAGAACTTTGCAGAAGTTCCACATGGTGCTGGTTTTATAAGCATGACAAACTTGCTTATAAACAAAGAGTTTTATAGACATAGAGGCTTCAACAAAGTGTCCTAAGAGGTATTCTGGCCAAGCAATATAAGCCAAGATTCCTTGAATAACACTGTGAAAGGCTACCACACAACACTTAAAAGGTATAACCTCAGGTTCAGTGGAGCCCTGGGTATGCTGAAAATACACAGACCACAGGGTATTCAATAAGAAAAGCCTCAGGCTCAGACATACAGTGGACCAAGCAGAAGTACTTTTCATGACATTGGTAAAAGAACTGAAGGATAAAATTTGTGCATCCCAGAAGATGCTACCAAAATCCCCTGATCCTAGACTCATTTGACCTTCCGTTGATCTGAATGTTCCTTGCGATAATACTCTTCTTTAATTTTTGGCATGAGATATTTATTATTCTATACCATTGTATATTGGAAATACTTACCTTGAGGTTTTTTTTTTTTCATTATAGAATTTAAAAGATTTATTTAAGTCTTTAGAGACGCATTATAATTTTAAGGAGTATTGAACCTATAAAGATTACAGGTAATTTTAAAATTGGAATTAATTAATGAAATTTTGACCTTAGTAGATTATCATGAACATAGAGTGATCAAGATTGGAGTATTATATTTCAGAATGATGTACTTGGTGAGTACAGATACAGCTCAATGGTTAAAAGCCATGTTTACTAACAAAATCATGATGACCAGATCTAAGCATGTACATTACAGTTGAGTATGGCATACTTATAAACCCAGTATTGAAGGGCAGAGAGATAGAATGATTACTTAGGCTTGTATGTTGCCCCATAGTTGATAGACATAATAAAAACTTACTCTAAGTTCAAAAAAATGCAGGTTTTAAAGAATAAACAAGAGAGTAATAGAGAGGAAGATACCACAATAGCTTCTGCTTGACGTCTTGTATTCACAAGAACATGCATATCTGTACATATCCTTGTACCACACTTATATATCCCCATACCACCTGGACAAACACACACAAGTAATGTGTTTATGTGTCACTTTGAGAAAGAGTGGTCTTACAGTGTTTGTCATTGTCAATTTGACTAGACTTATAATCATCTTGTAGACACACCCTCACAGCATATGTGTAGGATTGAATCCACTGAGATTTAAGTGAAGATGAATGTTTAAACATGAGTATGGGTCACAGCATCCCATAGACTGGAATCTCAGAAGGAATGAGAACAGGAGAAAAACAGCTAAACTGTTGCATTTAGCTTTTTCTCCTTTCTGAGTGTGGACACAATGTGACCAACTACCCAGGTTCTTGCTACTATAGCTAAAAGTGTTCCTGCCATTACAATTCCCTTCCCCCCATGATGTGCTGTTCATTCAAACTATGAATTGAGTTACTTTCTCAAATCATGCTTTTCAAGTATTTTTGTCATAGAAACAAACATAGTTAACACACACTTTTATATAGGAATTAATTATATATATATACAAATATATTATACATATGATACATATATTATACATATATAATATGTACATATATACATATATATGATACATATATAACATCTTAACTATATTGCTGTATACTTGCAGCTGGGCATATTAATGCATAGAATGTTATACAAGTCTGATATTATTAGAACTGTCTTGAAATAAAACATAAGTTTTCAGTGTATAATGCTATATGTTGATTAAATATTCAAAGCATATGGACTCGAACTACACAATGACTCTATTTGATAAAGGTATTTGCCACGAAGTTTGACAGCCTGAGTAAGACTCCAAGATCCATGAAGTAGAAAAAGAGATCCAGTTTTCACAGATTTCCCTTTGACCTTCACATATGTGCTGTTACATGTTCATGCCCACAAGTGTGAATTCTATGATAGTCTTATTGTTATTATTGTCCTTATATGTTTTCTGCTGAATGATGATAACCCTATTAAAATGAAAGCACAAAACACATGTATGTCTGTTACCACCTATGTAGTTTCAAGGAAAAGAAGACAGTAGTAAGCCATTGACGCTGGAGTAAATCCTTCTTGTAGTGAGGCATCTAAGGTTTGCAACCTTACCTATGCCAACCAAAGTTCATCTAAACCATGCAAAAAGTCTCAGCTCATATATCTTCTCTTGCTTTCACTGGCAGTATTAAAGACAAAAAAGAGGTTAGGTAGAGACCAGTGAACAGAGATGTCCAAAGATCAAGAAAACTGGCCCTAACCATTGTTTGTGTACAGGTCCAACTTTACACATGTACAGTTACCTCTATACAACTTTCACAAAGAAGATAATAAATTAAGTTACAAATCTAATATTGTAAGTTGTATACCTTGCCACAAGCACAACAGCAAAGAAATAAAACAACTGCAGAATAATTGTGTGTGTGTGTGTGTGTGTGTGTGTGTGAAATGTTGCTATTTGTGATTAACTTCTTTAGTTCAGCAGTTCTCAACTTGTGGATTGTGACTGCTTTGGGGGTCAACTGACTCTTTCATATGCGTTGTATATCACATACCCTGCATATCAGATAATTACATTTGATTCATAACAATACACAATTACACTTATGAAGTTGCACCAAAATAATTTTATGGTTGAGAGTCACAAGAGTATCAGAAGGTTGAGAACCACTGCTTTAGTCACTGAGTTTTCTAAGGAGAAGAATGGCACCATCTTTTCTAAATGCCCACCCTTACTATGGCTTCACAGATTACTTCAACAGAAGCCACCATAAACTAGGACTATTCAAACCCATGATTCATATAGCCTCAATGACCTTGAAAGATCATGCACTGTCTAGTTACAACACAGAATATTTTCTCAGTGCAGACTATATTTATATGATAATGATGTGCTTATTGGAATATCCAATGAATCCAGATGATTAACTTTTCTACTATAGCAGAAAAGGCTGTTGAATAGATGCTGTTGACAGCCAACAGAAAATAGCAAAATTCAACTTTCTCAGATGCTCTCATTAAAACTGTGCCGACTACAGCGAGCTTACTGCTGCAGCTGCTGTTGCGATGCTTACCTTCAAGTGCACTGGATTTCAATTTGTCTTACAGTGAATCGAGTTTCAGCATCTTCGTGTTTATAATAAACAACTTTCAATACATTCCACACTTGGGGAATTGTCCTTGTTCTTTGAGCCAGAAATACTATACTTCTTGGCAGTCTTCTAGCCCCTGGGATTTTAGTTAAATAAGAAGTAGTTTGAAAGAATACAGTATTCTGGTATGAGAAATCCAAAGAATTTAAATGACTTGCCTGTGTTGGATGCCTTTTTGGGAAAAGCACAAAGAATATAAATTTGATTTTTGCATTTTAAGTGCTTACATACACATACAAAGGCACATAGACACTCAGCTTGCTATACAATAATTTATCATCATAATAGTTAACAATTTCACTGCAACTAACCCTGCATTTACATTCTGAGGATTTTACTGAGTCTTAGACATCATGCTGTTTATGAGAACAGTATAAAGTTGCTGTTGTCAGTGGGAAAACCGGTCAATACATAATGGTAGCAGGAAGTTTACTGTGGAAACTGATTTTGATTCAGACAACTTTCAGGGAAAATGCAAGGATGAATAAATTATTCTCTCTTATTTTAGAGCATTTATTATAAACCATCGCAACACAGATTTACCTGTGAATGAAGAAATATTTATAAATTATTTTTCCTACAACTTTTTTTAAGGAGATAAAGACATAAAAGGTCAAAGCAGAGTAAATGTTTGTCCAGGTTATCATTGTTAACAGGACATGAGCATGGAGACTAGTGTTTGGGCTTACTCTTTGCTACTACATGGATACTATTGATTGAGCTGAGAAGACCTAGCCTAAAAGTAGGGCCAACCCAGGGGCATTGAAAAGAGAGAGTAGGATGAACACAAGTATGCATCATCCACTGATTCCTGACTGTAGATGCAATGTGACCAGCCGACTCAAGATAGTAACTGCATGTCTTCTCTCCATGAGGGACTGTAATGTCCTGGCAATGTGAGCCATAATAAGCCTCCTTCCTCTTATGTTGCTTTGACTCGATATTTTGTCAAAGCAATAATGAAAATAACTAATGCATCCTATAATATTATTTCCCCAAATGCACACTACATATTCCTTCTAATGATTTAATGATTTTCCTATTAAATAGCTGAAGAGTTTCATTTATTACTTGAAGATCATTAAATAAAACTTTTTGTTGAGAGACAACCTATTAAGTCATACTAATTAGTAATTATACAAAACAAAAATGAATATTTCCTTTGTTCTAAATATTTTTTTTTTCTTACTGGAGTACTTAAACCAGAGAATAATTTCATTTTGTAGATTTTATGTTGTAAATAATATACCTATTAATTCCTCAATATGACTGAATAAAATTAGATTTATGTGATCATATGAAACAGATTCTGTTTCTGAATGATACTAATTTTTAAATATCTAATATCTAAAGGATTTTGCAATGAGAATGTACCAAAATCAGGTCAATGAGATATTTCCCCAGGTAAATGTACTTTTGCCAAGCCTCATGATCTATGTTTGATCCCAATAACCACATGTGAGAAGAGTGTTGAAGTAATTATTTAAAAGTGGTAGCTGGTTAAGCCAACTGGCTAAGCTGCACTGTCTCTGCCTAGCTTATCCACCATGTTGTGTGGTCAGAAACCATGTGCGCCCCACAGCTAGAAATGGCCAACTAGAAACACCAGCCCTGCCACCCACCAGACGCCAGAGAGGGAGATTGCTCTGCCAGTCTTCCATGCTGTCTCTGCAAGGCTGGGCAGTGCTCAGATCATCCCACCATCCATGTGAGCCCAGTAATAAAATGAGACTCTAATGCTTAAAGATTAATCAAAGGCTTTATATATTTAGTAATGCTCAATAACAAGATGCTCATACAATCAGAGTTGTAATCCAATATACAACCTAGATATACCAACTACCTTTGACTGCCAGAGACACATGAACATCTGCCTCCATGTTCCCCCCCCTTTCTCTCTCATGTCTCTCCCATCTCCTAGCTCCTCCTCTTCCTTCTCCTCTTCCTCTCCTTACTCCTCCCATCTTAGCTCCTCCTACAGAAGAGAACTGAAAACTATAAGTTTTTACTTAGCATACGTACAAAATTGCACATGTAGGCATGCATGCACGTGTGCATGCCCACCCCACACACAGAGAAGCACTGTTAGCTGTTTAACTAAATTTTTAATGGAATTGAAAATTACTCTTTTTTGTTAATGGAGTTGAGAATGCTAAAATATTTCACATTTAATGCTCTGTCCCAAAGAAATATTATGAAGTCATGAGAACAATGCAGTGAGTTCCTTTTGTCTAAAATTCCTCACACATTGCTATAATATTGGCTCTTCTGGAAGGTGGAAAGGAGCTCTAAGTGAGGCTGAGTCAGGCTTGACAGAATGAGTAATTTCAAGGCAATGACAGCTTGATGCCATATCTGAGCACAATACAGGAAGACATCTTCTGACTCCCCAACCAGTGAACATAAGAACACACACAGTGAGCTGTGGTTAGCATAGTTGAATGAGAGCACCACTGATTGTCTTTGGCTTTATTATAAAGTGTTTTCTATATTATTAGTCTTGCAGACTTTTCTGTTATTTTTGTGCACCTGAGGCTGTAATATAATAAAAACAGTATTTTAGAACAAATCTCAAACCACTTAAAATATGCTTTCATTCCACTCTAATGCTTAAGTAATCCTCTTTTTTATCAAATTTGATTTAAGATGTGTTGTGAAATACTTGCTGTGTCTCAATCTAAAAATAGAGAATTTTTCTTCATATTCCACTCACTAGTAAAACTCAAAGTCTTACTACAGCAGTGGTGGCACCCACCTTTAATTCAGCACTCAGGAAGCAGAGGCAGGCAGAACTCTGCAATTGAGGGAAGCCTGCTCTACAAAGCACATTCCTGGACAGATAAAATAACACACAGAATCAGCTTCAAACAAACAAACAAACAACAATAAAAATACCTACAAATTTCTCATTTTGTCTCTTATGCTGTCTCCTGAGATAACCTAACCTTCATCAAAGGACACAGAACCACTGTCTTTCTTTTGAAAAAGTAACATCAAATGAGAGCAGAATAACCATTGTGGATCCTATAAAGTATAATTGAGTTTGAGGTCACTAATGTAGATGAATTTCAGAGTTTTGTCAAAGATCAAATGGTCTCTCACAACCAGAAGCTGAAGAAAGTAAGGTCTGAATGTGGTACTTGGAAAGAGATCTGTAGCTGTTCTGTATCAAAAAAAAAAAAAAAAAAAAAAAGTCTTCATTAGAGAGGACTCTAAGAAGACAATTTCCAGTCTCCATTTACCCTGAATTTTCCTGGACAAATGATAGAAGATAAAGTAATTAGTAAAGTGGGGGATGTTATCATTCTTATTAACAATCATGAATAGGCATTTATAGATTAAGATTAACTCATTAACAATTTGGTCATTAGTAATATCAAATGTATAGTATATCAATTGACAGAAAAGCATGTAGTCGATGAGTGCTTTTGATTTGTAATGGCCTATATTTTGGTTGAATAAATGAAAAGACAAAATGGCACATTATAAATTGGTAGTATATAAAGATTTGTAGCTGAAAAAAAATGAAAAAATTTAAAACGGGTGATCATAAAATATAACAGAAAGTATGAAAAATGTAGAAACAAACATCTAGGAGTTCTAAAGGAAATATACTGACAAGGCCAGAAATACATATTCTTATTGGTAGTTGCGAGTTTGTAAGCAATCTTTCCTGAACAATAAATATCTGCCTATATCCCTGCTAGCATATCCCATGGTATGTGAAGGACAAATAACTAGGGGAAGGATATTTGATTGTTAATATTAAATAGATATTGGTTATTAAGGTTATTAAGTCTTTGTAAATGATAATAAACTTGAGACAATAATATTACAGATGAGTCTTTTGAGCTAATGAAATGAAATAGTTTAACACAGAAAAGTATCAGAAAACAAAATTTTAATCAGAAACAATGTGCTTTACATATATAAAGAATGTCATAATAGAGACAATTTAAAATATTATAGAAAAATTCATGTGATATTCAACATATAAATTTAATAGTTATCTATTTTTTCTTTCTGTTGTTAGACAAGTTTAGAGTTAGCCAAATTAGATGATATTGTAAAATGCAGAAAAAAAATCCATGCACACTAATTATTTTAAACAGTTTAAAATAGAAAGATGAACATGATAAGCTAAATCCCATGGACGTACTTGTACTTTGTCCTTATGCTCTTTGTATTATAACATTTAAGTTAATTCACTGTATTCAGCAGTCAGGACATTGTGATCTTTACTTATATAATGTGCTATTTGGAAGCTGTTCTTTCTATGTACATATATCTATCCACCTACCCTGCTGAAGGGGGACTTTGAAGACTAAATTGTGACAGCATGTAACTAGGCTATAGTATCAAAGGTGATAAACTAGTTGAACAATTGTACTAAACCTGACCTAATGTCTTGTTTCTTAAAACTGTCATGCTTTTAAAAGTATTGACTTCAAATGATTTTAGTAAAAGTTGTTAAAATCAAGACTCTCATTTTCATTTAAAATTTTTCTCTGAATTGCATTTCTAACTTCATATTTAAACTCTCTAAGACTTAATATAAAATAACATGCAAGAATAAATGCATTGTACTCTAGATTTGTTTTGCATAAGCTCAACACATTAGTAAACTTTATGGGTTACAGTTTATAAGTAATGAACTAGTAGAAGGATGCAGAGCTGTGAAGCAGGAGTGGGTGGGTGGGTGAGTAGGTGGGGAGCACCCTCTTAAAGGTAAAGGGCAGTGGGAAGGGTACTGGGGACTGTGGAAAGGAGACTGGCAAAGGGGATAACATTTGAACTGTAAATAAATAAAATAACCAATAAAAAAAAAGAAAAGAAAAAAGGGACAATTTCAGGTCACATTTAATATTTTTTTCCAGGAGGAAATAATTCCTAGAATTTTACTTCTTTTTTTATTGGGTTATTCCCACTAGATAGAGAAGTCAGCATTAAGCAGTTATCAGTTCATCATTTTTCCACTTTCAAGCAATAAGATATGAGATATACTAAGCTTACAAAATGCCTGTGATTTATTTTTTTTAGTGCTATAGTCAAATGTTTATTGCTTTTAAACATCTTTTGTTTGTTTTTCAGGACTGATTTTCTTCAATAAAATAGGCTTCACAGACACACATATGTGTGTGTGTGTGTGTGTGTATCTGTATATGCATATATGGAATATACATATATGTATCATGTTATTCATGAAATGCATATATGTGTATAATTATAATAAATATAATGTATATATTTATATATGCAATATATAATACATACATGTTATATATGTATACCTATATATCTATATATGTAATATATTATATTTAAATATAATAGCCTATATATATGTAGATAATATCATATTTTACATTCTCTGGTTCATATATAAATATATTATTGTCTGTTTTCAAAACAAAAATGTTTAAATATTTACAATTATTAAATTGAATAGAGATGAAAACTTATATAGATAATTACAGTGAAGATATCTAAAATGCTTTGAATAATATGCTCTCCTCAAATTGAGTTATATAACTCACTGTATTATACATTCATAACACCATAATTCATATGTATTGTTTCTCATAGAAGAAATCTTTAGACTACTGAATGGTAAGATATAACTGGGCACATTTTTACATATGAATTAATTAGCTCTGTATTCTGTTCATGTGTAAGTGTTGCTAGTATTTGAATTTAGAGCTTTTCAAACATATGAAGCATGTACTTACCACTGAACTAAATCTCTATCATCTGTTAGCATTAGCATTCTTTATGAAAAATAAACAAACTCCTTTTTTGGAGTAGCATACTCATCAATATCCTTATTAATGTATTAAGACACTCGAGTTTCTATTTCTTCACACTAATTTTTACATTTTTGGATCATAACCAAGTGGCATTTCAAATGGAAGAATAAAATAGTGATTATTTCCAGGAAACACATCACTCATTGAAAGTATTTTAAACTTACAGTATGGCGTTCTTTCCTACACAAATCTGTCATGTTTGCTTCTTTAAACATTGATAAATTTAGTATTCAGCATTTGAAGAGTTGCTGAGGAGTATTGTTGATGCCATCACAGGGTCAAAGATCTAATACAAATAGAAAATAGAGAGGTTTGTCTCTAACTCCATAAGTACTTGAGTTTTGGTCTAAGATGCACAGAAACGGAAAGCACTTGGCAAAGATGCAAGAGCAGATTATTACAAGGCTGAGTTCATTGATAGTGCTCACATTAATTCCCTTACAGAAAATAAAAGACTGTCTTGAGAGCAAAGGCAAGGTCGCTGTATAAGGACTTTTCCTTTATTTTGTGAAAACTACTTCAGTACTCAAAGCTTGGGGGCATTTCATTCAGAGTTGCTTTGAAAATGCTTCCTTGTGCTTCAGCTAAACAGAGAGGGCTAAACAGATCTTAACAGTATTTACAAACATTTTTATGTCCGTGATCTATCAAATGTGCCTACTGCATTACCAGGCAATCTCTTTGTGCAAAAGACCATGCATCTGCTCCTCTAATGAGTTAATTTTTCAGAATATCTCCTCATAATATTTGTGTGAATGGTGAATCTTTATAATGGGTGAATCTTTACTATTTAAACTTTACAGTAACACAATGCATCGTTGAAATTTCCCTAAACCTATAGCTCCAAATAGACACGGTGATTTTTGTTAATAAATCCTGAACAAACCTGGAAGTATGTTTAGATCATATCAAGTAGTCTTTATTCATCTTTAATAATTGTAAATATTTAAACCTTCTTATATTGAAAACAGGCTTAATTTTGAGCTTTATTTGTTTCTAAGTATAGAAATTAAACAAAATAATGTCAGTAACAAAACAAACTTTAAACTAAGTGTATATATGAAAACCATCTTTGTGTCTGAACTAATGAGAAGAAAAATTAAGATGATTTAGAAGATCCTGGATTATTCAAACTGTGCCACATTAAGGTTACATTCTTGATAGCTCAAATAATACTGCAAATGAGACCATATTCAATCTGAAGCCAAGGGCAGTCAATGAGTCTGTTCGCTAATACCTAGGTAAAGCTTATATTGAACATGCCTAATAAATAATTTCTGCATAGAAATAAATTGAGTTTAGTAAAACTAAAGTCTTTATCCCCTTGAGAAGTATTAGCTAGCATTAACTAAATTTCTTCCTCAATTATATCTTTGTAATAAATGTGTAGGAGGCAAATAGGACACATTATTTCTTCTGCTTCTGATATTGCATTAGAGAAGTTATTCTTGGAGAACATAGAAGGGGTGTTTCTTAATTAAGTTGTAGGTTATTCTCATTCTATAGGTTTTTCTAGGCAATAATTATTACTCTCATTAGAGCACAGTTTTCGTTTTCAACAGTCCATGTCATAAACAACGCCACAAGATGGCAGTGTTACAGAAATCACTTCTTAGAACAATCATTCCTAAAATTCAGTATCTTAATGACCAAAAATGTTTAGTTGCTATTACAAGTGATTAGGAATTAATGATTCTCTAATGTCTGTGGAGCAATAAGCTAGTCGTTTTATTTAAGTACTGTAACTGTCAGTTTGATTGTGTTAAAGCATTGGACAGTTTCAACCCATAAATCAGCTGAGGCTAGGGGACTGCCAGTAGATTCATAAATCTCACACTCACTAGTTGGTAATTTATAATTATAACCTTATCTTTTAATTGTTTGAAAATAATTACTCATTCTGAAACATATAAGTTACAAATGAATTAGGTCATCAGCAAGCTTCTCAATGAGTACTCATGTAAAACTCAAGATTATTTCTAGTGAGCGAGTATATTTTTCACCACAAATATGCTTTAAACACGGATTTATAAGTATATAAAATAGAAATTTCAAAAGCATCAGGACATCAAGTAGAATTAAATTATATTATCACAATGTCTCATTTCATATTTTAGTTTTAATGTCAATATGTTAATAAAATACTGTTACCAGTTAAATGTTTGATAGGGCTACATCTGCGTAATGTCAATTATTTTTCTAGTAACAAATATGTTAGCAAAACTCAAAGTAATATAGCCCCAATATTTTAATTATGGTTTGAGTAACTTTTTCTTTCTAGGCAGTAAATTGTTAACAGCAACCTTGAAAGATATACAAAAATTCTCTTCTTAGTAAAGGTTCTGTTTCAACTGAAATACTGTAAGATTTTTTTCATGTTAATTTATAAAATTATATTGCTCCTGACTTGCAACAACTGTCTCTTGTAATATCCTAACAAATAGAATAGTCTGATTTTAAAAGACTAATTTAATTTATCTTTCTAGTTGGTTTGTTTATAATGTTAATAGATATATATTCATCTTTTAATTTTTTAAAAACTATTGAGACCCAACATTATCCATGCACACTGTTAGTATATATGCCTGTGCTCTGTTCCAAGTGTAGACATTTTAGTTCTTTTTATTCCTTGTTTTTGTTTTCAGTAATTATTTTGTGTGTTAAAAGTGGATGTACAATATTAAAATCTTGAATTTAAATATTGAATTCAGGAAATTTTGCTTCAAATTTTACCTAATTGGGTAGAGTGAATTTAATATCTGAATGTATATCAAACAAAAATGAATATTTACCAGTACTACATATAAGTTGAATTACATGGTTTGTGGAAGATTTCCATCTGTTTAACGTACTTAATATTGATGAGACTGTCTCCATCCCCAAGCAAGAGCATTAAAATCACACCCCAAGGGAAAGGCAGGCACAAGGTAAAAGGCTCCTGAAACCTAGACCTGCTTTTCCTAAACAGAGACATTAGGCACTTTGAGTATGTATCAAAAAAGAACGAAGCTTCCTATTTTTTCTAATTTTTATTAGAAAAATGTAGAATGCTTCAACAATTTTAAGAAACCAAGATATTCCTTTGTAAAATATTCCAATAATTACTGTTTAGATCTACAATTATGTCTTTAAATTTATTATGTCCTTCTGGTGCTAAAATTGTCACTACTATGCTATATATTTGCAGGTTTTAAATTAAGTTGTGAGTATTTCTAATTTTTTTCAAATATTTAAAACTACATTATCAGGTTGGAGATTTGGCTCAGTGACCAAGAGCACCTGTTGTTACACAAGACCTGGGTTCTATTCCCGTCACCCACATGGAGGCTCACCACTTCCATGTGCACCAGCACATGTGGTACACATACACAAGTGAAGGTAAAATACACATACACTTAAAATAATAAAACCAAATCTGATTTTTTAAAAATTATCTAATATACAATATTAAAGGAATTTTAAATAAATTTAAATATAGTTAAATCAATAAAGTTTGACAGTAGAAGTATGAGTCAATTGGTCAGATATGTCTGTGAAAATCATAAAACTTACAGATGTAATATGCTGAAATTTGGGGATATTCTCTCTTCACTGAGTCAATATACATTTCTACCATGAGAGAGTTAATTATAACTCCTTTAGTTTTCTTAGACCATGAGTCAATTTTCCTTCTTCCAGAGTGTGGCAGAGATATAATCAAGCAATGTTATATGATCCTATGTAAGATTTTTGACTCAGGATAATATTATTCAGAGTAACCTATGTTGCTGCATAAATCAATATTTTTATTATTTTTATTGCTTGCATGAATATAAATCAGTTTATTTTCATACAAAACGATATCCCACAGCTTCCACTCTGAAGCAACTAAAAATAAATCAACCTTAACAATGCTTTTCCACATTTTTATATTTATCATCTTGAGCAAGTACTAGACTGAAAATTCACAGCAGTGCACTAATGTTATCAAAAAACCACTTCTTACCAACATAAAGTACTGAGAACAACTGAGGCAAGATTCGCTTCTCCCCATACTTCCATAAAAATACAACACTGGATTGATCAGGTAGCAACTACAGAACTCTGCATTGGGGTACAGCTCATCTTGACTATGACTGACAATATAGAATTACCACTAAGAGGCAACACATTTACCAGGCAGTAAAATCAAGAAAGGCAACACAATACAAAAATGACAATATAGGGCCATGTCTCAGAGGATTGTTTTTGATGACATTGCCTGGGAGCTTAATCAAAATTCTAGTAATCTATATAACAAAGATGGATAAGATAACCCTAAATATAGTTTCCAAACTGAAAGAAAAAATAGCTGTCCACACATTCAAAAAATAGCTCAAAATGTTCCACAGACCCATTATAAATAAAATATAAATGTAAAATAAAGAATATCTTGGTGCTATGATTTATTCCCCAAGGCTCCATATTCTGAAAAGTTGGACATCCCTACAATGATGTGAAAAGCAGTGGACCCTAAGATGTAGACCCAGAAAGAGGCATCTCTCATGCAATGCTGTTGGAGTTCCAGAGAGACTTGTTAGGGAGAGAACAATCTTGACCCCACACAGATCTCCAGGTTCCTGTCTTGCAGTATGCTTTCTTGTTGTACTGAATGCTCACAATTCCACCTGTGATTAGGCAGTAAACAGAGCCCCAACCATAGTGATATCTGCTCATCAACTTCTATGGTTAAAAAACTGTAAGCTAATTAACTTTTCTTTCTTTATAAAATATGCCAGCATAGGTATTTTTCATACGATGTGTGGCACTTGAAAAATTTCATTGAAGCATACATAGATTGGTCCTATATTTTTTATTTTCAAATCTGTATTTATTTATAACTTTATAATTATGAATTTAATCATCTAAAACTTATGGATCAACAGTGATTTGAGTAGCAATTTTAACAGATTGTCCTCTTTAGTTTTGATTTTATTTTGAAAAAATCAAGTTATTATATAAACATAGTTCAATTCCTCAGCTGTCTCACATTCGCATCCATCAAATGAGCTCATTCAAACAACACAAATATCTCAAAAAGTTCTTTATTTCTGATATTTTATGTCAGATTCAGTGAGATTTTCTTTTTAGATGTGAATCCTTTATGCCTATGTATTTTCTTCCTGCCCAGAATCTGATAACCTCTCAAGTGTGGACTTGCCATATTGACCACATTCATTCTCTTTTCATGACAAATTTGCACTGACAAACAACGTTGCTTCATATGGTTACTCCAGATTTTCAGTCATTCCCACTAATATGCGAAAGCTAGCCCTCATTATTTTATTTTAATCAGGAGATTTATTCTTGTACTTTTTTTATCTTTCACAGGATGAAACTGACTGGCATTTTTTTCCATATTCCCTTTATGGCAAAGTTAGAAAAAAAAACCTTTGTCTAAAGATCACCTTAAATTTAGAGTAACTTGAATGAAATAAACAAATATATAAATATGGAAAAATGGGGAAATGGTTTTAGGATTACGTGACAGACTTTGTTGTAAATTTTCTTGTTTTCATAGAGACACAAGATATCTTCAGCAGTAATGTATTCAAAATTGATGTTACTTACAAGTGACCTTTCAGAGAAAAAAAATACTACAGGACAGCATACTCTAATACCCTATGTCTTCGGGGCCAAGTTTACCTCAAAAAATATTTTCTTTGTTCTTCGCATGTTTTACAAGACCATGTCTTATGATTGCAGAAGGAGCAACAATCTGATCAGTTTGGTTTGTGTGCTTGCAGAAAGTGTTGATGTTAAACCAGAGGCAGCCTTTGCTGCCAGGTGAAGGTTGGAAAGTATGAGTGTTAGGCGATAACCCAGATAGAGCATAATAAACCCAGCAAGTATGCCTCTGACAAATAAGTGAGCTGTAGTAAAGGGTCCCTGGGCTGATGAAAAGAAACTAGTCAGGAATGACTCACAAAAGATTCTGATACAATACTAAAATTGTCCTCCTGTAAAGTCTAGCCATACAAAGGATTTTTTAGTTAAGCTTGTAGAATAGTTTCTGATATGTATCACAGTTCTCAGGTACAATTGCTATATATCATAAATTACATATATATGAATATTTATGCATATACACCATGATTTTGTTGCTAGGGGCTTTTATAGAGAAAAATATAAATTATTGGCTTCTCCTTATAAAGAGTGTTTAAAAATTCAATAATAAACTTTCTATTCCATTTTTCTGCTCTTCAACATTTTTTTCCATCATCTTGGGATCTAAGTATCCATTCCCTGCTGAAGAATGGGAGAAGGAACTAAACATACACTCCTTCAATTCTTTTACAATTTTTCCACACCTCTACTTCAATGTTCACTAACCCTTAGGTGTGAGAGTCTTTTGTAGAAGCATCCATTGGAACTGGGAACCAAAAAATTCTTTGTTTTGATTGGTCGTATTTTTTCATAGTGATCTCCATCTGCAAAGAAGATGAGGTGAGAGGACTTCACTTCTCTGTGGACATAAGGATTAAGGATTACGTGTAGTTTGGAATTGTGCAGGTTTAATGGGTTAGTGGTTATAGATTCACTTCCAATAAATATGATTCCCCTGGCACTGAGTAGTTAGCTAGATTTTCAGCATGTTAAAGCAGATGGAAAAGTTCATGAGCCCTTAACTCTCCACAAATCACTACAAGAAACTGAGGAAAATTAGGAGTAGAAGAGGTAGTCTTCTCCCAAGAACAAATCCATTAATTTTTCAGTGTCAAACCAAAAACCATGAAAACATACCTAGAGGTAACAATATACAGGCTGAGCAGGATATATTTAGGTATATATATATATAAATTCCATATATATATATGGAATATATATATATATATTCCATATATATATATGGAATTTATATATATAAATACATATATATGTATATATATGAATATATCCATATATGTATGAATATAAGTATGCATGCAATAACCATCAGTGAAAAGAGAAAGAGGTCATAATTATAAAAGAGTAGAGAGAGGTATAGAAGAAATTACAAAGGGAGAAAAGGAAAGGGGGAAATGTTGTAATTTAAAGCAGCTGCACATACCATGTATTTATTTGCTATAAACAAAAAAAATGGGTAGTTACTAGGAGTGAGTATTTGTTCTTTATTGCTTTCAATGGGCACTGAGGGAGCCCATTAAAAAATGTGATGAAAGTATATGCTTGCATGAATTTCATGAAGTTTAGAAAAGTGAATCTTGATTTGTAAATGAGGGTTATTATTAAAATTGTTTCTTATTAATTCTTGGTACTCACTCTAAGTACAAATTCTAAGCAAGTTTATAGGTAGAAGAGTGAACTTCAACTGAAAATTGGGATTTATAAGTTTATAGGTACTAGTAAATATATATATTTGAGTTTTTAATAAAATAGCTTGTAAAGTTGATCACATATACTGCTGAAATATATTTTTAACAAGTGATTGAGAAAAATTGAATAATAGAACAGCTTATCTTATTGTAGGCTTAAAATAGAGGGTGAAAACAGGTCACCAATAGCTTATCGGGAAGAAAATGTCATATCAGAGAGTCACGGTCAGCATATACACTCAGAAGAAAATTTAGAAGCTGTATTATGAACTCTAGGTCAATTCTATCCAAGCTATTACCAATGTAAAGTCTGTAGTTTGGAACCATGAAAATAAAATATGAACTTCAACAACTAACTTGGATAATAGTTGCCTTGTTTTAAGTATCTATTCTCTGTTTTTATTTGCCTCAAGGAACAAAAGTAACTGTTTGTCACTAAAGAAAACTATAGAAAAATATTAAACCAGTGATATAAAACTAAAAGGGGATGAGAAGTTTAGAGTTAAACATCACAAGACAACCAAGAGCCATGGTCTCAACAGCCAAATTCAGTGCTATTTCTAATATGAAACCTATCTTCATTCTTCTAATTAGAAATGCTGTCCCTGCTCCTCAATAGGCATTCCATATGCACGAGATAACCATTATTAGTCTTCTTACAGTAAATACTTTATCAGGCTAAAATTTGGTAGGTATTTTAAAATGTTTATTCCACATTAAATTTTAATAAACTCTCAGATTTGAAAATGATACAGAACTGTAATCACATATAATATCCTATCTTCTCTCTCACTCTCTCCTTTATCTTCCCGTTCCTGCAATCTGTTCTCTTCACTCTTTTAACTGTTGTTATTATTGTTAGTCTCACTTACACATGGAAGAAAATCTATTTGACACTTGTTCTTCTACACCAGGCTTATGAAGCTTAGTGTGATAAGGTTGCATCCATTTTTCTGCCAATGACATAATTGACTTCTTCTTAATCTCTCTGCATATATATTCTCTGTATTTGTCTGCTGATATTTATTTAGGTAGATATCATAGCTTAGTTATTGGAAATAGTGTCAGTAGACATGGATGTCTTACCTACTCTGACGTTTTCATCAGGATTTAACTAGGAGTAGTGTGATGGCTGGTAAGACAGTAGTACATTTAGATATTGAGAAATCTCTATACTGTTGTCCATCATGGTATACTAATTCATATTTCTACAACTATGTATAAAGGCTATTTTCCTTCAAATCTTCATTCATTTGTTACTTTATTTGGAAGGAGAGTTGAATAACAGATATTCTGCCTAGAGAGAGAGAGACGGAAGCTCATTGTGAGTTTTATTTTGTTTTCTCTCATGGTTAAAGAGTTTTGGCATTTTTTCTTATTTATTTATTTATTTATTTTAATTATTTCACTTATTTTCATTCCAAATGCTGTCCCCTTCTGGTCCTCCCTCACAGAGCTCTTCTCTTCATTCTCTTTCCGTTTTAACTCAGAGAAGATGCCCCCATAGGTATCTCTCCAGTCCTAGACTATCAAGTCTCTAGAGGATTAGGTATGTCCTCTCCCACAGAGGCCAGATAAGGCTCTATCTATCTATCTGTCTCTATCTATCTATCTATCTATCTATCTATCTATCTATCTATCTGCCTGGGGCCTCAGTACAGGCTCTATATGGTCTTTGTTGGTCTCTCTCTCTCTCTCTCTCTCTCTCTCTCTCTCTCTCTCTCTCTCTCTCTCTGGGAGCTTCCAGGGTTCAACATTAGTTGATCTTCCTGTGGAGTTGCCATTCCCTTCATTTCTTTCATTCATTCCCCTAACTATTCCATAGGGTTCCATAGGCTTGACCCTGCTTTGCTGTGGGTATCTGCATCTGTCTCAGTCTGCTGCTGGTATCCTCTGATAGACATGAGAGGCTCCTATCAGCAAACACAACATAGTATCATCACTCATAGTATCAGAGATTGGTACCTGCCTTGAGTCCTGGGAGTCTCCCCCATCCCAGGTTTCTGGGTCTTCTTAGAGATTCCTTCCAACCTCTACCCATAGCAGTAGTATATTTCCCATTCTTTTCCTGTCATTCTCAACCTTGATCCACCCTTCTTCTGAAATGTTCCTGTCTATGGAACATTATTTGCTTAGTTATTAGTTGGATTACTTGATATTTTTTAAAGTTTCTCAGTTTTAGAATATATCATGGATACTATTCTTCTACTAAGAAATCTATGATATTTTTAAAATGAAAAGTACTTAGCTAACATAAGTTTTAATAAACAAAGCAAGATCAGCAGCTTACCACACCCCTTCTATTCATAAATCACTTTACCTATCACTATTCTAATTCATTCTTTACCTATCACTATTCTAATTCATTACATTGTTAACCTGTCTTGTTTTCAAAGTAGAAACAGACTTATACTTAGTCTTATACTTATGCTTGGACTTGGACTTGGACATGAACTTGGACTTGGACTTGGACTTGGACTTGGACTTGGTCTTGGTCTTGGTCTTGGTCTTGGTCTTGGTCTTGGTCTTGGTCTTAGTCTTAATTTGTGTTTCCATTGCTGTGAAGAGACACCATGACCAAGGCAACTCTTATAAAAATAAACATTTAATAGTGGCTGGCTTACAGTTTCAGAAGTTTAGTCCATGATCATCATGGTGGGTAGCATGGCAGCATACAGGGCAGGAAGACTGAGTACTAAAAGAGCTAAGAGTTCTACATGCTGATCTCAAGGCAGCCAGAAGGAGGGCCTCTTACACACTGAGGGGAGTTTGAACATAAGATCTCAAAACCTATCTTCTTACTGATGCATTTCTTCCAACAAGGCCACACCTCTATTAGTGTCAACATCAATAGGCCAAGCATATTCAAACTATCAGATACTCATTTGTGCCTTTGTGCCTTGCTCTGTCACTCAAATTATGCTTGTGATGTTCAGCCATAAACATTGAGGTTGCTGATTTGCATGTTCTGTTTCCTCCAAGATGAAATATACAATATGTACTAGCTTATTTTCATAGGGATGAACACTTGTATTATTTATCTTCAGCTAGTTTTCTTCAACACTGAAATATTTCAGCTAATGTGGAGTCGAAAAAAGCACTATCTTATATGCAATACTCTACCATAGTTTACAACATTGCCATGTTGAAACATATGGTGGCTCTTAGTATACTACTTCACCTGATGAGTGAAAAGAGTTTGAAGTGTCCTCATGAGCAGTGAGATAATTCAGAGGGAGCCTTTATTTAGGCTCTGCAAGACAGCAGCAGGAACACTGCATAGCTGAGGATCAGAGAGAACTGGTTCTCTCAGTGTAGAGCAGGAATTTGGATTTGCAGCAGTCAGGAGTCTGAGCATAGACCTTTATCTTTGTTCAGTGCCACTCTAGTCTTCTAACAAGAAATAAACATCTTGCTGACATGACCTATTTTTAAGGTAAAACATGTTTTTCCTTTTAAGTTTTTCTCAAAAACATATCCAAAAGCAAACATTGCATTAATACCTTTATAGCTTTCCTTAAAAATACATGCTTAATAGTTGGCAAGGTAGATTAAAATACTCAAAGTAAATATACTTCAGAAGGCCTAGAAGATAAAATATTCTTCAAAACATCATATACAAATAAATAGCTCATGCCATAACCCATACCTACTATGTAATCCCTTGATTCATATATTTCTTGATCAGAGTTGCATATGGAGGGTGGATATATTATATTTTATATAATATATAATTATTAATAATAAATTATTAATAATAAAAATTAATAATATATTTTATATAATAAAATATAATATATACATGTATGTTAATATCATAATTAAATGCATTATTATATATAATTAGTATATGCTGGTATTAAAGAAAACCACTGAAACATGCTTTTATAAATGTCCTTTAAGAAATTTCATATTTAGAAAAAACAAGCCTACTTTTAATATCTTAACAATTATTTATGCATATAATATCTAATGTACTTCCTAAGATTACATAGAACTAATTTAAAGTTTCCACAAAGGAGCATTTTGTAGCAGACATTCTGAAATTCTTATACATATTCTTGTTGAAGTGTAGTTGCTGATATTAGTGATTATTTGAAGATATGTATTCAATATCATAAAAATCTCATCCTTAAAAGTGATAAGGATTTGGGCTGATAAGATTCCTCAGCAGTTAAAAACACTTACTATTTTTCCAGAGGTCCTGAGTTCAATTCCAGCAACCACATGTATCTCAAGGCCATCTACATAAAGGTATCTGATATCCTTTCCTGGTATTTAGGTATACATGAAGACAGAGCATTCCTACAATAAAAAATAATGAAGTAATCAATTAATTAATATTTTAAATGTAAAACATTTTCTACTATTAAGAAACAATTGAAGATATATAATAAATATCAAATAGTATAAAAATATTGTCCTTAATAGTATAACATCAAAGATTAAGGTATGATCTTCTCAATTAGGTCAATCCATCAAACGTTTTATAAGTATTCCTAAGACACAACAGAGTGACTTTAGTGCTACTAACAGCTTCCATGCCAGGTATTGACCAGAAAACAATGAAGAATATTTTCACACAAATGTGACATTTTTCCATATAGTCTTCTTGATGTCAAATATCATCTTTGCTCTTTATACTAACAGAAAAATAAATAAAATATAGATGAAATGGATAAAAGATATGCAGATACATTATGTGATCCAGGAGGATTGAGGAAAATATTCTCTCTAATATGAAGAAATATTTTTTCTCCTCCTGATGATCCTCCTCTTCTTCCTCCTCCTCTTCCTCTTTCTCCTCTTCCCTCCTTTCTCTTTCTATTTCTTCTTGCCTTTATTGGTCTAAGGATTGATTATAGTGCCTCAAGCCTGCCAATCATGTTTTCTTAACACTATTTTCCAGTTATTTTTATAAATAATTTCTTAATTTCTAACTGACTTGAAAATGCTTAGAGCAATTTATACTAAATAATTTGAAATGATCATTTTTTTCCTCTATCATCATTTCATGTAAGTCACTCCAATTTTGCAAACATTTTTTGTTTTGGGAATTAAAGAGTAGCTATAGCTCAGCTATTTCAGTGCTAAATTTAGGTACAAATTGAGGAAAGATTTTGTTCTAATCCCACTCTACTTTATATTTGAAATAAGTACCTAGTACCATATTTGTACATAAGTACCATATGATTTAATGATGGTAGTCAAAGTGAAATTATTCATATGGCTGAAGTGGATTTGAGTTAAATACCTGTGATTACACATGTATATATCATGAAAAGAATTACACATTTACTAAGAATGACATCACTGTCCTAACATGTCTACTCTACCAAAAAGTACTTCCTCCCCTAACTGCTGATAAGGAGCCATATATTTTTGATATTCACCTACATTACCTTTCTCCTGAATATGCATACAGGATTAAGTATAATTATTCCTTGGATACATAATTTAAAAAGAATCCTGTATTCATATTAATCTTAGAAATTCAACCATATCTCTCCAAAGGCAAAATAAACCCTGAGGTATCTTCAGTTTTAAGAACAGATGTCTTTTAAGTCCTGCCCACATTTCTCTTTGGAATGGAAACACACACACCTCTAGAGTTAACCACATAGCCTGAGCCTATGCAGTTGTAAATTAACTTCACAATGCTAGCTTTTAATTTAATAATTTCCTATGTCTATTTGTGTTGGAGCATTGTTTCTGATAGTAGTGATTATTTGAGGATATGTAATAAATACCATAAAATTTGGTCCTTAAAATTATAAAATATATTAGTACTAATGAGAAAAACATATAGAGGACAAGATACCTAATTAGATGGGTTCATCAAATATTTTAAGTATTTTAATGCACAATTGAATGACATTAGTAGCATCAATACTTTCTATGCCAGGTTTTGACTAGAAAACAATTTAGAATATTATCACACAAATGTTGAATTTTTTTCATTGCTGTCTAGTTCCTACGGTTTCTATATATCTATATTTGGTTAATTTTGTATTACTTATTTTGTCTCTGGACTATGATCAACTTAATACAATATTCTTCTGTAAATGCTTCTTTCAAGTTTTTATGTCTGTGTGGATTATTTGCTTTTCTGAGATAGCAATGTTATATACCATGTGTTAATCTATTTAAAACTGATTCCTCTTTCTTTGAAGAAAATGGGAATGATTTCTTATACCAATACCACCGCAAAAATTGGAATTGTTTAAATGAAGAATTGACATGTATGTGCAGAGGCTGTTTGATGCTCATGTGGTGTTTACTCTTTGTCAGGAAGCAGTCCTCATACTTTAGTAACATTGAATTTAAATTCCTATTATCAACAGTAAATATAAATTTGCTCAAATATATTAATAGCAAAGTAGTACTATATGAAGATAATTAAGAAATTATATTTTTCTAAAAATATTGTTTAATCTTATTATATTTTTATATTCATAAATGTTTAGTTGTTTCTGTTGTTCAAATTTTATATTATCATTGTATATGTATCTGTTTGTTTGTGTGTTTGTATATGTGTGTGTGAGTGTATGTTGTTCATGTGAGCATGCATACCACTGGACATGTGTGGTGTCAGAATAAAACCTTTAGAGAAAGTGGGTTTTCTCCTTCCACCATTAACTTAATTCAGTTTGCTGGCAAATACCTTTACCCACTGAGACATCTGGCTGATCTTGATCTTAGCTATTTTAAAAACATATACTTACTTTTTATCTATTTTCTATGATTTGCTACATTGTATATTTTTCAGTTCTTTTTCAATCTTTTACTTCAGTTCTCTCCATTCCTAATATATATTTATATATTAGATATATATATTCATATATTCAATAGAACTTTTATAATTTTATATTTACTTGATGAGCATTTTTATTTGATATTTTATTTATTTACATCTTAAAAAACTGTTTCTGTCGCTCTATTCCTGGCTATTTTCTTAAGAAAACATTATTCCATTCCCAAATACTCACTTGCTCTGGAAGAACTCTCACTGTGAGTCTAATATAACATACCAGTTCTTGAGTTTTTTTTATCATTTTGAGACACAGATCAGCAGTAATATAGAGGCAAAATGTTTTTATACATACTACAATTTATAAATTCTTTATTGGGTGTTCCTTACAAGTCCTCATTTTAATGTCACCCAGCATCTGTCTCTACTATCTGGAGATTATTGTCCTTCCTCTTTGTGAGTTTTGCTTTATGCGTGGTGAAATGATTCTATATAGATTTATTGTTTTATTGGATTCAATTCAGTATCTTTGATAATTTCTGGTTATCTAAATTGCACCAATATTTATGTATTAGTGATCTAGAATAATTTTAGGGAAGAACATTTTGTTTCATTTTGTTTCTCTCTTTGTTCCACTAACATAATTGTAATTTCTTACTTCTAACTATTGTTTACTATATATATATATATATATATATATATATATATATATATATATATATATATTTTGTTCTTAGGAGTATTAAATATTTTGGTTATAGGAGTACTTCTATATATTTTAAATCTCTAGAAATTTTCCTCCAGATTTCCTAAAATAATTTCTAAATATTACTGGTCTGTATACATGTATTTCATCTCTATATATGTACACTTGCATATCTAGTATTAATATTTCATTTAAGAATATAATTTTTATCCTTTATTGTATTCAAAATAATTCAGAGAATATCCATCAACATCTCAACTTTTCCAGGTATGGTACTATGTACTTGTAAACCCAGCAGCATTGTAGAGACTGGCTTTGTAAACATTAGACCAGTCTCACTCTTTGGGAAATGTATAATATGTTTTTGTCTAGCATAACAAACATTAACATTACATATAGTGATGCATGCATGGCCATTCAGATTTTTCCCTTTATATTCTTCAACTTTTATTGGTGTTTGACAGTGTTTTGTACTCAAATTCTGTAGGTCTATATCTATTTAATATAGGTCTTGAGCTCTGTGATGGTTTTCTATTTTGCATGCTGTTTCAAGTTGTCACTCTGGCTGCTGGATGATATCACTATCTGATTTATCCCATGTAGATTAACAGAACTAAGAAAACCTGTGTCCTCATGTAGTATAAAGTTTTCACAAGTTATGTTTTATATTATTGTTACATTTTCTCCCCAAATTTCTGCCTTTCAACTTGTTTTATTTTCTGAATGTAGGTCCAAGATATTAAAAGAGAAGTTGAACAAAATGACACCAAGCATACACTTATTTTGTATATCAGTCATGTTTCTTTAGATTAAATAAATTAAGTAAATAAGTTAAAGTAGATGAAGAACATTTAGAATATTGTCAGCACCCAAAAGGCAGCTTTATTTTTATTATTATCTTTGAACTTCAGTATGTTCAGCTGATTCTTGAAGGAAGATTTTCTTTAACTGACCTAGAAAGATCATTGGAACTCTTTGCACTTTTAGCATTTCACAGTCTACAGACTAGGTCATAATTTTTCCACAGTATTGTGAAGTAACCTTGATGTCTCATGCACAGGTCAAAGAAAGGTTGCTAGACCAGACAGATGTCAAAACTTTGACCAGTGTAATAACAGGAGATAGGAGTCAAGCAACATAGCTGAAATCCTCTTGAGTGTTTTCCAAGCTTTCTTTCAAATGTAAATACCTCCATCTTGTACACTTTTCAGCCAAAAAACATGTTTTTCACTATTAAAGTTTTTCTCAAAAACAACATGTTCAGCAGCAAGTTTTAAATAAACATATTTATCACATTTGTTAGAAACAACATGCTTCAGATTTAACAGAGATAGGTGAAAGCCCTCCTAAACAAGGTGTCATTTTCAGGGACAAAGAGAATGTCATTCTATCAGGTTGATGCAGATTATATATAGTGCATAAATCTACTATTCGTCTATGATACAAAGAGAAAAATAAATACCACATATTTTTCACATTGACTCTACAATCTCCGTGACCCACTTTGTGTACTAGAGATGCAGGCACTTCATTTCCAACTTTACAACTTGTTTTGTCTTCATTTTCTCGCTTGCAGGCTTTCACCATGTAGTGAGATTTTGTATTTCACGTGGCATTCTACATTGTAAGGGGAGACATTTGTAACAATTCACTCTTCCTGTACTGTCACTGGTTTTGTTTACAAAATATGTGTCAACAAGGACACATGAGGTGGGATCTGAAGCAGATTTTCAAGGAAACAACACAACTGTCTGCCCTTTGAACACTTCAGGCTGAGAACATGTACAAAAACAAAATATTTTGTCAGAACATTGTTTTGGAGGTTGAAATATATATACATATATATGTATAAATGCATATTTTTTTATCATCCCTCAACTCTTCAAAGAATTTTCCCGACTGCACTACTCACTCATCTACTTCATGTTATCTGTCTGTCTGTCTGTCTGTCTATCATCTATCTACCCATCTCCCTATCTCCATAATTATTTCTAACTCATATCTCAAACAAAAGATAAACAAGACTTAAAATAAAAATAAACAAATTAAAAACAGTAATATAAAAACAATAAAATTAAAACTAACCAATCCTCCTCCCAACACACAAACAAATGGAATCTATTTTGTGTTGGTCAAGTACTCTTGGGCATGGTATCTGCATTGGAGTTTCTTTGATGTATCTAGTGTGACACCTCACTGGAGAAAACTGACTCTTGGCTTTTTTTTTTTTTTTTTTTTTTTTTTTTTTTTTTTTTTTTTTTTTTTTTTTTGCCAGGTATCAATTTCAAAGTGCTTCTTGGTTAAAGGTTGGAATTTGTATCCCCTTTTCCTTTTTAGTTCAGGGATTATGTCCACTTCGAACTTGTACACATCTTAAGCATATTGTCATTGTTTTGTAAGTTTATATATGCAACATCCCTATTGTGTCTTTCCTTGGGATCATCCAATAGTTCTGGTTCTTGCAACCTTCTCATTGTCTCTTTTCCTTGAGAGGAAGGGTTTAGAACTAGGTTCTCGGAAGTTATTCACTCTCTGTGCTTTGCCCAGGTCTGGGTCTCTGTGTTAATTACCATTTACTGCAAGAAGGGGCTATAGTGCTAAGGGTTTAGCAATACACTGGTCAATATGTATAATATGTCACTAGGAATTATATTGTTGCTATAATATTTTACCAGAATAATAGATTGCTTCCTAGGGCTCACAACCTATCCAGTCTCAGGACCTTGGCTTCTTTAGCAGTATCAGAGATGTGTTTTCTCTCCTGGAGTGGGCTTAAATCTAATAGGAAGGTAGTTGACTCCTCTATAACATTTGTGCTACGGTTGCGTTTATATATCTTGTAGGTAGGTCATTGCCATAGGTTACAGGGTCCTAGGGAGCTAATATTGATTACTACTTTTCTATGGTAGTGTGCCAAGTACCTTCCAGCACCATAAATGAAAATGAGTAATGATGAAGGTTTGGTCTGGGCACCAGCTTGATTTCTCCATGTTTGATAATGTAAGTGATGTGCTGAGCATTAGGGTTTTACCTTCAAGTTGAGAAGGTTAAGCAATAGCTTTGAATTCATAGCCTATGATGTATATGGAGACATATTTGACCACTTTGGCCAATGGGTCAATAATATGCCACCCATTATTGGCACTGGTGAGATAAGATGTCTACTTGGGGCATTGTCTCCACCATTGTATTGTGAGTACCTACAAATTCCTTTTATGTATATACTGATTTTAAGAAGCTTTGAGATTAGTTTTCTGCTTAGCTTTTCAAAAGGTCTCTAATATTAGTTGTCTGGGTAGTTGTCTATACCCAAAGCGCTTCTTTTACCATGAGCTTCCATCCCCTTACCAGTTACTCTCCAAAATATAGTTTCTCCTTTATTACTCTATAACACCATATTCTAGTTTCTCTTCCTTGGAATATGCTTTCCTCCCACCTAGTCCCTCATTAGCAACTTGACATAACTTAAATAAGCATAATAGGTTTAATTTTCTTAATGGTAGAATGCATTTTAGACCTCTGCTTGTATCTTTAAGAAAATGTGAATCAAAGCTAAAATAATGATAGTAATGATGATGACAAAGATGACAGATGACATGGACTTTGTATTATGTGTTCATGCTAATGTTAATAATGTTCAAGACACACTCTCAGCTTTAACAGTAACTGGAAATATCAAATAAAATAGATTTTGATCACCTACTATGCCGTATTTAACATTTCTTTCATAGACCACTAAGATGGCTCAGCAGATAAAGTCTTTCCTCCAAGGTCAACACCTTGAATTGAATCTCCAGGTTCCATATGATGGAAATGGGAAAACTACATCCACAATTTGTCTGTCCTCTGACCGCCACAGTTGTGCTTCACTCTGTATGCATGCATAGACATTCAAACATAAATCATACTATATCCTTTTAAATCTCACATATTTACTGCTTTATTGCATTTGATTTATTTGAAATAACTTAATGTGCATATGATTTAATCCCATTTTACATTATTTCTTTGAAACAAGTTCTCTTATTGACATTAGAGTTCTCCAATTTGGCTAGGCCAGTTGACAAAGAAACCTCAAGTTCAATTTATATCTTCTATCCTCCTCTTGGATCAAAGGCATAAAATTTTGAGTGGAGTTAGCATCTTTAAAATATTTAAAATAAATAAAATAATAAAAATATTTAAAATAAAATGTTGGGTAATTTTAATCACATATTTACTTTTTATAGTAACTATCTTTTGATGATATTATAATATGTATATTTTCAGTTTGCCTAACTTTAAATGAAACAAGTTAATATTTACAGATTTCCTGTTCAAATAATGATCCTCTTTTTATGACACATTTAACTATAGATGATTTAATTTATTGAAACTATCTAATGTAAAGAATATGTACTTAAAACACTTAACTTGAATTTAAATTCCATGTTTCTTATTTAGAAGAACTAAAACTTAACTTTTAAGACTTTTGATTTTCATGTTGAAAATAAAGCGACAGCATTTATCACTTCTTTTCTCATGTACAAAAAAGTACATAATAAACTTGCATTCTCAACATATTATTTTATGTCATGTTATACACAAAACAAACCAAAAGGCTCTTCTCAAGAAACCCAAGCTAGTGATGAAATACAAAACAGAGTCACATTTTGTGTTTTCATTTATACATAATGACCATCTGGCTGTATTTATAAAAAGAAGAATGCTTGTTTTATTGGTAAATTATTTTAATGAAATAAATGATTTGAAGTTTGTTTCTACTTGTCTTTGTTTGGACATCTGGGAAAAACAATCTCTGGGACTCCTGGCTATGGACAGTTAGCACAACTGGAGGACTTCATATTACAGAGAGAAAATAGTGCATCCAGCATTAAAATATAGAAAAATACTGACTTTCCAAGCTAAATTAACTCTAATACATTACTAGATTCTCTTACATAATGAAAAACAATTTGAAAATATACTGGGTTGAGAATCAACTTATAAATGCCCAAGTCTATTAAGTAATGGATACAAATGCAATAAAAATAAATGTAAAATATGTTATAAATAGCATCTGAAGATAATACAAAAGCTCACAAAACTAAATGGGATTACTTGACAAGTGATTGGCACCAACAATATGTGAGGCTAGAATTTAAATAAGGGTGAAATCCTTCCCATCACACTTCACAGAAACCAGCTAGCTAAATTGTGATGGGGGTTCAACTAGCCTCAGGTTTGACCTCTCATATAAGATATTAGCTTCAAGTTTACCCATCCTTTGTTTAAAGTTTATTTTTACTTCTAAGAAAAAATGTGTGTATGTGCATGCGTGTGTGTGTGTGTGTGTGTGTGTGTGTCTGTGTGTGTGTGTGTGTGTATGAAAATCAGAGGTCAATATTCTTAAACTGCTTTCTACCTTACTTTTGAGACAAGTTATCTTACTGATCATAGACCTGTCTACTTCAGCTAGACTGGACAGCCAGCCAGCTCTAGGGTTTAATCTGTCTGATTATCACTGGAATTACAGGCATCGGACATTAAACCTTACTGGATGCTGGGAATTTAAACTTAAGTATATGCTTGTCTTTAAGACAGGGCAAATTTTGGGTCAAAAGGTTTGTGGTAATGTTGGTGCCCTTATTTCTCCACGGGGTGTCTTGCCTGGCTACAGAAGATAGACTTTTCAGGTTCCATATCCCCACAAAGAAAGTACAAGATGGATCAGAGTCTGAAGGATTGGCCAACCAATAACGGGCCCACGTCAAGGTTGATTCTATGGGGAAGCACCAATCCCTGACACTATTAAGGGTACTCTGTTAGGATTGCAGACAGGAGCCTAGCATAAGGGTCCTCTGGGAGCCTCCACCAAGCAGCTGACTGAAAAATATGGAGAGACCTATAACCAAATATTGGAAGAAGGTCAGGGAGTCTAAAGAAAGCATTGGAGGAAGGACTGAAGGCACCGAAGGGGATAGGAATGCCATAGGAAGCCTAAAAGAGTCAGCTAACATGGACCCCTAGGACATCTCAGAAACTGTGTAGCAAGCAAAGAAACCATACAGGCTGAACAGGACTCCCCCCCTACACACACACACACAGAGAGAGAGAGAGAGAGAGAGAGAGAGAGAGAGAGAGAGAGAGAGAGAGAGAGAGAGAGAGAGAGGCAGCTCAGTCTCCATGTGAGTCTCCCAACAAAGGAAGCAGGGGCTATCCCTAAAGCTGTTGCCTGATTGTGTAATCTGGTCCCCAACAGAGCTGGCTTATCTGGTCTCAGTGTGCCTAACACAGCAGAGACTTGATTGGACAGGGTGAGGGGATACAGGGCATAGGGGGAGGACACACCCTCTCAGAGGAAAAAGGTAGGGGAAGGGACTCTGTGAAGGAGTCCAGAAGGGCCAACATTTGAGATATAAATAAATAAATTATTTTAAGAGTATATGCTTGTCAAACAATACCTGTACAAAATGAACTATATGCTCAGTTCCTCCAAAACACTCTTGAGATGTTTTTATCTTCAAGAGTTTTTAAACAGGTTTTCATCTAATATGCTTGTATCACATTCTTATCTACATCATTCCACTCAGAGATCTTGTCTACCCCTCTTCCATAGACTTACAACTTTATGGTGATTTTTTTTCAACTCTCCCAATAAGAATTTTTTTAAAAAAATTATGAACACACATTCCCCAATAAAACAAAATATATATCTATACTTGATCAGAACAAACAAAAAACACACACAAAATATGGAGTTATGTACTACTTCTGAGTACATGGCCTGCCTAGGAGTATTACAGATAAACTCAGTGTGACTACATTGAAAAAAACTAATTTTCCCCTTTATGTCAGATATCAATAACAAATAACTTTTTGGTTATTTGTGAAAATCATATCTACTTCCGGTTCTCAGTGATGAGATTTTTATGTCGATTGAACTTGTGTGAGTCTTAATATTCTGTCATAATCTCTATTGGTTCATATGTATATCAGCCAGCCCTCTTCTGTCTGGAAGACTGTTTAGAGTCATCTACCATCTCTGGATTTATACTCTTTCTATATTCTATTTTGCATGGAACCTTGAAGCTTAATGGGAGAGATTTGAAAAAGACTTCCCACATAGAACTGAAAACTTCAAGATTTCTCACTCTCTACACATTGTCTAGCTGTACCTGTGTTTTAATTATTATCTACCACAAGAAGATGCTCCTATGATGAGGGTGGAGCAATGCACTGATCTCTGAGTACAGAAATAATTCATGATGAGTCATTTTACTGCTGTGTTATTTACCAAAATAACAGAAATATGCTGTCCCCTAGGGCTCATGGTTTATCTAGTCTCAAGTTCTTGGCCACTTTAACAGTGTCCAGGAGGGATTCTTTTTTTATAGAATAGGCACTAAATTTAATTAAAAAGTGAAAGTGGTTGGTTATTCCATACCATGTGTGATAATATTGTGATATTGTGTGTGTATATGTGTGTGTACACACACACACACATATATATATATGTGTATATATATATATACATATATATATATATATATATATATATATATATATATATATATATATATTACAGGAGGTCACAGTTTTAGATCATGGGTTTGGAGATAGGCAATAGTAATGATCACTTATATTCTTCTGGTAGAGTTGAAAGTACCTCCAAGAACAATGGAAGCTATTCAGTAATTGTGAAGTTTCTATATGGACACCAGCTCAATTTCTCAATGTTTGAAGACATAAGTAAGTTAAGTCTTCTGCAATCATGTCTTACCATCAGGTTGTGAAGAATAAACAATAGCCTAGAAGAAATAACCTGTAATGTTTTTTAGGCGCACATTATGTAAATTCTTTTGTTAATGACCCAACAACATATATCTCATTCTTGACTTTGGAGATTTTACTTACTTAGCAGTATAAAAAAATAAAAAATAAACAACAACAACAAACCTTGTTGGGTCATTGTCTTTTCCATTATGTAGTGAATCTTAAGTAAAATACTTAAGTAAAATATGTGTATGTTTTTTAGGAAGCATCTATAGCAGTAGAATTCCATCTGGCTTTTAAAAATGCCTTTAATGTTACTTGTCTCTGTCCATATTCCCTTTTGTAACCTGTCCTGCCATTCCTTCTCAATTAATATTTATATTCTAGTTCCTGTTTTATCTCTATATAAGACTATATTTTACTTCTCTTTCTTAGAGTATTGCTTCCTCTCCACTGGTTGCTTAATGGCTACATAACATCTGTGGTTATTCTAATTGGAACACACACACATACAGAGAGAGAGAGAGAGAGAGAGAGAGAGAGAGAGAGAGAGAGAGAGAGAGAGAGAGAGAGAGAGAACTAAAGCTAATATCCGCATGTGCAACAAAACATGGAATATTTGTCTTTTGGTCAGGACTGCATGGATTCTGTAGATTGGTCTTGGTAGGATGACCATTTTTATTATGCTAATTTTATCAACTCATGAGCACTGGACATCATTCCATATTCCAATACCTTCTTCATTTTTTTCTTTATAGACTTGACATTTATCGTACAAATATTTACTTTACTAGGTTAGAGTTACCACACAATATTTAATATTATTTAAGCTACTGTGAAAAGTGTTGTTTCTCTGATTACTTTCTTAGTCTCTTTGTAATTTGTATATAGGAAGGCTACAAATTTTTGTGATATAATCTTGTACATATCTATATGGGTGAAAGAGTTTGTCATCTGTAGAAACTCCCCAGTGGAATTATTAGGGCCATTCATGCATACTATCATACCATCTACATATAATAATACATTGACATCTTCCTCTCCAGTTTTTATCCCCTTGATCTCTTTCAGTTGCCTTATTGCTCTAGCTAAAATGTCAAGTTCTCTATTGAACACTAATGGAAAAGAATATACAGCTCACTGATTTTAGTGGAATTGCTTTGAGTTTACCTCCATTTAATTGTTCAATCTATTTATTGTTCTGTGTGCTTGTTTTACCATTATAGGCATTTTCTTCTTTTGGTTTGGAAATTTTTCTTCTATGATTTTGTTGAAAATATTCTCTGGACCTTTGATTTAGGAGTCTTCACCTTCATTTATTCTTAATATTCTTAGGTTTGTTCTTTTCATTGTGTGCTAGATTTTCCAGAACATTTTCTGTCAGGTGAATTTTTTTTTGTTCTGATTTAGCATTTTCTTGGACCAATTTATTCATTTCTTCTATCTTATCTTCACCACCTTATATTCTGTCTTCCATCTCTTGTATTCTGTTGATGAAGTTTGCCTCTGCAGTTTTTGTTTAGATTCCTAAAATTTCATTTCCACAAATCTTTCACTTTTTTAAATTGATTCTGTTATTTTTTGATCTTGCATAGTTTTGGTTTTGCCTTTAAGAATCTCTATCATCTTTATACAGGGAGCCTCAAGGTCGTGTGTGTGTGTGTGTGCACTCGTGTGTGCATTTGTGTGCATTTCTGTGTGTGTGTGTGTGTGTGTGTGTGTGTGTGTGTGTGTGTGTGTGTGCTTTCCTTTCTGTATGCTGTGGTGCATAGCTAGGATCTATGAAGGCATACTGCCTGGCTGTTATTGATTGTGTTTTTAATGCAGATATCTAGACATTTGAGAATAGGATGATTATAGGTCTAGATACTGATTTTCAGATTTGTCTGTTTGGTGAGTTTTTTGTTTTGGGGGGTTTCCTATCTGTGTTTCTGGAAAGCATTAAAGCTTTGTATTGCCTAGTAGGAAATTTCAAATGGACTTGAAAGCCACCAGGTTTTCCAGTTAAAATATCTTTCTGGATATTGGGAGCTAATATTTAGGAATGAAGATAGCTAGGGGTCTATAGAGGTTCACAGAAGGTAGGAAAAAAAATGGTCAACAAAAATCTGTTTATTTTTCTCCTTGGAATAGAGGGAAATAGTGAAGAGAGGTCACTCCAGCAGATCTGCTATCACACTGGGAATGAGACTGAGGTTTTGAGTCTACAGGTACAAAAGTAGAGGGGACGATGTATGGACCACCCACCTGCTTTCTTGGCACAGGTGGTCTGTGGGTTAGCAGGGAGAACCTGTTGGTTTTGTGGGGAGAAATAAAGCAGTACATGAAAAGATTAGAGAAAGATTTGTGGGATCCACAGGAGATCTGAGCATTATGGAAGAAAGGCTGAAGCTGGTATTCTTTGCTACTGATTAGAATGGGACATTGTATTTGCAAAGGAGAAGTGAGTCATCAAGAAGGTCTTTCTTCGGCTTACCTGATTCCACAGCCTGATCATCTGGTGTGGTGTGAATGAATGTCTGCTGCTGTTGGAGGCTGGGATATTGGTATGAGTTTAGGAAAGGAAGGTTGAAAGAGAAGATTTTTGTGATTCATCATGGATAGTTTCAGAGAGAAAATGGAGGCCACAGCAGATATTCTATAGAGCTATGGATTAGACTGGAGTTATTGGTGCTGGAGGGGCAGAAGAAGAGGCTTCTTTCTCCCTACCTGCCCTGGCATGAGAAGATCTAGGAATATATAGTTGACTGTCCTGGATGTGGCCCACCTTCCTCAAAGGATTAAGGTGGTTGATCTCTGATAGGCAAGGCCCAAAGAGACTTCATCTCAGGATTGCTTCTTGCAGCTGATATGCCTTTCCTGTCAATATTACATAGCCTATGGATTCCTGGGCATACCCTACCCTATTGAACATATTTCATGAAGATTATCATAAAGCTGGATTTTCATAAGTTAATAATGTTTAGATGAACTAATTATTTCATAGAATTGCTGATTTGAATTGAACAATTTTAGGAAGAAAGTTTTAAGAAATAGTTTTAGTTGTTTTGCCAGAAATATATAAAAAAAAATAGAATCAAGAATGCAATGTGCCCACGCCTTATAAAATGGTATATAAAGGCTATATAACCAGCAATACCATGAGCTTTCACATTTTACACAGAAAAAGAATAATAAGCTTGGAACAAATTTGTAATCAAGGAAAAACATTCATTCTATGTCAGACCTAAGGATGAAGCTATAGGTGTGCATTGTGATAAAGTAGGGCCAAGTGAAACAGTTACTTTGAACTTATAATGAGTTTACAGAGTGAAAAACTGTTTTGACATTAATATCAACATCCTTCTGTAAGTCCCTTTTTGTAACATTTTTATCTTTGAGATAATTTTCTAAGAACTTTTGTCTATAAAAGGCCAGAAAGTAGAAATAACACAGTGGCTTGGGAGACTCTGCCTCATCCACCTAAATGTATTTGTATGACATTTGGGACTCAACACCATTCACTAAATATGTATGTGTATATGTCTTTTTGTCGATGTGTAGCAGATATCCATGAACATTTGTGGAGCGGATGAAACAGGAAGTCGGGCTTGACTAGAATGTGTATGTTTATGAATGCATGTGTTTGTGAATATTTGCCTGTGTAAAAGGATTTTAATTCTTTTCCTTTCCTTGTAACATTTTATTTATGAGGTAATTCTTTCTTGCATAGAGAACTTTTTGTCTAAAAGCTATCAAAAAGCTGAAAGGAAGAAAGTTGTGTAGCCTTATTCTACTTTATTCTCTCTGTGTGTGTATAAGTGACTTCTTTCCTTCCTTTTCTTTTCTCTCTGTTTCAAAAGGAGTTAATGAGCTGAGACTGTTACCTGACCAGAGAGGGTCTCCTGACTGGTTTGCCAGAGAAAAGAGCACTAGCAGTAAGTACTTTACTTAATTCCCTGCTGCTAAACAGCATGTGTTGTTCCCAATGATTCAGAGTAAAGAATCAGTGTTATTTTCACATAAATAATACAAAACCAAGGCTTACTAAAACACAAATAATAAGAGAATTACAGAGTAAGGAACCAGTGCTTATTTAAGTACAAATGATAAGAAACCAGCACTTACTGAAGCACTAATAATAAGTGAGTTCTGGAGAAAGAGAACACCACTTAGCAAATGCTAAGATTACAAGACCAGGGATCATTCAGTCTTTCCCCTTCTTCTAACTCTGTGTTCCACCTGAGCTCCCTACCCTCAAAGGCTGGGCAGGCCTCCGGTACATGTGTTTGTGTGTGTGTGTGTGTGTGTGTGTGTGTGTGTGTGTGTGTGTGTGTGTGTTTGTAAAAGAGAGAGACAGAGGAGATGGACAAAAAGACACAGAGACAGAGAGATATAGAGAGACAGAGAGAGAGAGAGAAAGACAAAGAGACAGAGAAAGACCGAGAAACAGAGTCTGACAGAATTTGAGGCTGAGACAAAGATGTATACATAGAGGGGAAGGTTGGAAGAGAAAGATCTGTGGGATCCAAGATGGAAACAAGGCTTCAGGGAAGGCTGCCACAGGAATTTTGCTGAAGAGCTGGTGGTAAGAGTTTTCATTGGATCATGGGAAAAAAGGGCAGAAAAGATCTGCAGACGGTCAATTTGATTTTCTGGCAAGATGTCCTGTGAAACCCAAAAGTGTTTTTAGGTTTCTGTAAAAGGTACCATTTCCTCAATTTCTTTCTCAGTATGTTTCTCATTTATATAAGGAAGGCTATTGACTTTTTTGTGTTAAAATTTTATTTTTTGCTTACAGGATGTATAAGATTTCTGATGAGATCTTTTTTTGTCTCCCATGTATAAAATTATATTTTCTCCAAAAAAAAAAAAGAGAGAAAGAAACTTTAATGTCTTCCTTTCTTACATGGATCTCTTTGGTTTCTTTTAGTCATTTCATTGCCCTAGCTAAGACTTCAAGTGCTTTATTGATAAGTATTGAGAAAGTGAATATCCTTATTTTGTTCCTAATTTTAGTAGAAATGCTTTTAGTTTCTTTCCGTTTGGGATAAATTTGGCTGTGGTCTTGAAATGATCTTTATTATGTTGAGATATTTCAATCATATCTTTAGTTTCTCCAGATATTTATTATAAGATCTTGGGTATTATCAAAGGCCCTGTGGACATCTAATGAGATTATCATATGTTTTCTGTAGTGTAGTTTGCTTATGACGTAAATTATGTTTACTGATTTTCGTCTCTAGAATGAAACAATATTGATCATATTTTGCAAGAATTTCATCGGAAACCTTTGCATGTAAGTATGATTAGTCGATAATATTTTTCATAAAGCTTTGTGGAGTTTGTGAATGAAATTAATACCAAAATATCTTTATTAAAAGGGTTGGAAATATTCCATTTGTTTCTATTTTACAGAGTAGTTTAAAACATGTTAGTGTTATTTCACTGAAGAATTTTTAGAATTATTTGCTGAATCCATCAGGCAATGCATATTTTTCTTTTGATTTCTTTTTTTAAATCATTGCTACTATTTTAATAGGTAGTAAGATTCTGATTATACTGCCAATTTCATCAATACTTAACTTTGGCTATTATATCAGAAAGGCCATCTACTACATTTGCATTTTCTGGTTGGATGTAATACAGATGTTTTTTAAAGTATATATTTTAAAGTATATATTTATGAGTCTCTGAATTTTCTCAGTGTCTTTTGGTTTGCCTCTCTTTTCACTTCTAATTTTGTTGATTTTTATGCTTTTCACATTTCTTTGATGATTTGTCTAAAATTCTGCAAATTTTACTGATATTCTCATAAACTATCTATTCCTTTCAGTGTGTGTGTGTGTGTGTGTGTGTGTGTGTGTGTGTGTGTGTGAGTGTGTGTGTGTGTTTAGTCTCCTTGTTTTATTTCTCTGATTCAGTCTTGGGTTTGATTATTTCTTCGTATCTACACGTCAAAATTAAAGTAGTGTTTCTTCATCTTTTCACAGAGCTATGAACTGTGTCAATAAATTATTAATAATTTAATAATTAATAATTTTGTCATGTAGGTATTTAGTGCTATGAACTTGTCACTTAGAAATGCCTTCATTGTGTCCCATTAGTTTGGAAATGTATTTTCATTTACTACCGTTCTGAAAGCGAAAGTTTAAAGCCTGTGCAGTCGACCATGACACAAGACAGAAGAACTGGTAAGATAGTAGCAAGTTCAGAACCTTGGTAAATCTCATAATTGAGAGCAGCAGAAGTTCCAAGTAGCTCCCAATCAGGCCTTTATCCTGGAGTTTGTGACCGTGAGTGACACCCTGCTAAGAGGACCATGACAACCGGTCTCTCAGTGTGCAGCCTATACTTCTCCATGCTAGTGAGGTATTTAGATTGACACTGTGCATTTAGCCAATGAGCTTTCCTTACAGGGCATCCCTTCCTGCAAAACGTATTTAATTTATGGTTCACATTGAGTAAGTTTGGGCGCCCAGGAGATTGAGAACAACAGCCCGTGTTTCAGCCCATGCTAATTCTCACCCAGAGAAACACCACTATTCTAGATTGCATTTTACCATGTCTCGAGAAGTTGGCATCACAGCGATAAAGAAGTACAGCCCGTTGCCCCTTCAGTTTGGCTCCCCTGCGGAGCACATGAGCGACATTCTGACACTCCAGCAGCAAGGCGGCAAAGGCAAAAATGTAGACCCCAATTCTTGATATCTCTTTTGATCCAGTTTTTTTCTCCTTTCTTTTTTTTTTTTTTGATTCTGTATGAGTTTCACATCACACAACCTTGTCCCTCATCTCCTTGTCCCTTCAAAAAAGCCCTCTGCTATTGCCTTCTTACATACCCCAAAGAAAATATAAAACAAAATAAAAAAAAAATGACAACATAAACAAAACAAAAGAAAGCATAGAAAAAAAGCTTGTCATGAAGGTTACAGTGTGTCATGGTGTTTCCCACACTACATGCTTTTGTCCGCACGTCTTTACTTACAAACGTTCATTGTAATGACCCATTTATCTGGTTGGAGGGCTCTGGATTCTGCTATACCATCAATACTATATTCTCTAGAGACTCCTCCGGGTGAGCTATTGTTGCCCTGTGTCATACAGGTCCTGCAGCTTTGGAACAACAGGACCAGCCCTTTTCTAGACCCCAGGAGTTAGTAGATGAGGTAGATTGGCCAGGGAATTAGAGTTATCTCTCAGATTCTCATGCCCTCATGGTGGCTTACCCCACACTCACACTGAAGCCCCCAGAGACATCTCTACTGTGCTGCCTAGCAGAGTCACAGGGATGACTCTCACAAGTGCTGCAGTTAGTGAGGAGCTTGTGCAGCTGTTCTGTTCACACACATTTATGACTTCTGTGCCCGCTCTCCTGACTACCACAGATGATGATGGTCATGGGGAAAAGAGTATCACCCCCATGCCCAACCCATCTCATGTCAGAAGAGGAGCCTGGCTAGCTCTCCTGTGCTCATGTGTTCCAGTAAGGTCACCTGAGCCTCTTCCACCAAGGCCAGCTCTACTGTACTGCCCAGGCTCGGGGGTAAAGGATTTGTTCTCCAGAATGTTGCAGACAGCATGAGGTGGGGCTAGTTTCACACAGCTCTTGGACATCTACATGGTCCCAGGCAGCTGCCCAGACCCAGAACATGCTCATGGTCTTTAATGGTAAATTGAGGCACAGACATCTATACAAATGCATGTTGTTGCATGGCCATCGTTCCAGATATGGCCTTCAGTAGCAGCTTGGGCTAGGACCTCACAAAGGCCATAGGGGACAGACTGGTTACTGACAACAGGTTCTTTCTCTCCACTCCGGTTCTGCCTCTCTTTATTATGATCAAACTTCCCTGCTTTCCTCTCTCCCATCTGTCTACTTGCATATTGTATGGGCTTCAACTTTGGGTTGAACACAAGGCTGGTGGGTCTCTGGATGTCTCCTGTTCTTGTGCTATATTGAATGTTGGCAGGGAGGCCTCTAGATGTCCTCTACTTGCTTGTGCTGTATGGTATGTATGGTATGGCAACAGGTATGTCTGTGTCATCTGTCTGCCTGTGCTGGATGGTGTGGCAACACGTGTGCATGTGTGTCCTCTTCCTCACCCCTAACACACACACTGCATGGTGTCCTCCCTTTGTTTCCAATTTTCATTTAGTAGTGAGTTGTTCAACTTCCATGGGTTTATATACTTTCTGACATGACTATTGTTGCCATCCAACTTTAACCAATGGGAATCAGATAAGATACATAGTTATTTTTGTTATTTTTGTTCAGATTTGCTTTGTGTCCTAAAACATGGTTCATTTGGGTAAAATGTTTTGTAAATACCATTTTATTCGTGGTATTATTTAATGCCAGTGTTTCTCTGTTTAGCTTTAGTGTGGATGACACATCTGTTTTCTACAGTAGAGTACTGAGATTACCCACTATAACTGTGTGAGAGTCAATATGTGCTTTTAGCTGTATAGTGTTTCTTTTATGAACTTGAGTGCCTTTGTGCTTGGTGAATAAGTCGAAAAGAGTTGCAAAGTCCTCTTGATGGAATTTTCCTTTGAGGATTATGTAGTGTCTTACCTTATCTTTTCTGATTAGTTTTTGTTTTTAATTATATTTTGCCAGCCATTAAAATAGCTGTAACTGCTTCATTCATTCATTTTTAAAAATATCTTTGTCTATAAGTTTATCCTGAACTTATATACCTGTCCTTGAAGGGGAGTTATATTTCTGGGATTCAGAAAAATTATGGATCCTGTTTCTTAATCCATTATCTTAATCTCTCTATTTTTCTTGGGGAATTGCAACTTATTATTGAGATATTGAACAGCGTTTATTAGTTTTATTTTGTAGCTGTGATATGTTTCCCCCCATCTTTAGAATAATTCATTTGGAAATATTTACTTGTAGTTTCCTTTGGAGGACAGTTAATCTCTCTTCAGACTAAAGTTTTCCTTCTAGTGCCTTCTGTAGAGTTTGGTTGGTGGATAAAGGCTTTTTAAAATTTATTTTATCATGAAACATTTTTCTTTGTGAATTGTGATAGGCTTCTCTTTAGATTTGGAATTTTTCTTGTATGATTTTCTTATAAATATTTTGGGCCATTTACTTGGGTGTTCTTGTTTGTTTGTTTGTTTGTTTTTGCACCACAAGTGTGCACTGCCCTTGGAGGCCATAAGAAGGAGTTGGATCCCCTGGAGCTGGGATTATGAATGGTTTTGAGCACTCATGTGGATTCTGGGGATCGAACCTGGGTCCTCTGCAAGAGCAGCCAATGTCCTTAACCACTGAGCCATCTCTCCAGCCTATAGTCTCAGATTTACTGAATATTTTGTGACTGGATTTTTTTCTAGATTTAATATTTTATTTGAGTATGCTATGCATTTTGTCTATCTTGTCTTCAAGACCTGATATTCTTTCTGCCATTTTAGTGAGGCTAACTCTTGTGGTTTTTGTTTGACTTTTTGAGTTTTAAATTCGATGTTTATTTCTCCTTGACATTCATCTAACAATTGTATTCATTTACCAAATTTTACTTTCATGACTTCAATTGTTTTTATTATTTACTTCAGTTTGTATGTGTGTATGTGTATGTTTCTATGGTCCTTTTAATATCTGCTAAAAGGTCTTTGACCATACTCATAAATGATATTTGGAAGTTCTTGTGTTGTGCTGGAAATAAATTGCTTTTCTCAAGAACTACAACTATACATTCTTCTGGCAACAGTACATTGTCTTATTTGTTCATGTTTGTATTTTTCTTTTGGATATAGTAATCTGGTATTTCTTAGTGTAGATAACTTTTTATTTAAATAAAGATATATTTTTACTTAAAAGCAAACAAACAGATAAGTCTGAAGATTGTGTTATGCTGTTATAATAGAAAAACAAGCCCATAATGTGAATTGAAAATGTATTCATTTTTGAATATCACTTAGAAACAAAAGGACCTAGATCAATGCTGTTTAATATATTCAGACTACAAGCCTGGCTTTATATGTGGTTACAAGAAAGAAAAATGTGCTGGAGATACTGGCCTGGGATATTCATGGTTTCAGGCTAAAGGTGACACAAAACTTCAGTTCTCAAATGACTAATGAGAATCCATCATATGGACAGGCAACAAGAGCCTGGGGAAGCAGAACATATTTGGCAATCAACACTTTAACTTAAAGGTATTACACAGGTGGTCTCCTGTCAGGGATGACTATATTGAATCTACACAAGGCAGGTCACAAAAGAGTAGACATTTCACATCAAAAGTAGATGCTTTTGTTTATAAATATGTAGTACAAAATTTTCATGTTGTTCACCAATTCTTTGGCAAATATGAATCAAAGCAGTGCTTCATTGTCTGCCTAATTTTATTTGGTTCTCCTTCCTTTCAAGGTCTTTCATCCTCTGAGAATGTGAAAGTGATGGTTGACATCTGGCCCTTTAAAGATGAAACAAACATCAGCATATAGGAATCTCAAAGGGATCAGGCATAACTACTTGATTAGGGCAATCGGTAGCACCACTTCAACCACTCAGTGCCTGGATTTGACCTAGTCCTTGGGGAAAATAACTTTATCCTCTTCTAACTTGGGCTTACTCTTCTTTATAGGTGTTTTGTTTCAATCTCATATGCATACTAACTGGTCTCTTGTTTTAATACCTAGTTCCATCTGGTGGTACCCTTTATTGAAACTGTAGAACCTCAAGAAAGGGGCCTCAGTGGTAAAAGTATGGATGCTTCTGAAGAGGTTATTGCCACTGCTACTTTTTTCTGTTCTTGATCTTTGTCCACCATGATATGAACATTTTCTACAACGTGCCTCTCCACCTTAAGCTGAGATTTTTCTCCAGGCCTTGTCTGACATGATGGACTGAAAGTATGAATCAGGATTTTTTTTCTCTTACTTTACTGCTAGATATTTTTATCATAGAAATATTGCAGTACCTAATACTCAATCCAATCTAATACTGTACTTTTTGGGATTTATATGGAAATAGTATGATTCATGAGAAATGAATTACCTAAATGATTGATACACATGTAACATAGAATAATGATATAACATTTGGTCTTGCAATTTAGCCACTGTGAATTCAATCCTGCTTGCAATATTTACTAAATTTCAGGTCTTAGAAAATCTATTATGGCATTCAAGTCCTTACACCTTCAGTTTGGAAATTTATATTAGGTCTGGAAGCTGCCTCACAACTTTGTTACATTGAATATAGCAATACATGTCAATACAAAAACTTAAGCATAGTGTATATTAAAAGCTCATAATATAAATTGGTATTGATCCCATCATATATACTTAACAATAAAACACACTAAAAATAAATGATGGCACACATTTAGTATAAGCAAAGGATTAAAACAAGTTAGCCTACTGACTGGATGTGTGTAAATAGAATATTTAGTACAAAAATGTTGAACAACATTGAGACAGATAATTCATATGCACAAAATAATGCAATACACAGTTCATGTGTGATTTTAATGTGATATAATATATATATATAAGAGAGTTACTGTATCTTTTTTACTAGTCAAAGAAATAGTGCCCCTGATATAGCTTGTGACTCCACTGTGAATACAAATATCTATGAGACTTTCTAATACATGTCCTTATTAAACTCCATGAGTATATACAATCAAAATTCAGCCATTATATTCTTGAACTGTGACTAAACTTTTAAGTTATCACATTTGTTTCCTGAGTGATTAATTTCTTGTCTTCCATTCTCCATGGAAAACAAAAAGTTATGTTCACACTGTAGACTGGTAAAAATTGAAAAGTCCACCTTTTCCATTCTCTATAAACTCCATTTAAAGTTTAACATAAATTCGACTTTTAAAAAATATTATAAAATGTTTTATACATGAGAGATTTTGGAACGTTATAAGACTAAACTTCACGTGAAACACAAGGTTGTTGCAGGTCCTTTTCTTTAATTTAATATAATAAGCACTCTATCTAGAGACCTAATTCTGATACTTAAACACTCTACTATTTTGCTAAAGTCATACCAAACTTTGAATGTTGTATTAATAAGAAATAATAGTAACAAAATGGACTTACAGATGGGATATTTAAATTTATTTATTAATTTACTACATTATTTTCAAAGTCTAGAAGGTATACCTTCCAAAACTAACCCCTAGAACAGTGTATTTTAAAATTTAGTTTATTAAAATGAGAATTTTTGGCAGTGTAAAAATAAAATCTCAATAGGTTATTTTCTATAATAGTAAATTTTGAACAATTATATTCAACAAAACTGGAAAATCTAGATGAAATAGATGATTTTCCAAACAGATACCAAGTACCAAAGTTAAATCAAGATCAGATAAGCCATCTAAACAGTACCATAATCTCTATGGAAATACAAGCAGTCATGAAGTCTCCTAACCAAAAAAATTCAACATCAGATGTTTTTAGTGCAGAATTCTATCAGACCTTTAAAGAAGACTTAATACTAATACTTCCCAAAGTATTTTATAAAATAGAAACAGAAGGAAAACTACCTAATATATTCTATGAAGCCATAGATACACTATTATCCAAACCATACAAAGACCCAACAAAGAAAAAAATTTCAGACCAATTTCCCTCATAAATATTGATGCAGAAATACTCAATAAAATTGTTAAAAATCGAATCCAAGAACACATCAGAATGATCATTCACCATTAACAGGTAGGCTTCATCCCAGGGATGCAGGGATGGTTCAATATTCAGAAATCCATCAACATAATCCACTATATAAACAAACTCAAAGAAATAAAATTCATGATCATCTCATTAAATGCAATATTTTATTTGTTTATTTTAATTAAAAAATTAATAAAACTGTTCCACAAAATTCTGACTTTCTCAACTTTTTTCACTTATTTATTTATTCCCTTTACACCCTGATTCAATTTATATCCCTCCCTCTTCTACTCCCAGTTTCCTCTTCCACCCTCCTTTCCCCTATTGTGCCCTCACCTTCTCTACTGCAAAGGAGAAATCCACCTCCTCTGCCTCTGTCTGGTACCCATTCACGCGGGCACATGAAGTCTCCTCAGGACTAGGTACATGCTCTCCCATTGAGGTCAGACAAGACAGGCCTGCTAGGGAAATAAGGATCCAAGGGCAGGCAACAGAGTCAGGGTCAGAGATAGCACATGCTCCAATTGTTAGAGGACCCACATGAAGACCAAGCTACATACCTGCTACATATATGTAGGTGGCCTAGGTCCAGCCTCTGAATTTTCTTTTGTTCATGCTTCATTCCCTGTGAGTCCCCATGGTCCCAGGTTAATTGGCTCTGTAGGTCATCTTGTAGTGACCTTGACCCTTCCAACTCCCTGAATCCTAAGGCTGTTCAACATCCTTAGCCATCTGTGAAACGCAATTTAAAATGACTCTAATATTCCACGTTATACCCATCAGAATGGCTAGGAAGAAAAACTCAATTGACAGTTCATGCTGCTGAGAATATGGAACAGAGAAACAATCCTCCATTGCTGGTTATACTTTGTATAACCACTTTGGAAATCAATCTGGCAGTTTCTCAGAAAATTAGAAATAGTTCTACTTTAAGAGCCAGCTAGATAGGCTACTTTGAATACAGCATTTCAATCTCAATGAATCAGTCTCACTATGTAGTGAGGAAGCGCCAATGAGTTTAACACTTCACTAACACATCATTTATTTGTAAGTGATTTGCCATAGTTCAGTTTCATGAACAGAAATCATGTGCATTGAATTATGCAGGTCTACCATGTTCCAGATATAGATCATATTAACAAATATATAAGCAATTGAGAGAGCTAGAATAAAAAAATACTTAATTTAGAAAACAGAATACTTCTATATCAATTTACTATTGTTCATAAAGATAATAATACTGAAACTTACACATATTTTATTAAGACACTCAGGTACCTTTAAAAAAGATCTATATAGACATATGTTTTTCTTTCAAAAAATAGAATTATATTTACTGGAGTCATTCACTAAGATATCAAAAGTAATGTTTTTCTCAGAATAACTGGGTTTATTTTCTTATTAACTCATACTGTGACCATGAGAATAATTTTAGCACAATCATTGAATGTCTGGTTATCTAGCTTTCTGCAGAAGGAACGATTTCTTTAGTCTAATATCTTTATTTTTTGTAAGTTTCTTATTAGAGTACTACAGTGGAATAGGAGCTCTTAATTTTTGAATTTCAGAATACTCTGCACAGAACTTTCAATAAACGCCTTCAAAACTTGTTGAAAACAACACTGGGTGAGAACACTAACATGCAACTTGGCTCAGTTTTGAACTCATATTGGGATAATATGGATTCCTTTAATAACAGGAAAATAAAGATATTTTAATTATGCATTACTTTTGCCTTATTGAATCATTTCATTAATTTTTGTATTATGAATATTGTAAAGGGCTTGAGAAATAGATCTATATGAGTTAAGCAATCCAAAATCCATTCTTACGGGATAAATGATTGAAACTTTATTTACCTCTTCTGCAGAGGCCTTGGATAGAATCTTGATAAGAAAAAAGATCTGGTTTTGTTTGTTTGCTTGTTTCCATTTTTTCCTTTGAGGCTTTGTTTATGTATTTCTCACTAGAATATTATTAGAACTTATCAGGTCTGTGACATCAACAAAAATAAAACGGAATTAAATATTTAGTAGATACGAGCACTGGTGTGTTGGTCTCTGTTACTCAAGGTCATTTTACCAGGAATGTTCCTGTGGGTTTCTAGCATTGATCTTTTATGTTTTCAATACACTTTAATAAACGGAATTTCTAATTTACACAAAAATTTCTGCTGTTTTACATTTCCCAAAGAAGATATGCATCAGTTAAATATACAAATAGAGTATATGCTTATTAACTGTGTAACTGTTAATGTAATTAACATCTTTTTATTAGTACTTCTAAAACTATTTCATATTTAGAAATGTCTAATATTTCATCCATTTAATATTCCATTTTTCATAATTTCTATTCCCTTCCTTAAAATTTTTAATGGTTAGACTTTTTAAACTGGAATTTATTTCTGTCTTCTTGTTTCTCATTTTCATAACAGCACACATAGCTATATAACTTGCTTTGAATCTGCTAACCTGAGTTCAATGGCGTGTGTCTGATTCCCCACATTTTCAGACATTTAAACATGTATCCTCAGTTGGTGGTGGTGTTAGGTGGTACAACCTTGGTAGAGTGAGTATGACTCTTGGAACCAGCTTTGAATTGAAAGTCCTAAAGCCATCCCATTTTCTTCTACACGTTTGAGGGTAGTTCAAACTAGAGCTCCCATCTAGAGCTACTTGTTACTCTGCCTCCACTCTATTATATCAAGGTTGCCAATCTCTCTGGAACCATAAGTCAAACTAATCTCTCTCATCTTTAAGTTGGTTTTTATTATGGCATGTTAGCACAACAACTGAAATATGACTAATAAGTCTTATTCTTTCAAATAGTTTGTATATAGGTCATATAACATTTATAGGAAAATAATAAAACCTTTCATAGTTGAGAGCATTTTATTTGTTCCTTTAAATTTAAAATTACTATATTAATCTTTTTTACTTCCCTGTATTCTACCATGTGGTAGACATTTGATAGAAAATATATTGCCATATGATAGATCAATTTATTATCTTTAACAAAATTTTGAATGGAATATAGACTAGAAGTATTTATTCTTGTCTTGAAGTTAAACTACAAAGGAACATATTCAATGTTTCACCATATTTCATATTACACATTCAAAATATGTGATTTCATATGGACTTTAAAAAATATTCTTTATTAAATGGATTATATTTCTTTCCTTTGGTAGACTGTTTATACATATATATATATATATACACATATATATAAACATATATATATATATATGTGTATATATATATGTATATATATATACATATGTATATATATATATATGTATACTGTTTATGTATATATGTATATATGTTTATGTATATATGTATATGTATATATGTAGACTGTTTATACATATATATACACATATATATATATATAAACATATATATATGTGTGTATATATATATGTATATATATATATATGTATATATGTATATATATATATAAACATATATATACATATATATATGTATATATTCATAGTTACATTAGATAATTTCAACAGTTGTTTGATATATTGAAATGATTTATAGTTTTATTAAGTGTGATAATAAGTTGTTAAAACTAAATCATTTTATTAGTAAAAATAAAAGACAAAATTAAAAGGAGCTTTAAATTCTGGAAAAATCTAAATACTGCTACCCCTACTAATACCATCAAACTGGTATATTCTCTAGAATGTATCAGAGACCTCGGAGGTGAGAGATGCTCAGAATTCAGAGGGAGGAACCTTAGATGAAATGGCCAACAGTGTGAAAAGGGAACTTGCAAAGTTCACCTCCAGTAGAAAGACCAGGCATCAAGTGAAGGGATGAGGTTGCCATTCCACAGTCAAAAAAATTGCTTCTGCCTAAAACAACTACTTAGACAAAAATGGAGAAGAGACTAAGGGAAAGGGGTTTCAGTGACTGACCCCAATTAGCATCCAGCTCAAGGGAAGGCTCCAAGGACTGACACTATTGCTGTTGCTATGGTATTCTTATAGACACCAAACATGGCTGCTGCCCTCTGAGAGGCCCAACAAGCAGCTGAAAGAATCAGATGCAGATACTTACACCCAACCCGTTGAACAGAATCCAGAGACCCCTGTGGTTGGGTTTGGGAAAGTCTGGAAGAACTGTAGAAAAGAGCAACCCCATAGGAAGACAAGCAGTCTCAACTATCCTGGCCCCCTGAGATTTTTCAGACTCTAAGTCACCAACGAGGCAGCACACACTAGCTGATATGAGGCCCCCAACACATATACAGCTGAGCACTGCCTGATCTCAGTGAGAGAAGATGCATCTAAGCCTTGAGAAACTTGAAACCCCAGGGAATGTGGAGATATGGTGAGGTAGGGGTAGTAGAGTGGGGACATCCTCTTGGAGACAGGGGAGGAGCAATGGGATGAGGAACAGTTAGAGGACAGACCTGCAGGGGATAATGACTGGACTGTAAAAAAAAGGATTCAAGAATAAAACATAAAATTGGCAGGTAAAAAATATATGTACTTATATAATATTTGTTTAAGAATTTATATTTTATACTATTAAGTGACATTGGTTTAATATCTATTATATAGGTATATTTTAATGTCATTTCTAAATTTTAGCAATGTATCTGCTTTCCTGTATCTGTTTAACAATTTCAGGTGTTTCATTAGTATACATTATTGATCATATATGAAAGTCATTCCTAAGAGCAATTTTCAAAATTAGGAATATAACTATTTTTAATAGTCCCATGAGTTTATTTTTCCCCAATTATCTGATTGCCCCTATGTACATTTAAGCCTCAACACAAAGCATTTCCTTTAATTGGGGATTTTTTTTTGATAAAATTCTAAAGCAACTGAAAATGTCTTTATTCTAATTTCAATCCTAGGATGCCTTTTTCTGTTACAGGTTTGTGATGGAAAGACACTGTGTGTTTGTCTCTTTCCATTTCATCAAAATAAGATGTTTTCTCTCCTTTTATATTAATGGGAGCAATCAGGGTTTTCATTTTGTTATGTTTTAGTACTATCCCAAAGAAGCCTCTTTCTTTTGGGTTTTTCTTAGTTTTTATACACATTTTATATTTACTAATGGTTATAAAATTGTAAAATGATATGGCATTTGGAATGTTCAAATGCAACAAAATTTAATAAAATAAACTTACTGTAAGGTAGTTATGGTTTGATGAGAGAAAAGAAGATCATCTGTAGCTTGTTGACACTCTCAATGTCTCGTATGTGAATTGAATTGAAGCATGTTCCTTCCCATAAGTAACATGCTGAAAGTACTGGGTTTATTATACTTCTTGGGATTATCTTTTCCTGTTTTAGATTTCATCTATAATTCTTTGTTTTGTTTAAAAGATATGCATATTACAGTACAAGCCCTACATCTATATCCACTTGTGGTAGAGGGAGAGCAAGGTATTTAAACTTCATCCTAACATAACTACATGTGAGAAAAAATATCTGATGACAATGATGCATACTATAGCACAAGACCTACAACTATATTCATTAGTTTTTAGTGAAATCATTAATATAATACAATATAATGAATATAATATAATACTAGATTAGAAGCCCAAGAGAATGTACAAGAATCAGAGATCCATGTGTTTGCATAGTCAGGATTTTCATATAAACAATAAACTGGAAGCCATAATATATACACAAAGGGCATGGTGCTTACCCTTGCAGGCTTTGTGCTTGCTGCTTCTGTGAGTTCATATAAACTTTCGCAATGTTGACTTAGACCTTGTTTCCTTGGTGCCCCTCATCCCCTCTGGATATTACACTCTTTTGATCTGCTCTTCCATGGGTTTCCCTGAGACCTGAGGGAGGTATTTAATAGGTCATTCCATTTAGCACTGAATGATCCAAGGTCTCTCAATCACTGCACAATGTCTGGCTGCCACTCTTTGTATTTGTTCCCATATACTGCAGGAGGAAACTTCTGATGATGGCTGAGCAAGGTTCTGATCATGACTATAGCAAAATGGCATTAAGATTTATTTTATTGCTTTTTAAAATTTTATAGTTTTTTATTTTATTATTTTGTTTGTTTTCTTTTTAGATTTCTTATTTGTTCTTGTCTTAGGTCCTTGAGCTATGTAGTCTGTGCATCTTGTTCACCCAAGCAGTGTGTAGGTTTTCTAATGAGAAACTCAAAGCACGTAGACTTTAGTAGGAGGGCAGTTGGGGAGAACATGGGAGGGATAGAGGGATGATAAACCAAAGTCTTGATATATTATGTGAGAAAAAATACATTTTCAATAAAAAAGTCACTTAAAATATTTATTATATTTTAAATAAGGTTATGATTTTGTTTTTCCATATTCATAGGTATCCTTAACTACATTCAGCTAAAGCCAAATAGGACATGCAGGGGAGAGCATCAACATACCTGCATTGGAGTATATATACGTATATACGTATATATACATATATATATATATATATATGTATAATATATACGTATATATGTATACATATATGTATATATATATACGTATATATTATACATATATATATACGTATATACGTATATATACTCCAATGCAGATATATATATATATATATATATATATATATATGAATAAAACTGAGGAAATAAAATCAACTAACTTTATGGCTGATTAACAATAATAAAATAATAATAATTTTGATTTAAATTATTTCATGATTACTTTTTACTAATTATACAGTTAGTATATGGGTTTTAATGGGTGTGTTTTTATTCACAAGTAAAAATCAAACTGAAAGAATATATATATATATATATATATATATATATATATATATATATTGTTTTTAATCTCTTATACAGATAGAAACAAGACATAAACAGTCTTTGCTAAATCAGAAAAACAATTAAGGCTACTCCAGTTAAGCAAAGCCAGTCTCTACTAAAGAAAGCATTGTAATATTAATGTAGCTGTCCTGCCAAGTTTATTTTCTCAGACTGTGTAAAGAGAAGCACATTTTAAATGTAATATTGATATGCCTGAGAGTAAACAAGTAACGAGATTAAATCTGGCAACAATGTTGCTATAGTGTATATCCAGGCAGAGAAGTAAACAGACCAGAAAACTCTGCTTTCACCATACCCCCAATAGCACTGCAAGCTTTAACTTTTCTAGTTTTTTCCATTCCACCTTGCATTCTTCATATTCTGTTCACATCTGAGCCATAGTCAAGTGGCTCACCTACTAATAGTGCTACCCCCTGGGGTAAACATATTCAAATCATCATAACATCAATGCTACTATGCAATGCCTTGGTTACAATGAACCCTTATGCTCAAAATGTTCCTGTGAAGCTAAATTGAAGCTCCAATGAGCTTCTTCATGCTAATGATAAACTAAGGCACCAGGACACCTCCTAACTTACCAATTGCATAGAGCTATGAGGTATTCACATCTTCAAAAGTTCATGAAAATATCAGTTGAATTGAAAATTTGTGTATCTTGTGGAAATATGAAGATCATGGGAAGAAATATGCTAAAAGTGATATCTATCTTGCCTTGATGTGAGTGATAGTTTACTCCAGAAAATGTACTCCTATCTCATAAAGTTTCATATACATCTGTAAAAAATAGTAAGTCCCAAGCATCTATCTGGTATTCAGGAAAAAAAAATAAGAAAAAACTACAACCCAAGAACATACAGAAATAAATATCTTTTAGTTTACAAAGTAATGAGACATTATGGACTGAATCTATATTGCTTGGTGGAACCAGAATGAATTTCTACTAAAACCAGCATTGTGAATATATTGTTTATGGCATGGTCACCAGGCGTCATGGACCTAGATCTTCAACTTCTGCATCTTCATAAGCCAAGGTCTTATTTTTGAGACCTCCTCAACTAAAAGATTAGTTTCTATATTCCACTAATACCAAAGGCCTTTGGAAAACTCATAAAATGTACCACCATAGAATTATCCTTAAATTATACATAATTATATAATAAAATTGAAATGGAGTTCAAACTCCAAACTAGACAACTGAAACTAGCATATAAAAAAGCACAATGTTAGGAGCTAGTAACTTCTTTTGGGATGTTTGCCCAATAATATTCCATGCACAAACCCATCAGATATTACAGACTATTATCATTTCCCCTTGTTCTTACAAACACTGAATTGCTAAAGATATCTGTTATTTGAATCAAAAACACACTGATCTGGAACCTTCATCCTTACTTGCTAGCTTTCACGGGGTTGGAAGTTTCTATGTAAACTGCTGGATTGATAAGGTCCAAATACCATTCATCTCTGCATATTGAAAGGCACACGAATGAATTGCCTGAAGTTATAGCCATTGTGCAATGATGACATGAATGTTATGGGAGTAGCTAGCTAATTTCTGCTTGGGTTTTAGGGTTTATTTGCTGAAACCAATATCTGGCAATGGTATTTGGGCCAAAAATCTGGTGACTAAATAAGAAATAATTACTAAGGAAGAACCTATTATTTTTATTCTTCTTAATAGATGTAGCCTCATGATGGTGTGAGCCAACTCCTTGCTATAGAGATAATTTCTCTTATTCAATCCATTATTCTGAGAACACTATACACTGCAGAAGTAAAAATTTTAATAACTGAGACATGATTTTGCTTTTAGTTTCTACTATACTAATAAATATACTTCCAAATAGTATAACTATGTTCTAGTACCTTCAGAAATGAGTTAGAATTATTTAAGAGACTAATACTAGTACTATGGGAAACAGTGTTGAGCCGGCTGGATCCCTGTAGGTCACTAAGAGTTTAGCCAAATTAATGAGATCCAGGTTATAAGAAAGACCCTGTTTTAAAATCTAATATGAGGAAGAAATAAGAAAGACCTCTGACCTATGTCTGCATGCACATACTCAAGCACATATGTGCGTGTGCACACATTTATACATAAATGTGTCATACATGCACACCACATAAGGACACACACAAAGAATAATATTAAATCTTAGTATGACAATATTGTTCTAAAATACTGAAAGTCCTCTGAGCATACATGACAGAAACACATAATTGCATCAGACTTCCCATGTGAGGTGATAGTACATTTTACAAGTGATAAAAGTTGAAAATAGACTTCATGAAATTCATTATTAGAGATAGTATGAACATGAAAATGGTTTAGTAAACAACACTGATAATTAAGTAAAATATTTTCACTTAATGAAGCACAATTTAAAGATGAGACTTTAAGACTTTCAAAAATCATGTCTAAAGTATAATATTAACCTTAGAAATGTTGTCATTTGATATATTTTATGAGAAAATACTATAAAGAAGTATTGAAGGAAGTGATTTGAACAGGGAAAGTTTTAATATATAGTTTTAATATATATTTAGTTTATTTAATTATATATAGTTTATATATTTAATATATATTTAGATTGATATATATTTAGTTTAATATATATTTAGTTTATTTAATTATATATATACATATATATAAATGTATATATATACATATATATATATGTATATATATATACATACACATATATATATATATACTTTCATATATAGTATATAGTTTGGGGGAAAGTTTTAATATTCTTCTCAAATGAGAAGAATTACAGTCCTTGACTTAGGCTTAACACAACTTTTCCAATGGAGTCAACATGGTCTTTTCCATGAAGTTAACATGGCTTTTCACATTATCCTGAAAAACAAATCCTTTCTTACTGTGATTCTCTACGTTTTGGATTTAGAATTACTAAGAAATACCCTTATTTAGTGTTATAATTATTAAATTGTAATTTATGCAGCCATAAATTAACAAAAATTATTGTGGAAATATTAAATCATTTACTTAAAAATAGTTATGTGAATGAACAAGTTTTGTTTTAGCAAAGAATAATTGGTATGTTCACTATAAATTATTATAATAATTTAAAAATTACTATGTGGGAGGATTTTTTAAATGGATAACAGACAGTGTAATAGGCATTAATACTATGAACATCACCATCAATTTTCCACAGCAGGCAATTTCCAGATTGTGACAAAGAAAAATGAAAATCATTGCCAAAACTCTCGTGTCTGTGCGTGTGTCTGTGTGTGTGTGCCATGTCTGCTCTATGGGTTAAAGTGAATCTCTGACAAAGTTTAGAATGAATCACAATTCAGCCAAATTAAAGAAGTCTGAGCTACAAACCAAAGAGCAATCTTCCATAAGCTCAAACCAAACAGCTCAGTAAGTAAACTGACTTCTTTACACCAGATTTAAACTTATTCAGTGAAAATAACAAACTAATAGGTTTGAAATATGTTATGAAAAATGTTTCATGTCCTTGCAAGATTAATGGAATTAAAAGAAATATATACTAATGTTTTATAATAAAGAAAATTTTCATTGAAACTATTTTTAAAAGGATGAATAGAAAATTACATTTTCTGAAAAACTTTGAATCATCACTTTTAAAACTATATTCAAATATTTATTTCAAAAGAACTATAAAAACAATATCATAAATGAAAATGTTAATAAAATCAGCTTCCCAAAGAATATAAATTTCAGGAGAATTGTAAAAGAATTCTTTGGCATATTAAGCATTAAACTATATGACAAGGATCTGGAGAGATGCTTTAACAGAGATGCTTTAGCAGAGATGCTTCAGCAGAGAGAGATGCTCACTGCTTTAGTAAAGTATCAGTGATTATTTCCCAAAACTCACATTGGGCAGTTCACAACGTTCTGTGACCCCAGGAGATCCAATGCCCTCTCTGGCTTTGAGAATTTTATATACCCATGGTGCACATAATTTCATGAAGGCATTGAAACAGACACCTTAAGGAAAGAAATGAAAATAAGAAGGAAAGAAAGATTGATTAAGAATATTAACAGTGTATTTGTAAATTATGAGTCAGTACACATTTTATTACATAGCCTAAATGTCATTTTTCTACTGCTAATCCCAAATACTACCACAATAAATTATCTTAAAACTAGCAATGTAACAGACATTCATATTATGTAAGCAGAAATGTAAGCAGAAATTATTTCTTAAATATTGCACCAAATGAAGTCTATCAAAAATGAGGGAAGGACACTTAATTACCATACAATATATTTACTTACACTTGTAATGTTCTTAAATGAAAATCATTTAGTTACATCAAAATAACCCAATAAGCTCTACTTTAAATATACATAAAAGTTAAAAATATCACGTATCAAGGATATGGGACATCAACATAGAATTATAGAATTGTACAGTTAAAATGCTCCTGACAATTTTGAACTGAAATGTAATAACAGAAGCCAGAAAGTGGATTTGGGAAATAGTGGAAATAGAGAATGTGAAATATCGAGTGTAAAGCAAAAGCATTTAAAATAGCAAATTAAAAGTAGCCTTCTTAGGATTTAATGTCCACCCGACAGGATGATCCTTATTCCTCATACTGTAAATCTAGCCAAGAATACAAAGTTGGGACCTCACAATTCCCAGAATAATCCTATTACTACTAGTTTGCTAATAGACATACTATCAAAATGCTTTCTAAACTCACCTCTCTCCACCTGTAGTTAAACGTAGCTCTCAGACCTCATCAGGGAAGTTTCTTTATGCAATTTACAGTGGCAAATGCAGAAACTCACAAACTGATCGAAGTATCAGGAATAAGCCTGAGCAATACTCAGTCACAAAGGAGTCATCTACATTACACCTCTACAGGAAACTAAAGAATCATTGTGGAAGATGGGACAGAAAGATTAAGAGCAAGACTGGAATGGGGAAAGGGGATGGCATCTTAAGTGTAAATAAAATATCCAAGAAAAAAAAGAAAAATAATAAATAAATAATAGTCTTAATTTTTTTTATTTATTTATTTTTTTATTTTTTATTAGATCTTTCATTTACACTTCAGATACCATCCCGTTTCCCCATTACCCCCCCCTTAGAAAACCCTTATCCCATGCCCCCTTTTCATTTTGCATTTATACATTTTTTTAAGAAATGTTAATCATAGGCTTTATAAGTTTGGTATTGTTCAATCAGAGGTGTAACCCACTACCCAACCTAGATATATCAACTATCTTTGACTGGTGGAGATACATGAACATCTGCTTCCCTGTCTCCCCCCTCTATCTCTCTTTCATCACCTAGCTTCTCCTCTCCTTCTTCTTCTCCTCTTCTTACTCCTTTTCTTCCTCTCAGTACTCCTCCCACCTTAGCTCCTCCTACACATCACCCTTCCTGTTAAAAGGAAACTTTTCTCTCAAAATACAATTAGAGCATAATTATGCCTATTTGTACCAGTGAGGTACAAGATAGTCCTAATACCCAGTCCATCCTTTTGTTGACTAACCAGCACCTCTGTCATCTATCCTAACTAAAACACTTAGTTCTGAACCTGGCTTTTTCCTTGGCTTTAGGATGAATGTCAGCTGATGACCATACACTCAGATCTTTTCTCTCAAAGTAAATAGCTATAAGTTTTCAACCCCATCAGAAATCCAGAATGACTGAGTTGACTATAATTGTGGGAAGCACAAAGCATAGCTTCTAAAACTTAGCCAATTTATAGAGACCTCTGAACACCTGGACACTCGCTCTACTTCAAAACGTTGGAGCATCTGTTCTTCTGCCTTCTGGCCCAGGATCATCTGACAGACCTTAGTGCTGCAGAATTATTAAGGGCTGATTACTCTGTCTAGGCAGATATAATCAGTCGACTATTCTGCAAGTGTGTCCTTTTCTGGACAGTAATTTGTCTGTAGAAGGAAAGTGGCAATTCTTGCCTAGTGGCTGTCTCACCACAACTGGAGTAACTCCAAGGATGCTCAATTTCTTCTTAGAATTTAACATAGGAAGCTGTCCGGAGCAGACAGGTCTCTAATGAAAATGAACATTAATACTGAAATGTTTGTCATGTCAATTCTAAGGATTTCTGATGTTTTGAAAACCAGCTATCCATGTAAGGTAATCTGGACTGTTGCCTGTTAACTCCACTCAGCTATTTCTAAATAAAACATAGAGAACACCCTTATAATAAACTCCAAGTCATGAATTTGCTATAGTCCCTTAACTCACAGGCTGACCATCTCAAATCAGTTAAAAAAGTTAAAGAAGGACTGGGTCTAAGCTTTGTATTCCTAAGTGTGTTATACTGGTACAATGCCTATGAGAGTAACAATATTCATCTCACTCTTATATCACTAAGAAGCTCATGCCAATGAAAACCTTAAAATTTGTAAACAAAGTAAATTGGTGCCATTTAAGAATTTATATCTTCATCTTGATATTAATTATACAGATTTCTACTAATAGGTTATGGCTATGCAATAAACCCTAGCTAATCCTCTCTATTCCGACAAAACCACTACTTTTCCCTAGGGAGACAGCCCAACATTTACCACCTTAGTCCCCATGCCCAGGGAATAGGGGCGCTGACTCATCATTAGCTTCTTCAAGCTGATTATGGGCGTTGAGATATTAGAAGAGGAGTGGGGGGGAGAGCAAGTTGACAATCCTCTGATGCTGTGTCTTCGCTGCCTCCAGATGGAATTCACGGACCTCAGAGGTTTGAGCAGGTCTGCCCAGCTTGCTTGTTGAGTAGATACACCAAGGCTGATCATTCTGCAATATACAATTCTCAAAACAAATTTTAGTATCAAGATAGTTTTTTTTTTTTTTTAAAGAGGGCTGACATTTTATTAAGAATGTTGGTTCTAACCGCTTTTCTATTTTTCCCCTCTTTTATTGGATATAATATTTACATTTCAAATTTTATCCCCTTACTATATTTCCCCCACCACCCAGGAACCCCTTATCCCATCCCCCCTCCTCCTGCCTCTATGAAGGTGTTTACCCACCTACCCCCAGCCTCCCTCCCCACCCTCAGATTCTTAATTTAAAAAAAAAAAAAAGAGCAAGACTGGAGTGAAACATTGTCTTTGGGACATGACAGGACATAGGCATTTAGAAACTCACAAAAGCATTGACTGTCTGCACAAGACCAAGGCAATAAACACTGCAGTGTGGAGAGAGATATTCCTAAGTGAAAAGATTTTTATCAATTGATGGGTTCTAAAGAAGTTATCGCAAAAAAATCAGTTTTATTTAAAGATGTGGATCCTAGTAGATCAACCATCTACAAGGGGATACCTCCCCTATGATCAGGAGGACATGGACAGGCAAAATTAGAGTTATTGGCTTATTAAAATAAAAAAAATTTAAAAAGAGTTCAAGAAGTTGTGAGACTGTATAAATTTGGATAGTATTAAGAAAAAGAGTTGTATTTGATTATGGTCCAAATGCATTGATTAAATTCTTCAAAGAATCAATAAAAGATTTTTAACTGAAAAAGCAAATATGAGGCTCTATCATTTCAATAACACTTTAATAATAATTAAAGTCAAAACAAATATTATTCTTAAAAAATTTAAAGAAAATAATATAAGAACATATACCACTTTAAATTGTGTATGACTTTTATAAGTTTGGTGTTAAAACTTGATAAGAATATTATGGAAAGAAAACTCAAAAACACATTGTGGGTTGGAGGGTGGGACATAAGAAGGAAAGGGAATAGAGGTGGGGAGAGGGAAATATGATTTAGTATTGGGTGAGTAAAAAGGACTGAAGCCCTGAGGTGCAGCAGAAAAAGTGGAAACAGGCAGCCTTGGAAGGTAAGATGTCGGGGACCCTCCAGAATGTACCAGAGACCTGGGAGGTGAGAGACTCTCAGGACTCAAATGGAGAGACCTTAGATGAAATGCCCTACAGTGGGGAGAGGAAACTTGTAGAGCCCACTTCCAGCAGGAAGACAGGGCATTAAGTGAGGGAGGGGGTTGCCATCCCAGTCAAAACTCTGACCCATAATATTCCTGTCTGAAAGAACTGCAGGGATGAAAATGGAGAGGAGCCTGAGGAAAAGAAGGTCCAGATATTGGCTCAAAGTGGGATCCAGCTCAGGGGGATGTCCCAAGGCCTGACACTATTACTGAGGCTATGAAGATCTCACAAAAGGAGACCTATAATGACATCTCTCTGAAAGAACCAACAAGTAGTTGACAGAGTTAGATATTTGCACCCAACCAATGGACAGAGGCTACTGTTCCCTGGAGTTGAATTAGAGAAAAGATGGAAGAAGCTGAGGAGGAGGGTGATTTTTCAGGAGGACCAGCAGTCTCAATTAACCTGGACCCTCAAGATCTCTCAGACACTGGAACACCAACTGATATAAGGTCCCCAGCACATATACAGCAGGGGACTGCCAGGTATGAGTTTAGTCAGAGAAGATGCACCTAACCCTCAAGAGATTAGAGGCCCAGGGAGTTTAGAGGTTTGCAGGGGTGGTGGGTGGGGGATGAAAACATCCTCGTGGAAACAGACCGTGGGGAGGTGGTATGAGATGAGGGTAGATCAGGAGGAGAATAAAATCTGGAGTTTAAAAATAAATAAATAAATAAATAAATAAATAAATAAATAAATATTATTTAAACACAAAAAGTATAAAGGGAGAACATATCATGTTCAAATGATACTAATGCTAAACACTTATCAATTAATTTTTAGTGTAGATATGTTAATTTTAAGAAAAATTATAAGATAGATAAAATAAATAGCCTTTGATAAATGCACGCAAACATTCAATTAAAACACAACATAACAGAAATTCTGAAGGTTTAGCAATCATGTAACACTGGAAGAGTTCACAAGGTAAGAAAATGGATGTGGAACTTATGATAAGAACCAAGCATGGGGCCCGGAGTATATTCCTCATCACCTGGTTATAACTACCCAAATGATTGCCTGTGTTTATAATTCCAGCACTAAAGAGATGGGACAGCACAATTCTCAAGAATCTGAGGGCAGTTGGTGTAGACATACAGGTGAGCTTCAGGCCTGTCTGGAAGTCCTGTCTGATAAGAGATGGATGGCTTTTCTATGGATTATATTCAACATAGCCCTCTAGATTTCAAACACCTATGCACAAACATGCATCCACATAATGATCACGGGCATGTACACACACACACAGACACACACACACACACACACATTAAAACAAGAGAAAAGAAATACAGATTGGGGTTGCTATAGAAACAAATATGGCAGAATCTTGGGTACCATTCAAAGGAAACACTATTCCTCAAATAGAATTTTGAATAGCAGGAGTAAGTAATTTGAAATTGCCCTGAAGATACTGTGCACAGAAATCTGGACTAGAATCAATGCTTGTTAGAGCTTAGGTGGATGTGAGGCTACTGCTGTTATAAATGGAAGGAGAAGAAACCTTGTTATGTGTTTTTCCTTTTTGATTTCTGTTAGTGTAAAGCAAAGTTATATTCTTGTTATCAACTTTATAGGATCAGGATATATGATGCATAATTGTGCTTTGCTTTTATTTTGCTAAGTTTTCCCATCAATATTTCACGGGAGATTTGATTGTCATTATCCTTTGTTATGATATTTGGCTGAATATTATTTTCTAATTTATGTACCTTAATTAACTAAATTGTTACTATTATTTTCAGGCATTTAAGTATAAATAATGATCACTTGTTTCTAAAATGGTAATTTTGAATGAATTGATTATAACTATTTCATCTTTGACTTTTCTTGTATTTTGTTTTGTTGAAATACAATCTCTTTTAGCATAAGCTGGCATGTGTTATACCCTTGAGGATGGCCTTGAACTCCTGATCCTCTTGTTCTACTTTCCCAAGTGCTGGGATTGTGAAATGGAATCCAAACACTTAGCTCATTTGTTTAGCCAAGGCTATCCTCAAACTTAAAATTCTGCTGCTTTATCTTCTTCTGCATTTTCTTGCCAATTTGTAAAGCCACTGGTGGAAGATTCTCCCAAACATTGTGCAGAAGCTTTAACCAAACAGGGTGGTAAATAGATAGATGCTGAAATGATTCACTAAGATTCTAGGGTTCATACAAACCAGTAGACAAAGCATCACATTGAAAACCAAATAAACAACATCGCACATAGTCACTTTCAGAAAATAGAACAATTAGAGATAAGCCCTTGTGGCTGAAGAAATGGCTCAGCAGTTAGGATCCTGCTGCTATTCCAGATGACCTGCACATGACAATAAATAAACCAGTCTATAAGTCCACTTCCTGGAAAATCCAATTCTGTCTTCTGGACTTATTGGGAACTTCTTTTACATAGTGCACAAATATGCATGTAAACAAAATATATCCAAAAATTAAAATAAATAAATCTTTTTTTTAAAAAAAGAGAGTGGTAAGCTTTCTCATAAAACAAAATGACAATGAATAAGGGTTTAAAAATAGTTTTTGGCCGGGCAGTGGTGGTGCACGCCTTTAATCCCAGCACTTGGGAGGCAGAGGCAGGTGGATTTCTGAATTCGAGGCCAACTTGGTCTACAGAGTAAGTTCAAGGACAGCCAGGGCTACACAGAGAAACCCTGTCTCAAAAAAACAAAAACAATAAGAAAAAATAGTTTTTGACATTTTAGTAGAATGTATATATGTAAATATATATATATATTCCACTAAAACATGTAACAAAAACATATAAAAAGATATATATATATATATATATATATATATATATATATATATATATGACATTGATGCTTTTATAAAATAGGTTACAAATTTTACACAGGGAGATAGAAAAACAAATAAATATGTAATAATATATTAATGCAAAAATGTAACTTTAAACATGGTGTGATTTAGTCAGGACTTAAACACCAAAAGTATTTAATACACATGAATTTTTGGGTAGAATTAGTATCTTTAAATCTTTATATTCTCTACCTCAAAATGGCACAATTATTTATGTAACACTGATTGAATTAGGCTGTGTATTTTAAGCACTTGTGAACTACAAAAGCAATATACAAATATAGAGTGTTTATAGAGGTGATTAGGTGTAAACTCAAATATGGTGATTTAAAAAAAACTTTGATGGGATAAAATCTCTTTATATGAGAGTCTAAAAGCACTGAAAAATGATGTAACTTTTTAGCATATGAGCAAATAACTCATTATGTGATTTTGAAAAATAATTTCAAGTACACTCCTCAAAAATGATAAGGGAAAATAAGTCATTTTTAAATATACTAAAATATTTCCCATTGGACACTTTGCAGAGGACTATTTAACTGAAGAATTATCATAATGCATTGTTTAGTGGTCAGTTCTCAATGCAAAGTAGCATTCCATGTCATAAGAAACACTAAAATAATTCAACCGTAGAACTGACATGACAGATTGGACAACCTTAAGTTAATTATGGGGTAAGAAAACAATGGGCCCTCACTGGAGGTGCACTGAATGGGAGCAATAGATGTCCAGATGCAGTTAAGATTGGAGAAATGAAGCCAGGATCCAAGTCCTGATTTATACTAACTGAACAAGGACAATTAATAGCATGGTTCTTGAATGTGGACAATGTATTCAGCTGATTAACAGAGGTGAAGCAACATGACCCAGGAAGTTTCTAACCTGAGAAGAATTTCTGCATGTTTCTGGTGCAGGTGGTCAGGTTCAATGACCAAAAAGATTGCACCTACCGACATGGGAACAGTCACCAAAGGATGAGAATCTCAGTGGAACAATCCCAGCGATTTAGATGCTCCCAGAAATTAACTGACTCAAAAGCATTGTTATTTCTAGAGCCTCCTAAAATGAATTCATCCTGGGAAAAATAAAATAGGAAAATAAAGGTTTGTTGGTTCAAGCTGGAACCAAACAAACAGCAACTGAATAAATGCATTCTATGGTACGAACAACCAGCAAATCAGAATTAATCAATATTGATCAGAATTAAATAAAACAATGCAATGACTATCGATCACAGCATCCAAGTTTCTCATGGGAAAGACAGAGTGTGTCTAAATACATTTAACACTTTAAGACATCATATGGCTTCAGTTATTTTTGTTATTTAAATTGATTACTATATAAATAGATGTAAGAAAATGTATGAGCCTTTTAAAACACTCCAAAAAGCTATAGTCTGTAGTTAATAATTATTAAAATGCTATACACTATAGTTTCTTTATTTAAATGCTTCTCATCATTAGCTTTTAGTCTTTAAACATGGACCTCTTTGTACTTAGTTATGCTCACCCCCCATTAGCTATTTCTTATCCCCAAGAATCCACCTTCTGTTTCTCGACATATATGATTCTATGTATGCACTTCAATCTTTGCTCTACATGTAATAGAAAATGTATGTGTCTTCTTCCCATTTCCCTCTTGTTTTCTCCTTTTTGGTTAGTCTCTGGTGTAGCTTAAATGTGAAACGTAACCCTTAAGAGAAAAGCATAATATGAAAGAACATAATGTCCTCTGCTTTGTTTTTTTTGATTATTTATTAGAGAAAATATATGTTTTACCATAGCCTATATGTAAGTCTAGAGATGTAAAACAATTAGCATATTTTAACAGTGCAGTGTTCTTTTAACATCTGTATTGGAAAATGCTAAGACCTCTAAAATGTTAAATTTCATTAGTTTATCCTTAAAAGTGGAAGAATTTTTTTAATTTAAGCACAAGATCTGTAAACATAAAGAGAAACAGTGTGTTCCATCTCCTTGAAAGAAATTAAAGTACTGTTTCAGCTCTGTGGATTAGTTAACACAAGTGGTAGCAAACTGTCAGAACTGCAGACTCATCCCAAAAACTGTGGAGAAGTAAACACACATGGCTGCATTAGTTTTTGTTGCCACATGAAGAGATCTGAAAAGAATTCTAATAACTGAGTAATGTTTAGCTGGCTCCCAAGAGAATTATATATGCTATACCCAATACCAGTAGACAAAAAAGGTACACATCCTTTAAGTTTAAAGTTAGGATATTAAAAAAAATATCAAGAAGGTGAATCTTAGGACTGGATGGCAAAGTTCTAAGAGCATTAAAATTCCATGGAAAGTGACAACACACACATGTGTGCACTGGTGGCTAAATTACAGTGGGAATCTTTTACTCAGCTATGTAAAATATGCTTTGCTTTTATAAAATATAAACTCTAACCATATCAAGACCTATTGAAAATAATGTTAATGTGTCTATCTCAAACTTCATTTTGTACTGTATGAATGGATGCTGACTTATCATACTTCATCAATACAATTCTGTCCTTTACCACATCTATTTCATACTTTCCTGTACCATAACTACACTTGCATGTCTCCTTACCTTATCTCTGTCTATTTGATGTTATATATGCCTCTCTCTTTCTCTGTGTGTCTCTGTCTGACACTTTGTCTCTATCTCTGTCTCTCTGTCTGTATGTATGTATGATTGTATGTATGTCTCCTCTCTATCCATCCCTCCTTCCTCTTCTCCCTCTCTACCTCTACTTCAGACTTATCATTCACATTGATAGTGATTTAAACATGCAATTATATATGTAGCCCTATATGCCAGATGTAATGAAATAATGTGATAGAGTGATAGCTACCTCGTATTACCCCTTGACAGTAAAACAGCATTTTAAAACTGTTATTCCATAACATTTATACCACATTAGGTTTGACATACAATGTACAGATTGCAGCATAGTGTTGTCATCACTCTGCCAATTCTTGTGCTGACAGTTTACTTTTTTAGTACAGTATCTATGTTGATACATTATGGAACTGAGATTCCTCAAGGTGGTTTCTGTATATTATTCCATTGTAAAAACTACCTGCTCTACACATGCCAATATGAACTGAGGTTTTCCAAGGTTATTGTTCACGTAGCTAAAACTGCTTTAATGATCTTATCATGCCTTCACTTTTAAATGTGTGAAATTCTTTCAAGAGAAATTGACTCTGAAAAGTGGCTTTACACATTACTCCTCCTCAGTCCTTAAAAGATGTTTCTATATTTGGTGCCTTCACCACAGTTGCAATCTTGATATATTCACATTTTCAAATCATGATTTACTAGCAGAGGAATTTTTATTTTAATCCAGCATTATAGACATTTTCAGAAGATGAAGGTAAGAAGATCTCTGAGTTCAAGTCCAGACTGGAGCAGAGCATGTTCAAAGTACAAAAAAGCTTAGGTCAAAACACGGTGGTACATGCCTTGAATCCCAGCACTCAGATGTCAGTTCTGTTCAGTCTGTCAAATTAGGTTCAGTCATTCTGCACAGGAGGCAGTGCAGTGGAATTGACTTTAGTTCCATTCAGTTCCTGCAGCTCAAGCAGTTGAAGCCAGAGCAAAAGGAGACAAAAGATGAGAAAAAATTTCCAGAGTTACTTAGAAACCAAGCAGAGCAATTCAGTGAGAAACTGAGAGAAGCCAAATTGAATCAGTTAGGTTGGAGAGGAGTTTGAGCCAAAATAGCTGAGTTGAACCAGACAGCCAGAGGTTAGGAAGAACTAGAAAAGGTGAGCTTATCCAGCTGCAGGCATCAGAGATGACAATTACATCAGGCAAATGAAAGATATTTTTACATTAACTAAAATTTATTTTCGTATGTTATTGTTTATATGGGCAATTTAAGCATGTTTCTGAAAATTTAATGACTTTTATTAACCCTTTTTGTGCATTGGCACTTTATTTTTGTCTACAATTTTTTACTTAACTCTACTTAATTTCTTTGTAGAAGATATGCTTGAGCTTCCTATAAATTTTTATTATATATTAGAATGAACTCTCTTATATAGTGTACAAGTACGCTACTTTCTAGACTATGAATTGTGTGGCTATAATTATAAATTAATATTAACTTTTGGTTTAATGATTAAATTGATTAATTTCTAAAACACTCGTTAAGTGGGGGTAGATTTTTTTCTTATTTTATAATATTTATCACTCTTGAAATCATATAATACTATGCTAGATGGTTTTCAAAGTTTTAAAAATTTATCATTGAAACAAAAATATGTGTTCCTTGAAAGTGCTCCTATGGATCCCTAAAATTATATTTTATTTCATGTAAAAAACAATCATTAAGAACAACCACTGTATTTACCAAATCTCCCTATTGATGTTTGTCCTATAAGCTTTTTAGGAAAGTGGTTTTATTTTCCTACTATTTCATTTGATTTCTTCATGGGTGTACGTGTGCTTATTTATCGTTAACCATCATGAAGACCTAAACCTAAAGAATTACAACACATTTTTACTTTGAGAAATACAATGTTCACTATTTAGCTGTCAATTTTTACCTATTTGCCATTTAATAACCCTGTAAAATTACAGGAAAAATAATTATTTTGTAAATTTTGATTATTAACCAAGCTTCAATTAATTTGACAGAGTTGGTTAATTTAATGTCAAATATCTCTATTTCTAAATGAAGTAGGTTTTCCATTTGTTCCCATCATTCTTTTATTTAATAACAACTCATGAACCAGCATTGTGGACACAGCTATTATACCATCACTCAGAAGGCAAAGGATGTATCTACATAAGCATGAGTTTAGCATTCTCTACACAGCAAGTTTCAGACCAGTAAGAACTGTATATTGGGGTGTTTAAAACCAAAACTAAAACAGTAACGAAAACAAAATGCCTATATGCTGTTATGGTTCATGAATATAAGTGTTTTAACTGTATTTAAATTAATTACATATTTATTATAATAATTATAATATATTAGATACAAATATATTCAAAAATAATTTAACTTTCATTTGAATAAACATCCTCCATTTGTCATTAATACTAAAATTCAGTTACACTATATTAGTCTTAGGTTTTGGAATTGTCAGTCTTCATCACCCAATTATTCTAATTCTCATATCATAGCATTTTCTTGTAAGTTGGGTCTACATTTTTGATGCCCAATAAAATTACATTATTTTATATGAAAATAAATATATATTATCCTCTAAACAGTTGAATCAATAAAAGGAAATAATGTTCTACTATACTGAAATATAGGAATATCTAATACTAAAATGATCAACTTAGTCTCAAAGAAATATCTATTTAGAGATAAGTATGTACATATCACACACACACACAGTTTCACTGAGATGTTCTATGCAGTCATTTATTAGATGAAAAAGGTTATTCTTACGTGTCACCCATTTCTTTGATTTATTTTCTGCACTGATAAGGACTCTCAGTATCATTTTACTATGTGCTATTATTTAAGGTTAGACAAGTTGTTTCTATATTAAACATGTTGATTTTACATTAATCATACAGTTATGAAAAATATATATTTTCTGCATTTATAATTTCTGCATGTATTCACATAGCAGTATGATATTGATGATGCTTGAATTTTATTATTAGACATTCTTTTTTAAAATATTTTATTGGATATTTTATTTACATTTCAGATGTCATCCTCTTTCCCCATTTCCCCTCCCAAGAAAACCTCTATCACATCTCCTCTTCTCCTTTTTGTTTTTATGTAATTTTTTAATGTTAATCAAAGGCTTTATATGTTTGGTAATGCTCAATAACAAGATGCCCATACAGTCAGAAGTGAAACCCGATACCCAATCTAGATATATCAACTATCTTTGACTGGTAGAGACATGTGAATATCTGCCTCCATGTCCCCCTCCCCATCTCATTTGTCACCTAGCTCTTCCTCTCCATCTCCTCCTCCTCTCCTTACTCCTCCTCTTCCTCTCCTTACTCCTCCCACCTTAGCTCCTCCTACATATCACCCTTTCTGTTAAAATAAAACTTTTCTCTTAAAATACAATTAGAGCATAACCATACCAATTTCTGTCAGTAAGGTACAAGATAGCCCTAATACCCAGTCCATAATTTTGTTGACTAACCAGAACTTCTGTCATCCCTCCTAACTAAAAGACTTAGTTCTGAACCTGGCTTTAGAATGAATGTCATTTAGTTCTTCGCTTTAGAATGAATGTCAGCTGAAAACCATTCACTCAAATCTTTTCTCTCAAGGTAAATAGGCAGGATTGGCTATGAGACTGTAAGACTTTAACCCCGTCAGAAATCCAGAATGACTGAGTTAACTGAAATTATGGAAAGCACAAAGCATAGCTTCTAAAACATAGCCAATTTATAGAGACTGCTGAACACCTGGACAGGCCCTACACTACAAAACATTGGAGCATCCAATCTTCAGCCTTCTGGCCCAGGATTATCTGACAGACCTAGTGATGCAGAATTATTAAGGGCTGATTACTCTGTCTTGGCAGATATAATCAGTCGACTATTTTGCAAGTGTGTCCTTTTCTGGACAATGATTTGTCTGTAGATAAAAAGAGGTAATTCTTGCCTACTGGCTGTCTCACCACAACTGGAGTAACTCCAAAGATGCTCAAATTTTTCTTGGAATCCAAGACAGGAAGCTGTCAGGAACAGACAGGTCTCTAATCAAAATGAACATTAATACAGAAATGTTTGTAACATCAATTCTGTGGACTTCTGAGGTTTTGAAAACCAAGTATCCATGTAAGGCAATATGAACTGCTGTCTGTTAACTCCTCTCAGACATTTGTAAATAAAATATAGAAAACATCCTAACAATAAACTCAGAGCCATGAATTTTCTATAGGCCCTTAACTCACAGGCTGACTATCTCAAATCAGTTAGAAAAGTTACAGAAGGACTGGGTCTAAGCCTTGTATTCCTAAATGTGTTATATAGGCATTGTGCCTATGAGAGTAACAATATTAATCTCACTTTTATATTAATAAGAATCTCATACCAATGAAAACCTTATATTTGAAATTAAAGTAAATTTTGTATTATTTAAGAAATTATAATTTCATCTTAATAACAATTATTCTTATTTCTACCAATAGGTTATGGCTATGCAATAAATCCTAGCTAATCCTCCATGTTCCAACAAAACCACTACTTTTCCCTAGAAAGACAGCCCGATATTAACGATCTCAGTCCCCAAGCCCAGGGAATAGGGGAGCTGACTCTTCATTAACTTCTTCAAGCTGATTATGGGCATTGAGATATTAAATGAGGGGCAGGGGGAAGGGTAAATTGATAAGCCTCTGATGATGTGTCTTCACTGAATCCAGCTGGAATTCCAGGACATCAGAAGTCCGAGCAGGTCTGCTCAGCTTGCTTGATGAGTAGATACACCAAGGTTGTGTATTCTGCAATATACAATAATAAGATACTGCCAAGGCTAGAGCTCCTAGAAGTCCTGCTTCCTCTTGGTTCTGTGAGATTGGGGGCCATTATTAAACATTCTAAAACTAAACTGCCAGGTTATTCTTTTAATGACAGCAGGTAGCTGTAGTCTGTTATCTTTCAACGGGGAATTTTTAAATTACTAATGATGCAGTCAAACTTCATGGTTTTTCATTATTTGTGTTTTTGTACTCACAATTACATTGTTGTAATTAATGTTACTTTATTATTTATATAATATGTTGCAGATTTAAATGCATGATGTAATGCCTATTTTGAGTTAGAAATCTGCAAGTAAATATGCCTTATGCGGGCTAGATACTGTCACCTTGACAAAAACCTGGATATATCTGAGATAAGGAATGAAAACTGAAAAAAAATTAGTTTCACTTTTGTTCTGATTTTCTTTTATTTAGTTTGTCACATTTCAATAAACATATCTCCTATCACTTTTATTATCCCCTTTACAGTGGCCAGTACACCCATGCGTTTTTCAAACTCATTCTTCTTCTGCTAATGGAGTTTTCAATTTTCTATTTATTCATCATCATCATCCTCATCATCATCATCATTATTCTTTACACTCTAGTCTTTATTCCCCTCCTGGTCCATCTTCTGACAGTTCCACATCCCATTCATCTTCCCCATCTCCAAGAGGATGCTCCTCCATAACCAACCCTACCAGACCTCCCCCTCTCTGGTGCCTCATATCTCTCAAGGGTTAGGTGCACCTTCTCTCACTCAGGCTAGACCAAACAGTCCTCTGTTGTATATGTGTTGGGAACCTCAGTTCAGTTAGTGTTTGCTGCCTGGTTGGTGGTTCAGTGTGAGGCTAGACCAAGCAGTCTTCTGCTGTATATGTGTTTGGTATCTCAGATCAGCTAGTGTTTGCTGCTTGGTTAGTGGCTCAGTGTCGAAGAGATACTGGAAGTTTAGGTGAGCTGAGACTGCTGGTCTTCCTATAGGGTCTTTCTCCTCTTCAGTTTCTTCCCGATTTTCCCCAATTCAACAACAGGCATCCCCAGATTCTGCCTATTAGTTGGGTATAAGTACAAGTACAAGTACAAGTATAAAAGTGTAAGTATAAGACAGTATTGCATCAGGCTCTTTATTTTTTATTTTTTAATTTATTATTATTATTTTGGTTTTATACCATTCTAATTATATACGAGTATTAAGGACAGTTCTAGGTTAAGAAACTTGCAATACAATAGATGGAAATAGTCAAGGAACAAGCAAGAAAATAAATACAAATAGTCAGAACAAGCAAGGCATTAAACACAGTTCTATAAACACTCCCGTGATTCCTGTTTCTAAGGGCTTATCAGGATGACCAAAATATTTGAGCTAACTTCCTTGTCCTAACCCAAAGTCATTTTCATGTCTGAAGCCCACTTCTTTGTTCTAGCCTAAGATTTCGATTCCTGCCTGAAATTACTTCTTTGTTCTAACCTAAGATTTAGATTCCTACCAGAAATTATTTCTTCTAACCTAATGTCAGATGCCTGTTGGAAGCCCATTTCCTTGTCCTTGTCCAAAGTCAGATTCCTGCTAAGCTGCCCCAAAAGCTCTCCAAATATCCTTTTTTTTAAAAAAAATTTTATAAACAAGACTGAGCCTGTCTTAGGTGGTTTTGACAAGAATGCCTTCCTTACCCATTGAGGAATGTGCATTATCATAAGCAATTTACTTCTGTCTTAGGTTGGTAAGACTCTGTGCATAATCTTACCCATTCTTGGCTTGCCAGCCTGTTAAATTAATAACTCTTTTTCGGGGTCCATATTCAGTTTCAAGCCATATACTTTGGCTGGCAATATGTTGATGTTGTTAAAGACAAGCTTTAACACAATGGGCAGGAATAAAAGTATTCCCAGGACAAAAGGGACTATATATAGCTAATGGTCTACAATTACTTGAAACTGTTCCTTTTTTACATACTACTAATTCTCAAATTTTGCAATTACTTATGCAAAGGCAACTCAATTTAAGAGAACATACTATTCCTTAACTTTACAGGACATTCAAGAGCTCATACTGGATTGCTTGGACTCCTTAGGGCAATGTAAGAACAGATTTGTATACCAGGCAGATTATAGGCCTTACACAGGAACAGTTAGCCAAACAATCTCATGCTTTACATCATCAAAATAGTAATAGCTTGAGACAACAATTTGGTATTTCTAGAAAATGTGCATGTCAAATTGTAAAGACTTGACCTGAGTGTCCTCAGTTTCTACCTGTACCACATAATGGTGTTAATCCTTGAGGACTCACACCTAATCAATGATACCAAATGGATGTTACTCTTATTTCTAATTTTGGACAATTAAAATATGTACTTGTGACTATTGTTACCCACTCACGCTATCTGGTTGTAACTGCTTTAACAGGAGAAGCAACAAAATATATAGTTAGTTTTTGCCTACATTGTTTTTCTATGCTGGCTCTTCCAAATCATATTAAAACAGATAATGGAACTGGCTATGGAAGTCAAGCATTTAAGACTTTTTGTCAACAATTTAATATTACCCATATTACTGTGATTCCTTATATTCCTCAAGGACAAGGTATTGTGAAACATGCTCATGAAACTTTAAAACAATATCTTCATAAAATAAAAAAGGGGGTGTATATTCCCATATACCACAAATTTATTTAAATAAGCTCTTCTTATTTTAAATTTTCAAAAGTTTGCCAAGAAACATAATGCTGAGTGTCCATGACACTCTACAACTAGGCATACTTATGCCTAGGTCAAAAGGATGGATCCACTTACTGGAATATGGCATGATCCCGATCAGGTATCTAATATGGGGAAGAAGGCATGTTTGTGTTTGTTTCTGCAGGATGCAGAAGGAGCATGGGTGGCTGCCACAGAGATTGGTGAGACATGCTGATGCTGGGACAAAGAACAATGTTGACCTGTGAGCTTGCTGAGTACTCTGACAAAGTTGACTGGAAAGCTGTATTAGACATATGTTCCTGACCTACCTTTGCTCACGTATACCCCTGATGAGACAAACTGCCTTGCTTAAAGTTTTTAGACCGTGTGAGACAGAGAATCAAAAGAGAAGTTATGATTCTTTTATTATTCTTAAATGTGACCAGGTATTCAGACTCAATCATGAACTAGTCTAGAAATCAATCCAATATTAGAAATATCAGTCTTCATTTCTAAGAAGTGTTAGTGCATGTGTTAATTTTTTAAATTGTCCTGTTAAAATTACTTTTGTCTCTTCTACAGTATTTAGTGTAAGCTGTATTGATTTTACGCTTTCTGTGTTAGTGAGTTGAAATCTGGCATGTCTGTTATGGGGGTCTATCACCAAGACTTCGTTTTATTTTCCTGAGTATTACACAACCCTGGTATTCTGAAAAGAACTTGCAAATACTAGAAGAAGTGAGTCAGGATTTAAGCAGAAACAAGAGGGTAGTGGGCTTGATTATTGCAGGTATAACAGCTTTAATTACATTGATTGTTAGCACCACTGCTTCTGCAATTGCTTTGACACACAAAGTTAAGACAGCTACTTTTGTTAATCATTTAGTAAAACAAAGTTCTAATGTATTAACTATACAAGAAGATTTAGATAGGCATTTGGAACAAGGGATTGATGCTCTTTATCCTATCCAAATTATTGGACGTTCAGAGTTTAAGAGTAGGGAGCCATCTCTAGTGTCATGTCAAATACCAATTGATTTGTGTTACTTGTAAAATTTACAATGATAGACATTATAATTAGGAAAAAGTGTAAAGGCACTTGCAGGGTATTTGGCATAATTCTAACACCTCTCTGAATGTTTTAACTTTGCATAGTCAGATTATGAATTTAAAGAATGCTGTTTCACTGAATTTTGATACTGCAGATATTGTTGATAAAAATTCCCTATGGCCTGAGGCCAGTATTTCCATTTTGGTCAAGCTTAAAGAATGGCATATATTGCTTGATCATGTACCTGTCTCTTTCAGCTGCTTTTTTGGCCTCTAAGAGGGCAGCCATGCTAGCCTCCTGTTTGTAAGCATACCAGAGTAAGCATACTAATAGTGTCAGACCTTGGACCTTCCCCTTGAGTTGGTTACCAATTTGGGTGGTCATGGACCACTTTTCCTTCAATCTTCTCCATTTTTGTTTCTTGCAGTTCATTTAGACAGAAACAATTCTGGGTAAGAAATTTTTACTGGGAGATGGCAACCCCATCCCTCTACTTGAGGCCCTGTCTTTCTACTGGAGTTGGGCTCTATAAGTTCCCACTCCACATTGTTGGGCATTTCATCTAAAGTCCCTCCCTTTGAGTACTGAGAGTATTTCACCTCCCAGGTCTCTAGTACATTCTACAGGGTTCCCTCACCTTCTAACCCCACCAAGGTTACCTGTTTCTATTCTTTCAGAATGCACTTAGGGCTTCACTCTTGCCCCCCCCCAATACCTGATCATGTTCCCCTTCACCTCCCTGTCCCCTCTACCACACAGGTTCCTTGCTCATTCTTCACCTCTTCCCTACTGTGATTGTTTCTTTCTCCCTTTCAAGTGGTATTGAGGAATCCTTACTTGTGCCCTTGGGCTTGTTAACCTTCTTGAGTTCTGTTGATTGTATCCTGGATATTCTGTCATTTTCTTTTAAAATATGTCTTATTTTCTTTCAAAAAATTTAAACATGTCAAAGTATTATATCATTGAAACTTGATATAGCAAGTCACTTGTTATGAGTGCATCTCTATAGAACTCATCTGTCCTCTGTCCCCTGATAATATGTGTGCCTAGCATCAGCTTCTAAACAAGCACCATTTCAGGGAACATCAATATAGCAATAATTCTGTTGAGATTGGACTGCTGCTATTAGAGTAGGTGTCCCTCAAAGTGGGAAGAGACTATGCTGGGAGCACATCATTGATTATGATACGAGTCCCTCTCTGAAGCTATAGCTTTATCCCTAGAAGAATGTGACTTCCCCTGAACCTCTTTAGGAAAGCCATGGTAAATGGTTGGCTTAACAGTTAAAGGGGGGTTGATAAGTAACTAAATTTTGAATTAATGGGAAATAAGTATATTCAGAGTCCAAACACTCAGGTAGCTATGGCAAGTAGATTGTCAATAGTTTGAGACCAGACTATGAGTAGGGTATTTTGTTCCAGGACAGACTCGGCTACAGTATAAAACACTATTCCAGAAAACACAGAGAAGGGATGGGTGAGAAAAAAGAAGGAAGAGGGGGTGTAAGAGAAGGAGAAAGAGGAGGAGGAGGAAGAGGTGAAGGAAGAGTAGGAGGAGGAGGAATTATTATGATTGAGTCAGAATTAGTATTTTCTTGAGCCTGACTGGACTCTCATCTCTGAACACCAGGTAAACAGATCTCACTTGTGACATTTTCTGTTCATGAATGCAAATTCCCTTTTTAAATTGGGTCAAGAAATGTGTTTGTTGTTATTGTTTTGTTTACATCTGTCATTGTTAGAGGCTTTTATAGCTTCTAAATCTGGCAATATGACACCAGAGATTTGATTGTTAATAATAAAATTAAAATAAACAAGACAACAGAGGGAAATATTTTCTCAAGTTACTTCTATCTGATTAATGTATAAGGCCAGTTTCAGGCCTGAAGTCTGTGGGTCAATGTGAGTTAGTTGCATATTCATGATTTTAAAAGCCACAAAGCATAACAAAAAATTTGTTTGACTTTGTAATTAAAATTCTGTAATTAATAATTAATGTTCTTCATTTCTGGGTGCTTTACCAAGAAATTAAATCCTGGATTAATCTTGCTGCCAGTTCTATCTCACAGAATACTGGAGGGAAAATTATGGAGAAATTTAAGATATGCATCCAATAATTTCTTCTTACTAATATCCTACTCCATTCTTTCATTTAGTTCTGGGTTTTTACATCTAAAATTAGATATGTGTGCTTTCTATTTTGTTTTAATATATCTGAACAAACTCAATGCAATGAAAGACAACTGGTGACCAGGATTTTTTAGTTATTTTTTCATACATAAATGATTCATAATTGAGGAAATCTGGGCTACATTTTTAAGACAAAGTACTAGGCCAGCAGCAGCATCTGTCCTCCCTGACTGTCTCCCTCTTTGCTGTTGGCACCAGATAGCTTGTTCTCTTTTGTCTGTGATCCCCACCATTAAAGTGATGAAACTGAGCCACAGCCATTCCCACCCACTTCACAGATATGAGCTCACTGTGGAAAAGGAGACAGGCAGTAAGTACCTGACCTAGAAGAAAACAGCCATCTTCTGTGGCAGGCCAGCAAGGCTTTTTGAAGGTGATGTCTAATATAATCAGCTTTTTAAAGAACACAATAATGAGTTGATTAACTATACACCACAAACAAAAATCATCTGTTAAAGAGTTTTCAAAAGAAAATCAATGATTAATAATGAAGTATTCATTTTAAAAATGACTCACAATAAGTATGATATCCTATATCAAAAGAAATTCTGTGTTAATAGCTTTATACTTTAATAGTATAAGGGTGAAGACTTCCAGGATTTTGAATATTTTTCAGAAGGAGTCTTTGGTGAGTTGAATGTGCTGCTTACTTGCCTTGTTGTAAGCATAGAAAGCGTTATGGTCTAAGACTGGAAATCATTTGACTGACTCCTTTGAAGGGTGTTAGTTTTCTTTGCAATTTCCTTTTGTTCAAGTTTTGTTGAGATTTTGACAAAGTGTAAGCTAACTTTAAGATCAAGCTACCATAGAGATTCAATTGAGCAACTTAAGGAACTTATTTACATACAAGGAATAAGCAATTTTGCACAAAAATTCTCAAAAATACTATCTCAATCTTCTATGGACCACTGCTCTTGGAAAAAGAAATAATGAAGAGAAATTGCACCTTAAAATGAAAATTTTGTTTTTTCCAACTGTGCCATTTTGGAATCTTCCTGGTGGACTGTCAGGAGCAATCCTGGTCTTGGTGACTCTATGAAGTTAAGCCATATCAGTACAACCTTAGGATAATGAAAGGGTTGTTTTCTATTTGAAGACATAAGATATTCTCATGCAATGGCCATCAAAATGTTTGGCAATAGGGTAGATTTCTATAAGAGATTAATGGAGTTAAAAGTGAAGTGGAGAATTCAGCACCCCTCAGTAAAATGTTGTAAAGCTTTTTCTCCTCTTTTGAACACAAAAGGACTCAGTTCCCCCTTGTCTTATTCTCTCTTTTAAACTTCAATAGGTATTTCATTAACTGAAAAACTGCTGTCATATCCATCATCCACTAAGACACTAACTCCCAGTACAGCCCAATACTCTGCAATTACAGCAAGCAGGTTACAGTTTCCACCTGTATTTGTATTTTTTGTCTGTGAATTCATATTATCTATAAATTCTCTAAGAATACTAAAAACATTAGAGTGGGAGAGAGCAAGTACATTTCTCTTTTTGTCAGTTTCTAGGACACTAAGTATTTTTCAAATTTATTTTTATGAAATAAAATTCTTTCTTATGAAAAATTCTTTTATGAAAAGAAACCCCTCTCCTTTCTGTTCACTCATATACTCCCATCCCATAGAATAGTCTGTGGCCGACTCCTAGCTGGCCAACATGCTGAGAATAAGGGACTGTTTAATATTCTGCCTCAAATAAGGCATCTATGCTACTTCATCCAAGTCGCAGGAATATGATGGAAGAAAGGGTAAGTGGTATATAAGAGATGGAGAAGAAACTGGAGTGTTGGGGACAATGACTCCAGGCCTGAAGCTACTATTACACTTTTGAAACTTTAGATGCCATAATTAGCTACACCAGACCTGCATACTATTTGGCCTGCCCTTTCACATAGATTGAAAAGGATCTCATGAAGCCCTGGACCTCCATGACTTATAAGCAGTTAAACAGAAAGAGAGGGGGGGAGGGAGATATTTCTTCAATGGTACAGCCACTGTTCGATTATCTGTTCTACAAATACCCCTCCCTCCTACCCCTGTAATCAACTCCAACTCAGTTGTTTGTTCATTACAAGCACAATTTAAAAACACTAAAGTAGAAAAAAAAGTAGATACAAAGAGAATATCATAAGAAGAAAAAAATATCATAAATAGTAACAAACAAGAGAAAATAATACATATATATGTGCATGTATGTACATAATATATAGGTATATTAAAATGTTATATTAATCACATCATGCAAATTAATATAGAACCAAAGAAAAACCCAAGGAAAAAAGAATGTTCTCTGTCACAGTATTTCCCTCATGATAGTCATATCTAGTTTAAAAACATACCTTGAAGACACAGATATATTCTACAAATTGTCCCTGCAAAATACATCACTTATGTTTAAGTCATTATTATCAACAGATATATGTTGGCCGTTTCTATTTCTATTTGTTGGAACAAGGGCATGCTTTTTAAAGACTACTTAATCAATATTATATGCATTTATATATATATATATATATATATATATATATATATATGTGTGTGTGTGTGTGTGTGTGTGTGTGTGTGTATGTGTGTGTGTGTATGTATATATGTATGTATGTATATATGTATGTATAATGAACCAAACTGAAAAGGCTAAGTACATCCTTAATAAAGAAAGCAATTCCATGGATATGATAACATTTCATAGCTTGGTGGTCAATATGTTAGAAGTTAATCCTGCTCATGTTAGGCATTAGTTCTCATGGCTCAAGACGGAAGTATTTGCTGTTCTATATTTAGAACCTTCAATTATTCTTACATACAGAATTTATTTAAAATTATATTAGATGCATAATTATGTGATTCACCGTGATATTAGAATTTAAATGAGAAAAATATGGGATTTGAATTAAGCTACAAATATTGACCTAAATATCTTCCCCTTCTTGACTACTCCCAAAACATTTAAATATGACTAACTAAACATGTAATTATTTATTTTTATAACATTATTTTTAAATCCAGCTATATATACATATATATGCTTATAGTCATATGAAATTATAGATGGCTATCCGAATTATTTGTTTCTAAAATAGCCTTCTGGGAGTGAGGACAAATATAGTCCCACATTAACCAAATATTTTTTCCCAACACAAATGAAAACCTAGGACAGATATTGCTTAAAAACCTATGGGGATTTAAATACACATGATACCTCAACTACTGACTGAAGCCAGTCTTACATTCACATGTAATCAAGATTATAGTCAGTATTCTACAGAGAATCATTTTGGCATAATTTGGTAATATGTAACTCTTTGTCTCCATGCTTTTAGAAATTATAATTCAAATATACATACTCAACCTCAGTAGACAGGCATAGCTGTCATTCAGAGTGATGGAGCTGTTGTAAGTTGGTGGATATATTATGACCTTACTCTAATATCCAATCAGGAAAACATTTATCTTCTCCAATGCATGTTTCTTTATATTGCATTGTAAGTATTTCTCAGAATCCTAACTCCCTGACTTTTAATATTCTTGTGAGTTATAAAACTGTATTTCTGAAGAATACAATAATTACCTGAGGTAGTCATGCTTATGGGTATTAGGAGTTCCAACTAGAAAGCAGATTTTCTTTTCTTCTAAGTCTAATCCTTTTCTCAGTGTCTACATTCAGAAAACAATACATACTTTTGTTTAAAGGCAATTATCTCCTTATTTTAAAAAATAGTGTTCTTGTAACCAATTTTCCCAGTACTTACTATTTTCTTGTGCTCTTTTAGTTTAGAAAAACACTTTTTTCCTCTTTTCTTTTTTTATGTTTATTTAGTTTTAATTTTAATTTTTTATTGGATATTTTATTTACATTTCAGATGTTATCTCCTTACCCAATTTCTCCCTCCCCCCACCCAGGAACCCCCTACCGCATCCCCCCTTCTCCTGCTTCTATGGGGATGTGCCCCCACCTAAATCCTCACTCCCACTTCCCCACCCAAGAATTCCCCCACACTCAGCGTCCAGCCTTCTTGGGACCAAGGATCTCCTCTCCCACCTATGCCCTACAAGGTCATCCTTCCCTACATATACAACTGGAAATATGGGTCCCTCCCTAAGTGCTTCCAGGCTGGTGGTTTAGCCCCTGGAAGCTCTGATTGGTTGATTTTGTTGCTCTCCTCATGGGGCTGCAAATCCTTTCAACTTCTTCAGTCTTCTCTCTAACTCCTCCATAGTAAAGTTATGTTTTACACTGCTAAGAATATTTTTTAATACCAAATCAATCTCAGAGTATGAAGAGATGCTTATATTCATATACATGAATTGTTATATGTCTATCTTCATTTGAAAGATTGTTCATCTGTATTTATGATTTTTGCTCTATCAAGATGTATATATTCATTTGATAGAAACAGTGATCATGGGAGTGTTCATGGAACTTTATTGCCTTGCTTGTTCTTTGACTATTTGCATGTATTATATTGCTAGGTCCTCAACCTAGAACTGACCTTAATACTTGCATATAATTAAAATGGTCTAAAAGCAAAAAGGAGGAGGGGGGATGGGATAAGAAGTTTCTAGGGAAGCCAGGGCTGTGGTGGCACAGGCCTTTAATCCTTTAATCCCAGCACTTGGGAGGCAGAGATAGGCAGATTTCTGATTTTGAGGCCAGTCTGGTCTACCGAGTGAGTTCCAGGACAACCAAGGCTATACAGAGAAACCCTGTCTCAAAAAGCCAAAAAAAAAAAAAAAAAAGAAGTTTCTAGGGAAGGGAAATGGGGAAAGGCGATGACATCTGAAATGTAAATAAAGAAAATATCCAATAAAAAAAGAGAAAATATGAGCAACACAAATTGAACAACTTTCTTCCTCTTCTTCTTCTTCTTCTTCTTCTTCTTCTTCTTCTTCTTCTTCTTCTTCTTCTTCTTCTTCTTCTTCTTCTTATTCTTCTTATTCTTATTCTTATTCTTTCTCTTCTTCTTCATCTTCCTCCTCCTTCTCTTCCTCCTCCTCCTCTTAGTCCTCCTTCTCTTCGTCTTTCTCTCCCTCCTCCTCTTGTTCCTTCTCCACTCTCCTTCTCCCCTCTTACTCCTCTTCATCCTCCTCCTTTTTCATTTTGGAGAGGGCAGGCCTGGGAGGACTGAGAAATAAGTGTGATCTAGGTTCATATTGTGAAATTCCCAAATAATCAAAAAAATATTATGAAAAGAGAAAAAAAGATGCATTTAAAATGTGCCATCTAAGGTTTGTTATTACCTTTTTTCTTTTTTTATTCAATATTTTATTTATTTACATTTCAGATGTTATCTCCTTTCCCCATTCCCTCCCTCCTCCTCCTTTTTTAATATGCCATTTAAATTACATGCAAGTATTAAGGTTTGTTCTAGGCTGAGGAACTAGCAATACAATAGATGCAAATAGTCAAGGAACAAGCAAGACAATAAACTAAATTCCATGAACACTCCTGTGATCACTGTTTTTAAGGGCTTTATCAGGATGACCAGAATATCTGAGCCTACTTCTCCCAAAGTCATTTTTATGCCTGAAACCTATTTCTTTGTTCCAGCTTAAGATTTAGATTTCTGCCTAAAATTACTTCTTTGTTCTACCCTAGGATTTAGATTCCTGCCTGAAATTTCTTCTTTATTCCACCCTAATGTCAGATTCCTGCCTGTCATCCATTTCCTTGTCCTTGGCCAATGCCAGATTCCTTCCAAGCAGCTTCCAAAGCTCTCCACATCTCCTCCTTTTTTATTGCATAAACAAGACTGAGCCTGTCTTATGTGGTTCTGACAAGAATGCCTTCCTTGGAATATGCATTATCGAAAGCAATGCATTTCTGTCGTAGGTCGCACAAAGAATGCACAGAGAAGGCTCTGTGCAGAATCTTACCCATCCTTTGCTTGCCAGCCTGTTAAATTAATAACTCTGTCTCAGGGTCCATTTTCAGTTTTAAGTCATGTACTTTGGCTGCCAACATGTTGATGTTGTTAGAGACAAGATTTAACGTGATGGGCAGGAATAAAAGTATTTCCAGGACAAAAATGGGCTATCACGATCAAACTATATATGCCATTTTTGAGGTTTGACCAAAATGGAAATACTGACCTCAAGCCACGGATAATTTTATCAGCATTATCTGCAGAATCATAGCTTAGCAAAGCAGCATTTTTTAAAACAGGATTCAGCCTTCTGCTGCCTATAAGAAACATAACTTAACATCAACGACATACATCATATCACAGTAAGAAGCACTTGGACCCAAGAAACAAGCCTGTGTAGCTATTTTAATATCTGTTAAAATAGATATTAAACCAAAATTTTAAAAAGAGGCAGAGAAGGATACAATATAGCTATCAACGAAATATCAAACAAAATTATTTTGCAGTTCTAAACATGTGTGCAACAACCATAAGGAGTACCCAAGTTCCTAAAATAAACAATACTACAGTTAAAAATCTCATACTGATTCTCACACAGTGGTTGTGGGTGACATCCATAACCAATACTCAGTAATATACAGGTCATTCAGACAATATCTAAATAGAGAAATGCTGGAGCTAACTGACATTAAAACCAAATAGACCTTACAGAACATTTCAATCAAACACAAAAAAGTACACATTCATCTCAGCACTTTATGGAACTTCCTCTGAAATTGACAAAGTAAGTGGACACAAAGAAATCTTAACAAGTACAAAAAATTAAAATAATAACCTAAATCCTGTCTGACCACCACAAATTAAAGTTGGTTATCAACAACAGACATTTACAAACATGTAAACGTTAATAAAATTTGGTCAAGAGAGAAATTAACAACTTTTCAGAATTGAATGAAAATCAAAATGCAATTTATACAAATTTGTATAACACAATGAAAATAGTTCCATGAGCAACAATTTACTACATGAAAAAAATTGGAGAAATATCACTTAAGAAACAATAACACACTTGAAAACTCTAGAAAAAGATGAAGAAGAAGTTGAAGAGGAGAAAGAGGAGGAGAACGAAAATGAGGAGGAGGAGGAAGAGATGAAGGCATCCAAAAGAAGTAAATGAAAAGACATAATTAGATGCAAGTCCAAAATCAATAAAATAGGAACAAAAAAACAATACAAAGAATCAATTAATCAAAGAATTGATTTGAGAAAATCAGTAAGGATAATAAAAAACTGAAAATGAAATAAAAGATAGAGAAAAGATACATATTAACAAAAATGAAGATGAAAGTAAGCTATAATAACAGACAAAGAAGAAATCTAGAGAATCATAGGAACTTACTTTAAAAATTTGTATCACAAAAATTGAAAATGTTATAGAAATGGTAATTTTCTCAATATATACAATTTATCAAATCAAATAAAAATCACATAAGCAAATAAAACATACCTATAACCTGTAGTGAAATAGAGGTAGTAATTACAAATCTCCCAACAAAATAAAAGCCCAGGAGCAGATAATCAATTCAAATTTCAAAAACTTAATGCCAGTACCCTTCATGTGAGTCCACAAAGTAGACAAAACAAGGAACATTACCCAGTTCTATTTATTTTACAAGGCTACAGTTACTCTGATACCTAAAACACATAAATATTCAACAAAGTAGAACCAAAATTAATATCCCTTATGAACATAGATACAAAAATTCTCAATAAAATTCTTCAAAACTAAATCCAAGGACCTATCAAAAAGCTCATCCAACATTATTAATTATGTTTCTTTCCAGCGATGCAATGATGTTTGATCACACATAAGTTAAACATAATTTAGCATTTAAAGAGACTGAAAGACAAAAACCACATGACCACCTCATAAGATCCAAAAAAGCCCCTTGACAAAATCTATTAAGCACTTCATAGTAAAATTTCTCAAGAGATTAAGGATACAAGATTAGGGATACAAGGTAAGGGATGTATTGTGGCATACCTCAGTGTAATAAAGGCATTTTCCAACAATCTACAGCCAATATCAACCTAAACAGAGAGAAAATCATTTTCACTAAAATCAGGAACATGACAAGGTTGCCTACTCTCCATATTTATTCACTATAGTACTTGAAGTCCTAGCTGGAGTATCTTAGTTAAGACTTCTATTGCTGCAATGAAACACCACGTCCAAAGGCAAGTTGGGGTGGACAGTTTATTTGGCTTACATTTCCATAACACCATTCATCGTGGAATAAAGTTAGGACAATAATTTTAATAAGAGAGGAACCAGGAGGCACCGGCTGATGGAGAGACCATGGAGAAGTGCTGCTTACTGATTTGTTTCCCATTGCTTGCTCTGCCTTCTCTCTTATAGAAACCAGGACCATCAGCCTAGGTACCATTAAATGGCCTGACACTGTCTGGAGGAATGGGAATCAAAGATTCAGTAGCCCAGAGACCTAAAGTAAGGTTATTCTGTTTTACTCTTAGTCTGGAACCTAGCAGAGACTTTATGCAGAGTAACTGGAGTAGATGCAACAACAGTCAAATATTTGCTTGGTAGATCCAGGGGAAGAGATTAAGGAAGGACTATAGGAGCCAGAGAAGTCAAAACACCTCAAGAAAAAACACAGAATCAACTAACCAGGACTTATAAGTTCTCACAGAAAATAAACGAATTATTAGGGTGTCTGCATGGGTCTGACTTAAGCCCTCTCAATATATGCTATCAGTGTGTGGCTTGGTCTTCTTGTGAAACTCCTAACATTGGGAGCAAAGGCTATCTCTGACTCCTCTGCCTGCTTTTGGGACCTTTTCTTCCTACTGGCTTGCCTCATCCATTCTTAATATGAGGGGAAGTGCCTAGTCTTATTGCAACTTGCTGTGCTATGTTTGGTTGAGATCTTTGGTAGTCCTCTAGTTTTTTGAAAGGAAATGGAGGGAGAGTGAATCTGAGAAACAGGAGATGTGGGAAGAACCTAGTAGAAGAGGAGGGAAGGGAAACTGCAGTTAAGATGTAATTTGCTTGAGGAGAATAAATTTTTTAAAAAGAAAACATGCTACAGGTGTGGTGAGCAGATCTAGAGTTAACTTTGGCCCGTTGGCTCCAGCATCCAGGCTTACCTGCAGCCTGATCTTTTAGAAGCAATTTTTTTAGTTTAGATTTCTTCTTCTCTGATGACTATAAGCCCATGTCAATTTGATGTAAAACTATCTAGCACGAGCTGGAAGAGAACTGAATAAGATCAAGGACATACAAATAGGGAGAAAGGAAGCAAAGGCATCTTTATTTGAAGATTATATAGTAATATACATAAGTGACCCTAAAATTTCCACCAGGAAAATAGTACAGAGATAAACACATTCAGCAAGTTAGCTAGCTATAAAAAGTCCACAAATATCAGTAGACCTCCTACAGACAAATGGCAAACAGTCTGAGAAAGAAATCATAGAAATGCCTGTCACAATATCCTTAAAAAGGATAAAATGCTTTGGGGCAACTCTAACCAAGCAAGTTAAATACATATAAAATAAAGTTTTCAGAACACTGAAAAAGAAATTGAAGATATCAGAGGACAGAATGGTCTCTAATGCTCATGAATAGGTAGAATTAACATAGTAAAAATGCCTACCCTACCAAAAGCAGTCTAACAGATTTAGTATAGTCCCCACCAAAATTCAAACACAATTTTATCCAGATCATGAAAGGACAATTTTCAGATTCATATGGAAACACAATCCAGAATAACCAAATCATTCTTATTATCCTGAATAATATAAAATTCCTGGAGGTATGACTATCCCCAATTTGAAATTGTACTACATATATATTGTACCTAAACTATCATGATCATGGCACAAAAACAGACATGGTGATCAATGCAATCAACCTGAAGATGTAGACAAAAGTCCAGAAATGGCTACATGTAGAAGAATTAAAATAGATCCATACATATCACCCTGTACAAAGATCAACTTCAAATTGTTAAATGACATCAACATAAAATGTAGATACACTAAACCTGATAGAATAGAAATTAAATAATAGCCTTGAAGTTATTGAAACAGGAAATGACAGTCTAAACAGAATACTATTAATACAGGCACTAAGATGAACAATTATTAAGCAGGATATCACAAAACTGAGAAGCTTCTGTAAGGCAAAGAACACCATTGGTAAGACAATACCTTAGGGTACAGCATGAAAAAAGTTGTTATTCTTGTTTTTGGTTTTTTCCCCAACTATATATCTGTAGAGGACTAATATCTAAAATATATAACTAGTTCAAGAAAATAGATATAAAAAAACCAAATAACCCAATTTTAAAATGGGGTACACATCTAAAGAGTGAATTCTCAAAAAAAAAAAAAAAAAAAAAGCACAAATGGCTGAAAAACCATTAAAGACATGTTCAACATCCTTAGTCATAAGGAAAAAACAAATCAAGACTACAATGAACTTCATCTTACACCAGTCAGAATGGCCAAGATGAATAAAACAAGTAAAAACCCATACTGGAGAGGATGCAGAGAAAGAGGAAAGCTCCTCCATCCTTCTGTCTTTGGTGGGAGTACAGGCTTGCAGAGTTACTATGTAAATCAGTGTAGTGCTTCCTCAGCAACTTGAGGGTTGATCTAACTCTAGATTCTGCTAATTCTCTCTTGGGCATATGTAGTCAAAGGACTCTGCCTTCTACTACAGTACTTGCTCAACCATGTTTATTGCTGTTTTATTCTTAATAGAAGAAGTTGGAAACAGCCTAGACTCCATCCATGAATGAATAAATTTTTAAAATGTGGTACATTTACACAATTGGATATTAATCAGATGTTTTAAAAAACTAAAGTTGCAGGTAAATAGATGGATCTAGATAAAAATCCCTTTGAATGAATGAGGTAACCCAGAACCAAGAGACAAAATGCTATGAATTAACTTATACATGATGGCCACAGTGATGATCTATCACACCCTTGTTCCACTGTTCTATTTTTACTTACAACCAAGCAATAATTTTTGTTCTTTGAAAATTGGAAAGACACCAAAGAGCTGTTTACTGACTTCTTTATGTGTGAAGAAGAGATTAAGTATTGAAATAAAGTGTCATTGTTTTAATTTACAGAAGAGATTATTTAGACAAATAGAAGAAATATATTTAGATGCTTGAAGTACAGTGTTCAGGAAATAATTACTACACTAACAACTTCATTAAAAATAAAAATGAGCTCATTTAATTGAATTACTTGTAATTGCTAATCAATTAAAAACACTTCCAGAAAGGTTATGGCATTCTTGGATTTCAAGTTAAATAACTCTCAGGGGACAGAAATCTCATTAACAGGTCCATATTTAAAAATAAAATAAATCAAGATCTAGAAGAGTAAAGATTCAGAGATTTTTTTTCAGGGCATGGTGAAATAAAATATTATAAGGGGAATAGATCTTCTCTACAAACAGTGAGAGGATTATTGCAGTGCTTAACTTTGGAGTTTAGTTTGTATTCAAATCATGTGCAGCAATGTAGTATAATTCCTAGTAAAAATGTTACTTAAATTTTCCTCAGTGGATTTTTTTTTCTGTGCAAGTCAGTCACCAAAGAACGTCTTCACTTTAAGTGTTCTTCAATAAATTTGTGCCTACATGTGTGCATGCGGGTATGTGTGTGCTATGTTGTGTTATATTGTGTCATATGAGTTGTGTTTATGCATAGATTTAAATATGCTCACTAGTGTATAGGTTTCTGAAGTATCTTAATATTTCCTATTCCACAGTTTATTCAATTAGTGAATCTTGAAAAATTAATTAAAGACTCTGTCTCACTCTTTTCTGGTCTATAAAATGAGATAATGCTCAATAGTTCTCAGAGAATTAAGCATTTGTTATATTATGTGCAAAGTCCCTAAAACAGTGAATGGAATTAATAATGTCCACTAAACTTCAGAGGATGTTGCTATTGTACTAATAAGGAGAAAGAGGCTCGCTCCCATCATTGCACACTTTGCACTCTCTACTTGAACATTTCCCTTTGTTTTATGTGCAGAATAATCTATCCTCAAAGGATCCAAGTTCAATTCATAATGTCATTATTATTATTACATATACATCTCTATAATGTGACTGCAACCTCTAGTGAAACTATGTAATTGCTCACAGCTCTGGTATGAAACTATCATGAACACCCTACTGAGTTGTTTTGTTTGTTCATTTCTTTGTTTCCTTTTCTGTACCTACTTTCTCATGAGAAGTTATATCTAGAAGTTCCCCGAACACAAATACAAACACACACATGCATAAACACACACACTCACAAACATACATACACACACAGTTACACACAAACACACATATACACACAGTCACACACAATGCACTCACACACAAACACACAAACACACAAACACACAAACACACATGAACCCACAATCACACACACACCATTTTTTTTCTTTTGCCTCTTTCTCAGTAAGGCTTACTCTCTTTAGAATCATTACCTCTAGATGCATGTGAAAAATGGCAGCTAACTGAAAGGTCAATACTTTGTCTGGACAGAAAAGAATCAGCAGTCAACATAGATTTGGATACTTAGCTTCATGCCATCAATGATTGATTCTCTGACTCTTAGAGATCATGTGAGAAAAATATAAAATGTCTCACTACCATTTCCCAGGCAACCTCTGTATTATGATTATAAAAGAGGCAGGATAGGGACAGATGAGAGAGAAGGACATAAGCAGGAGATACAAGACAGAGACAAATAAAGACACTGAGACAAAGATATAATTTACTATACAATAAATATACAAAAGCAGTGTATGCAAATTCATATTAATGTATCAATTAAAATGAGAAAAATAATTTGATTATTTTAATTTTTGGCTTTCTGGGTAGAGCTTTGGCACCAAGTATGTATGTATATATGTATGTATGTATGTATATACATATATGTATATATATAAATATATCAGAACTTGAATCCTTAGAGGATTCTGCATATAAACCATGTGTGTGTGCAGTAAATATATATATATATATATATATATATATATATATATATATATATATATATATTTCTTTGCATAGTACCTAAGTACAAGACTTACAAAGCTTGCATTAGATGATTCCTACAGTTGGAAACAACTTTCCTTACTATAAGTAGATTACATGATTGTATAGGTAGTAAAGTACTTCAGGCATGTATGCCTTCTACAAAATCCTTATTGTGTTAATCAATCTATATTATAAAACCAAATTTTAGCTTGCTAGAACAGCATTATTTTAAGCATCAGTTATACATAGAATCATTCTAACATGCAAAGGGCTCAGAATCTCTGTACTGAGAATTGACCGATTGAAAACAATGCAAAGTACCCTGTTATTCGCTAATAGCCACCAATCATTTATATTTTACATGTTACGTTATGGCAAACTAATATGCTTTTTTTTTCTTTTCAGCCAATAGCATTCAAAAAAAAGTTCTTAAACTTCTAAATTTGATTTATGGCTTAAGATTTGTAAAAAAGACAATTTGAAGAGTATTATCACATTCAACCACATGTCTCAGTCCTCAGGAACTAATATTTATGTATATGTGCATATTTATGATAAATTTATTACAAAGGAGTGTAAATAAGAGGGTGATTAAACTCAAAGGGACAAAAAATGAAGCTTGATGTAAAATTAGACCTGAGGTAAGATAAGCTCTGAGGCCAGACTGTAAATATATATACAGACTGTATAATATATATATAGATTATTTGGAGCTATTTCCCAAGTTAAAAATAATGCTGTGTTTGCATAGAATTATGCAAAATTTACTTTTTCCCAAAAGTTGATTTGGAACTCTTATTTGGAACTTTGTAGTGAATGATAAAATACAGCATCACTAAATATAATGTGATTTAAAAACAAAACAACTTTTGGCAGGGCAAAACAGATTCAGGCTAACCAATACATAAAATATTTTGAAATTATTCATTATTTTGTAACATTAGGTTATTTCTAAATATGTTATTTTTTATATGGAAGTGGAATGCATTTAGCAATACACTAATGGAACATTGTTCCAAATTAACTGTTCACAAGCATCCACCAAAAACTCTGTATATAAATGTTGCTTAGGATATTTTATATATGCAGAGACAAGGTAAAAATAGCTTAGAGGTTTTCTGTATAACTAATGGTTTCTCCTCTCATCATCATCATCATTTATTAGAGAATATTATTAACTTAACTTTTCATTCTCCCTTAGTTATTTCCTCACATTTTGTTTGTGGTCTAGGACATGACTTACTACATCACAACCAATCACCTTCCACATCTTGGGCTTCTCCCTTCATAATGATAAACTATTGATTTTCATTGCCTCTGGTGATTTTGACAACTCTGCTAGAATCACTAGTATTTTATAGAATTTCTGTCTGATTATATCTGTCTGATGTTTTCCTCATGATTAGAATAAGTTTATGTCTTGAGAGGATGATCACAGAGGTTAAAATCAACTTAGTATTGTGTCATGCTACGGTCACAAACATTCACCAGTAGCCCTCAGTGCTAAAGTCTTGCTATTAGTTTCTTCCACTGCTAAGTTATACCTTCCTTTTTTTCTCATTACAATTCTTGAAACAAGCAAGTCATGTTAAAATATTTAAAGGAGTAAGCATAGCTGAATATTAGAAAATTGAGAAACAGATAATGTATTTAATTCCAAGATATTTTCTCAAGTGGTATAAAAGAAAGTACAGTTATAGAACATATTAAAGCTAGAATTGTTGAGTAATTACTAACCTTGTTTGGCTTCTAAAGTTATTACACCTAAGGCCTTACAATTCATAAACATATAATTTCCCTATTAAGGTTCTCATCTTGCCAAATTTTTTACACAGTATCTTTGTATGTAATATTTATTCTTAGAATTTGTTCTCATGGCATAGCAGAAATTGAGAGACTGTCCAACCATTGACTGGTCCAGCTTGAGATCCATGCAATGAGAAGGAGCCCATCCCTGATACCATTAATGATATTTTGTTATACTTGCGTAAAAGAGTCTAGGATAACCATCATCAGAGAGGCCACACTCAGCAACAAATGGAAATACATACAAAGAAACATGAACAATCATTAGGTGGAGATTGGAAAATCCTATGGAAGTGGAAGAAAGAAGGATTAAAAGAACCAGTGAGGTCAAGGGCACGACAAGAAAACCTACAGCCATAGTGGCTCACAGAGACTGAACCACCAACACCCTGAGAGCATACATGGGACTAGAGTAGGCCCATATCTAACAGTTGTGTAGTTGTTCTTCATATCTACACATATCTAACAGTTGTGTAGTTGTTCTTCATGTGGGACTCAAAACAGTGGAAGCAAAGGCTGTCTCTGACTATTTTGCCTGCCTTTGGGATGCTTTCCCTAATTGGGCTGCCTAGTCTCCTCAATGGGATCAGATGTTTCTAGTCTTACTGTGATCTGAACTTAACTCTACTACAGTGCACTACACTGCACCTAAGTAGCCTCTCTTTCCTGTCCTAGTGAGAGTTCAGTATATCCTATCTCTGACTCATTCTGTCAAATCTCTCTTTGATTTGTCACTTTCGAACATGACTTCTTCCTTCTACAAACTTTACTTTCATTGTTTGGGTATAATATGTATACTAAGGGCATGTCTGTATTCTACACAGAATTAAAGATGTGTACTGAAGATTAGTCATATAAACCTAGCGTGTCTTTGGATGTGATGCCTTGCCAGAACAGCCATGTTGAAGGATTAAAATTCCTCTAGATCTTCCTACTTTTGTGCTTAAGATAAAATTTGTAATTATAAGGGAAGCATTTATTAATCCCATAAACATAACAGTCTCTCTATTTTTATAAAGAACTGTATGATACAGGTTGATGCATTAATCCTTCATAATTGCAGTTCTGATCAACTTCCTTCAGCAAATGTGCATTAGAGCACCAAGGTTTTTCAATCTGCCAGTCTGATGAACAATCTGTCATTTTTCATACTGTTTGTTGAGCTGTACCCGTTATCCATGCAAGAAGTGGGGGGTTAACATTTTAATGTGTCATCTGTTCTGCTGTCTTTCTGAAACTCTCCCTTCCATTAGACATGCTTTTCATGTGGAAGCTTCTCTTAGATTGGATTTTTATCAATTTTGATGGAACCCATTGTCTTTCATCACCTGTGGAAATATAGACAAAACCTCTTCCCCAATGTAACATATTCCTTGACTTCCATTCTTATGTTAAAACATCTTTAAAGAATACAAGTTGATCTAATTTAAAAGTTTTTTTTTCTAGAATCCAGTATCTTTCCTTTAATCTTACTCCTCTTTTCTGTATATTAAGGTACAATTATATATCTTAATTTATGAATCCACACATAATCTAGACACTTAGACATTCTCATTCAGTGCCAAGCTCCACGTCAGCTACCCAGGATTCTCACCCATTTAAATACAGAAAGAATCAAGCTATATTGCAAAAGATGTCAATATACGGTATCTCCAATAGCTAATTTAATTTTCTCTAGTTGATCTGTAGGTTACTGACAGGAAAACCTGTTTAGTGTTGTTTGTTGTCAGGGTACTACCTAACTTTAGAGACTTTTCCACTGTCTCCTAGGAATTTCCCCATTGGTAAGGGATTACTTGCATATCTCTTGCTAATCTCCATTCATTAGTTCAATTACTATCCTTACCACACTATCAACAAATCCTAGAAGGCTGAGGTCTTATAGAGAAAACTGTAGGAGTACCATGCCTACAATGCCTTTTCAAATGACCAGTCTACCACAGTCGAAACAATGGGCATTTTGATATCTAGGATTCTGGGCTGTTGCTTCTCCAATTACATAGTCATTAGGGTCAATATCAGCAGTAATTCTAATCCATTTATCCATGGGTACTGATTGAAGTTTTAAAGGTCTAAGAACTTTTTTACACTCTGCATTTTTATTTTTGAATGCTTAAGTTTTAATTAATGTTCATCTTATCTCTGGATCTGATACTGTTCTATTTATAGCAGGCATTAATCTATGTAAGAAGTCAGTAAAAGTCTCCTGGGCTTTGCATAATATTTGTGAATAATATAGTTTGATCCTCCTGACCACAGCCTCTTAAAAGTACTATAGTACATTGTATAATAATAGAGACATCAAACTGCATCTGCTGTTGAAATCAGAAAATTATCCCTCACCTAACCATTGGTCTTTCACAATATTAAGACCTTTAGACCTATTGTGATTTTCATAATTTCAGTTTTATCTCACCACCCTGTCAGCCATTGTAAGTTTCTAGGATATAGTTGACGCTAAATATTTCCAGGCTTGGGTCATAACCCTGGTAGCCCAGATATTTAACATCTGTTATCACATAGGGTGAGCTCATTATATAAGTTTGTTGTTGTTTTGATTTTGGGTTTGGTTTTGGTTTTGGTTTGGTTTGGTTTGCAATTTTAGGACATAATGATCTTGATTTAATTATATCAGAACAAATAAGGTTTCAGCAAACATAAGGTCAGATTCATCGATCTGACATCCTGGTCCTCAGACAAGGAGGGAAGTTACAGCAATAGATACATCTCAGACTCTCAGAATCTCACTTGGGCCCTAATTGTGCTTAATCATATTGGGTTTCCTTCCCATCTTCAGCATCTATTTCTATTTCATCTTCAGGACATACTGCATCTTCATTTCATGAATGAGAGCTGTTCTTGTGCTGCCTATTCATCCCAGGGCTCAGTACTGCAGGCCTTCTGATGACTTTTCCTTTTCTTTATTTTTAATGATTATCAGTATTTTATAGGTTTTTTTTTCTATTTACATTTCAAATGTTATCCGCCTCCCTGGTTTCCTTTCTACCACAAACCTCTCTCTCCCACCCTCTCCCCTCTACTTCTTGAAGGGTGGTCCCCCACCAACCTACACACTCCTGCCTCATTGCCTTAGCATTCTCCTACCCTGGGGCATCAAGCCTTCACAAGACCAAGGGCTTTTCTTCCCACTGATGCCAGATAAAGCCATCCTCTGGTACATATTTAGCTGGAGCCATGGGTCCCTCCATGTGTGCTCTTTAGTTGGTGCTTTATTCTCTGGGAGCTCTTGAGTGTCTATTTGATTGATATTATTGTTCTTTCTATGGAGTTTCAAACTTCTTCAGCTCCTTTAATGTTTCCCCTAACTCCTCCATTGGGATCCCTATACTCAGACTGATGGTTAGCTACAAGTATCTGTGAGGCTCTGGGAGTATCTCTCAGGAAACAGTTATATCAGGCTCCTGTCAGAAAACACTTCTTGGCATCAGCAATAGTGACTGGGTTTGGTGGCTGCATATGGGATGGATTCCCAGATGGGGCAGTCCCTGGATGGCCTTTCCTTCAGTCTCTGCTTCACTTTTGTTCCTGTATTTCTTTTAGACAAGAGCAATTCTGGGTTAAAATTTTTAAGAAGGGAGGGTGGCCCCATCCCTCAACCGGGGGCCATGCCTAACCTCTGGATTTGATCTCTACAGGTTCTCTCTCCTCTTTGTTGGTTACTTCAGATGATGTCATCCCCATTGGTTCTTGGGAGTCTCATGCTTCCCTGGCATCTGGGACCTTCTGTTGGCTTCTCCCAGTTCCCAATCCCCCATTGCTACACACCTCTGTTCAATTTCCTGCTCTCTGTACATCTCCCCAGTCTCGTCCCACACCTGATCTTGCTCCCCCTCTTTATCCTCTTCCCTTCCTCTCTTCCTCCCAAATCCCTCTCACCCTCTACCTCTTGTGATTATTTTCTTCCCCTTTATATGTAGGACCGACTCATCTACAGTTTGGTTTGCCATATTTTTAAACTTTATTTTTGAGTACATACTATATGTGTCCTTTGGTGACTGGATAACCTCATTCAAGATGATATTTTCTAGTTCCATCTACTTTCCTGCAAATTTCTTCAAGTCATTGTTTTTAACAGCTGAGTAGTACTTCATTGTGTAAATGTACCACATTTTCTGTATGCATTCCTCTGTTGATGAGCCTCTGGGTTGTTTCCAGCTTCCAGCTATTATAAATAAGGCTGCTATGAACATCGGCGAACATATGTCCTTGATATATGTTGGAGAATTTTTTGGGTATATGCCCAGGAGTAGTATAGCTGGGTTCTCAGGTCAAAATACTATGTCAAATTTTTTGAGGAACCACCAGACTGATTTCCAAAGTGGTTGTACCAGCTTGCAATCTCACCAACAATGGAGGAGTGTATCTTTTTCTCCATATTCTTGCCAGAATCTGCTGTCACTTGAGTTTTTGATCTTAGTGATTCTGATTGGTTTGGGGTGGAATCTCAGGGTTGTTTTGAATTGCACTTCCCAAACGACTAAAGGTGTTGAACATTTCTTTAGGTGCTTCTCAGCCATTCGGTATTCCTCAGTTGATAATTCTTTGTTAGCTCTGTGTCCCATTTTTAATAGAGTTATTTGGTTCTCTGGAGTCTATTTTTTTTTTTTTTCGAGTTCTTTGTATATATTGGATATTAGCCCTCTATCAGATATAGGGTTGTAAAGATCTTTTCTCAATGTGTTGGTTGCCATTTTGTCTTATTGACATTGTCCTTTGCCTTACAAAAGCTTTACAATTTTATGAGGTCCCATGTGTCAATTCTTGATCTTAGAGGATAAGCCAATTGTGTTCTGTTCAGGAAATTTACCCCTGTGCCCATGTGCTCAAGGCTCTTTTCCAATTTCTCTTCTAATAAATTCAGTGTTTCTGGTTTTATGTGGCGGTCTTTGATCCACTAGGACATTAGCTTTGTACAGGAGATAAAAATGGTTCATATATCTAGGTTGGGTATTGGGTTACACTTCTGATTGAGCATTACCAAACTTATAAAGCCTTTTATTAACATTTAAAAAAAATTGTATAAAAGCAAAAAGGAAAAGGGGGCATGGGATAGGGGTTTTCTAGGAAGGGGAAATGGGGAAAGGGGATGGCATCTGAAATGTAAATAAAATATAAAATAATAAAAAAAGAATGATTCATTTTGCTTTCTTTTACATGTAGGCCACCACTTAAACCAGCACCATTTGGTAAAAATACTATCTTTTTCCACTGGCTGATTTTAGATTCTCTGTCAAAGATCAAGTGACCATAGGTGAATGGGTTCATTTCTGTGTCTTCATTTTTATTCCATTGATCCACTTGTCTGTCTCTGTACCAATAACTTGCAGGTATTTTTTTCTTTTTATCACTATTGCTCTGTAATAGAACTTGGATGGTGATTTCACCAGAAGTTCTCTTATTGTTGAGAATAATTTTTGCTATCCTGTGTTTTTTGTTGTTCCAAATGAATTTGAGAATTATTCTTTCTATATCTGTGAGGAATTGGATTGGATTTTTTTTATAGGGATTGCACTGAATCTGTAGATTGCTTTTAGTAGGATGTCTATTTTTACTATATTAATCCTGCAGATCAATAATCATGGGAGATCGTTCCATCTTCTGAAGTCTTCAAATTCTTTCTTTAGAAACTTGAAGTTCTTGTCATACAGATCGTCCACTTGCTTGGTTAGAGTCACATCAAGATATTTTATATTATTTGTGACTGTTGTAAAAAGTGTCCTTCCCTAATTTCTTTGTTGGCCCATTTATCCTTAGCATAGAGAAAGGCTACTGATTTGAGTTACTTTGATGACCAGTCACTTTTCTGAAGTTGTTTAGTAGCTGAAGGAGTTCTCTGGTGGAATATTTAGGGTCACTTAAGTGATAGCTTTTTCAAGTAACATTTCTATCCCCTTAACTACTGCTCTTGCTCTCAAGAGATTTTAAATGGAGTTTTCCATTTTTAATGCCAGAGGACTCTATATATTAAAATTGTCTTGGAGTGACTGTGATTCACTGTCTTAGGTTTTTTTGTCATTCCTTGCTCTTGGCTTGAGCAAGGGTCCTGCTATTTTGTAGTCTCTGGAGTCTCTGGGTGTCCAGAAACTTGAAAAACTGATGCTTCCTATGGTAACAGATGACAGGCTAATTTCTCCTTTGAGGCTTTCTGTGGGATGTCTCCTGTTTTCTGCAAGTTTTTGTCAGATTTCCTCTGCTTTCAGCAACATAGATAGGCTTTATTCTTCTCTTCCAATCATATTGGGTGCCAGATATAAAAGTAACTTTCATTTGCCAGATGAAATTGTCATCTTGGATGCTTGCTTCCAAAGAACCTTGCTTTTTCTAGTTCTTTTTGAACTCTGGCTAGCTAGATCAACTCAGCTGTTGTTGCTCAAATTTCCTCCTCAAGCTGACTTATTCAAACTGGCTTCTCTCAGCTTCTGAGTATATTGCTGTGCTAGGCCTCAAACTAACTGGCAATTAGTTCTAGTCTTCTGCCTCTTATTCTCTGGCTTCAACTGCATTTGCACAAAGTGACTGACTTCTACTGAACTGAATTCTATTCACTGTACTGCACTGTACTTTAGTACCTTCTCTTTCCTTTCCTTATGAGATCTAGGTATATCCTATCTCTTAGTCATTCTGCCAAATCTTTCTCTGATTTGTTACATTGTCAGTCATTGGTCACTTTTAAACATGGTTGCTTCCTTCTCAAACTAAATTTACCTCCATTTTGGAGAATTAAAGGTGTGTACTAAGGGTGTGTCTGTATTCTAGCCAAAGGGATTAAAGGTATATATCAGAAGGTACACCCATATGCGATCCCTTGCTAGAGCTACCACGTTTCTGTAATATGTTCCTCTATATTAGTGCAATTTGATATACAATGGCTGGATGATATCCATGGGAGTCTTCCCCTTTTCTGAAGTGAAATGTAGGAGTAGTGATGGGGGAGGGGAGGTATGGTAAAGATGGGGAGGAGAGAAGTGAGAGAAAACTTCAGTCTGAAGTCAGGATGTAAAATAAATAAGTAAATAAATAAATAAATAAATAAATGTAACTATAATTCTCTCTACAACTTGAATTTCTCTAATGTCCTTGTATGCAATTTTGCTTAGGATTTATAGAACTATAAATTTTTTACCTTGCCCAATATGTTTCTTGTTATTTAGAATTTATTTCTATGCTTTGTGCTTTGATTTGATTATGCAGTTTGACTGTAAGATACAGTTTTCTCTCATCACTTTTCTTTATATTTTATCATATAAATGTTATTAAATTAAACTCTTATAATTATTTCAATGTTTATATTATTTGTGTTCAGTTCCCTTCTGAGTCAGGATAAGCAAGTATTCACTTTATATAATGTGGTCATTGTATTTCCATATTAGATGTGTCAGCTCTCCCTCCAGTGCTTAATTTTCAGCTTGGATACTTGCTTCTGATGGTTCTTTTTCTCTTCTCTTCTCTTCTCTTCTCTTCTCTTCTCTTCTCTTCTCTTCTCTCCTCTCCTCTCCTCTCCTCTCCTCTCCTCTCCTCTCCTCTCCTCTCCTCTTCTCTTCTCTTCTCTTCTTTACTTCCTTTTGCTTTCTTCAATATCTTTTTAAATAATTTTATTTATGGGTACTATTGTTGAGAACCGCACTAATCCCTGTTCGGGCACCAAAAAAATGTCGGGGCCAAGCAAAATGTTGAGGCCCCGGCTGCCCCACGTTTGGCGGCCACTGTATCCCAGTCCAAGCTGCCAATCCAGTCCGTGGTGGTCGGGGTTCAGCAAGAGGGAGGGTGAGGGCGGACTCGAAGAATGCAGACCAGACAGAGTGTGTTTCAATCCTGTTTATTCTTCAGTCTCTTCCTCTCTCCAAGTCCCAAGTCCTAAGTTTCTAGTCCCTCCTTCCTAGTCCCTAGTGCCTCCAAGTTCCAAGTTACTTCTTCCAAGTTCTCTTTCAAGTGCCTCTACCTAATGCCTAATTCCTACTCTAAGTTGTACTCCAAGTTGTACTCTCTGAAGTATCTCCTAAAAGTGTCTGATTCTCTACCGTCTGCCTCTGCCTTTTATATGTCTCATTTCTAAGCCATGCCTTTTGGTCACACCTATAATCATGCCCTTAGGTCTTGTCTCTAAATCTGATCTCTAGGTCACTCTTAAGTCACACACCTTTAATCTCACACACCTTTAATCTCACACACCCAAGGTATCTAAACCAAGATTATCAGAGTGTACTCAGCTGTTGTAGGCTATTATAATCTAAGTCTCATGTCAGGGTATATGACTCAAGATGGCTGCAAAGCTGATAGCCGCTTTCTGCTAAAGTCAGCCCCCAATATACTATATTTGCATCATTTCTAATCCTGCCTGAGCTGTATCCAATATATTCTGTGGCCCTCCATCTCTCTCAAATTCATAGCCCATCTATGGTTACATGGGTTTAGAATTGGCCATTTGAAACTGAGTGACCTACCAGGTAAATTTCTATAGAGAATAGTGACTCTTCTGCTCTCAGAAGATTGCTTGGATTCTTCATCTATATGGAAACAGTGCTTGTGGCATTTCCCCCATCTATGTTGGTATATCAACTGATACATTGTTTTGGCCACCATACTGTTGATACCTCATAGGTGCAGGATCCCGTCTTGTCTAGATGAGACTATCTAGCAGCAGACATCTACCCCTACTGCCCCTCTTGAACAATGTTCCCTGAGCCATAGGTGGAGGAGTTGAGTTGTAGTTGCACCAATTGAAGTTAGGCATCCCTCAATCACTTTTGTAGTTTCGTGGATCTTTTCTGTAGCGTCTACTCACTGCAAACAAACAGAACAAAACAAAACAAACAAACAAACCAACCAACCAACCAAACAAACAAACAAATAAGCTTATGTGATGAGAAGTTAGTTACACTTTAAAGTATGGATAGCATGTATACTGTGCAACCTATGTTGACTTCCTTTGCTCTTAAAAATGTGTTACCCTTATTTTTTACCATTTATATGTTGTATATTTATCCTATTTTATTATGATTCAATACTTAATTATTTTCTTTTAGCCACATGCTTGCAAACTCAGATTGTGCCAGGTAAAGGTGGTAGCTCTGGAGTCCTGGTTTCTAGAAGTTGGCTGAAGTTTGCTTTGATTTCTGTAATAATGCTAAGGGCTTACACTCCATGTCCTCAACCCTTGCTAAAGAATGCTTGTAAATTTTTAATAAATTGTAATTTAATAAAAGAATCAACATATTAAACAGGAATATCTGTCATGAAATTGAAGGTTATTAACTTCCGGCTATAAATTGCTTTATCAGTTTATTGTGTAATTCAAGCTTCACACTTCAATTATAGAGAATTATTAGGAATATGTAAAGCAGCATATATTGGCTTAGAATTGGCACATTGTTGAGTTCACACATGTTTTATTAGTCCTGCAAAGTCTCATAGCTGAGCCAGTATTGGAGAAGAATTATATAAACCACACATGGGGAGGCACAACACCTGTCAGAAGAAATGTATATTCTCTCAGTGAAGGGAAGAAATATTTACAAACAAGAATCCAGTGATTCTTAGGCTGCTCTATCCCTTTCCTGTAGTAGCCCATTTTAAAATTCACAAATCATAAGGGTAAGGAAAGGGTCAAGCCCCAGATACTTTTCTCAATATTTATGTGAGGTGTTAAGATTTTTGGCATGTTTGCCTATGTAGTGACACCTTAACTTAACTGCCAAAAACCTTTGCAATTTTTCCTGTTTCTTGGATTCTAGTACTAATACTTTTTTTACCAGCTATTTTTTGAAGTATATTGCTGGTTAAATTTTACTGTTTGAATAGGCAGTGGTGTGATGCCAATTTTAGATTATTTGTTCAAGTACTTTCAATTTGTATTGAATACTCTAATATTTTTAATATTATCCCCTTTAAATACTACATGAAAGAAAGGTAATTTGACATAAGTTTTGTATTTAATAGTTAAATACATAGTACAGTCTTATAGTTCTGTTAATGTCTTCATTATTATGTATGACTTATTAAAATTTCATCGATCTTTTAAATTAATTAAAAATAAAATTTATAATTGTCTATTATTTAAACTCTTCTTCTGCCTTCTTGTATTTGTCGGTATTCAAATTTCATATTAACCACCTATAGTAAATATTAATATCACTACAGACAAACTTTAAGAATCCTTTCTGAATAATATTCCAAAGTAGAAAACTATCAATGAAAAGTTATTGAAACTATGATGCAAAGTTTCTGTAAGTCTTGATATAATATGCAGTAGTCATACATTTCCATGAAATGTAATTTCAAAATACCACTATCAACATACTCATGTTAATAGCTTATTATTTTTCTGTAAATAGTAAAGATATTCATATTAGTATATAGAAGAACTTTAGTAGTGACACCTAAATATATCATACTCTTTGCTCCTAAATAAGTAATGTTAACATAAAGCTCATTACCATTCCACAATATGATTCAAAATTAAGTCTGAATCTTTGGGAATTAACAATATTACAAGCATTTTTGAAGAGGAGAGAAGTAATGCAAGACCTTTGAAACTTAAGCATATATTTTGTTTTAAAATTGAATGAACTTTTAAATTCTTCTCCAATGTTGGTTTTCAGATGATAGGTTTAGATACATAAAATAGGTACATAGTTAAGAAAAGTCTACACAAATCAATAATTAGATATCAAAATAATACATAATTGATTTGTTATATAATATTTAAAGGGCAAATTTATTGAACTATTACTTGCCACTAAAATCAATTTTCAGTGCCCATTATTATGTTCGAATGTGTATATCATTGTTTACTCTCCTTTTATCACAAAATATTTACAGAAAAGGCACATGAACCCAACACAAATCAGCTTTTCTGATGAAGATTATATGGAAAGATGGCTTATTCTCTGTGTATTCTAGACCATGTACTAAAAGATCCTGGATCTGGAGTACTAAATGAAGACACAGTTTTATCAGAAGAGTATAATTCAACTTGATCACCAGTTTTCAGGCTTTTCTGTGTTTTGACCATTTTTCCACTAGGGAATATGCTCAATGAATGTTGAGGCCAATGTTCAGGAAACATTCCTTCCAGGGATATATCCACTCAAACATAGAATTAGTGATGCCATATTTTCTTGTTTATGACACTACTGTTTTGCATTCAACACAGATATAAAATGTGACAAACAACCCTAGGCTTCCAAAACAAAAGAAATGTAGACAGTTTTCCATTGTAACAAAGTTTTTTCACTATATGGTTTAAAATAATCTATTCATTTTTAACCCAGAGCATTTTAAAAATAAAATTCAAAATGAAAGTTCATTTTAATATTTAGACTAGTTCTGACAAGACCTTATTTTGCAAATTACAGGTCAGAACATTGGAGCGAAGACCTAGCACACTAGATTTGAAATTCCTGATGATGAATTACACACAATGATGACAAAATAAACTGTAGGCACTGATTCTGACAGGGTGGAATAGATACAGTGAACTTATTAGTAACATTTTCAGTCTCATATTTGTAATATGAGGTAAGAAAAACAAAACTTAAGGTCTATGGGAAGTACATGCAACAAGAAATAAAATATCTAATGTATAAAAACCTAAATAAATTTTATACTAAGCCTTCTGTAGTTAAGCAATGTTGAAATTAACTGAGACATCATATGTGAGAAAAAAGTTCCACCTAATTATTGCCATATGGTTTTAAAATATGTGATATGCAAGTACAGTACAGAAAACGCCATGTGAAACAATGCTGCTAACGTTATCTGTAGAATAAAAACCTTCATTATTGTGCTCCACAGTGAAGTAAGTGGAACAAAAGGATAAGTTTCAGCTCAGTCCTCAAACAGAATCACTCACATGGGAAACTTGAACAGATAATCTGAAAAAGATTCATAGTAGCACTTTTAGACATTGGACAAAGACAAGGAAAGCCCTGACCTGCAAGAGAGCAGTGGAGCTGTGAAGTGCCGCCTGCCCTGGCTGTGACCTTCAAGAGAGTTTAATGACCACAGTGAGAATTAAAATAGAGCATGGGGGGGGGGTCTTCTGTACCATGGCAGAAGCTGTTCAAGCTGAAGCACATGCAATTTGTTGCTCAAACTTATAGAAAAGGTATATACATGCAGAAAGGGCTCTCCTGAAGATCCCATGTGTCCGTATCTAATATGTATTGTATGTTGTACAATATGAGCATAGCATGAAACTCTTCAATGTGAACCATTAACCACTGTCCAAGACTTAAAAGCAATCATCAGAACTCTCACGAGGCCAGAAAAGTGCCAAGTTCATACCAGCCATAGTCAGAAGACTTTACTGAAAGCTTGGACAATTCAGATAGGGTCAATAAAAGAGTCGTATTTAAAATAAGACTCTGATAGCCTCGGAGTAAAAACTATATTAGGACTACCATAAGGAGCTCAAACATAATCCACAAAAGCACAAGATGCATCTACAAGTAACTAAGGAGGACAAATGTGACCCTTTTAAAAATTAAAATGTTCAAACTCTCACCAATCTACTACTTCTCATATCCTCAGAAACAAGAAATAATCACAGCTGATAATTTAAAAAAAACAGCAAACGGTAACATATTTGTGAATATAGTTAAAATAAATCAGCTTGCAAATCACAAAGATGATTCAATCAGGAGGCAGGAGCATCAAATGTACCAGTATATATGTGCTCAAAAATCAATTTAAAATATAAGCACACACACACACACACACACACACACACCATTAGAAGATACCAAGATAAATTTAAAACATGTTTCATGGGAAAGTAAAATTGCTCTAATTAAACAACCAAACAGCACAGAAAATTTCTACTAAATTTAAAAGTATAGAAATAAAATATATTTGAACTGAAGCAATGTAGAAAAATCTAAAAGCAGTTATTCAGGGATATATGGGACAATATCAAAAGGAAAAACACACTTGCCATTGGCTTTTCAGACTGAAAGGCATGGGTACAATAAGTATCTAAAATTTTACTGGCTATTCATTTTCTAAACTTGCATTTTAGCTTTTTCCTGAGAAGCCCAGCAAAAGGATAAACAATATAATATGCAAAGTGACATTAGGGCAACCACTAACTGGATGGCAGAAAAATATCTATACTTTTGCATCTCTTTTACAACATAAGAAAAAAAGTTAATATTTATTTGAGCTAGTAAAAAATAAAAATGGAGCCCTTAAAGTACTTCCAAATCACAGAATCATGGTGATGAATAAGACTCTGCTGTCTATTAAAACATACAAAAACAATGATGCCATGTCACCATTCTGCCTACTTCTGTTTTTTATTTTTTTTTCAGAAGATCCCCCACCAAAAGAACCAAGTTCTTATAACAGTGGTTGATTACATTGGAAAATCAATGAAATAAAATTTGAACATACACATATATACTCAAACATATATGCATACATACAACACATATATACATGTACATATACACACATATATCCATGTATACACACATACACATATGCACACACATACATATATGCACATACATTTAAACTTATATACACATATATACATACACAAACAGATCACATACATACACATGTACATATTCACACATACCCATGTACACACATGCCCACACATACACATGCACACACACATGTACACATACATACAAACCAATGAGGCTAGAAACACAGTATTCACAAAGATCCCTTACTGATAATGTTACCAAATGCTTAAAAGACCTCCTTAATAAGAAAAGCCTCAACAATGAGAACAAGAAAAGGAGCAGTGGTCCTCTTGGATTAGAAATACAGAAACATATATCCATAAGTCCAAACAAACATAAGAGAGAATGAAACACCAACAAAGGAAAGGAATAGTAAAGAGAGATGCAGAAAGGACAATACTGAAAAATACTGAAAAATGTATTGTGATCGAAGACACAGATGGACTATAAGAGAGGCTGAGGAGGATTGGGGTAAAAAGTGTCTTCTGGATGAGGCAGGGATGCTGCACTCAGGAACTCATCAGCAGTGGTTAGCTTCACAAAATCAACTCAGTCAATGTTCTAGCATGGACTGGGAAGGAGCTTGTGAGTCTCCACCCCAAACTGAGTAACTATGGACAGTTGGTGGCTTCTATAATAAGTTTTGGTTTACTTTAAAAGAACAGCTCCTTATATGTACGGCATGCCCTAGTACAAATTGCGGTTAATAGGTTGTTATAATAAAGAAAAAGAAAAGGACACAAAGTTTCAGTTGGGGGCATATAGGAGTATGGGGCATACCTGGAAAGAGTTAAGGGAAAAATTTCGAGGTGAATATGGTCAAAATACACTGTATGAAATTCTAAAAATGTTGGAATAAAATACATTTTAATTAATGTACATCCTATTGAAATCATTGAGTAGTTTAATAAAGTAAAAAAAAAATGACTCTTAAGTTTATATGTAGCTATAAAGAATCTAAAACTATTTCAAGTTTAATAATTATTTTTAATTATGGTTTTGTGTATGTCTGTGCTTGGTTTGTGCACATATTAGTATAGGTGCCTGTGGAGTTCATAAGGTGTCAGATGCCCTAGACCTGAAAGTACAGGTAGTTTTGAGCTTCGTGATGTGAGTACTTGAAATTAAGTCAGGTCCTCTGGAGGACACTTAGTCATCTCCACCACTGAGCCAAATTTAAAACCCCTATAGAACAAATAGTTTCTAAAAACAAGAACAAAGATAACGAATCTACATATTTCAAACAGAAATTTTTCTTTCTGAGTAATAATCATTAAGACTATATAATATCAGGACACATATATAGAGAGAATAATTGACAAGATTAGAGAAGACAGAAATATACTGACTCACATACGCATGTTTAACTAATTCTCACACGCATGTTTAACTGAGACTTCACAAAGACACTGAAGTAGCAATGGGAAAATATTTATTTTTCCAGTAAATTGTGCTAAAAAATCATGTTCAAATTAAATGAGTCAGTGACTTATCCTTGTGTTCAAAACATAAAGAAAATTAATCATGTATGTTTATAATTACTAAGAGCAAAATTCTATAAAATTCTACAAAAATATCTCTCTAGAAAAATGTGCACATTTGGAATACATGAATATTTATTAGGTACAAATAATTGTGAGACTTTAAATTAATTTTTAAGTATATTGGACTCTACCATACAAAAGGACCTTTTAGGATTTATGTATCTCAAAATAAAATGCAAGTTACAGCCTTGAATCAAGAATATTAGCAAGAAACTTTTAGGCAACATACCCATTGAAAGTGAACAAAGGATTTAGACGGACATTTTATAAGCAAGAGTATGAGAATATCACCTAAATGTTTTAAAATGTGTTTTCTATCTTTCTCTACTTGAGAAAAACAAGGTTGTTGCAAAATATTTGATCACACTATAAACTCTAATATTGTGTTGTTTACTGAGTTAACCTGTTTCTAGTTATGGTATGGTTCAGACCTTAACATACACCTTTAATCCCTTTGGCTGGAATACAGACAAACCCTTAATCTCAAATAATGAAGGTAAAGGTAGTTTGTAGAAAGAAGCACTCATGTTTAAAAGTGATGTCTAATTGATTGGCAGACAAATCAGAGAAAGACTTACAGAACAGGATATGCCCAAATCTCTCATGGAGAATAAATGGAAGCTACTTAAGAAAGAGTAGTGCAGACAAAAGGCAGTCTCACTGGGAGACAGGTTTACAGAAACAGGTTGAGGAAAGAACAAGCTAGACACAAGTGAAGGCAAAAGAAGCCAGAGGATTAAAAGGAGCCCAACGATTAGAATTAGATATTGCCAAAGTTAGTATGAGGCCAATCATAACAATTCAGAAAAGGCAGAGAGAAGTCTGATTGAATTTGTTAGCATGGTGGCGAGTTTGGTGCCAGAACAGATGAGTTGACCAGCCAGACAGGGTTCAGAAAGAACTGTAAAGGGTGAGCTTATTCATCAATAAGTCTCTGAGGCCAAAAACATTCTTTGCCTAGATAAGGTTGTATGAAGGCTAGACGTTTCCAGGAGTATGTCTAGGTTAGCAGACACAAAGTAAGCCTCAGTGATGACAATTATTTAAGGCAAATAAAAGTTACATTTACACAAAGTAAAAAGGCAAAAGTTATTAGATACTTATTAGACTCAATAATATAAAAATTAAAGAACAAACAAAATTGGGTGGACATAGAGGTAGGTTGGAAAGGGGAGGTCTGGACAGAATAGGGGAAGTGAATATGGTTAAAACTCATTGCATGTTATTTCAAAAAATACTGATATGTTTTTTCTAAAGTCTTGTATCATCACGCCAGTAATAACCCACAACTATTAGAAATCTAAATGTCAGTTGAAATACAAATGTCACAAAATCCTAGAGCTGTCTAATAAAGTTCAGTGGTCAGATGTGTGAGCACTTGTAATCTTACATGGAACTTATATTTGCTTCCCAGCAACCACATAGTGGCTCATAAGTGTTTAAATCTAGTTTCAAGAGGTTTGATTCCCTCTTCCAGTCTCTGCTTATACCAGGTATGCACATAATGCAAATGCATAAATACAAGCACAGCATACATACAGTAATATAAGTACATCTAAATATAAATAAAAGTAAATTCAGTGTGTAACTGCACACACACACACACACACACACACACACACACACACACACAGATACAATTACTGGGTTTTGCCCAGCCCACTAACACGAATGGATGAAATCCTACTCCACATTACAGCCCGAGTGAATAAACTTGCACAACGCTGAAGGACAACCCAACCTGACTTGATTATGAAGTAAAATCCTTAGAAAAAGACAATAAAACACTGCTCTGACATTGGTTTGTGAAAGGATGGGCTAGTACAAAAGCGTATATCCAGGAAATACTTAAAGAATAAAAGTGATGCAAGTAAATTTGTTGACATTGCATGCTTTCACAGACTATAGATAATGCTAGACTTCTATCTGTTTTTATTTTCTTCTATTTAAACACTTTGGCTATTCCAGTAGCCAAATATCTCCTTTACAATGAATAGGTCTTTGTATTTCCTCACAGTGTGTATCACAAAATGTTATTAAGTGTAGCTCAGACTTTATTGTAAACACTAGATTTCTTTAATTCTTGAAAGCATTTAAAATATTGATGCAAATAAAGACTGCTAAGAGTGTTAGCTGAAGGAATGACTCATAAAAGTTAAGATTATAAATTAAAAAAATTATAGCAATATTTCAAAGACTGTGAAAAGAGTCTGTCGTACATGTCATATCATAGGCCATATATATGGATGTATCAAAGGGTATATCATATATTATGAACTTAAGAACATGTGATTAAAACCTACAATGAAATTAGTCAGCCAAAAAGACATGGCAGGGATTGTTAGAGAAAGGGTTTGGGCCAAGTCGACAGAAGATAAAATAAGGCAGATGCATACACAGACACACACACACACACAGACACACACACACACACACACACACACACACACAGACTCACACATGAACACACGTATATGAACATTTCAAAAATAGAATAGAAAGCATTTTAAAATAAAACAAACAATGAAACATTTCTAATGCCATAATATGCCCCCCCCCCCAAATAACTTAGACTCAGAAAAAGACATCCATGTGCGGTCATGGCACATCTGTAATGCAAGTATGCAGGAAGCAGAGACAGGCAGTATCTGATCACTAAGCATTGGCAAGCCTGGTCTACACAGCAAGGGCTACATAGTCATAAAACAATAATAATAATAAAAGAAAAAATTTGAAGAGTCCCTTAACAAAAAGAGTTATACAAGTATTATGTAAATACATCAAAAGACAATAATCCTCAGCAACAATATAGAAAAAAACAGCACACATGAAATTGATGTTTATTATTTCACATTTATTAGAACAGTGAAAACTCAAATGCTAAAATTTTCTGTATAGATTGATATATAAAGCAAATAAAAAAGAATTATCTGTGGGGAATAAAACAAACATTTAGTGATCACTAAAAGAAGCTCAGTATTTTTCAGTTTGATTAACAAACTTAGAAGTTATTTTATTAAACGATACAATAATTTCAAGTCTATTTTTTAACACAAAGAAAAATAAAAGCATACAACTGAGACCATGTTAAGAAATATACTGGGCCTGGCTATGGTGGCTCGCGCCTTTAATCCCAGCACTTGGAAGGCAGAGGCAGGTGGATTTCTGAGTTCGAGGCCAGCCTGGTCTACAGAGTTAGTTCCAGGACAGCCAGGGCTACACAGAGAAACCCTGTCTTGGAAAACAAAAACAAAACAAAACAATACCAAATCCATAATAGCCTGAACCACAGGAACTGATGCTTGGAATCAATCCAAATGACTAATAAGACGTGATTTAGAAATCAAAACACACATGAGCAGCCTCAATAATAGCAGATAAATACAGTGACACATGAAGTACCATTAATAAGTCACAGAAAGTTGGCAAACAAAAAAGCAGACATGAAATGTTAGACCTTATTCTGGAAGAGCCAACTGTCTGCAGTGGAACTCATAGAAGAAAAGAGAGGGGGAAGGAAGTAAAAGAGAGAGGAGAGAAGAAGGAACAGAGAGAGTGGGGGAATAGGGAAGAATATGGAATCCATTCAAAGGATTACAGAACGTGGACATTTTATCAAATAAGTCCTCTGCTCTTGTCCATTGACTTATTGATTCTTTTCATTTTCACAACTAGAAGTTTAAGACAACAGGAGCTCTGTGCATCAAACTTACAATTGCTGGAAAGTCTTCCAAAATGTTATAGTCAGCTGCATATAAGTTTACCCTTTTTATGGCACATATTACATTTTCATCTTTTCCTTATACTCAATCCATGGATTTATGTTGAGTTGTGATAAGCTACATCAGCAACTCCTGGCCAGATACCTTTTTACGTTATTGACCTTTTTGCTGATGGAAAAAAAAAATGAGCAAACTTTTATTTTACTTTTCAACACACTGTTAATTAGAGGAGCACAGTGCATGGTCTCATTATGAGTTCTGAAATCAATCATGAAAAAGCAATAAAAGTTAAGTAGACTCTTCGAAATAGCTCAAATAAACGTACACTCTGTAAATAGAACATGCAATTGAGGTACCTCTTCTGTGCTCTCTGCAGACACCTCTCACGACCATATTTCAAGGGGGTTATCACTGACTTATTTGAACTCTTTACCTTAATCTTCCTCTTTTATTTTTGAGCCTTTCTAGAAGATCTATTTACTTCTCCAGAATGTAAGTTAATAAGATGCAGGAAAGCTGTATTCTTACAGGCATCATAGTGGCACACACCACAAGCCACAGCTATAATCTACTCCTCCCACAAATAAAGTATGAGACTGACATCTTCTACATACATTGATAGAGGAAGAAACACTGAGTTTGCACATTAATAGAAAGCATTTGTCTTAAACAATGAATGAGGGTTAGATAGATACCTTAGAAGCTTAGAGTTTACTCCTCAGAGCAAGCCGTGAAAAGCAAGGCATTGTAACATGGGCTATATCCCCAGTTCAGGGGAGAGAGAAATAGGCAGACCAGCCAGCCTAGCCTACTTGGTAAATTCCAGGCCGATGAAATATACTGTCACTAAAATAAAATAAAAAAAAAATGGTGTGTGGTATCAAAGGAAGAAAATCAAAGGTTGTCCTCTGGGCTAGACAGCCACAAAAATCATGTGAACTCAGTGAATGAAGCCCCAGGTCCTCAATAAACAATAATCCATTTGTTTCCTTTGTATATCTAATTTTTCCACTGCATTCTATATATTACTTAGATTTATCTCTTATATCCCCTCAGGATCCCAATTCTTGTGATCTCCGCCCCAAATAATTCAGAAAATGGACAGGCACAATCTATAAACAGGTTTCATTTCCCACCATCATTAGTGAGGCTTGTTTTTGCTCTAGACAGCAATCAATGCAGAGACTGGCAACTAACTGTTCAACAAGCAGACAATGGGACTAGGAAGTCTGCAGTGATAAATGGCATATCTACATGACACCTCCTTCCCAAGGCTCAGGGATCATCACAAAAGACGGGGCCAAAAGACTGTAAGGAAAAGAATTGTCAGGATACAGTAAAACAGTGTTGTCCAGATATGAGTAGGCAGTCAAAACACATGAACTCTCAGTGGCTGTGAATGAGTGCATGTACAGAATTTGCACAAGACTAAGCCAAACAAAAACCCATCACAAATGAGGAGGGACACATGAAGTCACACCACTAGCTAAGGAGCTATTAGCAATTGATGACTGACAGAAAAGAAGGAGTCAGTTTTTGGTTTCATTGCTGTTTGTTTTGTGTTTGTTTTTACTGACATGTATAACAGGTTGCCTCTCCTAAGTCCACCCCAGATCCTGAAGAATAGCACAGAAGCTAACTTTTATTAATTAAGGCCTAGGCCTTAAGCTATGCTAATTCCCACCTAGCACCTAATTCAAACATCCTGCTTATATTATTCTAAGTTCTACAACATGGCTAGTTACCTCTCCTCATTTTCATACTTCAGACTTCCTCTGCCTCCTGGTGGTGAATCTCCTGCCCCTCACTGTTTCCCAGAGTTCCTTTTTCTGCCTTTTGCTATTAAGCCATTGGCTTTTTTATTTTAACCAATCAGATGGTGCCTTAGACGGGTAAGGAATAACAGATACATGTTTTTCACACAGTGTACACATCATTCCATCAGATGTGACATTGGACAGGCTATCAGTGATCTAACTGGCCCTGTACATATGCTCATGCAGGCAGCACTGAGTAGACTCAGTGGCTTAAAAAAAAAACCACACACACAAAATTTGGAAATAAGAATGGGGTAGGTAGGAGACGAACTGGAACTGAGAAAATTGGGGAAGAAAAAAATAAGTGTGTTACAAAGTAAAGAACAAAGTAAGACAACCAGGTGATATGAAAGTCATTAGTGGGTAAGGGGCCATTGTGAAGGAAAATACTTCCATAAGTGATAGTAAACTGTAGCCAGAAAGACTATTGTGGAACAGAAGATTCTTACAGAGTAAGAAAGGATAAAGGCCAGAAGCAGCTCTCAGCCAACAGCACAGTTTTGTTTTTGTCTTTGATTTTTAACAATAATGGATTTTTATTTTATTTAATATTTTATTTTTACTTTATATGTATGGTTGTTTGGCCTGCATATATGTATGTGTACTACATGCCTGCTTGGTGTCTATAGAGATTAGGAGATGAAGTCGGATACACTGGACCTGAAGTTAGAAACATTTGTGAGTAAATATATGGGTGCCTTATGAACAAAACTCAGGCACTGTGCAAAAAGTGGAAGTGCTCTTAATCACTGAACAAAGTCTCCAGCACCTGCAACCTTTGAGTAGGCTTTAATTTATTTCTTAAAATTCCTAGACTCAGCAACTTTTCATGGGGGTTGTTTGCCCAGGTGATTGACAGGCCCATTTAGATTGTCTCTTAAAAGTTAGGTGGGGCCAAGGCATGCCTTCACCAGAAAGCCTCTGATTAAATATTAATTATAAGAAGTACCATTTCTTAATTCGTGTTTGCCCCAGGGCCATAGACTACAAGACACACCCTTTGCACAAGTAACCAGAACTCTCTACTGTGAGTTCCAGTTTCACAAGTACCCTATAATGAGCCAAGGATCTGTGCTCAATGATCCAAAAGTTTTCTGGTTCTAGAAAAACTACCTAAAAGTTATTTTAATTTGTATGCATTCTAAACTTTTTGCTTTTTAAGCTTAATATTTATTTCTATTCTGGGAGAATACAACAGATTTTTATTATGTTCATTTCCTCACCCTATTGCCCTATTTCATCCCCTTCTGAAATTCTCCCCACACTGTCTGTTGTGTTTTATAAAATTAAAGTGAAAGAAGGAATATGTTTAGTGGATGTGCAGTCAAATGTGGGGGAAAAGGGGTACCTCTACAGGCCCATGCTGAGGCATCCCTTCCCCCTGAAGGACCAGCCACATGACAGTATAGTATAGAATAGTTTATTCAGGGCTTTGGGAGGGGAGCTGAGAAGGCAGTAGAGAGAGAGAAAGGCAGAGAGAGAGAGAGAGAGAGAGAGAGAGAGAGAGAGAGAGAGAGAGAGAGAGAGAGAACAAAGGAGTAGAGGCTCACCATGAGCAGGTGGAGAGAGAGAGGGGGGAGGGGAATGGGGAATGAGGGAGGAAGGGTCAAGGGGACAGAGTAAGAGAAAGAAAGCAAGAGAGAGGAGGGGGCAAACTGTCCCTTTTATAGTGAGTCAGAAACACCTGGCTATTGCCAGGTAACTGTGGGGCTTGGTGTCTGTAGAGGTTAGGAAAGGAAGTCAGATCTATTTGGAGCCTGGACAAAATGCTAACACTGTCTGTCCACTTACCAACTTTATGTCTGTGTGGTACTGAGGAAGCCTTGAATGAGTAACATCTTGAGTGAAGATTATGTACAGTTAACATGGCACAGCAATATCAAGGATCCCATAGGCCCACAGACCAATAGAAAAACCTGTAAATCATTTCCTCTCGCCTTCTCCACTTGTAGTTAACCTCAGAAGAATGGCCACACATGTGCATGTGTGACTGCTGCTGATTTGTGCAGAAAACACCCATCACTGCTTTCTTCCCAGGAGATATTTATTAGCTTATATTTATTGTCCTCTTGCAGAGACTGCACCTACTAAGAATATCTAAGCCTGACTACTTGGTCAGCTGCATATAATAATTCTACCTCATTGGTGATCAGTATGCAATAACCCCACTGCCATGTGCATGCAGTTGTACAGTAATGTCACTTCCATGTTCAACTTTATACAATGAACTCATTGATCTTTATGGATGCTGAGGTTTCTCCTTCAGAAAACCCAGTCCACCAAACCCCAGCTTTTCTGTGTGTCCATGTGTCTGTGCGTTTGTTTTTCCTTCTTTTCCTAATGGCCCCTGAGCAGGCTGTTTTGCAGTTGTGCAAGGATATGACATGTGACCTCTTGTTTATTTATATATTTTGTTGAGGTTTTTTGTTTTCCCCCCATAATTCACTAAGACAACTTAATACTTTCCATACATGCATATGCATAAGTGCAGAACACTTTACTTAAATTTTGTCAACCTGTCCGGGACCACAGCTCTGAAGAATACTGACTCTCCCTACTCTTGCATCAACTGCCCAGGATGTTATATGTGTCAATTTCTGATTGGCTTCTATCAGGTAGTCAGTGATAGACCTGTCATGAGCATTTAACCACAGGATGAGATGCCCAAACCAAATAAGGCTGCCCAAGCACAGATGGTCCATCCTGAGATGAGATCTAAGACCCCCCATCCTTGTTATCTGCAGTCTGTTCTTTGGATGGAGGATTTTCCAGCCTTGTTCCTGGAATGTTTGTTTGTTCCTGGGGCTGGTGACTTACGCCTAGTTTCTGAGATTGATGAATTGGGGGCAGTTATGCTTAGTTTCTGGAACAGATAACTTCCCTTTTTAAGTCAGACCTGGTCCTAAAATGGAGTTTATGTCTTCCTCTCTCATGTAGAAGAAAAGAAGGGCTTTGTAGAAAGGGCAAATGCCCAGAGTATAAGGTAAGCATGCTTTAGCCAGTATTCACAAAAGAGAGGGAGAGAAGCAGGGGCACTGAACGCAGGGGGTGGGGGAAGGAGGAAGAGAGAGAGAGACAGAGAGAGAGAGAGAGAGAGAGAGAGAGAGAGAGAGAGAGAGAGAGACAGAGAGAGAGAGAGAGAGACAGAGACAGAGACAGAGACAGAGATATAAACATGAACAGACTGAAAGAAAAGAAAAATTATACTTTTGAGATTTTTCTCAGTAAAGCAGGCTGTCTTTTGCATATCTACAAGATGAACTTCATAAGTAACATAATGGGGTGGAGAGTTACCTGGAAAGTGTAAATACATTTTCTCATTAATAGGATTATTATTCCTCCCTCCTCTTAGGCAGATCTTCAGAAAGAATCTGCTTTCCTGTGGGTGATACTTCCCTTAACTCTAAATGGAAGAGACAATATTTTGTACTGTTTTAACCCATGGAGCAGCTTTAAATGTTGTGTTTCCACTCAGGAGCAGAGAGGTATAGAACTCAGATTCCATTCTTCTTCTTTTCTTTTTTTTCAGATTCCATTCTTTAGACAAAGAGGAAGTAACCCTTAATGGGGAAAAAACTCACTAATACCTCTCCCTGTGGTATTCATCTGGAAGAGCAGTTTTAATGCCTCCCTTTCTAGGTTATCAGAGAAATTGCAAATAGGGTCCTAATCCAACTCAGAGAGAGAGGTCCATCTACTCTGAAGCTACTAATATCTTCCTTGCTGCCTAACAATACCAACTTCATTCTACACAAACTAGGACCTGTTTTCACATTTTGTATGCATGCACATAACTTGACCATAATCACTGTTCACATGAGTTGTCTATGCCTGCCAACTAAATAAGCTTGCCATTAGAAAAGTATAAAACTCTGAGTGATGCTTTTATTGACACCATAATAGTAAAATGAGAATTAGGTAATCTCTAACTCTTATTTGGAAATTTCCTATTTAAAAATTTTCATACATGAAAAATTGTCATAAATCCTTGTCACAGAGAAACAAACTTATTTTCACAGCGATAAGAGACTTTGAATCTGTAAAATAGCAATCACTTCCTTCAAGTCAGACAATCATGAGTTCTAGCTTCTTGCAGGCTTATTGAAAGCATTCCTTATGATGTCATTATTGCTTATGATATCACTGCTTATGATATCATTGCTTATGATATCATAGTTGGTCCTTATCAAAAGCAATAAAATGGCTTGAACCTTAAGATCAGATTGAGCAATGATGTCTGACTCTTGTGCTACATACACCTTTGAGATCTAAGCATTGGCTTCCCAGTCAAGAGAAAAATGGCATCACAAGTAACCATGGAGAATCCTATACCATTTGCAAAGGGATGAATGTTCCCAAGCAGTCTTAATGTGCTAGATCAGAGCCAGCAGCTTCATTTTTAATGGGTTTATTCTCTGACTTGTCATCCACACCAAATATGTCCTTTTGTCAGAATTCAAGTGCTGTCAATAAATTTATCTTGGCATCAAAACAGACACCTTGTCCTTCTGGAGTTTCACCAAAGAGATTCACTTCCACCGAAGTAGCATCAATTTTCAGGGAGAGATTAGATGGCTTCCTAATTTGATTTGCAGCCTGCTTTTTCAAAGGCTGGAGGAGGCCCAGATTTTTTGCCATCCACTGAGCTTGTCTGTCCCTTATCCACTCATTGGGCCAATCTGTTCTTTAAAGATAAATTCTGAGTTTAAAGGGACCAGGTCTTCAAAGTCAATATCCCTTGAGGTGGGAGGATGATGCCTACCAGCTGGAAGCCATTGTTAGATGCTCCCTCAGACGGGCCAAGCAGATTTCTGGACTTCAGTAATCATCACCACACAGTCTTCCACACCTGCCTTTGCAATTTGCTTTGTTTTAAATTTATACTCAATCACCTGTTCAAAGCATTTGTCCCAAAACTTTAGAGCCTTTGTTAAATGAACATCTCCTTCCAAATCATCATTAAAGATACCCCTTTCCTGTGAACATTTAAAACAATTTCCTTTGTATCTGGGACTGTCTTCAAGAACAGGACAGAGCAATGTCCATGGGAGATTACTGGCTTGTGTTATCAGGGCCATCATCTTAACACAGAATAGATGGCATGCTGGCTTATCACAAGTGTTTCTTCTGAATATATGTGACTCACTAATATACTTAGTCCTAGGTCTCAAGTGGCAAAATTTCTCTTCTTTTTTAGACAGCTCAATGGGACTGATAATAAAGAAGGAAGAACACGTCCATTAACTTGATGCTCAGAGCAGGTTCCTTCTAAATTTGTCTCCAATCATTAACCAGAGCTTCCTTCACATAGGCCATTTCTAAGCTATAATGAAAGGCTATAAATTATACTATTTTTAGAAAAGGACTGAAACGTAGGAAAATATACAATAGCAATTGAAGAATAGTACCAAGTGATACCTAGATAAAATGAGGCTCTATATTTTTATATGGGTAGCAATAACTTTTGAGATACCTTTCAACATGATTTTTATTCATATCATAGAATGCCAACAAGGTAAGGTACATTATAGTAAATAAATATAAAGTAAAATGAAATTATAATAATAAGTTTTCTTCTTTTAATAATTTCTCTCTTTTGGATTGTCTTTGTTATGAGTCTTTGAAGCTTAATGTGTTGTTTTTTTTTCACTGTAAGGCATGTGGATTTTATGAGTTTAGAAAAAAAATCTGGAGATATTTAATAGGTGAAAATACGCTGGCATTATTAAAGCTAATTGCCCAAAGATTTACAAGTGGAGACACATTTAAAGGCACAATCATTCTGGTAATTGCTGCAATGAATACTGTGAACTTTTCAGTATATTGTTATGCAATGCCCTAGGGAAGTGTCATTTCTAACACATTATTTTTGTATGGCATCCCTTAGACATTTGCTAGTGAATGCTAAATTTACTATTAAGCATATATTTCTATGGTTACCTCTTATTCATTAAGTCAGCCATCATGGATGAAAAATTATCATTCCAACATCAGAGATCTAAATCACAGTCTAGTTAAATTATGGACTTTTCATTTAAATATCAGTAGGGCTAAGAAGACTGAAAAGCATTTTAAAGAGAAAGGATAGACAAGTCGCTTTAATATTTTGAAAAGTACAATTAGTTCATAAATATAAATGAAGAAGCCAACAGTTTCATATCTTGAATAATGTTTCTTTAATCTTAATTCTACACTGTAAAACATGAATTGTAGCAAATATGTACACTTCATCACAAATTGTTTATATTCCTCCAATGATGGAAATTCAATATGCAATTCCTTTTGAAGTAGCTGGTATTTAAACAGCCCTCACAAGGGTTTACATCCCATGAGGTTGTAGGTGGCGCCTATTGTAAAGTCTGCCTTTATTTTAGGAAATTTTTATTTAAATTGATCCAAATGACCTTAAATTTTTCCATAGCTTGACTAAATATGAGACAGTCTCCTCCCTGACTCTAGGGCTCCAACATCCCTTTACTTAAGAGAATTTACTCTGAGAAACTTATAAATGTAAATTCCTTTTCTGCCCTTTGAGATGTAAATCTCTTTAAAAGCCTCTTACCAGTTTTACAGCCCAGAAGTGTCCTTCTCAAGGATCTGGAAACAGTCCTTTCTAACAACAACCATCAAAGGAAGTACTACCCTGTGGCCTACTTTCTATGAAGAGTGAGATCTTCACTCTAGAGTTAGCTTGCACAAAAGATATCTTTTCATAAAGTAATGGGAAGTTCATTGTTTCATTACCACAAATTTGTCTAATAGTTACTTCTTTCTTGATAAACCTGGCCAGGGCAGAGACAAATTGTTTCATATCAATCACAGTTGCTAGCATTAACTCTTAGACAATACATTGCACATCACACAGTCTCTCTCTCTTTCTCTCTCTCTCTCTCTCTCTCTCTCTCTCTCTCTCTCTCTGTGTGTGTGTGTGTGTGTGTGCGTGTGCGTGTGCATGTGTGTTATAGAACTGTTACAATGAAGAGATGGAAAAGATCTGTCAAAGCTGTATTAGGAGATGAGTCCTGAAAAGGGAAGAAAAAAACTTAAAGTTCAAAGAGGAGTTTCATTATGAGAGGTGGTCACCATGTGTAGTATGAATGGGTCCTGACAAGAGAAACAATCATGGCCAGACTATTTTACTTTGGCTTTGAAGAGATAAAGAGTACCTCCAGAGAACAAAGCAGGATTCTGATCTTGTTGTTTTTCTGGGTTGATGACAAACTTTATATCACATGACCTTGCCTAACCACAAGAAACCACACAGGAAGGCACATGTGAGACATAGTTCAAAGTTGCCTTGTCCTGGGGATCTGAAGGGCTGAGGGTAGGGAAGACTGTGTTTACAGCAGGTACTTGTCAATTCTTTGTCCTAAAGAGACAGACTACATGGGAGCTTGACCTGATTTTTAGAGAAGAAAAGCAAATAGAAGTTTTGTGATCTAACAAGAATGACCATAAATAGTCAAAAAGGTCACAGCTTTGTCTTTTAAAAAGTCCTGAGAAAAAGGAAGCCAACAGAAGCACAATTACTAGAGGTCTAGCAGTGGCTGCTGCTGCCCAAACCAAGTGATCAGACATGTGACAAAGGTATCACTGTTATAGTGCAAAGTATTCATCTCTTTCTGGGTTCTGTGTGAATTGCACCCATTCTGATGAGCCCATCAAGGTCTTGGACTATGGTTCTGATAAGACTTTAATATTAGCATATCCTCTTTAGTCCCAGTTGACCCTCATAAATTGATAGGACAGCATCCTTTCCACTTTGAGGAGACATCATTAAGTAATCTGCACATCATGGAAGAAATTATGCAATAATGGGTCTGCCTAGGTACAGAGTCATCTTCCATCTTAAGAATGAACTAAGACAATTGCTTGTAAAGTAGAGACATTCAAGTCAAAGCGTCAGTGCTTTATACGACCTGATATGATTTAGGGTAAGACACATTCTGTTTTAAATGGAACATAATCACACTATATAGTAGGTCCTTGGAATGAAGAAAATTCCAAATTAAAAAACTCATATCATATTTCTCATTATTTTGTATGAAAATAATATTAAAGCCTGGAGATAACTGTTCATAAGAGGCTAATTTCACAGAGAACAAATTATTGAGTTTTTATAAAGAATACCATCACTACTAATAAAAGCAGTGGCCATGGCACACATAGAGCCCTGTTCTCCAAAATCGTCTCTTCTTTCAACTGTAGAGTAGATTTAAGAGATTTAACTTGGGTTGTTTATTGGCATGCTTTTGTTTGTCTCATTACAGAGATCTTACTCCAGCCTTCTTTTGGTTCTCTGGTCTCTATGATCTCCATCAAGAGAAATAAGAAGCAGATGAACTGCAACATAGAACATAGTTGAAGTTTATTATAATGTAAAATGAATAATCTTGCAGGTGAGAGTACACAGTACTTGATAGGACCATTGTGGAAGATAATATTCATAGGATGAGAATTGAGACTGGTCAGAGAGATCACTGTTTCTACTGCTTTTGTATGTAGGTTTCCTACTATTGCTTAAAGTTTTTAAGACAGTTTATGGAAGTGCATTTTTCTGTCCAAGTGACTGACTGGCCCATTGGGTCTGACTCTTAAAGGAAGTGACAATGGTATATACCCTGTTCTTAACCAGAAAGCCTCAGCTACATAGCAGTCTTATGTTCTTTGGGCAGTTTAGAATGTCAAGTCTGCTAGAGACATTTATCAGTTCTCATTGTTTTGACTAGTAATTAAAGTCCTGGTGTTTCAGTTTTAGCTGCTTACTTGGGAGAGGCTCGCTCTCAATGACTTCCTAGCTGCTCATATCTGACTAATGGGAGTCTGTCCTTGGACTCTGTAACCTGGTTAGTCTTGATCTCACGGCAATCCTATCTCAGCATTCTATACTAAACCAAATACATAAAGATCTATATATGAATCACCAAATTAAAAAAGAAATATCCTACAGGCTTACCTAAGCAAGCTTTTGAAGGTTTTTGCTCAACTGAAGATCCCTCCTCTCCAGCGACTTTACCTTTTATCAAGCTGACACAAAACTAGCCAGCTCAAGAAAAACATTTTTTTTTTTGAGATATGATCTCTCTAAGTTGCCCTAGTTGTACCAAAACTATCTTTGTAGACCAGGCAAACCTGGAACTCACAGAGATATGCCTGCCTCTGCCATTCAAAAGCTGGGATTAAAGGCCTGTGTCTCTATTCCTGGCTAAGAATATATTTTTAAGTCATTTGCTTTTACATATATCTGGTAGTATATATAATAAGCAAATGAATTTATAAATTGTACAAAATTTATGTGTATGTATGCATGTTTGCATACACTTGCATATGGTCAAAGTTATTTCTGAAAGTATACAAGTAATTTTTTTTAAAAAAATAGCTTTCCATTAGAACTAAAAAGGGAAAAGCAAATGATCATAGCATTGCAAATTTTATTTTTTTTACACAGTTCTTTTCTCATAATTCTTATTAGGTATACAAATAATCGCACTCCAAATTATTAATCCTTTCAAAAGTGGGTTGTTTCTTTACTGGATTCTAAGCTCTATCCAAACTTATGATGGAGAGGAGGGCTGGGTATTTCTTATCAGCACTATTCTGTGGCAGCAAACTTGTGAGACCAAAATGAACAAACACTCACAACACAGAAGCAAGCAGCTGAAATTTCAAAATTCTATTTTCTTCCTTTATCATTTTATTTGCTAGAGCCCCAAATGACTACACTGGGTCAGAATGATAAGTATGACTATAAAAGAAAATAATAGAGATGTAAGTGGGGGAAGAAGGCAATTATACCTCGTACTACAGAAAGAGATTAAAACGAGAGTAAACTTAGAGGAAGAGAAAATAATTTTACCGAATGGCTATCAGTGCTGCAGCTGCAGACTGGAAAACTAAATGCCGATGACAGTAGGCAGAACTGCTGGACTCATCATACAGGCCAGAAATCCATCACCTATTTCCAATTTCCAAAGTACTCTCCTGTGGAGAGAGTACAAAGGCCCTACCTGCACAAATTGTTCCTTTCTGTGAACAAGGGCCCTACACTGTGAAAGGTTCATAAAAGATATTGTACCATTCCCCCTCAATAAATCACCAAATCTCTTGATCAAATTGTTAATTTAACAGGGCCAATTAGAAAACAATGCATATGGCTGATCCAATGAATATAAAACAGAGACAAAACACCTTGGTACTTTTATCCATGCACGAGAGTATGAGCACAATTATGTGAAAGTGGTTAGAGCATAAAAAATGAATGCACATGAAAAGTCTAGAATGTGAAGTATCAATCAGGTTACCATGTCACCCCTTGTAATGAGTGTGTGTGTTTGGCAAGGAAAAACAATTAACTTTTTTAGGTTTTATTAACAAAGTTAAAATTTTGCTGTGTTTTCATGTGAATTTTTTATGAATACAAGTGTAAATACAAAAATTGGTAAAAGTTAACAAATAACAAAATATGAGAAAAAAATCACAAATGTTAAGATGATACCTGATTTTGTGAATTGAAATTTGGTTTTTGGAAATGTTAGTACTCCATAAAACTTGAGAAAATGTCTGAACTTTTTGTTTTTTCTCCATGTGAATTTATTTTTTTTACCTTTATTTAGATCCAGGGAAAGGCTTAATGACTTTGCTTTATATAATTTTGTTATCTACACTGCAGAACGTGTTAGCAAGTAAATTATTTAATAGTTCCATACATTCTTTGTCCTAGCCACTTTTATTAATTGTCTTTTTTATTTATTATTTTACTCTCTCAGTTTTCAATTAGTTTTAATCTCAAGAATGAGGATAGTATTTAAATATCCCTTTTAAGATATTTCAGGTTTTTAAAAGTATCCAAATACTTGGTCTATATCCATAGAAACCAGATCAAAAGTGACAATAAGCTCCAGGTGTTATTCTGTTTGTTTGTTTGTTTGTTTCTGTTGGTTTGCTGGTTTTTTTTTTCTTCTAGTTTGTACTGGCTTCAGATCCACAGTAGAGACATGGATGATCTTGATCTCTTGATCTCCCTGACTCTATCTCTTAAGTACTGGAATTTTATGTGTGTTCCAGAACACAAAGAAAGAAATCCAATATTTAAATAACGGACTGGGAGACTGTTCCATGGGTAGAGGAGCTTGCTGCCACAGAAGATAACCTGAGTTCGTTTTGCAGGGAAGCACACAGAGAAAGGAAAGAATCAACCACCACAGTTTGTCCTCTGACTTCCACAAGTAAACGGTGTGGGGTTGTTCACACACACACACACACACACACACAAGATACTAAATGAAAAAAATAATTTGGAAAGCTTAATTGACATAGGTGAACAGTACACAGAACATTTGAATGAACAACCAAAAATAGTTGAAAATAGTAAGTTTTATCATTCCCAGACTAATATCATGAGACTGTGGGAAAAAAATTCTTCTTTGGATTATCCTATAATAATTAATTTAAAACACAAAGCTCCAAATAGGAAAAAAAAGAGTAAGGGCATGTATCATAACATTATTTTTTTAAGGTCACCTCCTAATGTATCTAAAAATAATGCTACCAAAGGAATATCAAAAGGTGACTTAAAAATCACTTAATATTCCTTATCTTATTAAATAGTATTCTACTATCTCTTACTCTTCCTTTGCATATTATTAAATAGAGCTCATATATGGCATGATTCTGAAACAGTTCTCACTTCCTTGTCAGTTTTGAACTCCTGGGAAAGTCAAATTATAGGTGGACCTTTAAAGCAATGTAGGTAGGCCTTACTTCTCTAACCTTGAGCAATCTATCAGTTATGTCTCCAATGTGACTATCACATTTAGTAGTTGGAACATAATTCAACAATTACTCCTTTTTTAAACTATGGGTCAGAAAACAAATGAGAAAGCCAGAGACAGGAATCAAACAAGTTTATGAATCCCCCAATAAAACGCAGAAGCCTAAGAATAGAGACATGTTGAACAACACCCTAAAAAGAGAACAGTCTATGAGAAGCCCCCACAGGAGAGAGCCAAGACTTACTTTGCTTTTTACCTTTGTTGATTCTTACTGAGGCCCTTGGCTATCTAAACTTACTTGAAACACAAATTTGTTCCACAAGCACATCACTGAGAAATTAACCTTTCAGGCTGTAGAGAAAAGGATGAAGAATAAAAAAGTATCTTCAGATGAAACCAGAGAACCACTTACATCAGACACTCTGAAAGAGTGAAAGGGAACATGGAAATCTGTGTTTGGCATTGACATCAAGCCTCAGACTTGTTAGCTCTACCTAGACCTTTTCATCTGTATGACAACATAACACGCGTTGGTAAAAGCATTAGTGGTTTTAAATTAAAGGTAATCCTTCAAGCTTGCTCTTGTGCTGCATTCAGCAATCTTGCATGCTTCTCTGTAGAAGATACTGGCCTCTGACAGAGACACATTCTTAAGTGATTGAAAAATTAGAAGGTCTTTATTCTTGTAACAAACATGTAAGCAAATATATATAACATTCAGACAAGTCCATATAGCAACCATACCCAGTGAGAGGTGATTGAATATGTTTCAGGCGTTGGTTAAAACTCCTTCCCTGTAACACTGTACATATGTCACCAGCAAGGGCAGATGCTGCGTGCTTGTTTTTCACAGGAGAATTGCGACCAGTTTATATTTAAAGGTAACACTGCTTACAAGAATAATATATTTGAGATCATTTTGTACAAATTGTCCTCAGGGTATAAAGAAGATTTTTAATTGGTAAATATTAATAGATGTTGTCATGCTAAATAAACTAGAGTATTATGTCAATAGCAATATAATTCCCTGCTCTGTGGAGTGTATCTTAGAAGAACATAAACTAGTAACAAAGAAAGAAGTACTGTTTCTGGTAGCCCAGCTAAGAATTGCTGTGTTCAGATGGAAAACATGAGAATGTAAATCAGGGCATTGTGTTGCACTGAGATGTGCTTTGATCAAAATTGGGGATTTCATGCACTTATCAAAACAAGGACACGTGTATAAATCTTGCTTTTTGTGTGGTATTTGAGATTCACAATAAATAGTTGGAATGGACTAAAGTTAAAATAAGATAATAGTAATTTTCTAAGAGAAGACATCAAAGCCAGACATTATAGGGTCACCCAAGCCAGGGAAGCAGGCAGGGTAACCCTGGACCTTTATCTCTTCCCATCCACCAGTTCCAATCACCCTCTCTCATCTTTAGTTCTTCAATAAACCACCTGCTGCAAGCTCCCTATCTCCTCTCCACCCATTTGCAGTGGATCTCACAGATCTTCACTACCTATCCTCCCTTCCCACAATCATTGCATTATCACAGTCACTAGCTCTTATAGGTATCACTTAGGAACTTCTCCAGCTAGTTAACCTAATCCTTATCTCTCCTTCAGCTCCTCAAGAACTAAACACTCAGTCTTATACTCACCCAGCTGTCTAGCAAACCACCTGTTGCATCCTTCCTTCTCCATTCTCCTTTCAACTTCATTAGATCAGGTGGATACATAGACCTTTCATTCAAACTTCATTATCCTCATTCATTGCTTTATCCAAGGCTCCAATTCAAGCAGGAGTTCCCTGGGAACCCAGGGGCTACTGAAGCCAGCAGAGCATGTGGGCTAACTGCAAATCTTTACCTAGCCCTCCATTTTTCCCATTCCATTCCCTCAGTTGGCCTCATCCCCAGCTCTGTAGCAGATCATCTGCTGTACCCTCTCTTTACTCTCTGTTCTCATTCCCAAGGGAGAAAACAGATCTTCATTCTTCTTTTCCTTAGATCCCCTCATTCCATCCCAAGTCCATCCCCATTCTTAAGTGTCAGCTCCCAAATATCTAGACATACATTTTGCCTGAAACCCTCAGATGCCACATATTTCAGGCACCCAGAAGGATTTCATAAAAGAAAACACACAGCCACCACAGTCTCTTAAGGGTCAGAGAGTAAAATAGAGGCCAATGGAAAAACCCATCAACAAACACAAGAAAAGATATCAGCACCTAGAATCACAATCTTCTCAAGCCCAGATGCCTAACCACCAACATAAAAACACAATGAACAACAATCAGGACAATGTTTCTCCACTAAAGCAAACAATCCTACCACAGCAGGTTCTAAGTATTCCAATATAGCAGAATCACAAGAAAAAAATTATCTTAAAATAGGTTTGATGAACATGATAGAAGTCTTTTACGTGAATTAAATAAAGCCCTTAAAGAAATCTATAAAAATATAACACAGGAAGAAAATGAATGAAACAGTTCAAAAAAAGAAAAGACAAAAAAGTGGAAATAGAGTAAATGGGGGGGAGCCAATCTAGGGAAAAAATAGACACTAATATTTAGAAACTCAAACAGTAACATCACAGTCTTACCAACAGAATACAAGAGATGCAATAGAGACACTGGCACATTGAAGACATGACAGAAGACTTGTATACGTTGGCAAAAAAAGGAATTTAAATTTAAAATAAGCCTTGCACAAAACATCCAGAAAATCTGGGATGCTATGTAAAGACCAAATATAAGAACAGTAAGAATAGAGGAGGGAGAAGAATCCCAGCTTGAAGAGCCAGCAAATATTTTCATCAAAATCACAGAAAAAAAAAAATGTTCCTAAACCAAAGAAGCAGGTCCCTATCAAGGTGAAAGAAGCATACATAACATCAAATGACTCGAATAGAAAGGAAATTCCCATCTCCATGGAATAATGCAACCTTAAATGTATAAAACAGAAAAAGAATTATTAAAACATACAGTGGAAAAAGATTTAGTAACATAGAAAGGCAAAACTGTTGAAATTACATCTGACTTTAAAATGGAGACAATAAAAGCCAGAATGGCCTGAAGAGCCATTCTCCAGATGTTAATATATAATAGATGCCAGCTTAATATGCTATATCTAGCAAAATTTTCAATTTCCATAGATGAACAAAATAAGACACTCCATGATAAAGCCAAATTTAAACAATTATTTCAGCCCTACAGAAGGTACTAAAAGAAAAAATTCAATGTAAATAGTTTAACTGCACCCAGGAAAACTAAAGTAATTAGTAATAGAAAATTAGTCAATTAAAAGGGAAAATATGTGCGTGTGTGTGCACACACACCCATATACACCTACACCATGACAAAAAAATATTCAGAATTAAGAAAGAGTAGTCATTGATTTATTTCAGCAACTGTGGTATCAATTCCCCAATTGAGACATTTATTAGTAGAATGAATGTGAAGAAAGGATCTATCTCTCTGCTGTGTCTTAGAAACACACACTTCAAGGATAGACATTAATTCCATGTAAAAGATGGGAAAGACATTCTATGTACAGATAAAGAGCAAGCTGGCCTAGCCATTTTAGTATCTAAAAAATAGACTTTTAGCAAAACTAAGCAGAAGAGAAAAAAGAAGGCCACTATTTATTCATCGAGAAAAAAAATCAACCAAGAGAACATTGCAAAATTTGAAATATATGTACCAAACTTAAGGACCACTCTCTATTTGTAAAATAAATACAACTATACCTCAAATCATATATTTATAATTAAAAAACAAAATTTTAAAAAGCATAAAGCATTCAAACAAATTGAAACCTAACTACAGAATGAAAAAGGGATCAAGACTGAGGTGGGAGAATTTCCAGAAGTAAATACACAACACACAGTAACTTATGGTATACAATAAAGGTAGTTCTCAGAAGCAAGTTCATAGCACTAAATGCTTACATTAAAAACAAGCAAACAAACAAAACAACTGAGAGATTTCATGCTAGGAACTTAACATAACACCTAAAGTAAATAGAACAAAAGGAAGTTATATCTAAGAGAAGAAGAAGTAATCAATCACAGGTCTGGAATTAATAATGTAGATACTAAGAAACAACAAAACTGATAATTGAAACAAATACATGGTTCTTTGAATAAAAAATCAATAAGATTCACAAATGCTTATCTAAATTAACTACAAGGCAGAGAGAGAAAAACCCAAGTTAATGAATGTAGAAGTCAAGACAGATAATAAACTGACACAAGAAATAGAGATAATAAGGACACACTTAAAAATTGTAAAAGCTAAAACAAATAACAAATGGATAAAATCTTTGATATATACCCCTTACCAAAGTTAACTCAAAAACAGCTAAGCAATTTTAATAGACCTATAACACCTAGTGAAATAAAAGCAATTATAAAAGTCTCCCAACAAAAGAAAAAATGATAAAATAAACCACAAAAAAACAAAAACCATTAACAACAAAAAACAACCAACTGAAGAAACAAACAAACAAATGATAAAACCCAGGACCAAAAGTTTTTAGCAAAGAGCTGTATCATACTTTCAAAGAAGAGTTATAATGCCAATACTCCTCAAATTATTCCACAAAATAGAAACAGAAGACACATTGCCTAATCCATTTTATGAGGCCACAGTTACCCTGATACAAAACATATAAAGACACAACAAAAAAGTATTATAGACCAATTTCTTATGAACACATCTGCAAAAATAATCAAAAACATATTTGAAGACTAAATTCAAAGCATATCAAAAAGATACCTCACAAGAGTCAATTAGGCTTTCTACCAGAGAAGCAAGGATAGCTAAGCATACATAAAATGATAAGTGTAACCCAACATATAAACACACCCAAAGACAAAAACCACATAGTCATCTCATGATATGCAGAAAAGACCTTTGACAAAATCCAACAAACTATCAAGATAAAAGTTCTAGAGATAGAATGAAAATATCTTTACATAATGAAGACAGTTTATAGCAAGCCAATAGCTAAATCAAAGTTAAATTTCAATGTAATACTTGAAACAATAAGGCAAATGAAAGAGATTGAGGTAATAAAATTTGAAAGTAAGAAGTCAAAGTATCCTGCCACATATTTTTTTTTTAAGATAAGGGATCATAAAAATTCCACGAGGATTTTTCTTTAGCTGATAAACACTTTCAGAAAGTAGATGGATACATATTAAATCACAAAAATCAGTACTCCCTCCTATAAACAAATGACAAATGAACTGAGAAAGAAATTAGGAAAATAACTTTCCCAATAGCCTCAAATAATATAAAAAATCTTGGGGTGACTCTAATCAAGCAAGACTTGTATGAGCAAAAAGACTTGTATGATCAAAAAAATGTTAAGCCATTGAAGAAAGAAATTGAAGAAGATATCAGTGAAAAGATGGAAAGATCTATCATGTTCATGAACCAGTTCGATTAATGTAGTAAAATTAGCCACTTTACAATACAATCTCCAAATTCAACACAATACCCATCAAAATTCTAACATAATTTTGCACAGATCTTGATAAGTGCAAGTTTCCACCTCCATATGGAAAAGCATAAGTCTCAGATACCTAAAATAATCCCTAAAGTAAAGATTTCATTTCATAAAATATCCGCCGACCCTTGTTCACTACCACACTGTTGATAGTAGCTGAAACCCAAATACCCATCAGCACATAAATGAAAAGAGAAAAGGCATCATACTTGTAAATGTAATGTTATTTATTTATTATTATTATTTCTTAATTGACAGGATAATTGAAACTGGAGGACACTAGGACTGATCCTATGTGAGAGAAGCAGTTTATAAATAAAGAAATACCTTTGCTATTTCTGGGATGTATATAAATAATATAGTCATAAATTCTGGAGTTAAATAGTTTCTAGGAGCTGGGGTATGGAAATGTAGTCTGTATTCTATGTAAGGAAAACATTAATATGGAAAAATGTTAAAGTTTAGCAAGTTTTCTATGTCAATACTATTATGACTTGAAGCTAATAAGATGGTAGATCAAACGTTCTTACCCCAATGAAAAGAATAGTGATAAGCTAATTTTAATACCAGTTTAAGGTAGGGAGTTTTATATCTGCATGTGGTTACTCTGTATGACACATTAATGTGATCATAGACACTGTCCCTCAAACAATTGTCCATTCACTACTTTTTTATGTTACATTTTTCCAACTTGATATTGTGTACTTCAAACTTCTCAAGTAACCATGCAGCTTCATCTCTGCAAACACGTGGGATCATTGATACATTGATTCTGATAAACATATAAAACCTGACTGATACTGACACCCACAATAAGTCTCTGACAGCATCTATTGCTATTTGGCAAAAAATTCCCCAATCAGTATTTTGTATTTACTTCAAACTTTTTCAAAATTCATCCTGGTCTTTGGACCAGCTGTTCTTATTGTGAACTTCAAAAAGTTTCTCTAATCGCAAGCCTCCCATGGCTGTGTTTTTAAGTTCTGAAAACAACCTGGGATAAATTTAGAAATCAAGAACAAAGCACATATGAGGCTCTAGATTTAACAGCTTGTGCCTTTTAATGGCATCTGTCATCATGTCTTTGAAAAACTATTTCTCACCACAATTCCCTATGGTACAGTTGTGAAATAGTGGCCCTTTTATCTTCTTCACCCAAGCGTTTCATGTGAGCAAGATCATAGGATGAAACTAGGGATATTATCTTTGATAGAGAATTGAAGTCTTTGTGAATTGAGAAAAAAAAAAAGCCTTAATGTACCTATGATCATGTGTGCATGTAAATTAAACAGCACACTTTTCTCTCCTTGGAGAAAACAAAATTAATACTACCTTATCATCACATTGAACACTGCTTTCTACAAGTATGGAATACAGAGAGCACAGAAGGGCAGAGGGGTGGACAAACGTTAGTAAAATATTGAGCAATGTTTTATTTTAAGACAATGATGAGCATGTCTAGCTTTCATGTGGATTAGAAATATCACTTGCACATAACATAAGATTATTTGGGGGGATCAAAAACTTAAAAATTAGTGAGAAGAAATCTTCCTGGTTTGCTTCCCAAACAAAATGCCAGCAAAAATTATTGAGGAAAGGACTGAATGGATCCTTTACTGCTATTCATTGTCATCATCTATTACCAAGATAGAGTTTTTTTGGCCTTGAAGTGATTATTAAATTAGTAAAATAATAACAAAGATCTACTTTTAATAGATATTCATAGTTAAACAATGGACTTTTGTTGGAAACCTTCTTTTCAATAGGTGCTTCTCCTATTTTCATGTCTTAATCCACTCCATTTCTATGACCCAGTAAGTCTTAGGGTTGTTTGAATGAACATGAATCGGGGTTATTTGCTGGAGCATGTGCAACTTATAAGTAAGTGGCTATACAATTGAAGAAAATAAAACCATTGCTCCTACTGACAATTAAATGCCCATAGTCTTTCAGAGTAGAATGAAGGCTTGGAAGCTTCTCCTTCAAGGAGGAGGAAATGCACATAAGCAGAATTTTGTAATGGACCTGTGCATCTTACAACAGATGCTGTAAATATATGATTGTAATGGCTACGTCAAGGACAGAGGACACTGTCACATAACTCCTCCTCATCTTTCAGCCTTCTCTTCTACAATGTTCCCCAAACCTCAGAGAGAGTAAATTAGATGCCTTGCTTAGAAACAAGCACATTTTTTTCTCAGTAATTGGATCAGTTATGTGTTTCTTAGTTGATCGTTGTCAATTGAAAAACTAAGCTTCTTTTATGAGTAGCTGTCTATGGGTTTAAAAAATATTTAGAAGACAGTAGGAAAACATTCATTTAACCAATCAAAAGCAGGTAGAGCCTATAATTTCAAAGACCTACTCTTGACCAAGGTCAAAATACAGGTATAAGTTCCTTCATGTGGAGTGAACCTCAAATCCAATCAGACAGAAGTTATTTATCACCATGATATCCATGCCATGACATCACCAACATCCATGTTTTACTTGGCAAGTTATCATAACCCACAAGATTCACAAATGAGTAAATCTGTTGGTGACTTTTATCTCAAAGCAGCCTGAACAACATCTGCCAGCACTATAAAAACTATTCAGAAAGAAAAAAAAATTATCTACTTCAGTCAGAAGTTGTTTTTGTTATGCCCTGTAATTAAAGTGTGTGGTATCTTCAATAGTAGAATGTTACTATCTGTTCTGATGGACACCTAGAACAATGGTAATAGCCTGCAATGTTTTGGGTAGTTTTGGTACCTCCTTGGTCAATGTCTCCTGGGAAATAATAATAACCCTACACCTAGCACAAAGATTTGCATTTAATAACTCATTTTCTTCACATATGCAGAGTATATTCATTAAATTTTTTCTTATTATTATATTTTAATGACAGTACAAAATTATATGTTTCTCTACAGCTTACATATATGACAGAAAACATTGAGTTTGACATTCTGTGGATTTCTCAATACAATATTTCCCTGTTTCACTCACTTTCCTGCAAATATCATTCTTCTTTACAGCTGAATAACATTCATTGTGTATATGGACCATAATTTCCATTTATCAGTGATGGACACTCTGTTGTAGTCTATTGATTTGTGATATAAATATTATGATACTGCTTTGTGATGCTTTGTAATGATTGTTAACCAGATTATTATTTACATATAATTCTATCTACATTAAATTATAATCTATAATAATATTAGGTTGTATTTTTGATAATAGTTCAAAGATTATAATATACTCTTTAAGTTGTATGTATAACACTGGAGTATTGATGTGATATCCATTAAATTTCTTTAAACATAATTTACTTTGTAAGAGTGAATATTACTTACATTTATTTTTTTAAAAAAATCTAAAATAGCTATGTTATCAGGGTATAGTAGTACAGAAGTATCTCTTAGCTGACTGTGGTAGTGGTGGTACAGACCTGCAATACCAGCACTCAGTAAGCTGGGGCAGAGGGATTAGAAATTCAAGGGTATGTAAGTGAAACCTGTGTTAAAGAAAAAATAACTTCTCTAGACAACTACCAAAGCATAATATTTCACATTTAATATCTCATTTAATATTCCAAATTACACATTCCAAATTCATTAAGTGGCAGAAAAGATATTTTTATTGTTTTTCATTAAGCTTTTTTATTGATTCATTGAATTTTACATCATTGACTCCACTTTCACTTTTCTCCCTGTCCCAATGTTCCTGCTCTCTGCCCTTGCAACTTCCCCTTAAAAGTAAAAATATCATCAGATCCTACTACAAAGGCATATACTCAACAAAATTGGAAAATCTGGATGAAATGGACAATTTTCTAGACAGATACTAGGTACCAAAATTAAATCAGGAGCAGATAAACCATATAAACAACCCCATAACCCCTAAAGAAATAGCAGCAGTCATTAAAAGTCTCCAGACCAAAATGAGCCCAGGACAAGACGGTTTTAGTGCAGAATTCTATCAGACTTTCAAGGAAGACCTAATACCAATTCTCTTCATACTATTCCACAGAATAGAAGCAGAAGGAACACTACCCAATTTGTTCTATGAAGCTACAATCACTCTCAGACCTAAATCTCACAAAGACCCAACAAAGAAAGAGAACTACAGACCAATATCCCTTATGAATATCAATGCAAAAATAATAAAATTTTGGCAAACTGAATCCAAGAACACATTAAAACAATCATCTATCATGATCAAGTAGGCTTTATCCCAGGAATGCAGGGATGGTCCAATATTCAGAAATCCATCAATGTAATCCACTATATAAACAAATACAAAGAAAAAAACCACATGATCATCTCACTAGATGCTGAGAAAGCATTTGACAAAATTCAACATCCCTTCATGGTAAAAGTCTTGGAAAGCTCAAGAATTCAAGGTCCATACCTAAACATAGTAAAACCAATATACAGCAAGCCAATAGCCAACATCAAACTAAAAGGAGATAAACTTGAAGCAATCCCACTAAGATCAGGGACTAGATAAGACTGTCCACTCTCATCTTACCTATTAAATATAGTACTGGAAGTCCTAGCCAGAGCAATTAGACAACAAAAGAAAGTCAAAGGGATACAAATAGGAAAGGAAGAAGTCAAAACTATTTGAAGATGACATGATAGTATACTTAAGTGACCCTAAAACTTCCACCAGAGAACTTCTAAACCTGATAATCAACTTCAGCAAAGTAGCTGGATATAAAATCAACTCAAACAAATTAGTAGCCTTCCTTTACTCGAAGGATAAACAGGCTGAGAAAAAATTAGGGAAATGACACCTTTCCCAATAGTCACAAATAATATAAAATATTTCAGAGTGAATCTAACCAAGCAAGTAAAAGATCTGTATGACAATAACTTCAAGTCTCTGAAGAAAGAAATCAAAGAAGATCTCAGAAGATGGAAAGATCTCCCATGCTCATGGATTGGAAGAATTAATTTAGTAAAAAAGGCCATCTTGCCAAAAGCAATCTACAGGTTCAATGCAATCCCCATCAAAATTCCAAATCAATTCTTTATAGAGATAGAAATAGCAATTTGCAAATTCATTTGGAATAACAAAAAACCCATGATAACAAGAACTATTCTCAACAATAACAGAACTGGGGGAATCATCATCCCTGACCTCAAACTGTACTACAGAGAAATAGTGATAAAAACTGCATGATATTGGTACAGATACAGGCAGGACGATCAATGGAATAGAATTGAAGATCCAAAACTGAACCCACACATCTATAGTTACTTGATCTTTGACAAAGGAGCTAAAACCATACAATGGAAAAAGAATAGAATTTTCAGCAAATGGTGCTGGCTCAACTGGAGGTCAGCCTGTAGAAGAATGCAAATTAATCCATGCTTATCCCCTTGTACAAAGCTCAAGTCCAAGTTAATAATGGACCTTCACATAAAACCAGATACACTGAAACTAATAGAAGAGAAAGTGAGGAAGACCCTCAAATACCTAGGCACCGGGGAATAGGTTCCAAACAGAACACCAATGGCTTATGTTCTAAGATCAAAAATTGACAAATGGGACCTCATAAAATTGTACAGCTTCTGTAAGACAAAGGACACTGTCAATAGAACAAAACGGCAACCAACAGATTGGGAAAAGATCTTTACCAATCCTACATCAGATAGAGGGCTAATATCCAATATATACAAAGAACTCAAGAAATTAGACTCCAGACAACCAAATAACCCTATTAAAATGGAATACAGAGATAAACAAAGAATTCTCAACTGAGGAAATTCGAACAGACGAGAAGCACCTTAAGAAATACTCAACATCCTTAGTCATCAGGGAAATGCAAATCAAGACAACCCTGAGATTCCACCTCACATCAGTCAGAATGTCTAAGATCAAAAACTGAGGTGACAGTAGATGCTGGTGAGAATGTGGAGAAAGAGGAACACTCCTTCATTGTTGGCGGGATTGCAAGCTGGTACAACCGCTCTAGAAATCACTCTGGAGGTTCCTCTGAAAATTGGACATACCATTACCTGAGGACCCAGGTATACCACTCCTGGGCATATACCCAGAAGATGCTCCAACATATAACAAGGACATATGCTCCACTATGTTCACAGCAGCCTTATTTATAATCGCCAAAAGCTGGAAAGAACCCAGATGTCCTTCAACAGAGGAATGGATACAAAAAAAACTGGGACATTTACACAATGCAGTATTACTCAGCTATTAAAAATTATAATTCGAGAAATTCTTAGGTAAATGGATAGAACCAGAAAATATCATTCTGAGTGAGGTAACCCAATCACAAAAGAACACACATGGTATTTACTCACTGATAAGTGGATATTAGCCCAAAGCTTGATATAGCCAAGATTCAACTCAAAGACCACATGAAACTCATGAAGAACAAAGACCAAGTGTGGGTGCTTCGGTCTTTCTTAAAAGGAGTAACAAAATACTCAAGGGAGCAAATATAGACACAAAGTGTGAGACAGAAACTGAAGGAGGGGCCATCTGGAGACCATTCCACCTGGGTATCCATCACACATGCAGTCACCAAAGGTAGATGCTGGTGTGGATGTCATGAAGTGCATGCTGACAAGATCCTGATATAGCTGTTTCCTTAGAGGTCTGCCATTGTCTAACATATTCAGAGGTTGATGCTCACAGCTAACTATTGATCTCATCAAGGGGTTCCCCAATGGAGGAGTTAGAGAGAAGCCTGAAGGAGCTGATAGGGTTTATGGCCCCATGAGGAAAGCAACAATACCAACCAACCAGAGCTCCCTAGGGTCTAACCCACCAGTCTTGGAGCACACAGGGAGGAACCCATGACTTCAGCTGTATATGTAGGGGAGAATGGCCTTGTTGGGCATAGGTGGGCGAGGAGAACCTTAGTTCCATAAATGTTGGACACCGAGTGTGGGGATTGTTACAATGAGTCATTGGTCTGGTTCAAAGCCTCTGGCTTCTGGTACACTATCAGTGATGGATCCTCACAAGGACTCCTCTAAGATATTGTATTGTTCCAATGTGTCATGAAGACACTGAGGCTTTAGATCTGTAGAACCCATTCACATGTTCCAGCACTTCATTTATGGAGTAGGTATTGGAATAGGCCAACACAAAGACCTGGATCTGCCCTTGGTAGTAGCTGAATTGTTCATCTGGTCAATTCTCCCACACAGACACCTGGGCAAGCTTTCCAGTCCTGCCCTGCTAGCTCATTCAATGCCACAAATGGCAAGAGGGAAGACTAGTTTTTCTGATCTAATGTCTTTAGGTCCAACTCTCCCAGGATGCACAGGTGTAGAATGGGACCGGTTCATTTTAGCAGTCCAGACTAGGGTTATCTGCCTGACCTTTTATGGTAATAGATCCCTGCCTCAAACTCCCCTCCTGCTCCTAGTAGAGGGTCAAGGACTCAGACATGGTCCCTGGTAGCAGCACAAGCCAAAACTTTATCATGGCCTTGGGTGGCATTGCTGGCTACTCACCTCAGGATGTCCCTCACTATCCTTGTGTCTCCAGTTCTGCCTCTCTTCATTGTGCCCACATCCTTCTGCTTTCTTTCTCTTCCATCTCTCCACCACTTAATTCCTCATCTTAGTGACACCTGGGGTCTCTGGGTGTTTAGGGTCATCTCAGGAGTGGTCTCAGGTGTGCTCTCCCTGCTTTTGGGTCATTACACTTTGCATAGGTCATCTGTGGTCTACCAGTGGGCTCCTGATTGGTTGTTGTTTCAGACTTGCACCCTGCCGAAGCCCAGTGACAAGGGATGGGTCTTGGATGGGGAGTGGATTGTTTTCTAAACAGTCATCTTGTTGAAAAAAATAGAATTAGTACATAATAATATTCTTATTTTGATTAAGATAACTAATCTAATTATCTGCTTGGAAATTATTCTAGAATCTAACCTATATTTATGTCTTGCCAATTATGATTTTATTAAGAGAATGTATTCCATTTTGCTTTAATAATATTTTGTTCATATCAATAAGAATTACAAAATTGCTCAAAAATAAAGTGATTACCCTAAATTGATTTTCTAGTTCATAAAATGCCTTAGCTTTATCTAAACTAAAATCATGTGATATAATGAAAGAGATTTCTATGTAATCTGACAGCATAATTCCAATCATCCTTTTGACATGGTATAACCCTGAAGAGGCTTTGTGTACAAACTTGCATTTTCTGTCCCTTCGGACACCTGCTCCCTCCGTTACCAGTACTACTCGTGATTTATAATTCTCTACAATGGGCACAGCTCTGCGAAGGGCTCTATAATGATATCTCCCCAATACATAGCTCTGCAGATGCTGCTGTTCATAGGCTTTTCATTTCATAGCCACAGTTTCAGTATGCTAACCCATGTTTGCCTTAACCACAATTTCCAACATATACCAGTGGACCCAGCTCTATGAGTCCCAAATCTTGAAAACCAATGGCAATAATGTATCTTTATAAATGTAATAGTGATTTTTTTAAAAAATTAAAATGATATTTTCCACTAGCAAGGAGGAATATAATTATATTTGTATAGTCAAAAGTGAAATGATTTGGATATCAAATTGTGTATAAATTAGTCTCCATTAACCACCTGGGTAATGTCTAGTTTCCAGATGTTTCAAGCTCAGCTCTCACAAAGATCATCCGTTGGAGCATTTCATTTAGGCTCTGTGTAAACCACCAGGCATTTGAAATGTTTTCTACAGGAGCACTGTTAAAGCACAAATTTGTAATAGATTTGTAATGACACGTTATCTGGGTTACATGTATCCGCTTTTTACTAGGATATTCAGAAATACAACATAAAAAACATTAGTCATACATCACCATCTGTGACCTTGAGATTTATGCTGATCATTATTAGATAAATTAGCCTTCCGATTGCTGTAAACTGCAGATAAATTAGGTCTCAAGAACCATTTTATTTTCAACATAATTTGATCTCTAAAGGGTATTCTTAATGAGAGCAGAGTAACGATTCTTAAGAAAATTCCAATTAATTTACCATATGAGCTGGAGGGAAATAAAACAGAGCACTAAAAGGAAGCAAAAGTTACTTTTTTCAAAAGGAAATTTAGAATTAATATTCCAAAGCATGTCATAGTGAAAGCAATTATACTTATAAATCTTTTCACCAGAAAAAAAAGTAATAGAAGACATCAAGTTGCTAGCTAGTAAGAATGAGTATGAGATATATTCAGTAATTAAAAATATATGAAAATGGCTATATATTTAGTAATTATTCTATACCAAATGGACAAAATCAAATTAAAATAATATTTTCTGAAGTAAGAATTAAAAATTAATATATTTTTTTTATCTCGATGTCCTGCTATTCACATACAAGGCAAATAAGTCACAAGTCAAAAGAAGCTCAAAGTAAGTTCTTCAGTGAGTATCACTATCGGATTGGAAATGTGATTATAGTTGAGTGTAAAATGCTCCTTACCCATTAATGTGTTTCGACACTTGATACTCAGCCAGTGCAGCTCTTCTGGGTAGCTGAAGGATCTTTGAGAAATGGGCTGGCATAGGGGGATCCCTGTGGACAGTCCTTTGTGTGTACTATCTCAGTCCACTTTCTCCAGTCCATTCATTCTCCCCTGACAGCTAGAGTATGCCTAGCTACTTTTCACCTCCATTTAATTGGACTGAGATGTCCCTGCTACCATGACACAGTGGGTGAAGTATTTATGTAACATCAAATATAAATATCTGTATAATACACTGAATAGAATGCCACATTTTATACCTGTGGAGTCCACATGGTACAGTAGTGTTTTTCCTGTAATCAAAGCACTCCTGAGGCAAGATATGAAGTAGAAACAAACAAACAAACAAATACATGGAGGCTCACTGGCCAGCTACTGAAGGATATACAGTGGCAAATAAAAATCCTCATCTCAAATAAGGTGAAGTCAAGTTTGATATGCAAGGTAGGCTTCTGACCTCAATATCCATGGTATTTTAACACTGCCAAAGACCATACATGTAAAAACACCCTAGGCAGATAGATAGATAGATAGATAGATAGATAGATAGATAGATAGATAGATAAATCTGCTCTTAAGGTGCTTCTGAGTGATATTATGATATAGCTACTTAAACAACAAAAAGTAACTAATCCACATTATGTCTTCTTTTTAAATTGATTTGACATTAGTGATCAACTTCTTATTGTAAGATTTTATTGTTATTTGACTTTATATGCTGTCCAATTTATTTATGTATCAACTCTTCCTTAGCTACATTTTTTGTTTGTTTGTTTCCAGGATGGTTTTTCTAATAGTGTTGAATGCTGAACTTAGAAATACTCTCTGATTACATCTCCTTCCTCTACAAAATTTTATTTAATTTAGATAAAATTGCTGCCTCTGCCTATTTTGGTATGAATTTTTTTAAACTTGTATGTTATCCCCTTTCTCTCTCTTTCTCTTTCTTTCTCTGTAAGTGCTATAAATTTCTCATTAAAATGTTCCCCTAAATTTCTTTGTAGGATTGTGGATGAGAAGCTTCATTTGCATGAATACTAAAAGAAGAAAAACTAGGGAAACTAAACCACTGCCAACTGATGCTCTTACCAGTCAGCTGAGAACAAAATTCTCCCATGAATGGACTCTGACTGCATGATTGCAGGGGCCACTGCTGTCAGCCCCAGGGCCTCAAGCACCACAACCATTGTGCTGATCACTGTTATCTCTCTCTACCATTGAATTGTATGAGGAATGATAGGAGAATCAGAAAGGGACTGCCATGGCTATGGAAAAGTAAACACAGTGAGCAGCTTGAAGCAAAGGAAACACGAAAATAAGTAGCAGAATGATGCCCTGAAGTTAAAGGGATGGAAAACAAGCTAAGAGAACAGGATGCTCTTCCAGAAGATCTACATTCTATTCGCAGCACTCACACAGCAGCTCAAAACCATTTGTAACTCTAGTTGCATGGGATCCAGCGTTGTCTTCTGGCCTTCACAAGCACCAGGCATCCAAATGGTACATAAGGATGCATATCAAATAATCACCATTAAGACATCCAGCCATAGAATGACTTCCCCTTTCTACCCATTGGCAAAGTTAAAGGTGATCACTTGACATCGCTGTGGAAACCAACATGGTCTTCTTTTCACACATGAAGATCCTTGATTGTCCACACAAGCAAATATAAGAAAAGAAGTAAACTACGAATAAGTCTCTTTTATATGTATAAGTTTAAAATTTTTCAATGTGATATCTGTGCACTGAATTAAAACCATAATAAGATGATTAAACATCACAACCAACTTAGTTTTTGTGCAAAATTCAAAGAGAACACAATATATGCAAATCAATAATGTAGACAAGATGAAATAGCCATAAAGATAGAAACTCCTGGTCATATCAATACATGCAGAAAAATCATTTAATAAAGTTTAGCATCTCTTCCTGACAAAAATCAATAAGAAATTCAGAATTAGCAAAATATATCTGATCATAATAATGTTTATATAGAACAAACAGGTAGCTAACATTATACTAAGTGGTAAAAGACTGAAATCATTTCCTCTAAACCAGTGCAATGAGCCAAGGAAGCCTGTTCCTTCCACTCTCATTCTATATAATACTTGAAGTTCTGCTATGACAATAATACAAAAGAAATACACGGACATGGCATATATAGAAAGGGAAAGGTCGAATTGTTTGCTGATTCATTGATAACATAATCATGTTTTAAAAGATCTGATGGACTTAATAAAAATGAAAGATACAAAATAATTTGAACCAAAGAAAGGATGTTATCTAGGACTCTTTAGAGAAAGAAAAGAGAACAGAGAAATGACTTAAGTATATTAGAATCTCAAAAATAAAAGAAAAATTGGAAAAATATTTTTTGTACAAAATTACAAACTTCTTGAGAAAGAACACAGGAAAAACATCACTTTCATTATCTTAAAAACAAAGTACCTAGGAATAAACTTAACCGAGGAATGTAAAGTCCTCTATAACGAAACACTAATATCATTATTAAAAATAAATACAGCAGTCAGAAGATGATGGAAAGACTTTCTGTAGACTGATTGACATAATTAAAATTGTAAAAATTACTGTATCATCATATGAAATTTAAGGGTATAATGCAATACTCGTCTAAATTCCAATGACATTCTTAACAAAAGTAGAGCAAATCCTATAATTTATGTGTAAATATAAAATACAGAAATAGTCTAAGCATCCCTAAGCAGATAGAATGATGTTGGAGATATCCTAAAACATCACTTCAAATTATACTACAGAACCATAGTGACACAGATAACGTTGGTCTAGAGCAGAAGCAGGTCTGAATACTGGGGGTAAAAAAGAGAGCTCACTCATCAGAAGGCACTGGAAAAACCTGCCTATCCATTTTTGGAAAATGAAATCACATGCAAACCTCTATAGCAGCACTTCTCAACCTGTGGGTGGCAGCCCCTTTGGGGGTCAAATGACCATTTCACAGATGTCTTCTTTCAGATATTCCCATTGTGATTCACAACAGTAGCAAAATTACTGTTGCAAAATAGTAATGAAAATAATTGTGTGGTTTGGAAGTCACAATAACATGAGGAAGTATACTAAAAGGTCATAACATCAGGAAGGTTGAAAAACACTCCTCCACAGAGGTATTACTTCTGAATCAAATGCCTTTATTAAAAACCTGAAATATTTAAATTAATAAAATATACCTAAAATGCTTTACAATACCACCCCAGGAAATAATATTCTTCAGATTGCTAGAGAAATAATCCTGAGAGCTAACAAATGGAATAGGATGAAGTTAGGTGTTTCTGTACTGCCAATGAATCTGTGAGTAAATGGCCCGCAGAACAATACAATATGTTTGCCAGCAGGACTTCAGATAAAGTTTAATGCTTGACAGGCATCAATAATAAATATTCTCACCAAAATTGAAATGGGTACTATCCCCCCAAAAATAATCACAAAACGTATTAAACATTGGCAACCATATGGAAAAGATCTGACCACTATTCACCTGAGTTCAACAGGTAAAAACACAGTGAAACTATGAATGCTTCTCAAAAAGTTAAAAATAGACCTAACATATGACCAACCATTTCCACTGCTGTGACAATATGTAAACAGATCTATATATCCTGCTACAGAGATTCTTACACCTGTCTATTGCTGCTCCCTTCACAATATCATGACTATGTAGTCAGCTTATGTTCTTATTAAAAGATGTATGGTTAATGACAAATGTCATATCTATAGAAAGTGAAATTATGTTCAGCCATAAAGAAAAACTAAATTTGAAATTTTCTGGAAAAAAAAATAAATGGATCTGGTTGGTAAAACCTACCACTATGTGCTGCTGTTAATACTGTACAGCAGGCAAGCTATTTTTTTTTTCTGACTCTGCTACATGTTTGGTTAAGTTGAACACACTTCTTGTTAGTAAAATCAGTTTTACTATTAAGGGCTCAGGTGTTCCTAAATGTAATAAAGAAGTGCTTACCAGAAAACTATAATGTTTATACCACCAAGGCTTTGAACATCTTTGAAGCTCACTTAATTCTGCTTGATTTTCTATGAGAGACCTCTGACCTACTAACATAAGACTGTGCACAGAGCCTATTGTGGAACTATCATGAAGACACTCCTTTGTTCCATAATCGTTCAGTTGTTCAGGCTTATTATATACTGGATATCTTGTTTCTGGGACCATAGTTTATCCATTCTGGCTAATTTCCTTTACAAATCATTCTCAGATTCCTGTAAAAAGGAACAGGAAATTTAATTTTCTATTGCTTAAAGCATACAAGCTCTTTTTGCTGCTTTGAAGTGCAACAGAGTCTGAATGAATAAGGGACTTTAGACTGCAAATACACTTATCGACTCAATGTTGAAAATATTATCTTATGTTGTTTTTTTCCTATATTTTCATTTATCAATCTGATGTCATTCTGTCTCTCTATCCTTTATATTTACTTATACTTTGAAATGCATTAGTGTTTTAATTATCTCCTATACACATTTTTACTGAAGAAAGATGTGCTGAGGAGATGTTTTAAAACAATGGGGGAGATGAGATCTCAGCATTCTGTATGTCACATATCATTCTAGTCCAGGGACAAACACTGAAGGATCACTTAGGAGATGCTCTTGAGAACATAGTGAACTGCTAGGACTGTGGGAAACAGAAACTATAAAATCATCAAATTGGACATTAACCTGGAATTATAATTCAAACATTTAACTCCAATGATTAGGAAACAGAGGAAAGTCAATAATAATGTGGAGAGTCTGGGCTACATAGCAAGGCATTATGTCTTAAACAAACAAACAAACAAACAACAAACAAAAAGAATAAGCAATCAAAACTTATTATATATAAGAACAGAAGGACATCCATAATACTGTCTGGGTTTGGTGACTGTATATGAGATGGATCCCAAGGTGGGGCAGTCTCTGGATGGCTATTCCTTCAGTATTTGCTCCATACTTTGTCTCCATATTTGCTACCATGATTTTTTTTCCTCTTCTAAGAAGGACTGAAGAATACACACTTTGGTCTTCTTTCTTCTTGAGCTTCATGTGGTCAGTGAAACATATGTTGGATCTTCTGAGCTTTTGGGCTAATATCCGCTTATCAGTGAGTGCATACCATCTATGTTCTTTTGTAAGTAGGTTACCTCAGTCAGGATGATATCTTCTAATTTGATCCATTTGCCTAAGAATTTCATAAAGTTGTTTTTAATAGCTGAGTAATACTCCATTGGGTAAATGTATCACATTTTCTGTATACATTCCTCTGTTGAAGGACATCTGGGTTATTTCCAGCTTCTGGCTATTATAAATAAGACTGCTATAAACGTAATAGAGGATGTGTCCTTGTTAAATATTGGAGCATCTTCTGGGTATATTCCCAGGAGTGGTTGGTATACCTGGGTCCTCAGGTAGCACTATGTCCAATATTCTGAGGAACCACCAGATTGTTTTCCAGAGTGGTTGTACCAGCTTGCAATCCCACCAACAATGGAGGAGTATTCCTCTTTCTCTACATCCTCACCAGTATCTGCTGTCACTGGAGTTTTTGATCTTAGCCATTCTGACTGGTGTAAGGTGGAATCGTAGGGTTGTTTTGATTTGCATTTTCCTGATGACTAAGGATGTTAAACATTTCTTAAGGTGTTTCTCAGCCATTTGGTATTCCTTAGTTGAGAATTCTTTGTTTAGCTCTGTACCCCATTTTTTAATTGGGTTATTTGGTTCTCTGGATTCTAACTTCTTGAGTTCATTGTACATATTTAATGTTAGCCCTCTATCAGATGTATAGTTGGTAAAGATTTTTTTCCCAATCTGTTCATTGCCATTTTGTCCTATTGACAGTGTCCATTGTCTTACAGAAGCTTTGAAATTTTATGAGGTCCCATTTGTTGTTTATCTTAGCACATAGTGCTTGCTGACAGGAGCCTGATATAACTGTCTCCTGAGAGGCTCTACCAGAGCCTGACAAATACAGAGGCAGATGCTCGCATTGAACTGAGCTTGGGGTCTGCAATGGAGGAGTTAGAGAAAGGACTCAAAAGGAGCTGAAGGGTTTTGCAACACATAAGAAGAACAATAACCAACCAGAAACCCCCAGAGCTCCCAGGGACTAAATCACCAACCAAAGTGTACACATGGAGGGACTCATGGCTCCAGCACCATATGGAGCAGAGGATGGCTTTGTTTGGCATCAATGGGAGGAGAGGACCTTGGTTCTGTGAAGGCTCAATTCCCCAGTGTAGGGGAATGCGAGGGCAGGGTGGTGGGAGTGGGTCGGTGGGGCACCCTTATTGAAGCAGAGGGAGGGAGGATAGGATGGGGGCTTCTGGACAGGAAACCAAGAAAGGGAATAACATTTGAAATGTAAATAAATAAAATATCCATTAAAAAGTATATAAAAATGAAAAGAAGGACTGAGTGCTGCCTGGGGTCTTTGGGGTTAGACCATCAGAGACAAATATAATTTTGCTGTGTTTATGCAGAAAATCACATTAATTTTATGACAGATTTCACTTAGTAATCTTAATTTTGTACTTAAAGCCCATTTAGGAACCACATCTTTCTGTTTCCTTTTAGTATAACAAGTATCTATTGATTGAGAGTCTTTTGTAGAATAAAAAGTTCCATAACCAGTAGTTCAGTGTGTTCAAAGGCATGCTGTGAGCATCAGCTTGACTCTAGTGAGGAATTCCAGGGAGATAACTTCCCGGTAATGGAAGCATATGTAAACATTCTTGTGCATATACCCAAAGGATGCTTCACCATACCACAAGAACACTTGATCAAACATGTTCATTGAGGCTCTATTCATGATAACCAGCAACAGGAAACAATCTAAATATCTCTCAACAGAAAAATGGATAAAGAAAATGTGGTACATTTACATACCTTCTAAGTGTGATTCAAGTATTGTTGTTTGGGTATTTTTGGTAGGACAACTATGTTCCTATAGGCTGCTAAACATCTACATATCCAATAGCATCATTTTATTTTATGTGTTTAGAAAATGAAGGACACAAATTTGAGTGGGCAGGTCAGAGTGGGTGGGCATTGTAGGAGTTGGGAGAAAGTAGTGACTGTGATCAAATTACATGATATGAAACTCTCCAAGAACATATAAAACTACCAACACCCAGTATGGTAGATAATATGAGTGTACCTTCAGAACATGTTAAAATCATTTCACAGTGTGTTATTTCTATACTGCTTTGACAAGGGCCCATTATTTATTCTTACCACAACATCCAAAACTTTCCATTCCAACCAAGATGTTTTCATCTTTAGTTTTGTGACTTTTATTTGATTATTTAATGTCAAAATATGTACCCAATCTGCAGTTAAAACCAAATTAGATAATACTGACATATCTGTAATTATTGCAGACTATAAGCTTATATATGATTAAACACATCTTATGAGGAAAATATAAAGTTTGTCTTAATATGCTGTATTGTCTATAAAAGTTAAAGTTACTTAAATTAATAACAGAATAAATTCTTATAATGCACAAGAAGGTAGAAAATACAACAGTAGCTTGAAGATTTTGTTAATTTATTATATTATCTTTAATTTACTTATTGATTGATTGATTGCTTCTTTGGTCTTAATCTTTCACCATTTACATTGCAGCAAAGAAGTATTAATCCAGTAAAGATCTGCACTGTTGTGTCTACTATATTTCAATTAAATTTCAGCACTATTTTGGTGCCTAACATTTGAATCTTGAAAGAAGAAAAAAGATGCACAATGAAAATGCTTTTTTTACTATTTTGAAGTACCTTTTGAAAAGACAATACTCCTGTCCATGGTCTTGACTTTGCTTTCTTCCTGCTGATTCTGTTTCCAGTTACCAATTTGCATATGTCAAATCTGGGATGCTTAATCCAATCCCCTACCCTGAGTGCTTCTTGTGCTTAGTGATTTGATTTGGCATTCTAGAGTCTGACCTCTATCTTGTAATAATCCATCTTCATACAGTGACTCAAGAAGGATCTGGAAGGACAAAAAAAGTGCCTTTCCGGTAGTCTTTCTTGCAGTCAGGTACAATTTATGTGCACATGTTTCTGATCATAACAGAGCTACTTACTGTCAGCATGGACATATGTGTGACAAGCAGATCATAAACCTGTCACAGAACATATATGCATATATTTCATGTATGTGGTACTCATGACAAGCCTGTTGGAAAGCTAAGAACTTCTTTCTGAAGAGAAAAAAATGAGACTATAGAAGTCAATTATTAAAAGAAAGGTCTTTTTTTCATTCATCTTCATTTTATATGAGAGGACAATAAATGTGCATGCAATGATACGGCCAGACTGCTAAAGCTATAGGCAGAACTACTTATGGTGTTTATAAGCATTCTCTATATGCAGTCCCCTTTTATTAATAATTAGTGACATATTTACAATACTTTAGGCAATATGAGGAAAATGGATGCTCTGAAATTATAGATGATGATTACAAATGAACATATTCTACAATAAGTGTAATGATTGTAGTGCTAGGATTATGTTCATAATATTATGGCAGTAATTAAGTATCTGTGGAGGGTTCAGAGGAAAAACTGACAAGCTGATAGTAGAGAATGAATGCATTTGAGAACGCTGCAACACACTCAACAATTTCATCTAATTTTACAAATTGGGTTTATCTCATTTTTCTCAGAGACATTTTAGGAAAAGGGGAAAGTTCTTAGGGACAGAACTGAAAGCACAACCTACCTGAGAGAGAAAAGTGTTACTTTATATTAGTTTTAATGTTGTTTTATGGCCTAGGGAAATGGCATAGTGAATAAAGACTTGTCTCACAATATGAAAACCTGAGATTGGATGCTTGTCAGTCATATAAAAAGTTAGCCATGATTACAGAGGACTGTAATCCCAGCCTGGATAAGCAGATATAGGACAATCCTCAAGGCTGATTATCCAGCTAATTTAGCAAAATTTATGAAATTCATGTTCTGTGAAAGACCCTGCTCCCAAAATCAATGTGCAGAGATATTGAGGAAAGCATAAGTTATCAACTTCAGGCCTACGCACATACACACACGTACACACACACACACACACATACATAAACATACAGACATGCACACATACATACACACAAACACATAAACACAAAACACACAGACACACACATGAAAACACACAAACACATATAAAACACACACATACATATAATATGTAGACAAACAGGTGCAAATATTTTTACTTTGAATAGAATAGAAGGAAAGTTATGCCACCTCTTAACATTGTATAATTTCCTTTTGGTGCTTTATTTTCTTTTATTTATGGATTTGATGGTATGTTTGCAATTAATAAAACAGCACAAAATCTGATTTAGATTTTAAATAAGTTTAAAAGTATGACATAACATTTAGTACATCATTATATAAGACAAATTCAAATGGACAGTAAAATGAGTCCAATATGAGTTGCTTAAAAATTGAGGTTTAAAAAAAAAAAAGGTATGCTGTTAGAAAACCTTCTTTTTTCTCTCTGTTCCTCTAGATCCAATCCTTCAGTCTTGTGTTGATTCCTGCAACAAATTACCAGCTGCACTTCCCCCAACTTGTCTATATATTCCAGGCCCCAGCATCAACAGGCTTTGCCTGTGATCATATCAGCTGAGCAAGCCAGTAAAACACACAGCCAATGCACTCTCCAAAAATCCACAGAAAAAACAGCAACCAAGGAACAAGACACCCAACAAACACAAAACCAGAAATCAGCACCTATACCAATAATTACCTCAAATCCAGATGCCTACATGCATAAGAACATAATCAATAGCATCCAGGGAATATATAGCTGCTAGAACCAAGCTAACCTACCACAGCATGTACTAAATATTCCAACACACATAAAACACAGGAAAATACCTTAAAAACAACTCTGATAATAATGACGATGATGACGACGATGATGATGAGATGATGGTGCTCTTAAAAAGAAAATAAATAGATCCTTTAAAGAAATCCAGGAAAACAAAACGATTGGATGAAATGAATAATTCCATTAAAGAAAACAAATAAAATACAAAGAAAGTTAAAGAAAATAAATAAAACTATTCAAGACCTGAAGATGGAAATAGAGGCCACAAAGACAAACTGAAGGAACTGTGGAAATAAAAGATTTAGGAATTTCAACAGAAAATACTGAGATAAGCATACTCAACATAAGACAAGATATGAAAGACAGAATCTCAGGCATTTAAGTTAAAAATAGAAGAAACAGATACGACACTTGATGTTAGCCAAAAGGCTGAGAAGCAATGAAGAAATAGATACATTAGTCAAAGAAAATGATAAATCTAAAAAATTCCTGACACAAAATATCCAGGATATTTGTGAGACTATAAAAAGAGTAAACATAAGAATAACAGAATGGAGGGAGAAGAATCCCAGCTCAAACACCCAGAATGTATTTTCAGCAAACTAATAGAAGAAAAATTTTCTAACCTAGAGAAGGAGATGCCTATCAAGGTACAAGAACCATAAAGAATACCATGTAGATTAGACCAGAAAACAAAGAACTCTCACCACATGTTAACAAAAACACTAAATATAGAGAACAAAGAAAAAAATACTAAAAGCTGAATGGAAAAAAATTTAAGTAGCATATAAGGGCAGACCTACTAGAATTACTTCTGATTTCTCAAAGCCAGAAAGGCCTGGACAGCTGTAATTCAGACACTAAGAGACCACAAATGGCCACAGACTACTATATTCAGCAAAAATTTCAATCACCATAAATGTAAAAAATGAGATATTCCATGATAAAGTTACATTTAAACAGTATTTATCTACAAATCCAGTCCAGTAAAAGGTACTAACCTATAAAGTTAAACCTGTAAAGGTAAACTACACTCATAAAAAAAAAATCAGGGAATCAATGATCTCACCCAACCAAACCAAAAGAATGGAAGCATATCACACACACACACACACACACACACACACACACACAGACAAACTCGTGCCCACATATCACCAAGAACAACAACATCAAATTAATAATAGGATTCAACAATCACAGGTCATAGTTATCTCTCAATATCAATGGGATTAATTTCCCAGTAAAAAGACAAAATCTAACAGATGGACGTAGAAGCAGGATCTATCTTGCTGTATCCAAGAAACATACCTCAAGAATGATACATAAACATTATCTCAAGGGAAAGTGTTGGAAAAGGATATATAAACAAATGGACCAAAGAAGCAAGCTGGTGTAGACATTTTAATATCTATCAAAAATAGACATCAAACCACAACTAATCAGAAAATATGGGGAAGAACATGACATACTTATCAAAGGAAATGCTCACAAAGTTGGCATTTCTATTTTTAGCATCTATGCCCCAAAGACAAGAGCACCTATTTTTGTAAAGGAAAGAATTTTACAGCTTAAATCACATATTGAACCTCATATACTGAGAGTGGGAGACTTCAATACACTACTCTCACCAAGGGACAGGTAATCCAAACAAAAAAACAAAGACTTGCCTTAATGGCTTGGGCTGTGGAGGCCACTCAGGTAACCCAGTTCTTTTAATGTAGACAGGACATATTTTTGTGGTGAACAAATACATGATGGAGACTAGAGAAAGATGTATGCTGCAGAGAAACATGGAATTGGAGAAAGAACAGGATGCAAGGACAATAAAAATTAGGCTCATATTAGTGGTCTGCACTACCACCTAAGGCCATAAAGATATCCAGATGTGTACTGACACAAAGAACTATGGCTGGAGTAGAGGTCTTATGGCAGCCAGGATCTATGTTGATGTCTGTGTTACCACCAAGGCCATGCAGATGTCCATGGTCTAGGCTGCTGTATGAATACACGTTGATGTCCTTGGGCTTGGCGGCCGCTGGAGACAACACTACTAATCTAAATGGCCCATGTTTGCCACCTGATGCCATGATAGTGTCCAGCCCTTGTATCACCAAAGGCTATATCTGGGAGTGTGGGTCTACTGGAACCAGGGGCAGTACTCATGGTCTGAGTTATCACCAAGAACCACGTGGAAGCTCATGATCCATCCTCTCACTGATTGAAATGATCAGGTAAGCTACGTTTGCAGTGATATTAATAAGTGTAGAAGCACAGTTGGGAAAGAGGGACAAGGGGAGGCGTCTGAACAACCCTTGTTCCCATCCCTCAAAAGTAAAATTTCTGAAGAGGAAGCTCTCAAAGAAAACTCTTAAAGTGTGAGAAGGATGCTGAAGTTAGTTCTCTACAATTCATGGCTTCTGACTGGGTGGCAGGGTGGAGAAGACTCAGTTTTCTTTAAGGGGCAAGTCTCTAAGAGTTTGACCTGACTGTGCTCCAGTGAATATGGAGATAACACAAAATGAACTCTTTTTCTTTAATTTAGTAGAGAATGATCAATAACAGCTTTAAAATCTGTGGATATGTATTTTAGTAAATCTGTCTCCAAGAAGAGACTTTTATTTCCGATAGGATTAGTGTTCCACATACAGAAACGGCTTCAGGTTGTATAGCAGAGGTGGTAGCATGCCATCTCCGAAATGAGACCTTTTTTGTCTCTATTTTATTCTAACATTCTTTCATACACCTGTCCTTCTGGAAGCATAGAATAAATGCTCTGATCGTGAGGACCTGACACCCCATGACAGAGTACACTTCATGGTGAAACATCATGTCCCATCTTATTTTCAGAGAATAGAGTTAGGCTCTATTGCCAGCAAATATTATGAAATGTCTTGAAATCAAACTGTGGTCCAAACTGATCACATACTGCAGGCCCAAGAGCTACAGGGGGTAACAAATGCACTTTATGTACAGGCAGGTGGTAGCAGCTGTAAGCAATAACAACGACAGAGTTGCTTTAAGAAGTATAGTGCTTCCTGTTCAGGAATCACGAGTCATTTTACAGGGCTAAAAAGTTCTGTTTGTTGTTAGTTTTTAAAAGAGAAAGTATATTAGACATTGTAAAATAATTTTATGACTCTTGAGATTATTTGTTGTTTGATTCGCCTTAGTTTATGTAGCAATTCTTTTATTATGGGGAACTACACTGCCTGTTAGTGTTAATGTTTGAATAAATTATTAGGATATATTCAGTGGTTCAAACGTTGCTGTATTTGGTTTGCTGAAATTCTCTCTCTCTCTCTCTCTCTCTCTCTCTCTCTCTCTCTCTCTCTTTCTCTCTCTCTCTCTCTCAGTCACCCCTTCTCTGTCTCTTCTGTGCGTGATTATATGGTATATTGGTATATGTATACTTGTGCATATTCCTAGAAAAGGATATGAAGTGTCCTGTATCACTCTTTTCCTCAGTTCATTAAGTCAGAAGCTCTCCCTAAAACTAGAGGCCAGTTTTCTCAACTAGAATGGTAGTCAGCAAAATTCAATATTCCATCTGCTGTCTCCAGTTCAAACTGAAGTCATCTGTACATCTGTACTGGCCTCTAGTGATACAGGACCCTTCATATCCTTTTCTAGGAATATGCACAAGATACCCATTTTTTTCCAATACTTTGTTATGTTGTTCTGATTTTGTATTACAGGATTCTATTTACTCTCCAGGGTTAGTTGAAGACTCAGTTTTCTAGCATGAAATGTGGAAAATTTATTCATTTTTCATTTTTTGCTAGAATTCTCCTGGGAAGCTAGAACTTTTTAGCTATTTATTTATTTATTTACTTTTATATTAATCAACCTATAATCTTTCTAGATCTCATTTTACTATCATTATTTATTTAGTATTTTTCCAGTACTCAACAAGGACATGATTTGCCTGTTCTCAACATCTCTGTAGTTTTTTATTGTTTCATATGATCTTCACTTCTGTAGATTTTCCTACAAATTAAATACACATAAAAATCTATTTCTAATCCATAAATATCACACACAAAACATGCTGTGGAGATAAGAGCCTTTTTGATCCCATCAAAAGGAGCAAGTCATCAAACAGGATCTCTAGTGGTATTAAAACTTGATCACATGTATTGTGGACTATATAGTTTTAATTCTCTGCTTCTATGATTCATTCTCCAGAAGTGACTTCTGACATACAGCTCACACACTGGAGTGCTAGAAATTAAAGCTGTGCCTCCTGGTGAGAGAATATCAATCAACTCATGAATTTAAGAAAACTTAGCTTTTAACCTATCTATAGTCCATTGTGTTTAGTAGACCAAGGGAGAATCCTGCCCCAGTGTGGGATCTAGGACTCCATTTCTTCTGATCCTTGTAAGGATTCTTTATTGGCATTGTGTCATTTACTCACACTCAGATTGACCACTTTCTGACTCCCTACAGTTCTCTCTCTGGTCCTTGGATGAAGTTAAGCTTTATCCTTTTGTAGTTTGCTCCTTGAACTTCAGCCTCCTTGTGACTAATCCTGAAATCCCAGCTGTACTGCCACCCACAGAAAGAAACAACTCTTCCCAGTCTTCTGTGGATGGTATTTCCTCGCTCCCAACGTCACTATCTTTCAATGACTTGTGGTGGGTATCTCCTGTGCTAGTGTTTCATACATTATTGTTTGCATTAGGGTGAGTAATTATTGTCCCTTTCAAAGTATCTTTTCCAAAACCAGAAACCTTGGCTCATTTAATTTTTTAAATTGTTGTCTTAACATGGATCAAAGAGCCAGGATGATTGGGCTATGCCTGTCCCTGCCCTGTCTGTACACTGCACTCAAAAGGCTTATGAATGGACAGCTGAATTTCAGTCTAGACACTTTTCTCTTGCCTTGTTTATAAAGTGAATCATAACCAGTATACAAGTCTGAGCTTATTGTGTATTCAAAAGCATCAGTGTTTCTGCTTCTTAGCCAGTGCCATATCATGTATTCCACTTGACATTTTGCTACCTTCCCTGGCTACTTGAATATGTCCATTACTCTTCAGCATCAAAGTCCTGTACATCATCATGTCTTCAAACTATTTTCTAATAAATCTGAATGGCTCACACCTTTCATGAGCACTAAGCCCTTATCTTTTGCATTTCTTCAAGTGGAATAGCTTCACATATCTTGTATGATAATTTTACCAGTGGCATAAATTTTTTTTTGTAATTTTCCCTACTATGACATTACTGTTTTCAATACATATGGGATTCAAATTTTAATATAACTATATTGACTCTTTACACTCTTCTCTATTCTTTACTGCTCATCTATTTCAAGCCATGCTATATTATTAATAGGAATTCAACCATTTTTTATTTATATTTAAACACAAGCCTTAAATATCATCCTTTTTCCCAATATAAAAACTTGACTACAAGTTTTCATTCTCATAAATTTTCTGTCTCAGAAACTGTACAAAATTGAATACATAACATTTTCCTTGAAGTAAGTTATTTTAAATGACAATGATACTGTAAGTATAACCATAGAGTTTTCCTAGAGGTGCAAACAATTTAAGAGCTTACCACAGAAATTTAAGTTGAAATGCCAAGTAAGAGGGTACTCAAATGTTCAAAGCTTCTTAGAATTCATATTTCTTTTTTTCCTAGAAAATGAAAACAGTTAATTTACATTTCACTTAATGTCTAGTGGTAATCACAAAGTTTCCCTAAAATGGCCACATGTTCTCCAGACAAGAAAGCAGATTAAAATTGATTATCTGCAAATTATTACAGCAGCTATAATGTCACTTTCCTTAAGGCCAATTAAAGAAACTGGAATCTTAGTCATCATATGATTACATAGAACAATCAAATCAGACCTGTCACCAGCATTTTAAAAACCCAGCCTAGTTAAAGAAGTAGGACTGAGACACATGCATGGTCTTACATTAGCGACTGTTTAGTATTTCCTAATTATCACAGAGTCAGAATAGGGAGAATATCCGGGTTGTGTTTCTTTTTAAAATGCTCTGCTGAGCAGTTAGTTTGTTCAAATGCACTCCAGCTCAGTGCTCATAACAAGCATATATGTGCAAACTTTACACAAATAATGCAATGCAAAGTAAGTTTCTGTTTTATGAGAATAATTTGAGCTACCAAGGTATTAAATGTACAAATATCCATAGAAATCTTACACTTATACATTTCTTACAGTTTGCTATTAAGCCTCATTTTAACAAGATGCAAATTGTAATTATTTATGGCCATGCTTTATCAGTATCCTTGTAATGTTTATATTATCTGCATTTAATATCTATATTATGATCTAATTATCATTTATACTTTGGTTTATATCAGTCTAAGGTATTATATAAGTTATAAGCACACATGCTCATTTGAGAATTATTTCTTATGGTCAGACTCTTTTCTTAGTTAAGCATTTTGCTGTTCTGTTTCCCATCAATAATGGTATTGGCCATGGGAGTGTAAGGATAGTGTGCCATTTGTAGCCATCATAATGTCTGTGATATAAACATGACAGAAATATGTTAATATTTTGCCCATTAATGAGAGTAATCACAAACATTTACATTTCGATGTTTTTATATATGAATCCAATCAATTAGCAGAGCAGTTTGTTTCTTTCATTGACTATTATACTGGACAACTAAGATAAAGGGCAAAATAATAATTTAATCGAACTTTCTAATATTTTGGATAATAGTACCTCAATTTTGTCTTCATAAGGCACATGCTTACTATGTAAAAAAAAATTATCAACATTCAGGTCAACATAAATAGTCATATTTTAAATATATCATAAACTTTTTAATATAAATTTCTGTAATATCTTTTCTTATACATTTTATTACTAACTAGATACTTTAAGAAGAAAAACGACAGAATAAAGGAAGGAAAAGAAAGGTTAGGTTGTAGTTCAGGAAAGGTTAGGTTGTAGTTTAGCTCTTCATATTTAGAAATTGAGTCTATTTAGGAATTTGTTTTGATTTATTCCTTCACAAAACATTTTCTAGCTTATATTGAATGAAGAACACTCCCTAGCTGATATTTGAAGATAATGAAATCTTCAAAGCTTCTGCATATACATGTGAGATGACTGAACTAACATTTCAGTATATAATTTCAGATTATTTTTATGGTAATATAGAAGAAAGGTGACAATTCTGTTTTCTCGTGTTCCCAAAGTCAACCAATTACTAAATAGTTTACACTGACCGCCTGTTGTAACAAACAGAGGTATCTCTGGTGTGAGGACCAAAATGCATCTCCCTATAAAACCTCTACTCTGTGAGAGTATCAAATGGCTCTGGGAGAGTGGGAGACATCTAATAAGTGGTGTCCTAGCATGCCTTGGCTCATGCCTAAGGAAATCAATTAACTGCAGTGCAGTGATTAACAACACCATGGGCACTGTTCCCAGCATCAATAATTTTCATTTTCACCACGGCAGGAATATCATAAAAGAAATACAATTTGTTATCTTGCAGTTAAAATTAGTGTTTTTGCCACCTCTTGGCAGCTTCAAAGGCATTGTAAATCGTTGAGGGTCACAGCTTATGCTGGTTAGGTGAATATTACACTTTTGATTTTCAGCGAGGACATATTATTTTAACATTTGTACTAAAAATACAGTGTTCACTTCTCTTCAAGTGAAATAAAAAATCATAATGGAAGTTTCTGTTTGTTAGAGAAATCAATGTGCTTTGATTCTATAAACAGAAGTAGCTGGAACAGTTACATTTTTTTTTCTGGTTACTTTGTTGCCACTGCATATGTCCAGCACGCCAGGCATTAAAGTATCTTTTTAGAAAAATGTAAAGGAAAAAATATTAAAAGATGAAAGAAAGACAGACAGACAACTGTAAGCTATCTTATTTGAAAACAAATACTACAATAAGAAAAATCTATACCAAAAATCTTTTTCTAAATATCCCAGAGTAACCTAGAAAGCAAATGGATTACCTCATTCACCACAACATCTGTATAAAAAGGATATTTAAGGCTTTGAAGTTATCCTGATCACATATACCACCGATGTCATTATCTATCAACTCAATTCTGTCCTGAGATTCACCATGACTGTTGTAATTTTAGGTGTCATGCCTCTAGTCTTTCCAACTGCAGTGACATGCATTTAGTGCCACTGCTTCATTTTTATGAAGTATTAGATTTAAATACTCAGGCTTTGAAGAGCTTCAAAGGGTTTTATAATCTCAATACACAAACATTAATGACATCAAATAGTTCTAAAAAAAAAATCCAGGCACAGATTCCAATGGACAGTCAACCACAACCCCTTCTTATTTTGCCTCCCAAGAAGTATTATACTTAATAATAGAAAGCATGTGCTCTATGCTATATCATTTGCAAAAAAGGAGACCATAGTCTTAATTAAATTTATTTCAATGTGCTGTCTGACAAAATATAGCCCATTATTAAGATCATAATATTGGCATTAATATAATACATTGACTTTATCAATATTTATTGGGATTTCCTTTTTCTCTGTGTGGATGTATTTTTTCTTTTATTAAAATTGTTTTTTTTTTCATACAATATATTCTGGACACTGTTTCCTAACATCCAGTTCCTCACAAATGCTCTCCACTTCCCTTGCTATTCAAATTTACTTTCTCTCTTCTAGAAAACAAACAGACATACATATAAACAATGATAAGTTAAAACAATACACAACAAGAACAAACAAACCTATGCAGAACAAGAGACACAAATAAACAAATAGAAGAAAAAGAGTGAAAACAGCACAAAAACGATCTGCAAGATAAAAAAATAAAATAATAATAAAAAGTAAAATCCTTGCCACAGCATATGAGACAAAGAATTTCCAAAAATGTTATTGAATTCATTCTATGTGTGCCATCTATTGCTGGGAATGGGGCTGCCCTTAAGAGTGGCTTATATGCCCAGTGAGACTCCATTGGAGAAAAATATTTTTCCTTTGTAAGAGGTTCTCTATAGGAGATAAATTCGAGATTAGGATTGTAAGCTTGTATTTATTATTTCTCTAAGCTCAGGAATCTATCTCCTACAGTCCCATACAGACCTTGTGCATGCTGCTACTGTTTCTATGAGTTCATATGTATGTATTTTCATATTTCTGCTGTGGCTAGAAGGCCTTGTTTCTTTGGTATCCAGCATTATCTCTAACTATTACAATCTTCTGCAGTGTTCCCTGAACACCAGGGGAGGTATTTGAAGGAGACATCACATTTAGGACTGGATGTTCCAAAGTCTCTCATTCTGTACCTTGTCTAGCTGTGGTCTCTATTTCTTTTCTTTTACTGCAGTAGGACAGTTCTCTGATGGGTTTCATTTTGTAGGCTGAGCTTTAAATCAAATCATATATTGGTTGGTTAGTCTGACAAATTTTGCACCACTATTAAACTGGCATATCTTGAAGAAAAGTCTCTACTGTAGATTAAAGGGTTCATAGGTGGCTTAGTGTTCAAAATGTTCCTTTGATAATCTGCAGAGCACCTTTCAATAGGATGAACACTTGTCAATAAGTGTAAAGGCGCTAGGAAGTCATCAGTTACACTTCTCTAGGTCCAATGAGTTGTATAGGTGTTGTCTTCAGCAATAAGGCCTTACCATCAGTTAGTGGAGAGCAACCAGTAGTGTTGTTAATAGCCTAGATAGCTGGAGAATTTTCATGGGACCCTTGAACAACATGATTAGATGTGACCATCCCTGGAATAGAACTATAGGTTTCATTTGGTGAACAGAGATAACCATTTGGAGTTCTGTCTCCCCATTATTTTGTAATTCTAGTTCTATAACCTTCATATATTTCTATATTTTAGGTATCTTAACACAGTAACGCGTTTCCCTAGGACCCATCAAATGGCCCATCGTTTAAGCTGTCTCTCCTTGTATTCCCTCCCGCACCCTCTGCTTTTTTAGTTTGATCCTCACATTCCACTCCCTAACCATAATTATTTATTCTAGTTCTTCTTCCTAGCAATCCTGAGGTTTGGTTTGAGTATATTGTTTCAAAATACAAAATTGAGTATATTGGTTCAAAATACAAAATAATCCAATCATAAGGAAATTTCCCCGGCTACCTTTTGACTACACCCAGCTTCCTACTTACCCATTTTCTAAATTTGTTTTGTATCTAAATATATCAAACAAGTCCCCATTTCAACATATTATTTCATCACAACAATGGTACACCAGTGAATATATAATTTTATAAATTATCTTTTTCCACTTACTAATCTTCAAGGAAATTCAAGAAGCCATAAGTGGTTGGACATCCCTTATGAATTTTGTAAATCTCTACTTAGAAAAAATTTAAATTCTCTTTAAATTGACATGTAGATTAATAAAGTTTTTATCAATATTATTCTACATTTTACATTAAATTCATAGGCCCTCCAATGCCTTAAAATGTTTTTAAAAGATGAATATGGGAGAAATAATCACCTTGTCTGATAAAGAGACTCCAAACACAGATACAATAGTCATTATAGTTTGATATTGGCAAAGAGGCTATCACATGGGCCAATGGAGCAGACTAGTGAGTGACTGATAGATTTGTGAACATGTATGACTTTTTTGAAAAGCCAATTTACATGAAGGAAATAGACCTCAGAACCAAAGATGTGAGTACATTTGAATATCTATAGACCAAAGAATAAATGCAACCAATTCTAAATTTTATACATGTATCTCAGAATTTCGTGTCAGAATATATTATTTTGTTATTTTCATTGTAATTACTACTATTTAAAGTAATTTCTAAATTAAAAATTATTATTCTTTGAAAGTACCAAGATAATTAGTTGAAGTTTAATTTTTATGTCAACATAGGCTGACTTATTTGTACAGAAATTGATTTTGATGCTACTGCAGGACCAAGTGTACCTAGGGCAAGTCAAAGTAATGTCATTGATAAACTTGTAAAATAAATAATCACACAATTAAGGTGAGAAGAGACAAACCTTGGTGGCCAGTGAATTGGAAAGAATGAACAGAAAGTGGAGGTAGAGATTACTTACCTAAAAGCAAAGGGGCAAGATGCTAAACCTCAACATTCTGCTTTGAATATATATCCACTTATGGTAGATATTTCCATTCACCCCATCTACCAGTCCTCATAAACACTTCTCTTCAGATGTCACCATGCACGTGAACTTTCAAAGCAGAAATATACCCTTTCATATTTTGAAATTTATATCTATTACTCTCAATTGTGTTATGAATTATTCTATGTCTTGTTCTTCTCGTATGTCCATGTATAAAATACATTCTTTTCTTTATGTCTATATGTGTGTCATTTTTCCATAAAAATTTCCAATTTTAGCTATTACAAATAAAGCTGCCATGAATATAGTTGAGGAAGTGTCTTTGTGGGGTGTTGAAGCATCTATTGTTTATATACACAGGAGTGGTATAGCTGAGTCTTGAGGAAGATCTATTCCCAGTCTTCTGAGAAACTGTCAAATTGATTTCCAAATTGTTTGAACAAGTTTCTATTCCCACAAGCAATGAAGAAATATTCCCCTTGATCTGCATCTTTGCCAGCATGTGCTATCTCTTGATTTCTTTTTATCTTAGCCATTCTGATGTGTGAAAGATAGAAGCTCAGAGTTGTTTTGATTTACATTTTTCTGATGGCTAAGGACTTTGAACATTTCCTTAATTGCTTCTCCACCAATGGAGATTTCTCCTTTGAAAATTCTTTGTTTAGCTCTGTACCCCATTTTTAAATTGCGTTATTTGAGTTGTAGGTGTCTAACTTGCATTCTTTGTAAATTTTGGATATTAGCGCTATCAGATGTAGTGTTGGTGATGATCATTTCTAAATTTGTGGGCTGCCATTTTGCTTTATTCATTATAGCCAGAAACTGGAAACAACCTAGATGTAGCCTTAAACCTCCATCCCTCGAGCCAGTCCTTGGGGGTAGTGGGTAAGAATCAACACCTCAGACTCTGGGGAGTCAGCCTAGGAACAGAAACTCAATTTATTGGTATAGTAGAGAGTGCCTTTATACCTTCCACCCAAGTTCCTTCAGCCCACAACTGCTCTTTCAGCACAGCTGGCACCTTCTGATTGGCTGTCCCAGTCACATTGTAAGTCTTTGTTCTCTGGTGTCAGGCAGGTTCTGGTGTTAGTGAATGAAGTACCTGCTGTGCCTACTGCCCATGCCTGGGCCACTGTGGGGCATGGGGGGGGGGGATACGGGGAGATAGTAAAACATACTGACTCACTCCTCCTATACCTAGATGTCCTTCAACCGAAGAATGGACAAAGAAAATGTGGTATGTCTACACAATGGAAAGACGCTGTGAATTTTGCAGGAAAATGGATTGAACTAGAAAATAACATCCTGAGTGAGGTATCCTGGTCCCAAAATGGCATGCATGGTATGTACTCACTGATGAATGGATGTTAGCCATAAAATATAGGTACCATGCTATATTCAACAGTCCCAAAAAAGCTAACCGAGAAGGAAGGCACATGCTAAGTTGCTGGAATCTCACTTTGAAGGGGGAATAAAATAATAATAAAAGGCAAATAAAGGGAGGGAACTGGGAGGAAGAGGAGACAGCAAGGGAAATGGTGGGGGGCACTCAAGATAAGGTGTAAGGAGGGATAGAATAGATGTCCAGATGGCCATGACAATGAATGGAAATCTTCTACTGAGAGAGCTGAGAAAGTGCTAGGCATCTCCAGGACAAAATGGAGACCTGGAATAAGGGAGACACTCAAGAATCAATGGAGGTGACCTTAGATGTGACTTACAACACTAGAGATATAGAACCTGAAGAGGCTGTCTCCTGTAGCCATGCAGAAACCCCAGTGTAGCAATAGAAACACCAACCCACTCACAAAACTTTCAGCCCAAAATTTATTCTGTCTAAAAGAAATGCAGGTATTGGAATGGAGCAGAGACTGAGGGAATGGCCAACTAATGACTGACCAGACTTGAGACACATCCCATGGGCAAGCACCAGTCCCTGACACTATTAATGATACTCAGTTATGCTTTCATACAGGAGCATGTTGTCCTCTAAGAGGCGTCATCCAGCAGCTGACTCAGACAGATACAGACACCCACAGCCAGTGGATAGAGGATGAGAACTCTTATAGAAGAATAGGAAAAAAAAATGATTGCAGGCCTTGAAGGGGATAGGAATTCCACAGGGAAGACAACAGAGTCAACTAACCTGGACCCTTCAGGCATTCAGAGGCTGCAGTTAGGCCTCCCTGACCATATGCAGCAGATGTGCCATTTGGTCTCCATATGGGTCCCAAACAACTTGACTGAGGGCTATCCCAAAAGCAGTTGCCTTTATATAAGATATGTTCTTCTAGCTGGGCTGTCTTGTCTGGCCTCAGTGGGAGAGAGGAGCCTTGACTCAGAGGCTTGAAGTGCCAGGGTAGGGAAATACCCAGGAGGGCGCCTACCCACTCAGAGTTGAATGGGAGGGGATGGTGGAAGGATTGTGGGAAGGGATGACTGGGAGGGGGCAGTAAGCAGGTTATAAAGTAAAGAAGTAAAACCTAAAATATTTTTTTAATTAAAAAATTAATTTTGCCTATCCTCTTTCTCCATAGATGCAAACCCTCTATCTTCCATTATGTCTGTCCTGATCACATGTGTCAAATGGCCTTCCCAAAGCCTCCCAATTCAAATGAATTGCCCTAATTTCTGTAACACCTTTTGTCATTATGTGTGTAAAGACAGCTCTGCACATACAAGTCTGTGTAGTGGATAAAGATGTGTTGGTTCACCAGTCTTATGCTCATATGGTAATCTGGTGTTTCTCATTATCATCTTATTGTCATGGGACAAGATCTCTCACTAAACCAGAAACTCACCATTTCTGCTAATTGAGTTCCTAGGATCTGTGGACCCTAGTGTTGAAGCAGCAGATATGAACATACGTGTTGGGTTTCTACATTCAGATAGGAACATGCATGTTGGGTTTCTACATTCAGATAGGAACATGCGTGTTGGGTTTCTACATTCAGGAATTGAGTTCTAGTGATCATTCCTATAGAGCAAATGTTCTTGATCAGTAAATCATCATGTCCGCAGTCTCAGTCTTAGTATATTATGTACAACAAACTACTCTATTGTGATTATTAGCTCTGTGTTTGATCTCTGGTAACTTATTTTAAAAACGCTGTATGTTTATGAGAAAGTGATACCTAATAGGTATTGAATGCTAAATTCTGGTTTTTTTGTTTGTTTGTGTGTTTGTTTGGTTGGTTCTTTTTTTTTTTTTTTTTTTTTGTTTTTTGTTTTTTTTTAGACAGGGTTTCTCTATATAGCCCTGGCTGTCCTGGAACTCACTCTGTAGACCAGGCTAGCCTCAAACTCAGAAATCTGCCTGCCTCTGCCTCCCAAGTGCTGGGATTAAAGGCGTGCACCATCACTGCACGGCTTGAATGCTAAATTCTGATTATTTGATATATATTTATTAAATATGTATAACTACACACAGTATATGCATGTGATAATTAAGATTGTTATATTGATAAATTGAGTTTTTAATTAATTTTAAGCAAATATGTTTCACAGTGATTGTGTGTGTGTATGTGTGTGTCTGTGTCTGTATGTATGTGAGTGTATGTGTGTGTATGAGTGTGTGTGTGTGTGTGGGTGTGTGTGGGTGTGAGTGTGTGTGTGTGTTTGTCTGGCTCCAGTCCCCTTCTTTCTTTTTGATCTCTTTCCTTTCTACATTTATGACATCTGTATTATAATACCTTCTTTTTTTATCTTTTTCATTCTGTAAGGTCTATTGCTTCTTTATAGTTTCAGGGCCCACATACAACACACATTCAAATATACCACATATGAAAATGTTTTCATATTTGCCTTTCTGAATATGGCATATTTCTCTCAGTGTAACATTTCCTCTTTTGTTTTGCCTACAAAGTCATAATTTTATTTTTCTTTGTTACTGAGCAAGATCCCATGTGCATATATGTACTAGTTTCCTTACTTTATCAGAGACTGATGAATATGTTGATTCAATCTGCCAATTTTCTGTCTAATACACTCATAAGTGAAATGTAAATAGATGAAATGGACATGAAATTAATTCCCTCATATACTGACTTATATTCCTTCAGGTTCACACCCAAACATGGTGCTAATTCTATTGTTAGTTTCTTGAAATTCTCTTTACTGCTGTCCATACTGGCTGCTCCAGGTCACATCCTGTGTAAATAAGGGCTCTTCTTTTCTCACATCACAACGGCTATTCTTGTCCTTTGTTTTCTTAACAATAGTCATTATATCTAGAATTATAGACAATGTCAAAGCAGTTTTAATTTAAATTTCTCTAACTACTGAGGATTTTGAAAGCCTTTCCAAAAATTTATGGATCATTTGTATCTTCTCTGAGAATTTGATTCATTTCAGTGGGGATATTTTCTGTTTGGGTAATGTGGCTTGAAGCATTTTTTTTCAGTTCTTTTTATATTCTAAATATCAATCGCCTGTTGGAAGTATAGTTGGCAAATTCTGATTTTTCCAATGTATAAGCTGACTCTTGACTCTGGAGATTATTACTTTTGAAGCTGTTTACTTAGATGAGATATCACTATCTGAATTTTCAGATTGTTTTGTGTCTTATTAGAAAACAATATAGTAGTGGTATATCGAAAAGGCATGTAGATCATCTGGACAAATAAAATATTCAAATATAAACTTACACATAGTATGCCACCTTAGATTTTGCAAAGGTGTTAAAAATATACAGTAGAAAAAATAATCTCAAATAGTCATAAGCTACACAACAATTTTAAATTTTCTACCTTAAAACTCTAGCTCTTTCCTGGGGACCGTACTTGCTCTAGGGACCCTACACCTTGCTGGTACTAGGGTTGCCTCAACCTCTGGGGTTGAGGCAATGTTGACACCCAAAATCCTAGAGGTCATCCAAGCCACAAAATCTTCAGCAGAGACACTGTACAAGACCTGAATACACACTGGGTACCAGAACCCCATTCAGTCTAGAAGAACAAATGAAACAGAAACAAGAGGAACAAACATCTCAAACAACTATCTAACAAAGATAAATGCAGAATAAGCACCTAAACCTATAATCCCCAAACCCAGATGACTAAAGGCAAGTATAAGTACATAATCAGCAATACCCAGGACAATGCTGACACTACCAGAGCCCAGCTATCCCTTGTTATCTATGCCATGGTGCACACACGGCACTGTGAAATGGTAGTTCTTATAATTACTACTTAGCCAGAGGTTTTCTGGGGGAAGAAAAGATACATGTGATTAGCCACACAGTCTTAACAGCTAATCTAACTGGGCTCAACAATCATGTGGACAAGCAAACCCATACAAAGCTGTCAGTTATAGGAATTTAAGAAATAATTTAAAATTTTCTGGCCCACAAAAATTACTTACATCCATGCTCATGACAGAGAAAACCAGATGGCTAACCACCAAAATAAGAACACAATCAACTAATATCCATAGCCCAGCTATCTTACTGTACCAAGCAATGGATAGCCTAACACAGGTGAAAAAAATGACCTTAAATAAAACTTGGGGGCAATTAAAATTAGAATAAATATCTTAAAGAAATACGGGAAAATATAATCAAAGAGGTGAAAAAAATGAATAAAACTGATGAAGAGCTAAAAGTGTAAGTCAAAGCAATAGAGATGACAAACTGAGAAAATCCAGGACTTGGAAAACCTAGGGAAGAGAACAGGAACTACAGATGCAAGCATCACCAGAAAAATACAAGAAATGGAAGAAAGAGTCTCAGGTAAAGAAGATATGATTGAAGAAATAGATATATTGGTCAATAAAAATGTTAAATATAAAAAGTTCCTAACACAAAACATGCAAGAAATATTGGAAACTATAAAAAAAAACAAAGTTGAGAAAAATAGCGATAGTAGAAGATTCCCAAAATCCAGGATCCAGAAAATATGATTAACAATACCATAAAAGAAAATTTCCCCAATATAAAGAAAGAGTTGCTTATAAACTTACAAGCTTACAAAAGAACAAGTAGATTAGATCAGAAAAATTAAATCCTTTCTTCACATAACAATCAAACACTAAATGTATAGAACAAAGAAAAAATATTAAGAGCTGTGAGAAAAAAAGAACCAAGTAACACATAAAGGCAGAACTGGTCCCAAAATATCAACAGAGACTCTAAAAATCAGAAGTGCCTGGGCAGATGACTTGTAAACTCTAGAAGAAACTAGAAGAAAAATTCTAAGCCAATGAGGTTATCTACACCCAGGGAAACAAAGGAAATAAATAATTACATACCAGAAAATTGGAAAGAAGGGAAACATATAGACACAGATCCTTCTTGCATCAAAATAATAATAATTAACAATCATTGGTCACTAATATCTTCCAACATCATTGTGCTGAATTACTCAATAAGACATAGGGTAATAGAATGGATGCAAAAACATGATCCTACCTTCTGTTACATATAAGAAACACACCTTAGCAACAAAGACAGAGTAAAGGACTGGAAAACTCTTTTGCAAGCATAGAGACCCAATGAGCAAGCTGGAGAAGCCATTCTAATATCTAATAAAATAGACTTTCAATCAAAATTAACTAAAAAATAGGGAATGTGTTTTATTCAATAAAGGAAAAATCCACCAAGGCATCTCAATTCTGAATACATGTGACTCAAACGCAAAGATACCTACATTCATTAAAGAAACATTACTAAAGCTTAAAGCGCACATTAATACTGGGAGACTTGAACAGCCCTATCACAAATTGACAGGTCAGCCTGACAGACACAAACCAGAGAAATAATTGGACTAACAATATATTATGACTCAAATGGACCTAACAGACATGTTCAGAACATTTCACCCAAACACAAACAAATGTAACTTTTTCTCAACACTTGATGGAAGCTTTGTCAAAATTGAACTTGTACTCAGACACAAAGCACGTCTCAACAGAACAAAAGAATAAAAGAAAAAAAGAAAGAATTCCCAGTACCTTCTAAGATCACCATGGATTAAAGCTGGACTTTAATATCAACCGCTACAACAAAAAGCCTACAAACTCCTAGAAATTGAGCAACATTCTATTCAATGACTATGGGGTCAAAGAAAAAATAAAAATATGAAAGCCTTTCAGAAAAAATCTAGGGGAAAAAACAGGCAAACACACCAAACAGAAGGAGAAGGCAGGAAATAAAATCAGGACTGAAATCAATCAATCAATTAGAAACAAAGTAATCAATACAGCAATTCAACAGAACCAAGGGCTGGTTCTTTGAGAAAATCAACAGAAGGGACAAACGATTAGTCAAGCTCACCAGAAGAAAAGGAGAATGTATCCAAATAAACAAAATCAGAAATAAAAAGGGAAACATAACAAGAGACAACAAAGATATTAAAAAAATATTTGGTCATACTTCAAAACCCTGTACTCTACAAAATTGGAAAATCTAAATGAAATGGATGATTTCCCAACCCAAAAAGCCAAGAGCCAGGTGGTTTTAGTGAAGAATTATACCAGAACTTCAAAAGAAGCTAATATCATCTCTCCCAACTAAAACACTTAGTTCTGAACCTGGCATCTGAAATGTAAATAAAATATCCAATAAAAAACATAAATTAAAAATTGGTTTTACAAAAAAAAGAAGCTAATATCAATACTCCTCAAACAATTTCACAAAATAAAAACAGAAGGAACACTGCCACACTCACTTTAAGTAGCCACAGTCACCCTGATAATTAAATTACAAAAAGGCTCAACAAAGAAAGAGAATTCAGACTGATTTCTATTATGAGCATTGATGCAAAAAATACTCAATAAAATACTCACATTTTAAACCCAGGAACAAATCAAAAATATCACCAATCAAAGTCAAGTAGGCTTCATTCCAGGCATGCTGGAATGGTTCAATATACAAAAATCCATCAATGCAAAATCACATGATTCTCTCATTAGATACTAAAAAAAAATCTTTGATTAAATACAATATCCATTTACATTAAAGATATTAGAGAGATCATGAACACAAGTTGCATACCTAAACATAACAAAACAAATATAAAAAAAAGCCAATAGCCAACAACAAATTATATAGAGAAAAACATAGAGTATTTCCATTAAAATCAGGAACAAGACAAGGCTGCCCACTCTTGCTATCTATTCAATATAGTACTTGAAATTCTAGCTACAGCAAGAAGACAGCTAAGAGAACTCGAGGAGATACAAATTAGAAAGGAAGAAATAAAATTATTGCTACTTAAGTATGACATGATAGTATGCATAAGCAACCTTAAAAATTCTACCAGAGAATTCCTACAGCTAATAAACACCTACAACAAAGTATGTGGATACAAAATTAACCCAGAAAAGTTAATTGACCTTCTTTAGTCAAATGACAGATAGGCCAAGAAAGAAATTAGGGAAATAACACCCTTTTCAATAGCCACAAAAGTATGCAGTATCTTGGTGTAACTCTAACAAAGCAAGTGAATGACCTATATGACAATAACTTCAAGTTCCTGAAGAAGGAAATTCAGGAAGATATGAGAAGATAGAAAGTTCTCTGATACTCATGGATACTCATGATAACATAGGGAAAATGAACATCTTACCAAAAGCAATTTACAGATTCAATGCAATTCCCATCAAAATACCAACACAATTCTTTATAGACTTTGACAGAGTAATTATCAACTTCATATGAAAAACAAAGCCAGGGTAGCTAACAAAATAATAAACCATAGAAGAACTTCTGGAGGTATCACAATTCCTGATTTCAAGCTGTACTAAAGTTCAATAATAAAAGAATTACATGGTATTGGTATAGGAACAGACAGAATCATGAATGGAATAGAATCAAAGACCCTGAAATAAACCCACACACTTATGCACACTTACTTTTTGACAAAGAAGGCAAAACCATACAATGAAGGAAAGAATCTGTAACAAATGGTGTTGGTCTCACTGGACGTTTACAGGTAGAAGAATGCAAATAGATTCCTATCTATCACCCTGCATAAAACTCAAGTCAAAGTTTATCAATGACCTTAATATAAAACCAGATACACTAAACCTAAATGAACAGAAAGTACAAAATAACCTTGAACTTATTCATATAAAAGACAATTTCCTGACAGAACAGTAATGCCTGTGGTTCTAAGATGAACAATGGACAAATAGGAGATCATGGAAAGGAAAAAGTCCTGTAAGGCAAAGGACACTGTTATTAGGATAAAATGGCAGCCAATAAATTGTGAAAGAAACTTCAATAACCGTATATCTAACCAAGGGATTATATCTAAATATATATATATATATATATATATATATATATATATATATATATATATATTTTTCATTCAAATTACCACCAACCAAAGAGCATACATGGGCAGGACATAGGTCCCCTAGCCCAGATGTAGCAGTTGTGCAGCTTGGTCTTCATGTGGTCCTGAACTGGAACAGGCCTATCCCAAAAGCTGTTGCCTGTCTTTTAGGTATATTCTTCTAGCTGGACAATCTTACCTGATCACAGTGGGAGAAAATGTGCTTAATCCTGTAGAAACTTGATGTGCCAGGGAGTGGGGATCCCCAGGGAAGCCTCCACCCTTTCAGTGGAGAAGGCATATTTGGGGGACAGAGTGGAGAGGGAGAGACTGGGAGAGTGAACAGTGATTGGAAGTAAAGTGAGTAAATAATTAAAAGGAAAATAAAAAGGCTTAGAGAGATCAAAGATAGAAGGTTCAGACCTATAAAGAATAAAAGCCATATATAGAAAACTGATAACCAACATTAAATTAAATAAAGAAACACTTAAAGCAATTTCACTAAAATCAAAACCAAGATAAGTTTGTCTAATCTCTCTGTATCTATTCAATATAGGACTTGAAGTTTTAGCTAGAGCAACAAGGCAACTAAAGAAGATCAAGAGGATAGAAACTGGATAGTAAGATGTCAAAGTATTGCTCTCTGCAGATGATATGAGGTTTATGCAGATACATAAACATATGCAACCTCAAAAAATTTTACCAGGGAACTCTGACAGCTCATAAACACCTTCAGCAAAATGGCTGGATACAAAATTAACTAAAAGATTTAGTCGACTTCTTATATACACATGATAAGTGGGCTGAGATAGAAATTAGGGGATAACACCTTTCACAAGAGCCACAAATAATATTAAATATCTTGGACTAACTAAGCAAGTGAAAGACATGTGTGATAAGAACATTAAGTCTCTGAAAAAAGAAATTGAAGAAGCTATCATAAGATGAAAAGATCTTCCATGTTCATAGATAAGTAGGTTTTGTCCATTTTACAAACTGCAATCTCCAGATTCAATGTAACCCCCATAAAAACCTCAACACAGATTTTGAAAGATTAATACTTAATTTCATGTGGAAAAACAAACAAACACAGAAGACCCATGATATCTAAAACAATCCTGCACTATAAAAGAACTTCTGAAGATACTGCCATTCCTGATTTCAAGCTGTACTGCAGAGCACTTGTAATAAAAAACAAACAAACAAACAAATAAAACAAAAAAACAATATGGTATTGGCATAAAACTAGACAGGTTGACCAATGGAATCTAATTAAAGACCCAAAAGTAAGTCCACACTCCTATGGACACTTGTCTTTTGACAAAAATACAAAAGTTACATAATAGAAAAAAGAAAACATCTTCAACAAATGATGCTTATCATATTACTATCTGCCTGTAGAAGATGTGTGGATGTATATCTATCATCTTGCACAAAACTCAAATCCAAGTGCATCAAAGAACCTAATATAAAACCAGATACATTAAATCTGATATAAGATGCTGATGATATGAGGAGTAAACATGCAACCTCAAAAATTTTTACCAAGAAACTCCTATAGCTCATAAACACCTTCAGCAAAATGGCTGAATACAAATTAACTAAAAAATTTAGTAGACCTCTTATATACACATGATAAGAGGGAAATAATCCTGAACTCATTAGTACAGGATACAACTTTCTGAACAGAACACAAATAGCTCAGGCACAATAATTAACAAATGGGACCTAATGAATCTTATAATCTGTATGGCAAAAGACACGGTCAAAAGGACAAAGCAGCATCTTACAGAACAAAAAAAGATCTTCACTAACCTCAGATCAGACAAAGGGCTGATATACAAACAATATAAGAAAATTATAAACTAGACACCAACACACCAAATAATTTATTTAAACAGAGATGTACAGATATAAACAGAGAATTCTCAATAGAATCTCTAATGGCCAAAAGGCACATAAAGAAATGTTCAAACTTCTTAATCATCAGGGGAAATCAAAAGGACTCTGAAATTTCATCTTACACCAGTCAGAATAACTAGGATTAAAATCTCAAGCCACAGCTCATGCTGGTGAGGGTGTAGAGGAAGGAAAACACTCCTCCATCGCTGGTGGGAGTGCAAATTGTACAACCACGTTAGAAATCAACCTGTTGGTTTTTCAGTAAATTAGGACTAGTTCAAGATCCAGCTATACTACTCCTGAACATGTACTCCAAGGATGCTCTAATAAGCCACATGGATATTGCTTAACTATACTCATGGCACATTTATTGATAATATCTAGAAATTGGAAACAATATAGATGTCCCTCAACTGAAGAATGGAAGAAAAGACATTTACACAATGGAGGATTAATTGGCTATGAAAACAATAACAGCATGAATTTTGCAAGCAAATGGATGGAACTAGAAAACATCATCCAGAGTGATGTAACACAAACCTAGATAGACATGCATGGTACGTACTCATTATAAGTGGATTTTAGCCATAAAGTGAAGGATAACCATATTACAATTCACAGACCCAAAGAAGCTAAGTAACATGGAGGATTCAAAGTAGGAGACTTGAATCTCACTGAGATGGAGAATAGAATAGATATTATAGGTCAACCTGAGAAGGTACTGTTAAGGGTTGGGAGGGGCATGGGAACAGGAGAGATCAGATGGAAGGAAGGAGATAGTACTGAGAGAGACAACTGGAATGGAGGTAGATCTCTGAAACAAGATAGAAACATAAGCATGTAACTGCCCAGAAATCTGTAAGAGCGATCTTAGCTAAGACACCGAGAAATTGGAGATATGAAGCATGAACTGGTCATCTTCTTTAACCAGGCAAGACTTCCAGTGGAGGTATTGGGGCACCAATCCAGCCATAAAACCATTGACCCACACTTTATCCTGCCTAAATGTGCTGGAGTAAAGATGGAACAGAAATCGAAAGACTGGACAACCAATGACTGGCTCAGCTAGAGACCCATGCCATGAGAGGAAGCCTACCCCTGACACTCATAATGATATTCTGCTATACAGGAGCCTAGCATAACTGTTGTGAGAGAAGCTTCATCCAGCAACTGATGAAAATAGATACAGAGACCCACAAACAAATATTAGTTGGAGCTTTGAAGAATCCTGAAGAAGAGGGGGAGGTAGTATTGTAGGAACAAGAGTAGTCAAAGACACCATAACAAAACCTACAGAATCAACTCACCTGACCCTATAAGAGCACACAAAGACTAAGTCACCAACACGGGAGCATGTATGGGACTAACCTAGCCCTTTGCATGTATGCTTCAGTTATGCAGCTTAGTGTTTAAGTAGGACTCCTAAGAGCTGTAATAGAAGGTGTCTCACTGTTGCTTGCCTTTGAATCTCTCTCCCCTAAGTAGGCTGACTCATGTACGCTCAATAGGAGAAGAAGCACCTAGTCTTACTGCAACTTAATATGCCATGGCTTATTGATATGCATGAGATGCCTCCCATTTTCTGAAGAGAAATGGAGGAGTAGTGGATGGGGGAGGGGAATGAAAGTATGAGGACAGGAGGACATGTGAGGACAGGAGAGAGAGTAAACTACAGTTGGAATATAAAGTTTATTAATTAATTAAAAATAAGTAAAAAGAAATAAAGACTCTTATTATTAAGTAGTGCTTTGAAACCTGACTGACCATATGTGGATTAAAACGGAATTCCTGCTTTTCACACAAAAATATTTAACTGAAAATGGAATTTGATATTAATAAAAGACTGACATTGAAACTATGTCAGAAAAGTGTGGATAAAGATATCTGCATAGGCAAGGTCTTCCTCTTCAACTTAATTTTATTTTAAGCCCTTATCAATAATTGTGATTCGTATATCCAAATGGCTGACTTTTTTTTAATAGATCACCTATCTTACAGATATTACAGTGGGTTATTAGAAAGGATAAGTGTGTGTTTGTGTGTGTGTGTGTGTGTTAAATCTGAGTCATTAGAAGTTTGACTCTGGAAAGCTCCACAGAATTCACACCACAATGACCACAGTGATTTGGTAGCTTGGATAAATCATGAAGTGTGTGATTTAGCACTTTGTGTGATTTAGCACTTCGGGTGATTACTGTGATTCACACATATTTGAATTCATGCTGATGCTCTCTCTATGCTAAATTCAGTTAGATGCCAAGATTCAGAATTTGGCCTCATCCTCAACATTTTCCCTTTTCTGTTGATCTGCTCGTCGTGATTGGAGACTACCAGCAGCTGCTGGGCACATTTGCTGATAGTAAGAGATGGTTAGTCCTCTGTTTTCTAGTTTGTTTTGCTTTAAATTTTCCATGGTAATCACCTTATTTGTGGTTGGTTCTGACACTATGAGTTTATCTTTACCCCTGGAGTTTAGTCCTTGCACCATGGCATGGATATGAAGTCTCTCAGTGGTGTTGACTCGTGAGCAGACAAAACAGGGCCTCTTTTGGGCTCTGTAATGGCAGCCAATTCATGTCCCTGGTTTGTTTTTTTGTTCTGTTTTAAAAAATTAAGCATAGTCATTGAAAATCTGTAGTCTCTCCTTACAGATGGTTCTCTGGGGATGGGGGACTGGGCCATAACACTTATACATACTTAATTTTTTTGTTAAGTTTTGATCCAACTTGCCAGTTCTGCTTAGGATGACATTGTACTTCCTCTTTTTATATTCATATATCAATATAATGAACCTACGTTTTGTTCATATTTAACCATATATTAAATATATTTCCCTAAAATCTATTTCTGTATATACATACATCTTACCAAATCTCACAGTGTCTGTTGTTTGCTTTATGTGTTGAAGACATTTTCATCTGTTTGTCCAGTGAAACTGCTAAGGCCTAGCAATGATATCCAAATCACAGAGTGGCAATGTGCCTGTATCTGGTAATTGAGGTCAATCGGAGGGTAAAATATTAAGCAGTGTGAAAGGCACTCCAGAGAGATTTTCTGAATTCTGCTAGAGAACATTCCAATCTTGATACCCAGGTTTTATAGTTTCCTCATGAGTATTTCATCCTGCTGTGGCTTATGTTCATTTCCCAGCACATATCCAGTGATTGCAAGAATATAACTGGCTGTAATAAAACTGACCGTTTATGACTAGCTTTCCTCTGATAATTATGCAAGAATAGCAATATACATCCATGTATTGGAGGCAAGTAATTCTAGTTTGAGGTACTAGTTTTAGAGTCATATCCCTAAAATTATCAGTTACTGTAAGGAGATAATGTAGAGAAATCTCATTTTCATGTTTTTTGTTTGTTTGTTTGTTTGTTTGTTTGTTTCACTTTGTGGTTGTTTTTCCTGTGCTGTTTTCCTTATTGATTTTTTAAAAATGTTCCATGAGTGAATGTTTATGAAAAATCCAAGTTGAAAAGAAATGAATTTATCAGGAAGCAATGACCTCAATTTCTCTGTTATGTTCTCCATTGAGGTATAACTTCTGCCAGTAATCTTAATTAATTATGATATCAAAGTAATGCCATATAAAAATATATAAAAATATATTAAACTACATTTAGTTTTAGTTATAGATAATATCCATGGCTTCCAATGTATATTTATATACATATGTGTATGTATGTCTGTTCATGTATATCTAGAAATACTGAATAAATCAAAGTATTTTCTCTGCCCTACATTAAGTCACTTAATAAATAACACAGCAATTAAGACAAAAAAATAGAGGTGTAAACACACCCCAAGAAAATACCAAACACCTGCTAAAGGTCTTGTAGCTAAATAGTTTATCACCATATTCTTCAATGATTGTTTTCTTCCAGATGCCTTAAGATGAGACCTTTCCTCTATGATTCTCTTTGAAGATGCCCTGTCCCTTCACACTTGGGCCCAGAAGCCTAATCACTCAAAGTCTGTAGTCTGAAACTTCTCAAAGCAAAACCCCCAAACCATCCTCACTTCATATTTTCTCCTTTAATATTTTCACATCAAAAAAAAATGATATAGCACATCTGGAAATAGCTCTGGAGATTCCCATTGTTTCAAGGCTTACTTTCTAACAGAATCCACATATTGAGTTATCCAGAAAAGACTAATACATAGTTCTTTAGAGATCTTTAAGGAGGCTTCATTACATAGGCCTTTTCTATGACACCATTAGTCATTAGGAATCACCACAAATCTCCAGTTATTCTCCTCTCCCAGTATTAGCTAAGTCATGATTTCTAAATGTGCCTCAGTAATTCCAAAGATAAGTCACATACGGAAGCTATCAGTGGGGAATCTCTCTATTAGATATCACATAACACAAATGAAAATTTCACTTTGTATAGAAGCACTCCTTTGCTGCACGATCTAGTCCAGTATCAGCTTGTAATGTATAGAGAGTTCTCAAAACAAAAGTATTTTAAAGTCTTAGACAATCCATGCCAGGACCAGTGGTAAAGAAAAAAATATATTCTACAATACCAAAGTCCATTTATAAAATTGATTGTTTTTTAGGTATTATCAATTCCTAGATTGCTCCTTTTCTAATCATAAGTTTCTTCACAGCAGAAACTATTGTTTCTTTTATTTTTTCATTATTGATAGAAAACAACACACAATAAAACATATAGTTGACAGTTCAGTGAACTTTGGCAAATTTAACACTGATGTACAGTGTTAAAATCAATACACAACATTTCCATTGTTCTGATTTACATCTCTACACAGCATGAATGTAATGACTATATGATATAGTCTGCATAGATATGTTTTATTGATGTCTTATTGATAAATACTTTTTGCTCTATCTTTCCATTGTGGTAACATATCAATAACCATTTGCATATAACCCTATACACACTTTCAAGTATTTTATCAGAGTAAAAATCAAAAGACACAAATTTGAACCTATTTTGTTTTAGTAATACTAAAAAAATAACATTAAAGTATATTGCTTTGAATGATGAGTCATGTTTCCTTCACATGAAAGAAATGAGTCAGAAGAAAGCCTTATAGTGAGTCATCATAGTCCCTTCCTTCAGGATGTAAGGCCTGTGATTGTTTTCAATGCTAGCATTCATTACCTTCTCTAAGGTGTATGGGTCTGTCTCCTCAGAGTTCAGAGCACACCTCTTCCTGCATCTGAATTCATCCCAGAGTTCTTCTCTCCTTACCAGGGAGCATCCTCTCTCTCCCACCTCCTCTTTCTTACCTCAGCTAATGGACTATCAGCATTTTATTAAAGGGTGGTAACTTCATGCAATACACAAGTTTATTGTGTACTACATTTGTGTGTGTGTGTGTGTGTGTGTGTGTGTGTGTGTATTAGAATTCTTTAGAAATCTGGGTTTAGTTTCAGTAAAAGAAATCTCTTGATTTGGTCATTGACATGGACTTAATAATGAATGGTTGATTCAACAAGCAGAAAATTACAGCCTATACTGTTTTTTGGGATTTTTTAAAATATACTTTCTGAATAAAATATATTTTAAAGGACATTAAAATAGGTAATTTAAATAGGAACTTGTCATTCAAACATGTAAATACTAAGAGCTCTCATAAAAAGTCAAACATGCTGGCACAGTCTTGTTATTCTAGCTGAGTAGGTGGAGACAGCCTAACCAGTAAAACCTGTTATCATCCACAATAGACTACAGGTCAATGAGAAACATTATCTCAATAAAGAAAGTGAATATCTCCTGAGGCATGGCAACCTAAGTTGACCTTTGGCATCCACATGTATGAACATGTATACCAATGAACCAGCACAAAACAATTACATACATACATATACATAGAGTCACACACACCCACAAATACACACACACCCACAAATACACACACACACACACACACTCACACAGTCTACATATTCAAGATTCTGAATAATGCCTATAAGTACCAAGAAATTTTTCATCTAAACTCAATCAAGGCATGAGAATAAAAATCTGCTTAGGAGAATAACATTACAGTTTTCAAAAAGAAGTTAAAAGTTACATTAAAAAATAACCATCAGTCTTCTCTATATGTATGTCAGGCTCTGGCAGACCTCTAAGGAGACAGCTATATTAGGCTCCTGTTAGCAAGCACTTCCTGGAATCCATATCAGCGTCTACCTTTGGTGACTGCACAAGGGATGGATAGTCAGATGGAATAGTTTCCAGATGACCCCTCTTTCAGTTTTTGTCCCACACTTTGTCTCCATGTTTGCCCCCATGAGTATTTTGTTACACTTTCTAAGAAGGACCAAATCACTCACACTTTGGTCTTCCTTCTTCATGAGATTCATGTGGTCTGTGAGTTGTATCTTGGGTATTGCGAGCTTTTGGGCTAATAGCCAAGGAGCTGAAAGGGTTTGCAGCCCCATGGGGAGAGCCACAATACCAACCAACCAGAGCTGTAGGGTCTAAACACATAGGAAGGGACCCATGGCTCCAGCTGTATATATATAGGAGAGGATGGGCTTGTCAGGCATAGGTGGGAGAAGAGGTCCTTGGTCCCATGAAGGCTGGATGCCCCAGTGTGGGGGAATTCGAGGGTGGGGAGGTGGGAGTTAGTGGGTAGGTGGGGAAACATCCTCATAGAAGCAGGAGGAGGGGGAATGAGATAGGGAGATCTTGGGTGGGGGTAAATAAGGAAAGCGTATAACTCCGGAAATGTAATGGCTTATGCTCTAAGATCAAGAATTGACAAATGGGACCTCATAAAATTGCAAAGCTTCTGTAAGATAAAGGACACTGTCAATAAGACAAAATGGCAGCCAACAGATTGGGAAAAGATCTTTACCAATCCTACATCCAATAGAGGGCTAATATCCAATATATACAAAGAACTCAAAAAATTATACTCCAGACAACCATATAACCCTATTAAAAAAATGGGGTACAGAGCTAAACAAAGAATTCTTAACTGAGGAAACTCGAATGGCCAAGAAGCACCTTAAGAAATGATCAACATCCTTAGTCATCAGGGAAATGCAAATCAAAACAACCCTGAGATTCCACCTCACACCAGTCAGAATGGCTAAGATCAAAAACTCAGGTGATAGTAGATGCTGGAGAGGATGTGGAGAAAGAGCAACACTCCTCCATTGTTGGTGGGACTGCAATCTGGTACAACCACTCTGGAAATCAGTCTGGTGGTTCCTCAGAAAATTGGACATACCTTTACCTATGGATCCAGCTATATCACACCTGGGCATATACACGGAAGATGCTCCAACATATAACAAGGACATATGCTCCACTATGTTCAAAGCAGCCTTATTTATAATAGCCAGAAGCTGGAAAGAACCCAGGTGTCCTTCAACAGAGGAATGGATACAAAGAATGTGGCACATTTAGACAATGGAGTATTACTCAGCTATTAAAAATAATGAATTTGAGAAATTCTTAAGTAAATGGATGGAACTAGAAATTATCATCCTGAGTGAGTTAACCCAATCACAAAAGAACACACATGGTATTTACTCTCTGATAAGTAGATGTTAGCCCATAAGCTTGTAATAGATAAGACTCAACTCACAGACCACATGAAGCTAATGAAGAAGGAAGACCAAGTGTGGATGCTTCGGTTCTACTTAGAAGAAGTAACAAAAATACTCAAGGGAGCAAATATGAAAACAAAGTATGGGACAGAAACTGAAGGAGGAGCCATCTGGAGAACGTTCCACCTGGGTATCCATCCCATGTGCAGTCACCAAAGGTAGACGCTGATGTGGATATCAGGAAGTGCATGCTGACAAGAGCCTGATATAGTTGTCTCTTTAGAGGTCTGTCAAAGGCTGACACATTCAGAAACATATGATCAGAGCTAATCACTGATCTGATCAAGAGTCCTCCAATGGAGAGGCTAGAGAGAAGGAGCAGAAAGGGTTTGTGGCCCCATGGGGAGAGCAACAATACCAACCAACCAGAGATCCCAAAGGTCTAAACCACCAGCCTGGGAGTACATAGGGAGGGACCCATGACTCCATCTGTACATGAAGGGGAGGATGGCCTTGTTGGGCATAGGTGGGAGAGGAGATTTTTGGTCCCATGAAGAATGAACACTGAGTGTGTGTGGGGGGTGGGGGTATTCGAGGGTGGGGAGATGGGAGTCGGGGGATTTGTGGGGGCACATTCTCATAGCAGCATGAGGAGGGGGGATGGGATAGGATGTCCCTGGGTGGTGAGGGAAATGGGAGTAAGGGGATAAAATCTGAAATGTAAATATATCCAATAAAAATAAATTTAAAAAATAAATTAAAATTTAAAAATTAAAAAAAAACAACAAAAAATCAAAAAAAAAAAAAAAAAAAGAAAAAGAAAAAACCTTCCATTGCAAAATAAAGGGAGATATTTTACATGGTCATGAACTTGTAGATATTTTAAATGTACTAGTCAGGTTGAATGTTTAATCAGTCTATGGAATGCAGATTTCAAAGTCACTATATGAAAAAAATGAGAAAGAATCAAATGTGTTGAATTTTAAACAGCTTTAATTATCTTATATAAATTGTACATGTTAAAAACATAGGACATGTTCAAAGAATGAATCTCAGGTAAAGTGATGAAATCTTGGTAATAAAGTTGGTATCCACTTATCACTGCTTTGTGTTTGGAAGCTTGGGTTTCTGCTGCTTGATCATGAAATGTGTACTGCTGATTGCATTGTATAGTGTGTTTGCAAGCTTGTACTTACATGCATAAAGTTATCAGAATGATAGAAAACCATAACCATCATCATAAGAGAATAGATGGTACTCTGCTTGCTACCAAAGAAGAATGGTAAACACTAACCCAGCTACAAATTTTTTAGTTTGCAAAGATGATGTGTCTACAAGATGTTCTAGTGCAATAATGGCCCGAAGCTCATGGGACTAAATAACCAATATATGATTTGATTTAAAGCTTACCTCATGAGATGGAATCCATTCCTGACACTTCTTGGGTAGCCAAGAACCTAATAACAGATATCCCAGGGAACTAGGGAAAAACTAAGTACTACTGTTCTGTTAAAGAAATGTAGCCATAAAATGATTCCTATGACATTCTGATATAGGTCAGATTCTTGCTCAGCCATCATTGGTTGAAGCTCAAGCTTCCTTGTGCAGTAGATGGGAATAAATAGAAAGCCACAGCAAGACAACATGCAGAGAGTGAAAAACCTTGGAACACTTAATTCTAAATAGGATGTATCATCAAGTGTCTCCCCTCAGGGTTCAAGGAATCCTTCAGAAGAAGAGGAAGAAAGACAGTAAAAGAAACAAGGCCTTCTAGATACAGCAGGACCAACACTTACATGAACTCATAGAGACTGACATCACACACTGGTCCTACATAGATCTAAACCACATGAGATCACAGTGCAAAGAGGAATTGTGAGCACAAATCCCCACCCCTAACCCAGAAACTATCTCTAATTGATATCTACTTTCAAATGAAAAACTAGTTTTCTCCAATGAAGTATCACTGGGAATAAAACTAATTCTTAAGGACAGGCCAGATGGCCAGCAGCAGATAGCTAACACAAAATGAACTCAATGATACTTTTGGGGACTTTTGTTTTAAAATGGTTTTGTCAGGGAAGGTTTTTCCTTGTAGATCATTTGCATATATAATATACCTTCCAGTTTGTATTTTTATGGGATGTCTGCATGTGTACATGTGTGTGGCTCTGTGTCTATATGTGCTTCTTGTGCTTTTTTCTTTGTCTCTTTTTTCTGTTTGTTTGTTTTATTCTGGATTGCTTTTGGTTTGTCCTATTTTATTTTATTATTTTTCTTTAGATGCTTGATTGTATTTGATGGAAAAGCAGAAAATGGTTTGGATTTGATGGAAGGTGAGGACTAGTTAGGCGTAGGTAACCATAATCAGAATATACTACATAAAAATATATTTTCAATAAAACTAAAAACAACAAAAATAAATGAAATGTATTTCATAACAAGATTTATTTCCCACTTTAATATTTAGTATCAAGAAAATAAGTTATAAATTCTTTTGATATTAAGTGTATTAGGATATATCACTAATTTTACTATAATTAATGAAAATAAAAATTAGTGAGTTTACTTTTTTATTTTGTGATTATCCAAACAAATAAACAATAGGGAAGCAAATATGTTTGTCTCTGTATTTTTAGAGTAATATCATATAAAATCTGTTTAAGTTTTAAATTTTTTATTTATCATTCTCTCATATATTATATCCCTTCTACCATGTTCCCTCCCTCTTTTCCTCCAAGGCCCCCTGCACACTTGTATCTTGATTCCACATCTCTTTTGTTTCCCTTCAGAAAGTGTCAGGCCTTTCAAGAATATCAAACAAACATGGCATATCAAATTGCAATTAGATTTGACACATCACCTTATATTAAGGCTGAAAAAAGCAAGTTGGAGAAAGATTAAGGTTTCCAATAGCAGGCAGAAGAGTTGGAGAAAGTCCTTACTCCCACTGTGAGGAGTCCCACAGGAACACTGAGATGATTGCAGAGGAACTAGGGCAGACCTATTCAGCCCTCTCTCCCTCCATCCTCCCCCAACCTGATCCTGCCTGTTCTCAACTCCATTCATTCCCAGTTCTCCTGCAAAATCTAATCTATTTCCCCTTTGCAAGAAGCGGCATGCATCCCCTTCTTTAGCCTTCCTTATTACTTAGCGTCTCCAAGTCTGTGGATTATACCATGATTATCTTTTACTTTACAACTAATATCCACTTATACATGAGTAGATGCTATTTTGTCTTTTGGGGGTCTGAGTTACATCAGTCAGGATGATTTTTTTTCTAGTTCCATCCTGCAAATTTCATGATGTTATTACATTTTTTGGCAACTGAGTAATATTACATTGTGTAAATGTATCACTTCATCCATTAGGAACATTCCTCTATTGCTGAGGGGAATGCAAACTTGTACAACCATTATGGAAGTTAATATGGTATTACTAAGAAAATTGGGAATTAATCTACAAGACCCAACTATATCACTCCTGGGCATATATCCAAAGTAAGCTCCTTCTGAACACATAAGCACTTGCTCAACTCTGTTCATAGAAGCTTTATTCATAATAGCCAGAAACTAGAAACAACTTATATGCCTCACAAATGAAGAATGAACATAGTAACCTTTTATATGTGGTTGGCTATGCCAAAGGTTGTTCAGTACTTTGCTTTGTTCCTGGTATAGAGAGCATTAAAAATCAGAGTTCCTACAGAACACCTTAGAAAAATTGTAGTCATGATTAGTATTAATTTTCTCATTAGGTACACATATATTTTAGTACTATATTGTGCTATGATTTTTAAATAGTTTTTATCTTTTTGAATGTTTAAAATTTTATTTGAAAATGGGATAACTATGTTTCAGAACAAAGCACTAAAGTCCATCATAGTTCTATAAAATGTATTGAAGTAGAAAAGAGACAATTACAGTTTCAAATTAAATCTTTCCACTTGGAATTATTATTTGAAGAGTTGTAGAAAAGTGCTTTAAAAACTTGATTTCATGAATTTTAAACCTTTGAATAAGAGGGGTGGGACACTTAAATCAGAAAGTGGTGCCTGTGAAGAGACCTCCCCATCCAAAAAAAAAATTATTTTGCCCATGGGTCTAAGAATAATCTCACTAAACCTTCAGGAATTACTTGGACATATTTAAAATATCATTGACTGTAGAGGGAGCAATATATGTGAGATTAACTTTTGATTTTATCATAGCACCATAACTGATTAGAGGGCAGCTATATTAACAAGTAACAAACACGTTTCCTCTTAATGAATGTTTCCTAAAGTAGATGACAATTTTGAGATTTTTGAATCGGTAAGGCAATTTAAAATGAAGTAGCCAATAAATAGATTAAACATTTAAGAAAATACAAAGAGTTAAGCTGTCAAATTTATAATTATTTTAGTAATAGTTCAGGGATCCGGTGTTAACATTAATGAGAGAAGCTGTGGTATGTGGTAAGGTGGTGAGGGGTGAGGTGACATGGGGCAACCAGTAATAACTGAGATTAGGAATGGCTCTCACTTCTTCCACACACAGCTTCCAGGCTGAAAAGAGTCAGAGTCAGAGGTAGCAACAAAAATAGAGAAGGAACCCAGAGAAGAGCACCCAGATAATGGTTTAGGTGAATCAAGAAGGTCTTAGCAACAGCTTAGTTTCATGGGCATCTCAAACCAAAATTAATTAATTAATTAATTAATTAATTAATTAATTACATTAAAAAGAAAAGAAAAGAAAAAAGGCTCCGTGGAGCAACTTAGCCTTGAGTCCTTGGGAGGGAAGGATAAAACTCTCTATGGAGAACTGATAGCTTTTGTCATGTGATATATTTTATATTTGTTACTAATTTCAGGGTCAAGGTTTGCTTTTCTCATTTCCATGGAACTTAATGCAGCTCTAATGGGGACAGAAACTTGAAGGCAGGAAAAAGATTCTCTGTGTGGAAGAAGCTTCAAGGTATTGCAGCTGAAACATGGCAAATTGCTTGATCATTTTGCTACAGAGCGAAGTCATGGCTCAATGACTTTGCTCTTCCTGAAAAGGAGGAAACTTTTCAAAGTAATCAAAGATATGATCAGCAGAGGAGTGCACAAGGAAACAATCCATAATCTTTTACCACAGTGGCCTTCTTTAGTCCCTGCTCCCAAAGCTTCTCTATCTGCTGTGCAAATGTGAACAAAGCTCAGACACCTGTGTCTAATCTGTTAGAGGCTGCTAAATCCCGAGTAGTGTGTCCTCAACTACCTCAAAGAATCCTCACATGCTTTGGAGAACTTTTTTTTCCCATACAGGTCTCTCTTGAAAATGTCATGCCACATGTTTGGAAAATATCTGTTTTAAAACATCGTAGTGATCCACTCAATAATTTCTAGATAATTATTGCAAATTAATCTTCAGATCCCAAGATGCTTGATCTCCTAACTGAATTATGCTCCCAAGTATTGCTTGCTCTTTGCAATATGTCCTTTATATTTATGTATATTGGTCTGTCAGATACATAACTTTCCCAACTACATTACAAACTCCATGAAAATAAAATCTAGAGAATTCACATTACATATTCCAGGACAGAGTATAACCTTTGGCATTAGTAAATGATCATCAATTTCAATTAAATGACGAAGCCATCTCTTCTCAGATAGATTGTATATTGTTGCATTGTTACTACACACTGGTGACATATCTAGGGAATTTGTTTTAGAATCTGATAAACTCTATACTTGTTTCATGAGTCCTCATAGCTCAGAATTGAGATGTTGTTTCATACTAAAATCAAATATTTCCAAACACAAATTATAAGAGAAACTAAGTCCAGACCAGCCCTTTGTAAATAAGTTAAAAACATTATTCAACATTATAAAGACCTGCCCAAACTATCTTGCTAGTTCATGAATTAATTATAATGAAAATAAAAATAAATAGTTGAATTCAGATGCATCATTAAAACTGAAAAAAGTTAAAACATATATACCTGATCAATAGATTCTGGTGTTCAATAATCATAACTAAAATTGCTTACATGACAGAGCCCAAGAACCTTATTTTTAATACCTAACCCATGGAATGTAAATTATAATACCCTATTACTAAAAACAGTATTCATTTTAATTGAAGTACATTAAGGAATCAATTTGAAACTATCCAGGAAACTCTCATAATGCTGTCTAACTTTCATGCTGGAAGGTGCTATGCAGGGTAGTAGGAACAAAAACTCGAACACTGAACTCTATATGTTATAATAGTAACTGACCATGTACTTTGTACCCACTGATCCAAAAGTAGCATGAACTGGAGCAACCAACTACAGTCTGGTTGGATATACATGCCTCATGGATCTGTCGCAAGCCTGATACTCTAAACCTGGTCAAAGACACATTACTGGGAATAGAGGTTCTATGGAAAACTAAATTCTCATATTGTCAAATTGTCTCCTTATTATTATACCCAAATGGGCTGTTCTAGATCTTGGTTAAAGAATCTGCTATCACAGGGTGATAGCATAACATGGCAGTTGATATAGCTCATCAATATATGTCCTTAATCACTGGAGTTTCCCTTGAGCTGAGGAGCTTGATATGATAGGGAATATAGTGAGATACAGTGTTTAATGAAGACCCTGATTGCATATTTAAAAAAGCTACCCCGTCTGCTTGTCACATGAAATGCTGAAGCTAGAAATTAGTGCCAAAATATTTTTATCAAGACTAGATTCCTAATTGTTCTAGTGAAGAAAGCTTGAAAAAAACTAATCTTATTTTAAAATAATATTTATATGTTAATCAGTATAATAAAATGACATCACTAAGCAACATTTTGCATTTTACAATATTTTCTTGATACTGGTCCACCTTCCTCAATCAAACCTACAGGTAACATGTCCAAATATAATTTTTTATCTTCTTCTTTTTCTTTAATCTTCTTTCATAAAATATATCTTGACCATAGCCTCAGGTTGTAGGTTGAAGATTTTGTGGCTGGTGTCATGGCGGCTCTACCACTGGAAGACTTCCCTGGTTAAAAGAGATAGTTGGTTCAGGCTCAGTATGGTTCACACTGTTGTAGATTACTGGGAGTTTCCATTGCACTGGGTTTCCACATTGCCTTCCAAATGCCCCTCCCCCCAATTTCAATCATCTCTCCATTTACTCTCTCCCTCTAATCTCCCCTCATCTGATCCTGCCTGTTCCAGTCACCATTCTTCCCCAGTCTACCTGCAATATTACCCCTCCCAGGGAGATCCATTTGTCCCCTCTCCCCAAAGCCCTCCTTGTTACTTAGACTTTCTGGATCTGTAGATTGTAGCATAGCTATACTTTAATTAACAGCTAATATCCTCTTATAGTTCAGTACATACCATGTGTATCTTTTGGGGTCTGAGTTATGTCACTCAGGATGATCTTTTTTCTGGTTGCATCCATTTGCTTGCAAACTTCATGATGTTATTACGACTATTTGGTATATAGCAAGAAGTCCATTCTGTCATAAGAACACTTGCCTAACTATGTTCATAGTGGCTTTAGTCATAATATTGAAAAACTGGAAGCAACTTAAATACCCCTCAACTGAAAAATAAATAAATAAAATGTGGTACATTTTTACAATGGATATTACTCAGCAGTTTAAAACAATCATTAGCTTAACTAAACATAATGCCCAGGATTATATTCTGTACAGCGTGAGCTAATAATAATGTTATTGGTGGTATGTTTAAATTGCATTGCAATCATCATTCAGGTTATGATAGAAAACTTACATGCAACACTCATTAAGCTTACAGAAAAACATAGTTTCAGAATTTCCATAGAATAAAATAGGATCTAATTGTAAATGAGCAATTCTTACCAATAAAAAAAAGCAATTCTTAGAGGGAAGCCAAGAAGCATCAAATTGTTTGAAAATCTTGTAAGGAATAGATGCAATATTGTTACCAATATTGGGCCAAACTGTATAACTGGCCTATATAACTGCTACCTATCTTAAAGTGCCTTTCAAAGGTGGGTTATTCAGTGATTAGTACTCATTGTGGCTTCATACTTCTTGAAATCCAGTCTTTTACTGGCTGCATGCTTCATCTCATGCACGGTGTTTGTACTAACTGCTGCTTTTCTTGTATGATACTTAATTTGATTTATCTTGTGTTTGTCTTAAGAAAAAGTTTCTTAACCAGACTATGCTCCCAGTGATGATACTGGGACACTAATCCAGCCACAAATTTTTTGACTCACAACCTCTCTTGCCTGCAAGATAAACTGAAGTAATGGTGGCTCAGAGTGTATGGGAAAGGATAATCAATGACTGGTCTAACTTGAGACCCAAGACCTACTCCAACATCTGGAGGCTCTATGGCTCAGAGATCCAGGGTAAAGCCAAACATGACTAACAAACAACAATAAACAAATAGTCAAACAAAAACAAACTCAATAAAATGATTCCTAATGATTTTCTGCTATATACATAGATTGCTGCCGAGACCAGTCACTACTAGAGAAGTTCCCTCCAGCACCTGACAGAAGCAAATGAAGAGACTATAGCCAAACATTAGGCAGAGCTAGGGGAACCATGGGGAAGAAGGGGAAAAAGGATTATAGGAATCAGAGGAATAGAACACCAGTAGAAGACTGCTCATAGACTCAACTAAGCAGAGCTTATAGGGGCTCACAGAGACTGAAGAAGTAAACACAGCCAGTGTGGATCCGTGTTAGGTCCTCCAAATATACACCATGGTTGTTAGTTAGTTTTGGGGTTTTCTGTGAGACTCCTAACAATAGGAGAAGTGTGTCTCCTTTGCCTGCTCTTGTGACACCTTTCCTCCTACTGGGTTGCGTTTTTCAGCCTTGATATGAGGGCTTCTACCTAATTTATTGGAATTTAACATGCCATGTTCCCTTGGTATAAGTGGGAGACCTGTTCTTTTCTGAGAGAAAATAGAGGGGATGAGCAATGGATCTGGGGAACAGGGGAGTTGGGGGGGATAGTAGGAAGAGTAGATGGAGGGAAGGATGCCATTAGGATACATTGAATGAGAGAAAAATAAAGAAAAAGCAAAAAATAACCAATTATAATGAATATGGAAAATATGTATTTCAGAGGAAATAGGAGCGATGAGAGATACTTCATAGCCTGTAACCAACATTGACAAATAAAATGACTAAGGAAACACATCAATATTAGTTTCTTTCCAAATTTACCAGCCCTTTCCAGATATGGATACTTCTGCCTACCCTTTAAAGTCAAGATCTAAGAGAATTTTTTGAATACTGGCACCTGTAGTCACATTTTCACAGCCTGCCTATCTTGAAGAGTTTTCACAGATCAAAGAAGTAAATCCATGACATTTATTGTGTGCTTGGGAAAAAGCTTTTTCCTTATTACTACTAATAATTATTAATTATAATAAAATATATTAATTTGTTTTAACATCCTTCCCATATAATGCATAAATATGAGTCATGAGAAATAATATTTAGATTGCCAGCTATCTGTAAATTTTTAAGATAAATCATCGAGAAGCAGGTACAAATGAATATTGACTAGCTAAAATTTTCAGATGAAAGATTTCTAAAGGTTAGAGGTTATTTTAAGAACTTTAAGCTTTAGAGAAAAATTAACTTTATTTCCTTTTTATAGGTGTGGTAAATTTAAAACATTAACTGTTTTGTTTTGTTAAGGTTGGGTTAGCTTATAATAAATAGTATGGAGTTTCCAGTACATATACATTAGTATTTTATAAGATGATCTTTATTATAATTCAGTAAAGTGTGCATCCATCAAACCTTATCTTTTAGCATAGCAGGCAGCCGTCAACCTCTGAAAAGGTAATCAACATAACTGAGAAGCTATTTTTTTTTAATGGATGACATAGCCCCAGTCCAAAAACCTACCATAATATCCTCCACACATTGCACAGCTTAGTGGCCGATCTCATTTCCATTCAGAGTTTTTCACCCACTTGTATTTAAAGGGATTGAAGTAATTCTGCAGCTATCTTTCATGCAAACACAATATATCTCTCCTAATTCTGAGAGCTATGGAAAATGCAAATGCAGTGTGCTTCCTGAACAGAGGATAAGCCCTTTAACTCCAATGCCTTTCACAGCTTTCCCTTCAGAATGCACTGCCAATTACAAATCAGCAAAACGTGAAATCTTTTTCACAGTGAAACTGTACAATATCTGACAGCTATTAAAATTAGATGATGTTAAATACAACAAAGCCCCAAAGAAAGAGAATACCTTATAAAACTATTTGTCCATCTGTAGTGTATAGGGTGTAGATTGCATATGGTTGGAGTTTTTTGGCCTTTTTTAATTTACATTTTTCCTGTTTAAGATGAAGAACGTGGGATATCGAGGATTCAAATGCACATATGCCAAATGCATCATGATAAGCAACTTCCCCTTGCTCACTATTTAGAACTCTCATCTAACAGAGGAGACTCACAATTAAAGTGAAAACTTAAGTAGCCATTTTTGTTGTTGTTGTTGTTGTTGTTGTTATGCAATCTTCTTTCCTGATCACCTTGTTCTTTGAACAAATACACCCAATGTCAGATGCAAAACTTGTGCTTAAGCAAGTACCTCATATTTTATCTCAAAAGATCGGGGATTTTGATGCACTTTCTGTAGGCATAAAACCTTTCTCCAATTGAAAAATGATTTATAACTAGTCACTTCTGTCTCACTTTGTTAAAAAACTACCTCTTTGATATTTTTTGAAATTACAATTAGATCATTTTGGTTCTCTCTGCTCCCTTTAAGCTATCCTGTATAATGCATATAGCATTATAATTATTTGTTATACATACACATACACATAAATACAACCTGACAATTCTGGATAATGTTACTTGAATGCGTATGGTTTCAGGGTTGCCCATTTGATTTGGGGTAACTAACTGAAGGACAACACCAAGAGACAAGCTAACACAGACGAGGAAAACTCAAGACACCTCATCCCCACACAAAGAAAAACATGCAACTAAGGAATGACTCTTCGTTTAATGATTGTATTTGAGTTAAGGGTCTTTTCTTTTCTTTTCTTTTTTTTTTTTTTTACCACTTTAACTATAAGGCTTTCTCTTTTCACCAATTGTCATTTAAACAGTGCACAAATTAATTATTTCTCACGTTTTATATTCTAAACTGAGGGATGATGTGAATGGTACAGTCTAATTCCATGATACAGGATGCTCTCTTCTAATGTGTTCCACCTATTTCTCTACTTTGAGCAAAGTCATGAACTGAAAGTATTGCAGCCAACAATAAACTCACCTTTGATTAGTTTAAAATAATCTTGCCATTGCTATGTTTTCCTTTTCAATAATCTATTCAAATCCAGGATTGTAATAATAGTTTTCCTTACAAAGCTATTGTGCTACTTAATTAATGTTTGTACTTACTTGGAAATATTTGGTTGGCAGATGAAATTCTGGTGCCAAATGAATTATTACTATATTAAAATTAGTGCCAAGAAAAGCACATTTTTAAAGGTAAAGGCTTGAAAAGTGTCCTTTTCACCAAGTGAAATGATGAATTGATTTGGCAGCTTTTTTATACACAGGGTAGATAGACATCTACAGCAAACTGAAATATAGAAGAGAAATATTTTATCCAAATGCATTAGACAGTATTTTAATTATTTACAGTATGTATAAATTCTGAGTTTTTGCTCAGTAGTTATATAGATAAAATTCTTTATCAGGAGACAAATATAAACTTATAAAGTAAAGCTACTGTTTCAAAAGTTTTACCTAAACGTTACACTAAAGAGGAAACAGAGTTAAAATAAGTAAGTTTGGGAAAAGATATAACCTGGATATGATGCCATCACTTGAAACTCTGCGACATAGAGATGTCTTAATTCACTCTTGTCTTCTCAGTATTTAAAACCTTGCTGTGTGAATATGAGTGACACAATATCTATTTCATGGACCAATGAGAGCATGCCCTGACAAAGCCGCTAGTAATGATAATATTAATGTGATAAATTTATAATCATGAATAGAGATACGCTCCGACTATAAAGTTTCCATCATAGATCCATACAATATTAAGATGTTCAATATGTGTTGCAATAAAACTAGCCCCACTACTTAGAGGCAGTAATTATTTATTTTAAATGTATTTTTAATGCCTTTAATTAAGATAGAATTATATACCTTCTTTCCTGTGTATACAGATGTATTCTGTATTTTCATTTCAAAATATAACTCAGTAAATGTTCTTCAAAATATTAGTTTGAGTGCTACTAAGTATATTTTATATTACTATTATTTACAAACTAACAACTAACTTAATTTAGCTTTATATTTGATTAGAATAAATAACAAAACAGTGATAAGATTTGTTATGAAAAGTTTTATGGACATAGATTACCATTTTTACATATACTATACATGGTAAGGAATCATTATTTAAAGAGTATTTAAAAAAATCAAGAACAACTTATAGCTTCTTGACAACATAAAACAGGCCCCACCACCAGATGTTTTTTAACTTATGCTAACGGTTCACTTGTATTTTCTCCGATATAATAAATATAGCCTTTCTTTTTCTTTTTCTTTTTCTTCTTCTCCTTTTTCTTTTCATTTTCATTTTTCTTTTTCTTTCTTTTTCTTTTGCTTTTTTTCCCCATGATTTAGCTTTTGGCTCAGTTTGTATTGGTTAACTACTCGCCTACTGTGTTGGAGAGAGAGAAAAGTGACAACCTATGTAGAAGAGTGAAGCAGATTTAGCTTTAGAAGCAATGTATTCCATGGGACACTGAGAGTGTGCTGGACCTGGCAGGATCCCAGAAGATTCTGAAGGTGCCCTCAGAGCAAAACAAGGAGTAGAGCAGAATTTGACCATTAAAAGATTACTTTGCATTCCTAATACTATAATGAGGGTGGCTGTTACAAATACAGAAGAGAAACAATTTAGTATGAACTAAGTGTATAAGATGTGATGGTATTCTGGATGTATTTTTCAGGTATTCATGAAAGCACAGTTGACTAGACATGTGATTAGCTGGTGCACACGTGTACAGGTGCGAGTGTGTACATTTGTGTGTGTGTGTGTGTGTGTGTGAGTGAGTGTGTGTGTGTGTGTGTGTGTGTGTGTGTGTGTGTGTGTTTTCAAGGAAAAACTGTGGCTGTAAATGTAAAAATCAGAACAACTGGCAGAGAGATTAGAAATAAACGAGATCTCAAAAGGCAAACACGGAGGGAAGAACGTGCTCTGAGTATAATGCGGCCCATCTCCAAAGGCAGAGACAAGGCATATATTGAAAGGTAAAAGTTGAGACTTGAAAGGAACCAGGAAAAGCCGGAGAATGTGGAGAAATATCACAGCACAACAAAAGGCCAGGAATGCTGCTGGTAATTCGAGTATGAGCAGATTTAACAAGGAAGTCATGAGTACAGGGTCTCTGGACCACGGCCCAATTGGACTGCATGGAAAGGAGACTGGCAGAGGAGATGAGGATAGGCAAGTCATTTCAGGACTGTTGCCACAACACAGGAACAAAACAATGCCAAAATAGAAGCCATGAAAGAGCTTCAAGACAAAGTTTGTATTTTGCTACACAATCAGACTTCAAGAAATACAGCATATTTCTAAACTGGTGAAAACAGTTCAGTAGAACAAAAAGCATGTGAACATATTAGAGTACATGAGACAGGAGAGCATGCATATAATAACGTCTTCAAGTAGAATAAAAAGAATGAAATGTAATGTACAGATAAAGATTTGTTTAACATAAAAACAACAGAAATACATCTTTGAGGCATGAAGTTAGGTGCAGACATTGGAGACATAGTCACACATGATAGGAGTACATGGAATTTGGTTGACATAGTCTCTACTCTTCATTTCAACTTGTCACATTATATTGACTAATGTTTAAAGTTATAAAATTGTATGTTGATCAGTAATTCCCTATAGGCTTTCTTGCACTTATATATCACATTAAAATGCCTTCACTTACTAGGTGTGATTAATATTTTCTTCAAAATTATTCTATAATTTTTTTGCATCTTAAATCCCACAAGTTACCTAAAGATTAAAAATATAACAAGAGGTAGATTAAACAACTTTTTAAATTTTAATTTTCACATCTGAAGGTGTACTTGAGGATAATTAATATACTAATACTCTCTACTCTAATAAAAATTGTATATATTTTTCTACTAATTTAGTTTTAGAAGTAAAATCCTGAATTTTTGATATAATCATTTTAGGTTTTCTAAAAATCTTTGTAAATACTTGTAATAGGGTCTCTCTAAAAGGATATTTAAAGATCTGAATGGGTATGCCGAAGTAGGAAGAGTGCAGCAGAAAAATTTATATTTTAATGTAATTTTTTATATATTTTTTACTGAATATAAATTGTGTTTCATACAATATATTTTGATTAGGACTTCCCTCTATCACCCAATCTTCACAATTCCTAGGCAACTTTTCGCCTTTCCCCTTCCAACTGAATTCACTTTCTTTCTGTCTTTTGCAAGAAAACAATCAAACATCTGGAGAATAATAATAAACTGAAAACAAGACAAACAGTAATAGGACAAAACAAGCAAACAAAAGACAAAGTAGAAGAACCTCATATTAGATGCAGAGACACACATTCCTACATAAAGGAATTCCATAAAAACACAGAAACAGAAACCATAATATATACTTACTTACAAAGGACAAGTAAGGTTTTAAAAATATACCCGAGAAAACATTATGAGACAAAGAACATCCAAAATGCCGTTGAGTTCATTTCGTGTCCGTCATCTTTGCTAGACATGGATCCTGCCCTTAGGAATGATTTGTATTCCCAGTGATACTCTACTGGAGAAAAATAAGTTTTCATTTGCCAGTTTTTATCAATTGGAGATAGCTTCTGGTTTAGGGATGGAAGCTTCTATATATTTATTCTTTCAGTGCTGGAAGCCCATCTGGAGCAGACCCATGTGTGTACTGCTGAGACAGTCTCTGTAGAATCACGATGCATTCCAGAAGTATTTAGAATATCTTATTCCTCAGTGTCCATCATCCCCTCTGGCTCTTAGTATCTTTCTGCCTCCTCTTCTGCAAAACTCCCTGAGTGCTGAGCAGAGGAATTTGAAGGACACATCTCATTTAGGATTGAGTGTTTCAAGGTCTCTCACTCTGTACATTTTCTAGCTATGGGTCTGTATATTTGTTCTTATACACTGCAGGAAGAAGATTCCATGGAGATTGCTGAGCAAGGATGAGTATAGTTGACTGTAGGTAGGAGTCATTTTAGGGATATGTTTTTTTTTTCAGCAGATCAGAAGTACTCAGTTTTACTTTAGGTCTCTGTCCTATCTAGTCTCAGGTTCTTTGCCCCCTGAGCAGAGTTGAGAATGAGATTCATCTTATGCTGTGAAACTTAAATCAGATAATTGGTTGGCTACTCCCATATTCTATGTGCCACTATTGCAATAACACATCTTGCAAAAGGTCATCATTGTATAGCGAAGGTTTTGTGGCTGCATTGATGCTCACATTTTCCCTTTGACAGAGAAGACTATCTTATTATACCACTAACATTAGTCCATAGAGCCGAAGGCTCTAAGTAGGTACAAGCCCAATTTCTTCATATTCAGTGACTTATATGGATGTTGTCTTCATCAATAGGGTCTTATTTTCAATTTGTGGAGAGCAACCAATATTTATTTTAAAATCTTGTTATTTTAATCTATCACTTCCCATAAAATATGCAATGACTTCTTTTTCTTTTCTTAATGCTTCTAAGACAGAAGTCATCACTTTCAGAATATGTTTGGCTTGTAATATAATGATGTATATAATACATACAACATATATATACATATATATATATACACATATATGTATATATATGTATGCATATGTATGTCTCCTGCTAGACAATATAAACTAACAAAATCTTAGTTTATAAAATCATGAATATGTTGTCATTTTAAGAGTTGTTAGACAGTGATACTTAAAAACCTAAAATATCATAATATATTGTTATTTGTCTTCTATAACTACCAGGACTTTGTGTTAAGAACCCACTTCTGAAGATATCACATACTTCAGTTATAGTAAAGAAAGAAATCAAGCTGGTTCTTGAACAGAACACCAATGGCTCAGGCTCTAATATCAACAATCAATAAATAGCACTTCATGAAACTAAAAAGCTTCTGCAAGACAAAAGACACCATCAATAGGAGAAATTGGGAAAGTAGAAATTGGGAAAGTACAGATTGCGAAAAAATCCTCACTAACCCTACATCTGACAGAGGGCTAGGGCTAATATCATGTACATACATACACACACACACACCACATACACACACACACACACCACATACATACACACATACATACACACACATACATACACACATACACACACACATACACACACATACACACACATACATACATACACACATACACACACATACACACACATACATACATACACACATACACACACATACACATACATACACACACACATACACACACATACACACACACATACATACACACATTCATACACACACACCACATACATATACACACACCACATACACACACACATACACACACATACACACACATACACACATACAATATATATTATATATAATATATATTACATGTAATATATTATATATAATATATATATATTATATATATTGTCTCAAAATGTTATTCTCCAAAAAAAAAAAAAACAAATAACCCAATTTAAAAATGAGGTACTGAGCTAAACAGAGAATTCACAACAGAAGAATCTTGAATGGCCAAGAAGCACTTAAAGAAATGTTCAAAGTCCTTAGACATCAGAAAAATGCAAATCAAAATGACTTTGAGATTCCACCTTACACCAATCAGAATGGCTAAGATCAAAAACTCAGGTGACCACACAGGCTTGAGAGAACATGAAGAAAGAGGAACACTCCTCCATTGCTGGTGTGATTGCAAGCTGTTACAATCATTCTGGAAATCAACCTGGAGGTTCCTTATAAAATCGGCATTATTTCTAACTAAAAACCCAGCTATACCACTCTTGAGCATATATATATATATATATATATATATATATATATATATATATTGCCCAACCATACCCCCCAAGGACACACACATACTTCACCATGTTCATAGCAGCCTTATTTGTAATAGACAGAAGTTGCAAACAACCCAGATGTCCCTCAACTGAATAGTGGATACAGAAAATTTGGTTCATTTACACAATGGAATACTATTCAGCTATTTAAAAATGAGGACATCATAAATTTTACAGGCAAATGGATGTAATTATAAAATATCACCCTGAATGAAGTAACTCATACCCAAAAGAACATACATGGTATGTACTCACCGATTAGTGCATATTAGTCAAAGAGTCCAGAATACCTACGATATAACCCACAGAACATAAGAAGTCTAACAAGTAGAAAAGCCCAAGTGAGGATGTTTCAATTCCACTTAGAAGTGGGGAGGGAATAATCATGGGAGGCAGAGGGAGGGAGGAATCTGGGTGGTAGAGGGGGGAAGGGGAAACATCTCATGGAAGCACACTAAGGTCTGATACTATGACTGATTCTATAATATGCTTACAGAAATGAGCCTGGCATGGCTGTCCCCTGAGAGGCCCTATCAGCAACTGACTGAAACAGATTCATATACTTATACCTAATCATTGAACTGAAGTAGGGGACCCCTATGGTATAATTAGGGGAAGGAATGAAGAAGCTGAAGAGGAGGGCAACCCCATAAAAACACCAGCAGTCTCAACTTACCCAGACCCCAGGGAGATCACAGAGACTGAACCACCAACCAGGAGCATACACAGGTCAGCCTGATGCCTCTGGCACAGGTCTACTTGGTCAAGCCTTAGTGGGAAAAAAATGTGCTTAATCCTTGAGACACTTGAGGCCCCAGGGAAGGAGGAGGCCTGGTGTGTATGTGAGGGAGTACCTTCTGGGAGGCAAAGGGGCGGGGGAAGAATGGGATAAAAAACTGTGACAGATGGACCAAGAGGAGGCAACCACTGGAATGTAAATAAATAAAATAATAAAAATTGAAAATAAAAAAAGAGGAATAGGTGTACCACACACTTCCTTCTAAGACTGGAGAATCATTAGAGAAAGACTTGAAAAATCTTTGAGCCAGAGAGTGTGGAAATATCTTGTGAACACAGCAGAAGATGCATATACAAACCCACAGTAGTTGTGACACCATTCACAAATTTGAAAGAACAAGCAGGATTATATCTCAGCATTAAAAATGAAGTTGGGCACACAATCCCATCTCTAATCAGGGGGCTACCGACAATTTTAGCTATTCTGTTGAAGAGGAAACAGACAGGTTTCTCTGCTACTGTGACCCTGGTAAGTCAACCATATTCAAGTAGAAGATCAGATATCCAAAAACATTTGGACAGCACAAATATGTGTCTTGAAGAATTAAAAAGTAAAGCAAAAACAAACAAACAAACAAACAAACATAAATAAATAAATAAATAAATAAATAGTTGGTAAGATAGTGAAGAAGAGTGGATCATGGAAGATTTGAGGGGAGTGAATTATGATCAAAATATGTTCTATGAAACTCTCAAAGAACTAGTAAGCCTATGAAAAAGAAGTGAAACGTTTTATATCCATAATTCTAACTCACTTCCAGGGGCTAAAGTGAAGAATATGTGAAAAAAAAACAAATCAAAATTTACATCCTACTTGAATTTCATGAACTTCTCATTTCTAGGTCTGGTTTGTAGTTGGGTTATACCTCAAAGAAATAGATTAAAGGACTCATAATTTCTGTTCTCATCTCCTGTGTGTGCAATGTCAAGGCAAACATTACACAAAACCAAGCAAAATGTGACAGACTATGCTCAAGATAGAGTATGAGGGAGAAAAACATAGTACTTTATTTCAACATGCCTGGACTAAAGAACTAGAGAGGTTTTAAGCATGTGCAAGAGAGAATCTAGGGTCATGTGTGTTTGATTTCAGCCAACAAAGAAGCCATGTTCACTTACTTTCATGACTGGAAGTAGTACCCCTGCAGTTATGATCTCACACCATCACAAAAACAAGGAGAGCAGGCCTGTCATCTGTAACAATTGTACACCAAAAGTGGACCAGCACTCTCCACTCTCGCAAAACCCCCACCTCAGTTCTGGGGAAACTCTGCCATGTTTCAAAACTAAGGAGACAATCTAAAATATTTGCATCCTCAAAGGACTAATACCTGCTTATGTGGTAACATAAAAGTTTTGAGTATACAGATTTTAGTGGCCTAAGTTAGAAAAAAACGATGATCTGGATTCTAAACTTATAAAAAAACTCAGAGAAAACAATACAGCATAAAAATTACTGTCTACAATAGAGGCATTATAATTCAAACCCTATTTTAAAAGGAGAAAATATCTTCACAAGACTCAAATCATATCAAATCATATGTAAATCACTTAGGAACATAGTATTGAGAGTTTTTTTCAGTCAGTCTTCTTACAAGCTTACAAAAGAAACTTAAAGGTAAAATATTACTCTAATTTCTTTTTGGGGAGAGAGAGAGAGATAATGTGACAATATTATCTTAAATTCTAGTCATTTAATTCTAGTCATCTTGGGTTAAATATTTCTCTGAGGATATAAACAATTGTCACAGTCCTCTTTCTTGTACTTTTACCCCAAATTTCAGACTACAGGAAAATTCTTACTGAGCTGTGATGTTTTCTGATGGTATTTAGGTATGTAATTAATTTGATATATTGATTTTTATTCCAGAATTCTTGGGGATGCATGATGATGATAATTTCTCATGTACATTTGATTTCCAGTGTCCAATTTAATTTTCTTTTCATGAATTACTAAGTTTTCATTTTAATAAAGATGCATAAGTATTGTCACATTATCTTAAATGTATTTAAAGAACTTTTTTGTTAGCAAGTTATGACAAGACTTTTTTTTTTTTAAGTTTCATGTTTTCTTTCTGCTGTTTTACATGCTGTGATAATTAGGACCTCTCAAAGTATAATCCAAGCAAGGTAGAAAACATTCTCTCTCTCTCTCTCTCTCTCTCTCTCTCTCTCTCTCTCTCTCTCTCTCTCTCTCTCTCTCCCCAAAAAGAAATTAGAGTAATATTTTACCTTTAAGTTTCTTTTGTAAGCTTGTAAGAAGACTGACTGAAAAAAACTCTCAATACTATGTTCCTAAGTGATTTACATATGATTTGATATGATTTGAGTCTTGTGAAGATATTTTCTCCCTTTAAAATAGGGTTTGAATTATAATGCCTCTATTGTAGACAGTAATTTTTATGCTGTATTGTTTTCTATTGTTTGCTGTATTGTATGAGTTTTTTTATAAGTTTATTCCAATTGGAGGTAGAAACCCACCGATTTTTCTAATATTTTTTTTTTATTTTTACACTTAAATATTTAATGTCTCCAGAATTACTATTGGTATATGCTGGTAGTTTACTTTTAATTTGTGTTGTTGTTCAATGTCTGGAATACTATGCTAGCATCTGATTCTAAGCACAATTCCTTATGATAAAATAAAAATTATCATAGTGTCTTATGCCTGAATATCTAGCTACTCTACTTTAGACTTTACATCATTGTTGAATGTTTGAATACTTAGTAATTAGGTTGTTTTTTTATAAAAATGAGAATAATAATGTGATAAGAAATTTTATAAATCTGTCCAACTAGGATTTTCATCCCTGTTGTTCAATCAACGGCCAGCCTAGTTACTGATTTTAAAAAAAACTTCATAGACAGACTTAAAGTTATTTATACCCTCATATTAAGGTTCTTAATATGAATATTAAAAAATGATCTTGAATAATAAGGTAGTTAGTATAACCACTTCGCTCTCTTAAAGCAGCAGGTTTGGGACATTTGTCTTAAGATAAATCAGGAAAGAAAACACAGATGAAAAGGGATCTCATGTGTATATAGATAAGACTTGAACATGATAGCTGCTTTGGATAATGGACAAAAGTGCCCAAAGACAATAGCAAAGAGAGTACCATTGCAGTAACGAATGAATGCAACAGATGGCCCAAATCTGTAATTTCTTTCCAAGAGATGATATTAAGAATCATAAGCCTACAAGCACTTGGCTCTAGGCTTATAAACCTGTTTGCCACAGGAAAAAAAATGGGTAAATCTTTGTTTATATAAACCATAAAATGTGAGGTAATTTGTCACAGCATCTATTTAAAATTAATGCAGAAGCACACAGCAAATGATTGCTATACCCATTAAATGATTTTGTTTGCGTAAAGTACTAAGAGTAATACTAGCAAGAATGTGAAAATAAGCCTGATTATCTTTAAATAAATAAGGAAATAAATAATTCTCAGTTTATTAGTAGTAAATACTCCTGTGAACATCCTCAGTATCTCGGCAGATACCAAGTGTTGCTTAGTGAAACAGTAAGTTTCTTGGACTTACTTACAAGAACATAGATGGCACAAAGGCAGCAGCATCACCTAAATCATATGGAAGCATTGGTGATGACTCATAATGCCTGCATCCCTGGATCTCCCTTGGGTGAAAGCCAGGAAGCTCTACTGTTCAGAGTCTGGCATTCCAGGGGATTTGTTACTGCTTTTGACCATGAAGAAGGCTGTTGTGAATCTTTCTGACTTCAGAAAATTCCTAAGTATCTGTGGTTTCTTTTCTTCCTGAGTCTTACAAGGTTTTATTTTTAAGCTTCCTGAGACTTAAAGAGACTCACTCCAAAAATATTTCAATGTACGAGATTTTTCCGTCACATCAATAGGTAACAGGAAATCATCTAAGATTTTGGTGTTGATGATTGCTGGTCTGCTCATTTAAGACAGAAGATTTCAATGCTAATTTGATGTTTTCATAGGCCCATAAATTACTTTAATGGAAACTACCAACTCTGTGATGTGGCATTTCAAATTTTGACTACATGATTATCAAATATGAAAAATAATTTTACATACATTTTAACCCACTTGGTCACATAAAAAGATACCATGAAATACTATTGTATCTTGTCACATATTTCAGGCAAAATTTTATTTATGTATTTATTTCTAATATAATATATTTTAAATATAAATATAATATATTATATTTATATATTTATAAAGTACCTTTAGCCCTTCTGCTAACTCTTCCACTCCAGTCCCTGGGCTCAGTCAAATTGTTGGCTGTGAGTATCTTCATCTCTCAGGAGCTGGCAGAGACTCTTAGAGAACAGTCATACCAGGCTTCTGACTATAAGCACATCTTGGCATCAGCAATAGTCTTGGGGTTTGGTGTCAGGAGATGGAATGGATCACACAGTAGGGCAGTCTCTAGATGGCCTTTTCTTCAGCCTCTGCCCCATTTTTCTCCCTGCTTTCCCTTATACAGGGACAATTCAGGTTAATTTTTTTTAGATGGGTAGATGACATCATTGCTCCAGTGGGAGCCACGTCTATCTACTGGAGGTGGTGTCTACAGGTTCTATATTTCTGCTGATGAGTATTTCAGCTAATGTCATCTCCATTGGGTCCTGGGAGCCTCTCCCCAGCATCTGGAACTTTCTAGTGGTTCCCCAAGTTCCCCACCCCACACTGTTACTTATTCCTATTCATTATCCTGGTCTTCTGGACTTCTCTCCTGTCTCTATTCATACCTGGTCCTGTCCCCCATTTTTCCTGTCCCTGGCCTCTCCATCCAGATTCCTCTCTCCCTCTGCCTCTCATGATTTTTTTGTTTCCCCTTCGAAGTGGGTTTGAAGCATCCACACTTTGGCCTTCATTTTTGTTAAGCTTCATATGGCCTTTAAATTGTACTGTGAGTATGCTGAACTTTTAGGCTAATATCCCCTTTTCAGTGAGTACATACTATGTATGTTCTTTTGTGTCTGGGTTACATCACTCAGGAAAATATTTTCAAGTTCCATCCATTTGCCTACAAAGTTCCTGAAGTTGTCGTCATTTTTAATAGCTAAGTAAACACACACTTTAAGGTATACCCACATTTTCTGTATCCATTCTTCCATTGAGCGACATGTGGGTTGTTTTCAACTTCTAGCTATTATAAATAAGGCTGCTATGAACACAAAGATATGTAAATCAAAATGACCCTGAGATTCCACCTGAGATTGATTAGACCAATCAGAGTGGCTAAGATCAAAACTCAGGTGACTGCAGATGCTGGTAAGAGTGTAGAGAAAGAGGAACACTCTTCAATTACTGATGGGACTGTAAGCTGGTACAACAAATCAGTCTGGCAGTTCTCAGAAAATTGGGCATAGCTAGCTCTACCTGAAGATTCGGCTATGCTACTGAAGTAGAAACTTAAGTGTTCTTTGGAATATTGTTTGGATGGCATTTTGCTTGGGCAAAGACAGGAAGGAATATATCATTAAAGTGGACACAGGTGTGAAAGGCTAAGGCAGACTCATGAAGGAACATTTCACTGAAGCAGACACAGGAGAAAGGATGTTCTGCTAAAGCAAGAAGGTAAAAGGACACATGATGAAAGATTGTTTGATAATGACATCCATGTATTGGTCTAGCTTACATTGCATAGTTGAGCTGCATTTGTCAGGACTCCATAGAGAGAAGTGCATCAAAAAGCATCTAGTGGTATGTTGCAGTTTATTGCCACTTTCAAGGACATGGAGTGATTGGATGTATTACTGAGGCAAGACCTGTGGAAGACCTGTGCTGAGGCAAGGCCTGTGCTGAGGCAAAAGCCATGCTAAGGCAAGGCAGGTGGAGGACTGATTTTTGGAGGGTATAAATAGGACTCTGGGGATTGACAATGACAGAGCTTGCTGGTACAGCTAGCTGTGCAATACTTGTTGGTCTCACTACTTTGTTGATCTTCACTTCCTTAAGAAAGGCACAGCTGAGAACTTCTGGTGTTCCTATTGGTCCCTTATGCTGATTCATGCAGAGGCTGAGGCCTGGCTGTCTCTGCTAGGTTGTATCACTTCTGTTGCTAACCAGACTCTACCGAACTAGACCACTGGTGTATCTGGGAAGTGTTTGTGTGTGGATCAAGCTGTCATTGCCTGTTAACCTGTAAACTGAACTACCAATTTCCAGACAACACAGACAGGAGTTGTTCCAAAGAACCTTTCTAAACCAGACCATTTCCACTGCGACCCCACCCCATCCTTTCTTTTCCTTTACCTCTGGTAGGTAGTGAGCTACAAGAAAGGTTAAATTGTATAAGAACCATCACTAAAAATAGGATTTGAAAAAATTAAAGTTACATACCATTCCTGGGCATATACCCAAAAGTTGCTCCAACTTAACATAACAAGGATACACACTATATCTTACTCTTTCTTTTATTCAAAGCACAATGAAACTACACTGAGACAGTTACATATTCATGGAAACTAGAAGAAGAAATGTTTTTGAACCCATATTGGGCAACTAACATCATAAATCTCAAAATGTCTACCTATTTTGAGTTAGTCATAAGAATATTTCTTGCCAACTTCGCAGTTTCTGCTATTTTTCTCACATTTGTTTCTGAATATAATTGACTTTCAAGCATTCTTTTATTTCTTTAAACACCGAAAGACAGCCTTTTAAAGAAATAGACCAGTGGAAAGTTTATTCACAGAGTACTCAAGCCTAAAGACAACTGTAACAGAGCTGCGAGCTGATACTTAGAGCTGGTAACATGGGATGTATCATGGCTTCAGGAGCTTGATCTCTGGGACATGAAGAGACATGTGTGCATTATTTACAGCCTTGATCCTGAGTCAACACAGTTTGTTTGCTTTACTACTGTCATCTACCCAGCTGTTCCACCCTTTTTATTTATATGACTACATATTTGTCTTAACAATATTTCTCTAAGCAAAATTTTTTAAAAAGGAAAGGGGAAAAATATGGATGGGAGATTGTTGCAGAGAAATGCCTAGAGAGATGCCTTTCAAAGCTAACTCTTTCACTTCTTCAGCTCAGATCTATGTGGGTAAACACGCAGACCACATGAAGCACATGAAGAAGGAAGACCAAGTGTGGATGCCTTGGTCCTAATTAGAAGGAGTAAAAAATACTCAAGAGAGTGAGTATGGAAACAAAGTGTGGGACAGAAACTGAAGGAGAAGCCACCTGGAGACCATTCCACTTGGGTATCCATCCCAGGTACAGTCACCAAAGGTAAACACTGATATGAATGGCAGGAAGTGCATGCTGACAAGAGCCTGATATAGCTGTCTCCTTAGATGTCTGCCAAAGGTTGACACATTCAGAGGCCAATGCTCACAGCTAACCACTGATCTAATCAAGGGTTTTCCAATGGAGAAGTTAAGAGAGAAAACTGAAGGAGAAGAAAGGGTTTATGGCCCCATGAGGAGAGCAACAATACCAAGCAACCAGAGCTCCATAAGGTCTAAACCACCAGCCTGGTAGCACACAGGGAGGGACCCATGACTCTACCTATACATGAAAGGGAGGATGTCCTTGTCTGGCATAGGTGGGAGAGGAGATTCTTGGTCCCATGAAGGATGAACACCGAGTGGGGGGGGGGATTCCAGGGTGGGGAGGTGGGAGTGTGAGGTAGGTGGGGGGCACATCCTCATAGAAGCATGAGGAGGGGTATGGGATAGGAGGTCCCTCGGTGGTGAGGATAAGGGTGGTTAAGGGATAAAATCTGAAATGTAAATGTAATATCCAATAAAAATAAATTAATAAAAAATATCAGGCAATCCAAATTACCTACTTAGACAAATCATTGCTCTTAGTAAAGTATAAAAGTGCATATTAGAGTTACAGGAGGCAAAGTTTTCTTTCTCATTACCATTTCACCTGATATTTAGTTTATTGATAATAATGAATACTGAAATATTAAACAACACTCATCTTAATATAGTTCAACATTTACAACTCACAGACATATTCAAGGCCAAGTTTAGTCTTTGGTAGCATATGATATCAACGCCCTGGAATTAGTAAACATACCCCCTCCCCCAAATTAGACTAGGATTACATTCTTACCAACTCATTCAAAATAAAAGTTCAACTATTTAAGTCAAGATGAAATTTAATCTGGCATATATAATGGCTTAGCCTAATTGTTCCTAACATTCTTGCAATATTAAAAATATCTTAGTGTTGGTAAAATAATCTAAAACGATACCTAATATAAATTAAATATTGAATATCAAATGAGATAGATGGAATATCATACTGAAATTATAAAAAGAACAATGACAGTGTAAGTATAAGGTATAAGTTACTAAATGTTTCTCTGGGCCTTGAATAATCTTTGTGTGTGACATAGGTCTTCTTCCTTGTACTTACACTTTAACCCAGGCTCTTAAAGCTACTAAAGTACACTGTATAATAATAAAGATAATTACTGGAGGTCAGGCCTCTATCCCCACCTTGGCAAAATCAGAATCACCACGTCCCTTCTATACTTGGAGAAGGGAAGAGATGTCAGGGGCAGCCCTGCTTATACACTGAAGGCCTAAAATTAGCCATAAGCCTAAAATCAGCAATAGGACTGACATACATGCCTGCTAACACAAAGTCTTGGGTCTCTGTGGAAAAATGCTGAAACAGATGGCTATAAGCTATTGTAAACAAGCAGCTTTTGTGGAAATTTACCAGCCTGAGTAGTCATAGACCTTGTAAATAGGCAGCCTTGGCAGATAGTACCAACTTAGATAAGGACAAGTGAATCATAGGCAGAGTCATAGTGACCTGTCCCCTGAACCTTTACCCAGCTGATACCCTGTTCTGAAAGATATCTGTACTCACCCTGAACATCTATGCTCCTGTGTCATCCCCGTCCCCACATCCTGCATTTTTGTGTTTATAACCCTTGTGTTAAAAAATAAAAATTATGATTTGATAATAATAAAAAAAAGTTTAAAAAAATAATAGAGATAGCAAATTGCATCTACAATTTTGTCAGCAAATTGACATCACTTAACAATTAGTCTTTCATGATATTAACACTTTAGACATATGATTTTCCACAGTTAGAGCTTCCATGGCAGCCATTGTAATTGAGAACCAGCTTCCAGTACTACTCCTGGTAAATCATTCCAGTCTTGGGGTAATAATACTGTTTTGGGTAGCCCAGGTATTTAATATCTGTCTCAAATAGGGCGAAGGTGTTCCCTAAGTTATTATTGATTCTTTAAAATGCTTAAGATCTTGTATTTTAACAGAATTTCATATGTCCTCTGCTTTCTGCAATGTTTGTTAACTTTTTTTCTCCCATCATGTTGAAAAGCAAATGTAAATGTTGGTTTTATTCCCTTAGATGAAATGATGAGATAAAATCTGTACCCAAGCTGTGTACATACATGGCTTGGGTTGAGATCAGAGCATTTACTTCTTTATTTTAACTATCTCTAGGCATAGACCTGGATGCTTTTAGTAGTATCTAATCTTCTAAACTGACAGGTATAGAGGAATTTTAATCCAATAACATGGCTACTCTGGCAAGGGATCTAAAGACCTTGTAGATCTGTGTGATCTGCTGGAATGGCATGCCTTTAATTCACATGGCTGGAATATTGATATGTCTTTAGTATATACCTTTAATCCTTATCAATGGAAGAAAGGAAGAAAGCAGCCATGTTTGAAAGTGTTGTCTAATTGAGGGGCAAACAAAGTAATGAATCAGAGAAAGATTTGACAGAGTGAGTGAGACATAGGATATGCCAAAATCTCAGGAGGACAGAAAGAAAAGAGAGGCTACTTGAGAATAGAGGAGAAAGAGAGAGTGAGAGAGAAAGAGAGAGAGAGAGAGAGAGAGAGAGAGAGAGAGAGAGAGAGAGAGAGAGCAATTCAGTTCAGTGCTGTTCAGTTGAGTCAGGCAATGCAGTAGAGTTCAGCTGAGTTTGTTTAGTGCAGATCAGTAAATGCTGTTCTGTTGGATTCAGCTGAGTTCAGTTGAGTTCCTGAAGTTTCCCTAAGTTCTGTTCAATTCCTGTAGTCAGTTTAATTTAACTCTTGAGAGTTAAATTAAATTCTGCTCATATGTCAAAAACAAAAATAAATAATAATATGTTCAATCAATACCACACATATCTAGAATTAGTAATTTTATAGTGTGAAGGAATTATGATTTTTATAAAATAATCAGTACCATCATTTCCTTGCAGTATAACACTTATTGTTCAAACAGCATGAATTGTAAATGTCCTCTAGGCATATCTTTTAGAACTCTTAAATGTGAATCTCATCACACAGAAGCTAGTTCAGAATATACCTGAAAATATAATTGTATACTGACAAAAATGTCTTCAGTTTGAGTACCCTGAAGACAACTAAATGTAAGTATAGATTTAGAAAACTTTAAAAATCTTTAATGATATAATTTGTCTGTTAAAATATATCATTATATTATATATATAATTTTAGATTCATATTGAATTAATCTTAAAATACCATTAGTGTGGATTATTTGTTAATTTATATGACTGAATAATAAATATGATAATAATTTTGTGTTTAAGTCAATTTCAGTAATCAATTACAAAATATATGTGAGTTTATATGCACATATAGAGTAATTATGAAGATTTATTTGACCATAAAAACACAAATGACAAAACCAGAATCATCAGGGTGTTTTTATATTTGTACAAATACATATATATTTATATTTGTAAAATATGTGAGTATGTATATATTTATTTCTGTATACCAAGAAGCTAGTTACAATTGATACTTACTGATAAAGAGACAAAAAAATCAAATTTTTAAAGACATTTTAAATACACTTGTACGTTTCACAAAGTAAGAGAATATATTAGATATCATTATGTCATATAGCACATACATACATTAACTCCATATTTTTAATACATGAAATGCTACAAATATTAAAATAAGAAACAATAAAATACATTTTACTGTTTGCAAGAATCTTTGTTATAAAATTTTTATTGATGAACTGAAACCTACCACTTACCATTCTCATATACCTGGGATGAAAATATGTATGTATGTGTACATGTTTATTTATATGTTTATATAAACATACATAAACAATATAAAATAATTGTATCCTCTACATCAATTATAATCATTGGCTGCTTCATTGTTTTACTTAAAACTCTATTACATTTATTTGTATGTGTATTTATGTATAAGTACACATATAAATGGTTGGAGGTCAGAGAACAATTTTGGGGATTCTGCTCTGGTTCTCTCCTTGGGCTAGGTGAGTTCCAGGAATCAAATGCAAGCTGTTAATTCCTTTATCTGCTGACTAAAGGCCTAGCTGTTTTATTTTTAAAGTTTGCTTCCCTCACTAAAATAAAATGTTCATATGAGGACATTGTGTTGGGCCATATAAAGTCATATGTAACTATTGCGGCCTGAGCTACCCCACACTTGGGGGCCAGAAATGTTGAGAGCCACTCTGCCCCACACTTGGGGGCCAAAATGTTGTGGCCAACTGCCATTGCCAAAAAGCTTTGGGGACTAACTTGTCAGCCCACGCTGCCCCAGGCAGCGTTCAGCAAGAGAGAGAGAGTGAGGACAGACACAAGGAATGGAGACCAGAGTGTGATTCAATCCCGTTTATTCTTCAGTCTCTCTTCTTCTCTTCAAGTCCCAAGTCTTGAGTTCCTAGTCCCTAGTTCCTAGTCCCTAGTGCCTCCAAGTTCTTTCTCCAAGTGCTAAGTGCCTACTACCTAATAATAATTTCTTCTGAGTTCTCTAGTCCAAGTGTCTTCTACCTCATGCCTAATAAGTAACTCTAAGTTGTACTCTAAGTTGTACTCTCTAACCTAATTCCTAGTTCCAAGTTGTACTGATAATAATTTCTTCTGTCTTCTTTTATTTGTCTCACTTCTAAGCCATGCCTCTAAGTCACGCCTTTAAGTCATGCCCTTAGGCCTTGTCTCTAAATCTGATCTCTAAGTCACGCCCTTAACTCACACACCTTTAAGTCTCACACACCCAAGGAAAGATCCTGGGTATCTAAACCAAGATGTTATCAGAGTGTGCTCAGCTGTTGTAGGCTATTGTAATCAAATCTCTTATCAGGGTATATGGCTCAAGATGGCTGCAAGGATGATAGCCGCCTTCTGTCGGCTCCCCACATGTAACCAAATCGTTTCTATAACAACATTTCACTTACTTTCACCACCATGTCACAGCAGGCTCAAACCTCAGGAGGACTTAGTTTAGGAATACATTATTGCCTTCATGCCTTCATTTTTTTCTTGTTTTTAGCATATCCTTACTTCTCTGTCTCAGGACAGTGGTGACAGAATCCAAGCTATTGCCATGAAAGTCATCACAGATGTTATTTCCCCTGGGAAATTCTTATTACACCATGGTGAACTTAATGAGAAATTGTACAAGAATTAACTGTTAATTTTATTGGCCTGAAATGAGAACAAAACAAATTTTAGAGTCAATAAACTATGCATTATGACATTTCATGATCTATACATCAATGAATACCAGATTTAAAATATGATTCACATTTGATTTCTACAGAAATATGTGTTGAATCTTCTGCATTATTTTAGTGCCCAGTACTCAGCTCCTGTTTATCCCATGGTCATAACTGGGAAAGCAGATCCCATCATGCACAGTGGAGATGGCATCATTTCATGTTTGATTACATGCCCTGGATTTTAGATTGCATCTTTAGGAAATGATATAGATTTTCATTGAACTTAAAAATAAGTTATAAAAGCAAAAATGAGTGAAATATTTGGTCCTGTGTATATCTTAGCAGTATTTCGTACATAAAGCTTTCAAATATTATCTTGAGTAGTATTTGTTTTCAGTGATTTTTAAATTCCAGTTTAAGTACTTGCCAATAGTCAAACTTTAAATATCAAGATTATTGCTCTTAGAGTCTGAACCACCAGCCAAAGAATATACTAGGTGGGCTAGACCTAGGCTTCTCTGCTTATATGTAGCAGATGTACAGCTTGACCTTCATGTGGGTCCTGAATAACTAGAGCACAGATTATCCCAAAAGCTGTTGTCTGTATGTGGGATATGTTCTACTAGCTTGGTTGACTGGTCTGGCTTCTGTGGGAGAATCTCTTAGCCTTGCAGAGATTTGAAGTGTCAGGGTGAGGGGTATACCCAGGCTGGTCCTTAAAAGGGAAAGGGATGGGGAGAGGAAAGGATTGTGCTTGTGGAACAGGGTGAATGGGAGGGGCACAGTGAGTTAGACATAAAGTGAGTAAGTAAAAAATAAATAAATCAAGATGATACAAGAATAAATCATTTTATCTTAAATGGAAATTTGTAGAGAGTATTTTAAAATATACTACTTAGAAATGGTTCTCTCAGCTGTTTCTCATGTTCAACTTGTGTGAATTTTTGTACAATTATATAAAATGAGACTTATAATCATTTGCATTATAAGAAGCATCATTTTAGCTTGCCCCTATTATGAATGTTGCCATTATCCAAAAAGCCTGCCCTGTTGTATTTCTGTTTGACTATAAAAAGTGCGGTATCAATCATGCTGTTGTCTTGATAATCAAATGACCATAACGAGTTCATACATATTAGTGCAAAGGTTCATAATGTAGTGATTGGAGGACAAAAGAACATTACTTCATTTTAGGAAATACACCGATCATAGTAAGCCAGTGATAACAGGACAAGTCTGTTCCACACTAGCATTAGAAAACTAATTTTTTCATCATGTACCAACCACATTTGGTAAAGCTTTTATTTTGCCTCAATAGTCAGAAATGAATGACTGTGCATTCTATCTACTGTTACAAAAATGACTATGATCTCCAGCTTGACTTATAAGAATAGAAGTTGAAATTTTCATCTGGCCACATAATTTCTGGAGTCATTAAGTCATATCCTGATGCAAAAAGATGAGGAACTATAATCTAATAATATTATGGGAAAAATGACATGATGCATTTTTCAAGACTATTACTTTATTTCTTTAATAAGTGGTTATACCAAAATATCTGATGAAATAGTAAATCTTTAATGATATTTTAAAAATGTTATAATTGCCTTAAGTTTTAAAAGACCTTGTGTGTATTTTTGTGTGTATGTATCTATGTGCATAATGTTCATTGATGTGATATTTTTTAAGATCTATGAATCAATATTTAAAAGCAAAGATTTTAATTTATAAAATAAAATTAAGTTCACTCTATAATATACTTTAATAATATATTGATGCAAAGCAATGGCTGGCATACTACTATAACTGGGTTGTGTACTTTGTATAAACCAGTCGTTAAAATTTAATGTTCAATTTTATAGGGATGAGAAGTAGGACATTAAAACACAGATCAGGACATGGAGCCTCCTTTATCAAGAGTAGGATTAACCTGATAGAAGAACCTTTATGTGTACTTCAGCTCCATGATCCTTCTCATTGCAACTGTGGAATCACACAATATTATGAAGATAATCTCCACAGGCATTACCTTGTAAATAAAACCCAGCTCTCATCAGATAGCTGAACATTCTGTCATCTTGAAGTTGGATTCCTAACTTGCAGAACTGTGAGAAAATAAAAGTCTCAATTGTTAGGGACCTAGGCTCACGTATCTTGTTTTTAGGAACAATAATGGGCTAAGACACTTATCATACTCACAGAAGTTTAAAAGAAAAACACTCATGCAAGGTATCTAACTACCTGAGCATCAATTCATTTCAGAGAGACTACAACATCCAACTAACTCATATTACTAATAAATATTTGAAAAAGCTAAAGTACAGAAAATGCAGTTACAGACTATTTTTCTCCTGTCATTAAACTCTAGGCAGAAGACCACTGCATGAGTAGATAATAGCCTTAATGAAGCTATATGTACTTGTTAGTAAAAACTAACAAGCAAATGTGAACCATGAAACACTCATACTGATATATTAGAGAGTTGACAATACCAACAGTTCTACACTCCAAACACAGCAGCACAAAATAGTACATGGTTGAGGAACTGAGTAGCTAAACAATATTGCTATCCATATCAACCTGAATTGGACATACTGTTATGTACTACATATTTATTATCTAATTAGATTTAGAGTTTGCTAAAATTTGTCTTATCCTCTGCATAAAAAAATTATCAATCCTTTTGTGATTTTCTTTTATGTAGAGATTAAAATTGTATATTGAAAATTGATGATAATTAAGTCTATGATCTTAACAATTTAGCTAATTTGATAATCATTTCAGTTTGTTCTGAGATATAATTGTAAATAATGTAGACTTACAATGACATGAAAAAGGCAAAGGCATTTATAAGATGCATTTAGCATGTAGTCTGCTTCATTTATCCATGACATAAATTGTCTTCTCTATTCTAGGCATTTCTTAAAGCAGGAATAAAGTATCCACCTCACATTAATTTTTGCCTTGGTCAGATTACTTGACTTTAGTAGCAAGGCACTGAAAACAGCTTCATGAGATGTAACTTTTCTGTCTTCTCTCGAGAGAACAAGACTTGGATAACAGTTTCCCTTTTATGATTCTTTAGAATACAGGCAGAACAATTTTAACATCAGCTTGTATTCAATATTCCAGTCCAGTATATTCAAGCAATAACACCACCAGTAGTACTCTGAAGACCTACTGGAAACCTTTAGACACTAAAGTAGGATAAATGCAAGGGGGCATGATCCAAGAGTGCCATGCAAAACTAAAATAAAATGAGACTGCACAGAAAATGGCATAAGACACAAACAAAGGTAAAACCCACAACAAAGGTAAAGTATGAGTAATGAGATACACCAAGGTCAGCAATTATGTTGCTGTAGTATTTAGAAAACCTTAAACTAGCATTTAACATCAGACCAAAGTTCCATGCAACTGGAACGTGAAGTGAGTCGAGGTGGAAATGTTTGCAATGTTTTTTAATGAAGACATAGACATCCCATATGTCAAAGGGGCTAATACTAGTTATGAAGAATCATGGAATTTCATGCTCTTGTTTACCTTCCTCATTTTCATGAAAGCCTCAAGCCCCAGGAGAAAGACACTGCTCCTCCCACTGAGAATGAGAAGACATATAGAACACTTTTAATTCTAGCTCTTGTGTTCAGGTCTATCCTCACTGAAGTTATCTATTGCCCTGCTGTGTCCAGAAAACACATACCTTGAAGTCACCCATTGTCTCTGATTCCTGCAGACTTTTCACTCAGTTTTCGGTAGTGATCCCTGAACCTTGAATGGAGGGTTCTGATGTCCATGTTCCAGTTATCTATGAGCATCCACAGTTTCTTAACTCTGCTCCTTGATCAGCTGTGGTTTTTTGTGTTAATTGGCATCTACTGAAAATAGAAGCTTCACTGATGAAAGTTGTGAGATGATTTATCTATGGGTATAATGATCAGTCATTAAGACGGAGTTTAATACTATGCCATAAATACCTCTGGTTGTGAGGCTGGCCTTTACTGGCTGAACTATCACTGCTGCAACTAACTCAGTTTAGTATTCAAGTACTGAAGAAAATTTTATCGCCTTCTAATTTAAAAGAATTAGTTGAGGTGCTATTAACATATATATACAAAATTTGATAAATATTAAAGGGAAATATTTCAGTATTTTATGGCAAGATATTGTTTACTTTAGAAGAAACTATCAAACATTTATAAGGAGGTCTGTACCACTTACCAATCCAATCAGCCTTGAAATTCAATTCACAATGCCCTATAACTGTCAGTATTTGAAAGTGTCATTATTTTAAATTATGACCATGTTAAAAGATGTGCGATAGCACATCAATGTGTGTTTTAACTTAGTACGATATGCTTAATTTCCATTTCAGCATCTATTTTAATGTATCTTCTCAGTCCTTTGCTTGTTTGAGTTTGTTTCCTTTTATCATATTGAATATTAGTTTTGTTTCTTTGAATACCAGTCCTTTATCAAATATGTAGTTTACAATTATTTTCATCCCAATCCACACATTTTATTTTCACCATCTAAGCATGTCTTTCATAGTGTTGGGACATTTTTTTAAATTTTACTGGGGTCCAAATTGTTTTTCTCTTATGGGTTGTGCTGATTCAGATGTTATATTTAAAACATCAACACAGAACTAAAGGGCACATGGGTTTTATATTGTTATTTTCTAGTTTATGGCATCAAATTTTACATTTCTATCTCTTATCTACAACTAATTTCTGCAAAAAGTATCAAATCTGAGTTAAGAATATGCCTTATAGCTGGGCGGTGGTGGCGCACGCCTTTAATCCCAGCACTTAGGAGGCAGAGGCAGGCGGATTTCTGAGTTCGAGGCCAGCCTGGTCTACAGAGTGAGTTCCAGGACAGCCAGGGCTACACAGAGAAACCCTGTCTTGAAAAACAAACAACAACAACAAAAAACAACAAAAAGAATATGCCTTGTTTTAAGTTTTTGTATGTGGTTTTTGACTTGGTCTAGCATTATTTATTGAAAGATTATCCTTTGTCCATTGAATGAGCTATGAAGATTTTCCTTTCTGCTTGAAAGATGTTAATGAGCATCCTTTATTTATCATAAAGTTTAATTATTGTTGGCATGTTTGTTATCTTCCACCTTCGACCAAGAAACACTCAAAGATACAAGTACATTCACTGTATTTTTTCCACAATACTTTCAGTTCTTTTCTCCATAACCTTCATAACATTGGCTGAATATTGTTGAGTGGGGAGTAGAAAGCCAGAGTCTCCCCCTTTCTCAGTCCAGAGTACTGGGGTAATAGGTGTGCACTATCATACCTGGTTTATATTTGATTCTTAAGCACATTTGCATTAGGACCAAATAAATATCTGGAAAATGCCTTCTAAGCAGTAAAATGGATATGTTTCTTGAAAAAAAATGCTGCCTTTTTAGCAGAATATTAGTAGGTTCTCCTCTAGAGTTTATGGCCCGCATACCCAGAAGTTTGTTGGTGGAATAATGCTGTCATATAGATATTTCATCTTTGAAGGGAGTCCTAAATCCAAAGAGAAAGTAATTGATTAATCCCATGATACTCCTCTCACTATTGCTCCAATCTTACAGGCCAATATTAGTAGCTGGTTAATACTGAATAATTTTAAAGCAAATAACATTCATAGTATCTTCAAACACTATAAAAGCTACACAGGATGGTGAAGTTTCCAGAAGAGCCCAAGCCAGATTTATCCACATTCTATGTCCAGAGTATGTGATATCTTCAGTAAATAGAGTCCTCATGCTAGTTTCTAGTGGGTAAACGAGATCATGGTGAATATGTTGTAGTGCTTGGGAGTTTATGCCCCCTCATAAGCCAATAACTGCAAATGTGGTGCTACATTCTTGCCACATGGCTTTTAATGTTAGTCTGTAGAACCTAGTAGGAGCATTGCTACTCCTTTTAATGTAACTAATTTTAAACTCTCTTATAAGTGCATGCACTTTATGAAGATTTTTAAATTACAAGACAAATTGCAATTATACAATTTTCATGAGTGTGATTAACAGTACCTCTTTGTAAAAAATCAAAGTCTTGCTCTATATAGTCTTCAACAATAGTACCACAGAGACACATAGGAATAAAAAGCTAAATTAAAAATTGACTACTATTATAATTTTATTATAAAACTATATCATAGCAAATGTAGTTTATTAATTGTTGGGAGCCGACTTTTAGCAGAAAACGGCTATCAGCTTTGCAGCCATCTTGAGCCATATACCCTGACATGAGACTTGGATTACAATAGCCTACAACAGCTGAGCACACTCTGATAATCTTGGTTTAGATACCTTGGGTGTGTGAGATTGAAGGTGTGTGAGGTTAAAGGTGCGTAACTTAAAAGTGTGACTTAGAAGTGTAGAGATCAGATTTAGAGACAAGACCTAAGGGCATGATTAAAGGTGTGATCAAAAGGCATGCCTTAGAAGTGAGACATATAAAGGCGAGAGGCAGACAGAAGAGAGAGAATCAGACACAGCAGAGAGAAGACAGAGAAGCAGGGACTTGGAAAAGAACTTGGAAGAAGTAACTTTGAACTTGGAGGCACTAGGAACCAGGAACTTAGGACTTGGGACTTGGAGAGAAGAGAGACTGAAGAATAAACGGGATTGAATCACACTCTGTCTGGTCTCCCTCCATTCTTCGAGTCTGTCCTCACTCTCTCTTGCTGAACCCTGACCCGCAGACCGGAGCAGCAGCTTGGGCCGGGAAACAGTGGCCGCCAAGCATGGAGTGGAGAAGGCCGCAACATTTTTGGCCGCCCAAAGTGGGCCAGCCTAGGCCCCAACATTTTTGGCACCTGAACAGGGACTAGTGTGGGTCTCAACAATTAATTATGTTTTTACTGGAGGAGAAAATATTTTGACATTGTTATTTTGAAATTAGTAAGATTTAAAATTGATACTTCCTACTTTAATACTTTAAAATGCTAAATAATTTACCTTTCATAATCTATTTAAATGGTCAGTCTTTAGAGCCACTGTCCTGAACTTCAGGAAGTGTTTGTATAACTACATAAATAATTTTAAAGTATTATTCTACACAGTAGGTACATTTAATATATATTGGATAAAACATTAGATTCTTCAATGAAAAATTAAATTGTTGGTCTCAAACAGCAGTTGACTATTAAAATCCTTCTAAATTATCTGTTGTTTGAATGGCTCACACTGCAATATACTCATTAAATAATAACCCAATAATGTATCTTCTGGTAATTCTTTTGGTGAGCATTGGAATTAAAAAGTTTTGCTTGTGAATTATGAAACCATTCATAAAATCAGACATCATCTATAAATGATTCTTTCCTTAATTCTCTACACTCATAGTTTGGTTTTCTAATTGTAGTCTTTAAAAATGCTCTACAATCAGCTCTCTACCTTGGCATCTTTCCAAACAAATGAAATTATTCTTACTCAATCGCACTTTGCAGTTACTTGATACTTAACAAGTTGAATTTATTTCAAAATGGGATGTGTTTAAAGGTAAGATGCAATATTTTTTTATCTAATGTTATTAATGAAGACAAAAAAGGAAAACAAAACAGCTTTAATTCTCTCTTTAAATTATCTTTAAGTAGCATCTGAGTTTGTATACCTTAATTTTCTGTATGTGTTTTGATTCCTGTGTCATTGTATTGGCATATTTTAGGACCTTTTCCAATTATACACTATCAGGTCAAATATCAATTTAATACATGATTGAATAACCAATAAAGGTACATGTTTTTTGAATGCCTTCACTTACATGTTGCATATAGCACTACTTTCTTTTTTATTAATAACAGTATAAGTATGCAACAGAATATGTAACTGCAACTATATAAGCATTTAGTAACTCCCATTTCATCAGGAAATGTCATTTTTACCTTTTAAGTAGGTTAAAAGTCATATTAGCAGAAATATTTATTATTGATACTTAGTCAAAAATATCAAAAGTTAACAAAATTAAACTGCAGCTGCTTTACACAAAACAACAATTTTTCTTAAATATATGTATCTACATAGGTTATGATTTTCAAAGTTCATAATTATTCTGATAAACAACTTCACTCCAGTGACTCTTATGTCCTCTACTCTGTCAGTTGCTCCACTCATATGTTCTGTTCTCACCCACATTGTCTACTTTGAAACTCTGCCTTCCTCTCTCCTCTTGTTTTCTTCTCCCCCTTCATTTCTTTTCCTTCCTTCCAAAAGTTCACTCCACCCTCCCCTCTTAAGTTTACTCAACTGATATATTTTGCCAGAACTTTGATTTCTATAACCAATTGTTAGACTGAGAAATAAAAATGTTTTTTATTTCCAAAGGCCCTTTATTGTTTTGCCCTTGTCTATAAAGTGGCCAATTTGTTCACTTTCACTTGCTTTATACAGGAAGGTTTTTAAATCCAAACCATGCATATAGTTATCATTGACTAAATCTTCAAGTCCATTTTATAATGCTAAATCCTCTAGTTACTGGTCAATCAAACAGATGATATCTTTCTACGATCACATTTTATAATTTAGTATATTTTACCAAAATGAACATGGCTTAAATATTTTAAATTTCTAATGTCTCTTTTGTTTTATTATTTTTGTCATCTATCAATCATTATCAACCAATGCTACTTATTTGTATGTTCTGCTAAAAGAGCTCCCAACTTAAATGGCCACTTATATTAATTAGAAGGCAAGCCACACTAGTCTCCAAAATTTTACATATATAAAACAATGAAATCATTTTCAGATTTCATTTTAAAGTTTTCTTCCACGTTGTAGTATTGCCTTAATAAAATTGGGCCTCTTGTTAGTTAGGATTTTATTGTTGTGAAGACACACCATGACCAAAGAAACTCTTATAAAAATCAACATTTAATTGGGGATGGCTTAGTTTCAGAGATTTATTGGGTTATCATCAGAGTCGGAAGCATGGCAACATAAAGGCAGGCATAGTGCTAGAGAATAAACTTAGAGTTTTCTATTTTGATCTGAGGGCATCTAAAGGTGACTGTCTTTCTCAAGCCATCTGAAGAAGACTGGCTTCCACAATGGGTGGAGCTTAAGCACAGAGAAATCAGAGACCATCTACATAGCTATACACTTCTTCCAATAAGCACACACTTCTGCCAACAAGGCCACACCTCCTAAAAGTGCCACTTCCCATGGGCCAAGCATATTCAAACCACCATAGGATATAAAGATAACAGGAAGCAAAGAAAATGTATTTTAATGGAAGGAACTATTTTTTTTAGGCCAGGTTAGAATAAATATAAAAATAAATGGAAATATCTGAGAATGTAGACTTTCTACCTTTCCTGGTACCCAGGAAAACTAATTAAAATTAACCTTGTAAAAACAATACAATATTATCAACATTCATGTAAAGCTAATACAAATATTACATAATTTATAATTTATATGTGAATTTAATAATAAAATATTAAACTCTGCATAAACTTTATATGTTGTATTGGTTGACATACTAGCCATAATTCTTTAAAATATACAATGTATGAGTAATATTCATCATATTCTTATATTAGACTGAAACTATATAGACCAGAATTATATAAATATTAACATGCATTTTAACTCTACTAAATTTGTCCTTTGATTATTTCATGCAATTTATTTTCTCACTTTTATGAATAAGATATTTTGTATCCTTTTTAGACACAAAGACTATAATCTTTGCAGCAACCCAGCATTTAATTTACCCACAATATGACAGCAGTTCTTTCTTTAGTTGCAGCTCCATTGTTCTTTTATGCATAGTTATTATAACATCTTCCCTTTGTCTTCCTTTCTGAAATGTACTCTACATGTAAATGAAAATTTAATTTTTCTTAGTACTACTGTAATCATGTCACCAACTTGTTAAAAGAAACTTCACTGTTTTTTCACTGTCTGAAGTTAAATTCCACAGTCAAACATTGAAGGATCCTCACTAAAAAAATCTGTATTTATGACGGAAATTTCTTCTGTGCATTTCTAGAAATAGTATGTTGAAAAACTAGTGTTCTAGTGGATCTGAATTAGGTCATCTGCATTTATGTTATTGTTGTGTAGCTTAGCATTCTTGTGGAACTTCTAACAGTGGGAGTGTGGATTGACTCTGACTCTTCTGCCTGCTCTTAGGACTCTTTTCGTCTTACTGAGTTACCTCACCCAAACTCGGTATGACAGTTTGTGCCTAGTCTTACTGTAACTCCTTATGCAATGTTCAGTTGATATCTGCTGAGAAACTGCTCTTTTCTGAATAGAGTGGAATGGGGAGTATATAAAAGAAAGAGAATATAGAAAGGAGGGATTGGGGGAAGTGAAGGGAGGGGAAACTACCTGGGGTGTAATGTCTGAGAGAGTAGGGGGGAAAAAGTAGACTTCTAACCCTCAAGAATTACAGCTTTATTTCTTTGGTTCTCTCAACAGATTGGGTGTAGTGTCACATATTCAATGCTAAACTATCTTATAAGTCTTTCTTCTCTAGAATCCAATGTTAGTATCCTGATATTTTCTTTCAAAACAGACATATCCAAACATATTGTATTTTTTGATAAAGTATATGATCCCCTATATATTAAGATGATCTTCTAAACAAATATCTATCATTCGTGAATCAGTTTCTCAAAAGATCATAAATGTAGAAGAGACAACAAAGACCAGGCTGAGAGAGGTGTTTCTGAATTGATATTCTAGTTTACAATTTTTGTAAACTTTATATTGCTCAAAAATAGTATATATAAGCTTATTTAGACTTACATTGGTCATTTTAATTATGACTATGTAAACTAAGTATACAAAAGTATCAAGGGCTTAGTACACTATAATTTATGGCTCATATATTTAATATCCAAAGTATTATACCACTCTGTTCATCTAAAATTATTTTGAAACTCATACAACTATCATTTTATGATTACAAAATCTAATGCATATATATCCTAAGATAAACCAGGATTAATGTCTTTTTTTAATTATTATTAGTCACTTTTTACAGTCCATTCATTATCCCCTCCTGGCCCACTCCCCTACAGTGTTTTATCCCATTCTCCTGCCTCTGTCTTCAAGAGGATGGACAGATGTTTGTGACCCCTGTGGTTGAATTATGGAAAATCTGGAAGAAGCTGAGGAGAAGGCTTAACCTATAGGAAAACCAGAAGTCTCAAATAACTTGGAAACCTGGGATCTCTCAGATACTGAACCACCAACCAGGCAACATACACCAGCTGATGTGAGACACCTAACATATAGACAGCAGAGGACTGCCTGGTTTGGCCTCAGTGAGAGAAGATGCACCTAACACTTCAGAGACTTAGAACTCCAGGAAGTGGGAAGGTCTGGTGGGGCTGGAGGGTGGGGACATCCTCTTAGAGACAGTGAACAGGGAGGAGATGTGAGATGTGCAACAGTCGGAAGATAGACCAGAAGGTGGATAAAGTCTGGACTAAATAAATAAATAAATAAATGCTATCCTTTTTGTCCTGGTAATACTTTTATTATTTCCCATCCTGTTAAAGCTTGTCTTTAACAACATCATGTTGTTTAACAACAACATGTTGGCAGCCAAAGTACACAGCTTAAAACTGAAAATGGACCCCCAGGAAGAATTATTAAATTAACAGGCTGGCAAGCAAAGGAAGGGTAACATCCTTCACAGAGCCTTACCAACCTAAGACAGAAGTGCATTGTTTTGGATAATGCATATTCCATGATGGGAAAGGAAAGCATTCTTGGCAGAATAACTTAAGACAGGCTCAGTCCTGTTAATGAAATAAAAAAGGGGGAGAGGCGGAGAGCCTTTGGGGCTGCTTGGCAAGAATCTGACATTGACCAAGGACAAGGAAATAGTCTGCTTGGCAGGAATGTGACATTGACCAAGGACAAGGAAGTTGGCTTCAGGCAGGAATCTGACATTAGGCTAGAACAAAAAAGTAATTTTAGGCAGAAATCTAAATCTTAGGCTAGAACAAGGATGTAAGTTTCACACATGAAAATTTTGATTTTGGTTATCCAGATAAGCCCTTAGAAACAGTGATCACAGGAGTGTTCATGGAATTTTGTTTATTGCCTTGCTTGTTCTTTGACTATTCATTTTTACTGTCTTGCTTGTTTCTTGACTATTTACCTCTATTGTATTACTAGTTCCATTACCTAGAACTGACCTTAATACTTGTATGTAATTAAAATAGTATAAAAGCAAAAAGGAGGAGGAGGATGGGATGGGGGTTTGAGGGAGGGAAAATGGGGAGAGGGGATGACATCTGAAATGCAAATAAATAAAATATCGGATAAAAAAATTTAAAAATATTTTTTAAAATGCAAAAAAAAATAGATGAAATCTTGAAAATGCAGACTTTTCTATTCGTGAAGGAATCAGTAGTGGCAGCAATATCAGGGTTCTGTTTTATCTCCAGTTATAGAACCATGGGTAGATGATTTCCGAGGGATATTAACACCAAGATCCCATTTCTAGATGAACAACTATGGATTCTAGTGTTTGATGAGAGAGGCAGAAGCAGTTTCTTCCAGGGATGAGATTCACATAAATTATCAAATTCATAGAAACTTGTGTATATTGAAGTAAACAAATTAGACTGGTGTGTGTGTTAAACAGTGATATTAAGAACACAACATAAATTTGAGATGAAGATGAGCATATATAGGCAGAGCTAGATGGTAGATGAAGGATCAAATAGGAAAGAGATGATCATATGTTAAGTTCCCCAAAAATAAAATAAAATTTTTTAAATATTATGAGAAGGTACCTGGACTTCCTAATTTATACTTGCCATGAATAATTTCCAGTATTTTGAAATTTTGTCTTTTTGTATGAAGAATCATCATTTAAAATGACACAGTTAATATAAAAAGATGATTATTTATAGAGGTTGCAAAAATGATGAAAGAGGATATGTGTCACTTCTTTGGTCAGAGAGGATTATAATATTATTATTCTACAAAGACTTTTATATGCAGAATTTCTACAAACACAGCTACTCTCACATTTGATATTTGAGATAAAGTACAGTAAAGATTAAAGTTTATGAGCTAAACATATTTTTAAAAAGCCCCCAGAGAGATGGAGATTCCTATAAGTACTGAATTAATTGAAAGCCAATAAAACCAACTATATAGACACTGCAAAAGAAAAAGTATATACTTCTTTTATAAATATAATATCCTTCATGAAATCATGATCAAACAGAATTATCAAAAAGATAATATCTCTATAACCAAAAGAAATTATTAGACAGCTAAGTTGGTGATAAAATTCATGTCTCTAGATAGATAGATAGATAGATAGATAGATAGATAGATAGATAGATAGATACACACACATCACTACTTCAGTAAGATGCAAATAAACACATTTTGCCAATCAATATGAAAATGCACTTGATGAAGGATAGAATAAGATACTCAATGAATGTAACAATAGAGGGTAACTTCTTTTACATTCTGAGAAACATCTACTATAAACACTGTACTAATAGTGAGGAATTATCAGTTTCCTCTTTAGATTAAGGATCCTATGGCTGTTTAATGTAATGTGATATAGAATGGCCAGAGTTACAGGAATGGTGTAAAAGTGCTCACCTGATTAACATGGAGAATTAATTTAATCTCTGAAGTTAACATTAGAAACTGATATGGCCACTGAATTCTTAGAAATAAGGTTATCTTCCATCAGGTCTATGATTTTAATGTTGCTGTACATGTATGCTGGAATTTCATTCATAATCTGGTGAATAGGTGGTTGGTGATTACGTTTTCACATTTGCAGAAAGAATTAAAGAAAAACAAGAGTAGGGGGCTATATCAAAACATATGATAATGTATTCTGAAAATTTCAGGAGATTAATTCATAGCTAACAATATATAGTTCAATTGTTACATATAAAGATGTCCAGATATTTGTTTATACTAACTTGCATGTTTCTGGACACATGCACTTTCTTGCTGTAGAGTAAGAGCTATCCTGGAGTTGATGAGGTCCCCAATATCAATTATTATATTTAGCTTCAGGATCTTCAACTCTACAATCAGGTCCTCTTAGAGAAACTGATTATTTTAAAAACATGGCAAAGAATATTCAAAGATAGTACATAGCATAGCATCATATAATGAAAAAAATGTGAAGAAGCACTATAAAATGTAATCTTCATTTATAGCAGCCAACAGGGGATGGAAGACAGCTGTAAGAACCTCCAATAAACACATGAATGCCTGAGGCTGAAACTATTTGAAGAGTCAGGTAAACCAGTATTAAATCATGAAATATCTATGATTCCAAATGCATGTAGCCAAATTATTTATTAAATAATAAGACAGAAAATTAAATCTCTCCTGCAAAATAATTTCAAATCAAATAGATACACTGTTCTCAAACAAAGAGAATTTAAGTCAAAACACCTTAGCTGTAGGTTTCACATATTGATTTCATTCCAGAAAGTAGAGCATAAGTTAAAGAAAAAAAGAAAAAAGGCAACTTAGGTTGGTATGTAGTTCATTTTTTTACCTTCAGATAAACTACTAATGTTTTGTTTTCTTTCTCTCCTGGTAAATGTAGAATGTATCATTAAACAATGTTCTTCTGCTTTGTATTCTAACAGAAGTATGTCTTTGAACTATCTTTGACCTGTTTGTTCTTTTTTTGTTTCAGTGTTCACTAATTTAAATATATTTCCCATCATTATGTAGCTTTGAGTTTAAATGGCCCACTTTTGCTCTGTTTTCTATATTGTATAAACATTCAGAAAATATTGCTGAAATTATTTCTGAAAGGAGTACTGTAGTTTCAAGAACGCTTTTACCTTTTGAACTTGCTTTCCTGGGACCGTTTCTGCTTGTTATCATTAATAAAAATCAATTCCTTCAAACTCATTTCTTTAATAAAGTACTTTCCATTCTGTTTTTTTATATTTAAGAAATACTCTCTTTTGTACTTGTCTTTCTCTCTCTTCCTGAGAAATGACTTATGAGTGTTCATCAATATTTGCTTATATACACAACTCTATATAAGGTATACCTTTATATTTTGATTTAAAGGTAATCAGACTAATCAGACAGGTTCTAAGTAGTTTTTGTTTTGCTAACTTGTCTAAAATATAGAGATTCTACTAAGAGGTTAACTCAAAAGTAAGGAAATAACTTTCTGTATTTGAAGAGTGTTCTTCTTGATATATAGAAGATACATAGTTATTTATGTATAACCACCAGGTTTGTTTTAAATTTACTTTTTTTTTTTTTTTTTTACAGTCAAATTGCTACCCCACTCCTGGTGTACCCTGTTACAGTTCCTCATTCCATTCTTCCTTCCCCTGTCTCCAAAAGGATGTCCCCTCACTCCTCCCCACTTCACTAGGTCTCTCCACTCTCTGGGGTCACAAGTCTTTCCAGGGTTAAAGGCATCTTCTCTCACTGAGGCCAGACTGGGTATTCCCCTGAGATATATATATCATATATGTTGGGGCCCTCAGATGGCTCAAAGTCTGAGAGATCTCAGGAGTTTGGGTTAGTTGAGACTGATGGTCTACCTATAGGGTCGCCCTCCTAATAAGCTTCATCCAGCCTTTCCATAATTCAGACACAGGGGTCCCAGACTTCAGTCTGTTATTTGGGTGTATCTGTATCTGTCTCAGTCAACTGCTTGTTGGGCCTCAGAGGACGGCCATGCTAGGCTACAATGGACTCAAAATATAAACCATGGATCAGATGATTGACATTGGTGGACTTTTTCAAACTAAGAACCTGTCGTGTGCAAAACATAGTGTTAAGAGAATGAGAATGCAGATCATAGACTGGTAGATTACATTAATAAAGGATATAGCTAAAAAAGATTTTATTACATACAAACAGTCCTTTAAATTGAGGATAAAAAAGTGAACCATGCTAAAAAGCTATTCACCACTTCACACACAGGTGAAACACACCTGAGAAGCCCCATTTTCAGTCATTAGGAAAGTCAAAAAAAAAAAACTGTGTGAAGTCTAGTTATCTGTAATTACAACAAGAGTCAAAATCCAGAACCCTGACTCACCACATGCAGATAAAGATGAGGAACAGCAAAAATAAATAGATGAGATGCAAAATTATACAGACACTTTAGAAGACGGTTTGTTAGTTTCTCACAAATTACAATGAAGCCTTACCAAATGACCTGTCCATCACAAATCTTGGAAATTTGTTAAGAGCTTACATGCACATCAAACATCCTGCTCATGGCTATATATACTATCGCCAATGTTACAATTCCTCCAGTTCACACTGCTTGTGATGCATCCTACAGTATCTAAAAGTGATGTTCACATTTTACGTCATCCAAGATATTTTAACTACTCTTAATGGTTTTTCACAAGTCATATGTTTGAGTTCTGTGATTTCATCCCCAAGTATGAGGAGTCTTCCAGGTCTCCTACTCTAGTTGACTTCTTTCATTTCATTGAGTTTTAAGAAGATACTTTACATTTACTTTTACTTTTTAGTATGCATTGAACTGTGTTTTATGCTCCAGAAAATAACAAATTATCACACATATTTAGTGTAAACTTTAAGATAGTGAATTTTTTTGTACTGTTGCAGAGAGCTTTTCCATGTGTCATACTGAAGATAAGAGTCATGGCCTTAGTCAGTGCTTCCAGTAAAATGCATTCCATACATGCCTCATTGAGGCCATTTCATTAAATTCTTTTCTTCTCTTTGACCAACTTCTATTTTTCTATTTCAGATCAAATGAATGCCTTTAAGATCATGAATTGATATAGATATTGTTTCAAAAAATATCACAATTTTGAAATGTGAAACCACAGTTTATTGAAATGTACAAGATTATATGAAATGGACAGTGTTAAGTGGGGTTATGTGTTACAAGACTGAGTGAAGTATTTAAAAGTTTCTTCATCTCTAACCACTGACTAAAATGAGAATCACTTGAAATTTCCACGATAGAAGTATCTAGAACATATTCTAATGAAAAAGTCTTCAAAAATTTCACTTTATATTACTGTTTTATATGTAACAGATATGTATAATAAAATTAAGGTAAATTATTTCTTTAGTTTAAGGAAGCAGAGTAAATAATGAGAAAGGATGCACCTAAAATTGAATATCCTATCATGTTAATTATAAAAACATTATTTAAATTACCCTATATCTCAGCAAAACTATTTTAACAATGAATGAAACATAAAAGGCATAGAGATACTGAGGCTGCAGGGGAGCTGGAAGGGTCTCCATGTTCTTTCTCTTAAGTGAATGTTCTACATCATCCAAAAAAACACAGGTTGTTAAGAATTTTCTTTTCCATTTGCATAATATCAGAAACTGATTGTATATTGTTTTAAAGGACCATTATTTACTTGATAATTTATGCATGCCATCTGACTACTTTATAGATTTTTATCATGCCAAAGTCTATTAGAGTATTTACAGTGAATTATTAAGCCCTTAGGATATAAGACTTACAAATGAACCATTACTGTCTGATAGGTCAACACAGGCAATGTGCATAGGCCATATCTTTGATAAAATTGCTTATTGCTATTCCCAGATAAAAACAGATAATCTGAATTTCTAACTTACTATAAAATTACATATAAATGAAGTACATGCTTACATTACTAAATGAAACCTCATAAGATGTTTAAAATACGTTCTATGTGCTATATTTGATGGTATTTTCCCGCTATAGCTAGGAAAATGATTTAGATTTATAGGCTATATGATTCTTCTCAAAGATAACAAGACTGAAGAAATTGACTCAAAATATCATTTATACTTAAGACTATTGGGATAACATCAAACCTAGTTAAAGAACATTACAAGGTTATGAAATGAACAAAAGAATCCTAAGATCAGAGACCTTCTCTGTATTCTGAGCTCTGTTTCTATCCTGATATATTTAATTTATTATATTATTGTTACTATTGTCTTTATACTTATTTCAATATGTGATTTCTAATGAAAATCCTCCAGTTAAGCAAAGTTCTTAAAATTAGTGCTTTTGAAGCATTAATTCCAAATTCAAATGAAATTAAGTAAAACAAATATAAGTATGTTTACATTTTCAAAATCTATAAGTAAAGTCTCAACCCCAGAGGCATCGCTAGTTAAATGACCGAGAGAAGACACTAAAGCAACTGTATAGTTCCCCATATCAAAAAAAGTTTGCTAATTAAAATGGAAGTTGACATTGCATTGTAAAGTAAAATTATATCCTAAATTTTATAATTTAAATATGATTTTATTACTTTTATAACATATTTAGAGTTAGAATATTTATAGATATATAGTTTTCATAGATCTTATACTCTTATAGTTTTAACATACTACTTTATTTTACTTTTAATTAATCATTTTATTCGTTCACATTTCATATGATATCCCCTTTTCCAGTTTACTCCACAAACCTCCCATTACATCTTCTCTTACCTTTGCCTCTATAAGAATGCCCCTTCACCCAATCATACACCCTGCCTCACCACTCTAGCATCACCCTATGCTGGGGCAACAAGCCTCTACAGGACACAGGCCTCCCCTCCCATTGATGCCAAATAAGGTCATCCTCTGCTACATTTGCAGCAAGAGCCATGGGTCTCTCCTTGTGTACCATTTGGTTGATGGTTTAGTCCCTGGGAGCTCTGGGTGGTCAGGTTACTTGATATTGTTCTTCTTATGGGGTTGTAATCCCCTTCAGCTCCTTCAGTCCTTTCCCTAAGTCTTCCATTGGGTCCCAGGGCTCAGTCAGATGGTTGGCTGTTTCTGCATATGTATTAGTCAGTTGCATGAATCACGTCCTAAAATAAATTATCTCTCCATGAAAGCTTTGTTATTTACAATGCTAATTATTTTCTGAATAATATGTGTCCTTACAGCTCACTGCTATTGATATGCTGTAACTTCTATATCCTGCTAGCTTATGGAATTAGTTACATATGTTTGAGTGTGGAGATATATATATATATATATATATATATATATACACATATACATATATATGTATATATATGAATTATAATATATATTAATAAGCTAAATATTGGTTCAAAATGATAGCTCTATTTTGCACCACCTAACACATGCATTCTTCTCAATAACTCTCACTGATTATTTTTAATTATTTCTTAACAATACGAGCCTATGTATAAAGTAGTTCCAAATTCTTATCCCATATTAACAAATGACACAAAAATATTAACTAGAGTACAACTGATATATAGTTCCTCTTAGCCTTGTTGTTGTCAATCAATACCAAAAAGAGAATTAGCTTAGCATCTTGTTTGATCTCATTCATTTAATTATTTCATGCATTTCTAGTAAAGTTAGAGGTGTTTTTATGTACAGCACTCAGTCTCCCCTGTGATCTCTGAACTATTTAGCTATTTCTTTAGTCATATACATTTCTTTGTAATAAATTAAATATACTGTAATATATAGTAGAGTGTGTAATATCATATGATATGTTTTATATATATTAAAGGAAGTTGAGTCACTTGGGTTGACATGTACCCCACAAGAACCATAGACTAATAAAATAAAATAATAACCCAGTACTAAAATGAGAAACCTACCTTTTTAAAAGGTTGATCAATGTAGTAGTCCAAATGACTGCAAAAACAATATAAATGATTGATATAGCCCTTTCTTGTCTCTCTGAGATTAATGGTCAACCCCTATTGCTGAAAACATGACACTCTTAAGACACAAGACCCAGATAACCTGAGCAGGATCTAAAATTTTTTTCTGACATCTAGTTTCCAAAGTTCTATTAAATGCAGTGCAAGCTGCCAAGGGAGATTACGAATAAATTCTCCCACAATATCTAGAAATTATGAAAATTACCAGTATGGAAAGATATTCATAAAGATGCAAGAAGTGCATTCACAGGTCAGTGGCAACCAAAGCAGCTAACTAATTAAACTTAAGGCCCACTCAAATGGAAAAAAAAAAAAAAACATGCCTGAAACTGGAACTGGAGCACTAGCCAGCTTTGTTTGGGATAGTAAGGCTATGGACTTTAGAAGAATCTACTAATTGGCAATATATTGTGCCACTAATCTTTACTATATTTTATTCCTGATTGTTTTTCTATTTTTAAAACCTATTTTTTTACTTCTTATGTCATATGTTTCATTTTGAAAATTTGTATACAACCACCATTTTTTTTTTGTTGAAACGATAAATTACAAAATAATGCCATGAGATGCTATCTTGAGGATTGGTTTATGTTTTCTGCTCTCTTATTGTCCACAGTAATAAGACTCCAGTGGTATCCCTAGGTCCTTCCATCATGTGTGGTCCAAGATAAAGATGAGTGTTTATGTGGCAGGAAATAAGTCCTTATAAGAGTCTAATTTGTTAGCAGTTTGATGTTGGACCTTTCCATCTCCCTGAACTACTAGAAAGAAATTTTTATTCATTTCATAAGCCAGCAAGTCTAGGTACAATTTTACATCCATTGTGTGCACTAAAATATTATAGTATATGATCTTACAGCATGCAGCCTTTGATGCCAGTTCATTCTTTAAGCAATATTCATATAACAATTCTATATATCCAGTGAGCCCATATCATTTAATTAGATAATTCTATTTCCCACAATGTGATTCTACAGATTTTATCTACTCACCTAAATAACAATATATTGTTTCTATGTTCTATGATCATAAACATAGACACTATTCATTTTTATGTGAAAGACTGCTTGTATATAAGTGTATATAAGACTATCTACTGGCTCATGAGTGGTCTCTCAGGGACTACATCCATGAAGACAACTCCCTTCCCTAGTATCCGCCAATTGCCAAAAGCTGCTTAGCTAGAGTTGTAACTTCATAGGCAACTTTCTAATCTATGCTGGGATTTTGGCTGGATTGATCATGAAAAGTTCTTGTGAATGAAATGAGATCACAGCCACTATGAATTTATGTGTATAAACATAAAATGTAATGCTGAACAAATACAACAGTTTTGCCTCTTTACTCAATGATATTTTATCCTTGAGATAGGAATGTGTATGTATATATATGGATGTGTATATGTATATATATACATATGTGGTTCTTAATGGTAAATCTATGTTATAGATAGATAGATAGATAGATAGATAGATAGATAGATAGATAGATAGATAGAGATTATAATGTTTTAATTTGGGGTTGGTCATGAAATCCACTGACGGACAACTCAGAAAAAGGTAATCTATGCCTGGCACTGACCTTTATTAATATAGGGTAAGTGCTGTCTAGGGGAAGCATTTTATACACACACACACACACACACACTCATACACACAAAATATAGGGTAATACATTTTAAGATAATTTTATATATAAGTACATGTATTTTAGGAAGACTATACAATAGTAGTTTTACATATGGTGTTTTTCTAGGTATTTTCTGTGAGTTACCACTTTCTGCACTCACTTCTCTGCTCAGTCCTTCTGTCACCTTCCCTATTTAACTCTTCTTGCTCCATTGTTTCCTTTCCCCCTTTATACTACTTGAAGCCCATCCCCCTTTCCAAAAATTCATGCAAAAGATTTTAGAAAGACATATATTTATCAATCAGAGAGATGTACAGACGTTCATTTTTCACCACACAGAAAAACGATGTTTAGTTTTAGTGTCTAATGTCTTTGTGTCAATGTATATTTCCAACAACAATCAAACACATTCTTCTTATTCAATTTCATTTTAAGGGTATAATTGCATAATTGCATTGACAAAGATTCTTTGGGAAATAACTTCTAGATTTGACACAACAAATGTGTTTCAGACACTAGTTGTTTTATGAAATAAACCTTGTTGGTTTTACTCAATCAGGTAGTATAAACATATATTCCAGAAAATAGAATATAATATAGCTAGACACAAATATTATGACTAAAAACAACTTGGAGATGAAAACTTTTGTTTTATATTACATATAGCATATATCCTGAAGGCTACTAGTATAAAATACTATAAAATGTGGCTTACAAACAACAGGAACTTATTTATTAAAAATTAGAAGTCCAAGATTAAAGCAATGGTAAATTTAGAATCTGGGATGATCCTCTTTGAGGCTTATGGATGGTGTGTTTCTGGTGTGTCTTTATGTAGTACATAAATTCCCAGCTGACTGGGACCACTTCTGTACCAGAAGTAATCTGATCCAATGACTACACATTGTAGCCAGACTGGAACAGATGGCATTGCTAAGACAAAACCATTTAGATCCTATAGTTATGAATTCATCATTCTCAAGTTTCTGTTTCCCTTAATGCCTGAAATATAGTCTATGAAAGTCTTTAAGGAAATGTTATAACTTTAAATATCCTAATTTTTAAAAGTCCTGCAAGTATTCTGTCCCACAAAATTCTGTAATCTGGTTATCATCATCTATTTTAAACTCAAGACTGCATGTTAGATCTTGCTTGACAGGAAACGAGAGATCTATTAAAAAGACCTTCAAAGGATGATATATGGAAACATTAATTAATTTCCTTTAAGTGATAGAAGCAATAAATCCAACTAATTGGCAGGAGAGGAATATATGAAACACATTTAAAATCTTATAGAAGAAAATGGTGGAAATTAATTAGGAAGATATAATTAGGAGTTTGGAAAATTGGATATGTGAAATGAAGCTTGGAATCATGGCTAATATTCTATTAATATAAAAATTATTTAGGGACAAGAATAGACTTGACCTATCTCCATAAAATATCAAATTAAATATAAATAGAATGATGTCTGATAAAATACATTCCTTATTTCAAAACTTGGCAGTATCAGAACTAGGTAATATTGCTGTGGTACATAAATTATGAGTATATGTTTTATACATGTATTCATACATGTGCTTATAGTTAATATAGTTTTCCAATAATAAATGAATCAAAGAAGTAAAATAAAATTTAAAAAAAGATACCACAATAAAGTAATATATGTGGACTTCTAGTTTTGATTTTCTTTCAGATAATTGAACAGTAAATTATGGTGGTTTTATTTTTGGTTTGAGCTCTGAAATACTTAGTTTTGTAGAGAATAATTAAAAATACAACTATGTCAAATTGCAGAACTATGACAACATATATTGTTACTGGAGTATTATCTATGAAAAGTTAGCAACACTCTAGACTGCATAATGGTCATAAATGTTTAAATGCAAAGAAGAATATGAGGATGACAATTTTCAGAACAACAAAAATAAGGATTATTGCACTGTAAACGAAAGCAGGCATGCTGATGTTGACAAACTGAAATTTTCATGTCCTGCACTCTTGAAGTTAGGTTAAGTACCCTCTGAGCAGCCCAGCATAAAAATCTGAAGATAGCACAATAAATTTTATTTTCAATTTTTCAGTTGAATTTTTCATTTGTACTCAAGTCTTATGATCTTTGTTCTATTATCTTCCCAAATAAAACTTGCCTTGATCCTTAGGGAGAAGATTGAAAATAAGAAACAACACTTTAGTTATGTAAAAAGCAATGAATTTCTCCTTGTTTGCTCTGTGTTGTCTGGTGTCTACTAATTACAATATTAACAATGACCAGCACATAAGATATGAGTTCAGTGGTGTGTGCACACTGAACCCAAAGCATGAGAAGATTCTACAGAGGCCACCAGGTGTATTCAAATTCATTTAAAGTTAGCTTAGCTCTCAGGTTGTGTTCATGGTGTATAATAAGATTTCCGGTACCCTGGCTGAGAATAAAGAGATATGTACTTAAATCATACTACATGGCACTTCAAAAGGTTTTTTATCTCACCTAATTTAAGATTCATAAGTAAAGCCAGGCTATGATTTTATTCTGACATTTCATCTGCTTAGCATAAGGAAGAGTCATCATGACCTCAGACTCTGAGCCAGCCACAGTCATTCAGCAATCTAATTTTATACTCAGTGGGCTAGAATACTTTTCATCATTCTCGAAATGCTCTGGTTCATCTAGGAAACACTAACTCTTATATTTTATCTTCTGAAATAGACAACGGTGTAGCAGCAGTAAGGCAGATTAATATTAATTGTATTTAAATTGTTTGAAAATGCAAATAAAAAACCTTGTTAATGAGAATAACCCATTTTAGGTATTTTTGGCAACTGTGTCTTAGCAAATGTTCCTGACTGCAACGTATCCTGAGATATATGCTTCCTGAAGTATCCCTGATTAAGTGAATCAGACGTACTTAAAATGAAATTTACACTACTCAGTTCCAGATTGATCTGTAACACAGCTTGAAGTAGTTAACTGTCAGGAATTGCCATTTTTATGTTTTCTTTTCAAGCACTGATGTACTTAATATCCCTCTCTTTAACTTTACTTTAATCTGATATGGTTTTGTTTGACAGACATAAAGTTGATAAAAGGAGAATAAGACATACATTTTAAAACAGTTATTTATGAAACTGGAGTTCCACAGATTGATGGAACCAATGTACATTTTGAATCATTAATCCAGAAATAGAGACAAAATTTGAGGTCCATTTGGCATCAATTATAACACTAGGCTCTTTGAATAAAGGCTTTCAAAAAATAAATAAATAAAACACTCCAGTGGGTAAATTGAATTCATGTAAGACTTCTAACAAAAAAAAGGTGCAAAAAATAAATAATTAAATGAAAATACAGAGACTCAAAATCATGGAGTTTACTTGTAAGTCCTCTTTAGTGTTTTCTTCACAATTCCCATGTAGGATACCATAACTCTTGCAGTAAGCCAAATAAGGCAAAGCTAGCTACCCCAAGAATCACCTGCTTCATTCTCTGCCACAGTAACCACAGGAACAGCTTGATACAACCTAACCTCCAGATAACACAACTGAAGCCTGCTGTTCAACTTGTTTCATTCTCTAAACTGAAGTGCAGAGGTTTTTTTTTTTTTTCTAATTATTGTTTTTAATCTTGGGCCTCTCAGCGGTGCTTTTAAAAGTCTCTCTTAAAGATGATGAGGTCAAAGACAGTTATGACATTTATTAATACTGTTTAAAAGGTCAAACCCATTGAGCATGTGAAGCATGAAATAAAATAGCTTCTGATGGTAAATGTATTAATGCTTTAGTGTTCAGACCAGTGCAGGACTGAAGTATTTTATGTCACATAGGCTACAAGTATAAAAAAGTACAGAACATCACAGACATGCACCAAACAAGATTAATAGTTCTCCAAATATAACTTACAAGAAACGGGCTGTTCCCAAGGACATTGTAGGTTGCCTTCCAGCCCTGTTCTCTCTGTTGAATTTGTTTATGTTATTTAATTTATTTACATACTGCCGAATTCCAAAAGTGATTTGTGTTTAAACTACACGCAAAGAGAACCACTGAGTACATGAGCACATTAGAAGTGAAATATCAAAATATGGAAAATTTAGTTATCCAAGGATATGAGTTTTACATGAATGTCAGAACTGATGCCAAAATTAGGATTATTTTATGCATGCAGAAGGAAACATACAGAACAAAATTCATTGTGAAATTGACCGTATCTGAAGCATGATGAAGAAAACAGGTCCATGCCTAGCATTGATTTCACCCTTTTCCAGGATTAAGAAACATGAGAAAGAATGTCTCTCAGGGAGAGAGGGAATTACAGTTTAAGCGAATAATTTGAGACAGTTCAGTGAAAATAGAACTCTTCAAAGAATCTTAAGTCCTCTTTAAGAAACATCTATATAATCTGAGGGGTAAAATAACATATCTCCTAATTATGCTTTTGTTAAGGTGTGTGTGTGTGTGTGTGTGTGTGTGTGTGTGTGTGTTGGGATTTAAATTTGTACTTTTCAATAGCTAATTGTGGAAGTACTTTCACCCTGACCAATGAAAGAATACTGTTTTCATATGATCCTAAACTAAGGGTGATTAGGGACTGAAGAATACTAAGGAGAAAGGGAGGTCTTATAACAAACAGTTCAAGTCCAAATAGAGGGTTTTTAATAGCATGACCAGAAGTCAAAAAGAAGTTACAACATGGAAAATGGCTTAAGACTTAAGAGATATATTGAAATATCATTAGGATTCTTTTTAAATATACAACTTATAAAAAAATCCAGACTATTTTAAAACAGAAAGAAAGATAGATACTTTGCAGAAATTAAGTCAGTTGGTAACAGGATAGAATGAACAAAGACAAAGAGAGAAACAGAGCCCAGTATTCGTGTTTAGTGACATCAACAGAGCAGTCAATGTCCTGCCTACATTTCTTCCAGCCCTAAATTCTTCTCAGCAGTGTGTGAGTGTGAGTGCCTATGTGTGTGTGTGTGTGTGTTTCTTATGCTGCCTAATTAGTATGTCAATTTTCTATCACTTAAGGTGTTTTAACTTTTCTTTAAAGATGTAAAAATACTTACTTTTGTAATTTATCATATTATAGGTTTCCAATCCAAGAACGACTAATATTATTCACATTCATGTATCTATAATAGCCAATGTTATAAAAATATCTTTAATCTTTAAATTAATTTTAGCAGTTATTTATACAGTTTTATTGAGTAAGCCAACCTGACATTGAATGTCATCTCTACTTAACTTTATAAACTAATTCGTCACAATGCTCACTTGTAAGCTTTTTAAAACTTCATCTGAAATGCAATAAGTGAAATTTTCAGGATCAGAAGAACAGAAATCAAGAAGTCTACAAAGTTGAATTCAGTGCTGACAGAAACAATAAGGCATCATTCACTAAAAAAATACTTACTGTATGTATTTGGGACAGACTTAATATGCCCTAATTATGATGTTTTTCCCCATTTTGTTTGTATAGCGACTTTCTTTCTAAGAAATTCAGAATCGATGTTACATAGTAAGTTATGGTCTTTGTTAAGAGTCACTGCAATAAACACAGAATGAAACTCTTAAACATGATACTTGATTTGACTTGCAGCTCGATGAAGAGTTTTATTTCCTCATCAGCTTTGGAAAATGTTTATATTTAAAGCCTCTTGTGCTTGGCCCTCCATGGTCTTCTTGAGTTAAATGATTTTCTTCATTTAAAAACATATTATAGCTTTACTGTGCTTTTGTATCTTATAAAGGACAATATTTAATTGGGGCTGGCTTACTAGTTCTTAGGTTCAGTCCATTATTATCACGGCAAGAAGCATGGCAGGATCCAGGCAAGCATGGTGCTGAAGGAGCTGAGAGTTCTACATCTTCTTGCAAAGGCAAACAGGAGAAGACTGGCATCCTGGCAGCTATGGGGAGGGTCTTTCAAAGTCCACTTCTACAATGATATACCTCCTAATAGTGCCACTAACTGGTACAAGCATATTCAAACCACCACATTCCTCCCCCTGGCCCCCATAGGCTTGTGCAAACACAAGTTTATAGGGGTCATACCCAACCATAGCATAATGCAAAATATTAATCCAACTCCAAAAAGTCCCATAGTATATAACAGTCTCAACAATGCTAAGAGTTCGAAGTTCAAAGTCTCTTCTGCAATTCATTCAGTCTCTTGACTATAATTCCTAAGAAATCAAAGCAAGCAGATCACATACTTCCAACATCATGCGGGATATATATTACCATTTTAAAACATGTTGGTTAGAAAATACTGGACCAAAGCAAGACAGAAAATCATCTGGGCAAACTCCAAACTCCACTTCTCTATGTCTTCATCAGAGCAAATATCAGAAACCACATAAGAGAATTCATATCAGGCTGTTTTGAGGTTTCTTTAGTCAAAGCAATTCATCTAACTCTCTTCATCTTAACCCCAGGCAGACTCCTTGGACAATGGCAAAAAGCAGTCACATTCTTCGCCAAAATTTCACAAAATCAGTTTTTGTGCCAGTAAACATTCACGAACCCCAACCAGATCACCAAGGAGCTGAATCGGATGCAATTGCTTTAGGGTCTCTATATTCAAGGTCAAGCTTGGCTATAACACAGTCTAAATCACAGAAGAACAGGAGGGGGCCCCAAGCGCAATTTCAGGCAAGCATTTAGAGAGGCAAGAAGGGGGTGTCTAGCCTAGTATACATCTGACTGGGGAGCCATTATAGACTTTGGATTCTCAGTCTCTAGGCCACATTCTTATATTCTTCTCCACTGAAACCTCTTGGGCCAGGTCTACACAGTTCACATCCTCAGCACCAATGTTCTCCACATTCCTACTAGGATGGCCCATTAAGCCCCCTTAAAGCATTTCACTGGTTTCCAAATCCAAAGTCCTAAAATCCAGCTTCTTCCAAATGTAAGGATGGTCAGGCTTATTTGAGCAATACTCTGGCACCAACTTCTGTCTCATTTAGGCTTTCCATTGCTATAACCAAGGCTACTCTTTTGAATGACAACAATTAATTGTGGCTGGCTTAATGGGTCTGAGATTCAGTTCCTTTCATCATGGCAGGAAGCATGGTAGCTTCTTGGCAGTCTTGGTGCTAGAGGAGCTGACAGTTCTACATCTTGTTCCAAAGGCAAACAGGGGATTCATGTGATTTTTTTTAAAACCATAGTTTATTTTGAATTAATTTCATGCTTAATTCTGGGTATTTGGGGTTTTTGAAATCATTCTATTGAAGTTTTCCAGAATAATTCCACTTTGATCAGAAGATATCTTCATTATTATTTGTACTTTCACTGTGTTTGTGTTAGATACCTAGTGTGAATTAAATTTGGGCTGTACCCTGCCTCTAATCCTACATCATGTTTCTGGCACCCTTGGTGCAGTGTTCTGTGTCAAATAGGAGAAGGCATTGCATTGTTCATGCTTTGTATAATCTTTATGGTTTTATATCAGCTTTGCTTAACAGTTGCTAAGATTTATGCTCAGATCTCAGCTGTGATTATAAAAGTTTGCTTTTCTTTTTATGTCTTTAAATTTTGGCACTATGCATTTGGAATCTAATTCAGTATCTCTACATAAATTAAGTATTGTTTTATTTTTATTTTTAATAGACACTTATCTATATAGAAAACTTTTCTCACTTTTAGCATTTTCTACTCCAAAACAGAGTGGTTTATGTTATTATAGTATAAAATTCCTTTTTTCTTGCATTTGAATAAAATGATTTTATCCTTGAATATGTCTATGCTGTTATCTAATGTCTGATCTTTGTAAATGAAAAATAATCAACTTATTTCTCTCCATTCTGAAAAACTGTTTCATCAGTTAAATTTATGTATTTAATGTTTAAGTTAATTGTCAATATAGGTAGATTTAATTCTACTGTCTTATTATTTAGAGTCTAATGTTGCACATATTATTCATTTTTTAATTTTGTTTTTTTCTCTTCTCTGAGTAATTCTGTATTTTTATTATATCCTTCTATTCACATGCTTACCTAATCCCGTTAGGTGATGAAGTTCAATACAGAGATAAACTGAAACTTTGGCTGATTCTAGTATGCCTTTTAGTTTTTTGGTATTTGTTTTGTATTAAGGTTTCATTGTGTAGCTCAGACTATGTTGGAGCTCAAGGTATACACTTTTTTTCTCATTTATGTTGTCTCTTACTTATTTCTGCACTATTGGGTTTTTACATGTAATTCTTGAATTCTACATAACATTTGTCTACAGTCTTTGAGTCCTACCTACAAGTTATCTTCCACTGTTGAGTTTCAGAACCATAATAACCTCATAAAAGATGAGAAGAATATAAGTTGAACATTAGCATCTCTTAGTTCCCTTCAATCAAATTGTGCATAGATAGACAAGAATGCCCAGAGTATATCTCAAATACAAAAAAAAAAGTCTAATCAAGATTCAATGAATAAATAATGACAATTCAAAGAGAGATGGAAAGTAACAAATGAATACAATTTAAACTGAGGGAAAAATATTATGAGCCTAAAATGAAGAGAAAAATCAAGTCTGCCCACTTGGAACTCCAAAGAAATGGTGCCTCATTTCTACTGTGTTCTTCATTGTTTTATATTGGTAAGTTTGTTTTGCTTTCCTGAACAAAGAAAGGATATTTGTTTTGCCTTTCCAGGTCCTTGAATATAAATTTTATGACGTTTAATAATTAGAATTCATAACTTTAAAACTTGCATATCAAAGTAAAGTAGAATCAATTTCAACTTTAATATACCCATTGTTGTGGTCAGGATGGAAGTGTTGATGATGGCTATACATATAAAATTAAATCTATACAATTAAGGTTAAATGTTATGACTCTTACACTTTCTGAAAGACATCAGGAGATAGATAAACAACTCATGGCCCACGTAACACTAAAGTATTGAATTGCTACAAACAAAAATTTTAAAGAAATTGTGAGTTCATGGGAAAGAAAGGAAAATAATCAAAAATATTGTGACAAGCCAATTAAAGAACAAATAAGATAAAATTAGGCCTGTTTAAAAACACCAAGGATTGTTGTACCTCAGGAAATAGTCAACACAAAATTTCAATTCTAGAAATAAAATTTTGAATTCATGCCAAGTTATAATCACATAATATAGGATCTTTCAAAGTCACTTAAATAGTTCCAGAATAAGTTTAGTCTCTGATCCCTGTACTATAAAGGTAAATACAAACAAAGAAATCTTAATTCTGACAAACAAAATCATGGTTACTGCAAGAAGGAAAGTTAAGGACCAGTGTCTAGAACACAGATTTTAAACATACCACTATCCAAATGATGTTCTTTTAACTTATTTTCTATACCTTAATTTTTTGTAGGCTTTAATTTTTCAAAATCTGTTTTCATAAGGGTTCTTAAATCTTTAACCTCTCTTCTAGCCCACTACCCACCAGAGGCAGCAGAAATGAAAGATTAGTAGAACAAGGGAAGATGTGGACCTGTTTATAAATAGTTCTTTGTGTGAATCCCATCTACATTGTCAGGATACCAGCAGTTCAGTTCATATGAATTAGCAGTGGTAGCTTAATCCACCATTCACGGATCAGCAATGGCAGTTCAATTAATGAAGAAACCAAAAGGCTCTGTCAATTAGCTTGAGTCTGCTGAAGCAGTAAGAAGCTGCTGGAATACTGCCAGAAGTTTTTTGTTGATGACCATCAAAGAATGGCCAGGCAAACCATTGCCATACTGCTTCAGAAGTAAAGACTAGCACCAGAAAGCCCAACAATTATCAGCAAAAAATAATAAGGTATACCAATACCACACAACAGCATCCACAGTGTATGTTGGGTTATATTTATACCCCTGCTAGACACATGTTTTCTCCAGTGTCTACTCTAGCAAAGCATCGCATGCTCCTTTCCAAGGCTGTTTCCAAATAAAACCACCTAGTGTCTATTCTCAGCAAAACATCCTCCCACGTGTCTGCTTCAGCAAAAACATCCTCTGATGAGGCAAGTTTCCAGAAAAAAATCACATTACCCAATTGAGTCTCCAAAGATACCAGAAATGTTCACTTTATTTTAAAATAATTTTTATTAAAGCTGCTCTCTGACAATCCCATTCATGTGTGTGATACAATCTAAGTACTCATTCACTACTCTCTCTTGTCTACTTTCCACCTTCATAAATTTTGTTCCTCAATGACTTTCTAACATTCATGCTTTTGCTTTTGTTGTGTGATCCACTACATTTAAGAGGGTCTTTTATGTGGTTATGAGTTTATACTTTAGAGCACTGGCTCTTGAACTTTTTTACAGTGGTCACCTAAAACCATTGAAAAAACACAAACATTTCCATTATGGTTTATAACTGTAGCAATATTACAGTTATGAAGTAGCAACAAAAATAATTTACATTTGGGTGTCACCACAACACAAAAAACTATATTAAAGGGTTGCAAGATTAGTAAGCCTGAAACCACCACATTAGACCACGGTAGGCTCACCAATGGACACACAGCTGAAGACAATAACTGACACTCTCTCAGAAGACCTCAGTACCCAGTCATTAAACAGAGAATGGTAGGGCTCTGTGAATGTCATCTCTATTCATGGTTAATTATTCCTAGGATCAGGATTATGGACGTCCAGTGTAAGCATCCTCAAATGCTCTGAGATCATGATTACAATATCTCTATTATGTCTACAAGATAGCTTTAACATCTAAAATGGAATAACAAAACAAGACAGGAAGAAGAAATAAACTTTTAACTCCCAACAGAGGTAGTAATATATTTAAATGAGAGCTTAAACCTGCATAGCTATTTTTTATATACTATAATGACAGAGCCTGAGGAAGAGTGTGAGTCCTGGAAGTTTCATAACTTTTTATTAACTAAGATCAGATCAGAAAAAAACGGAGAATAATAGGCATATTAGGAGAGACAGTCTAGTGTCTATTTACATCGTAATTCTCTTTGACAAGTACCTTAAAATGTTTTACTAAGGAATTTCTTTATATAAAATTAACAATAAAGTATTAATGAAGAAAAATTTATGAAATCTCAAAAATAGAAAAAAATTTTTTCAAAATTTAAACATTCATAAGTTTACTTTGGTAGTAAAGATTCCATGAACAAACATAAGAAGTTTTTCAGTTTGGGTATTCTTTTTTAAAATAATGTCAGAGAAGCTGAATGCAGATCAGTCTTACAAACTATGGTGATACAAAAGCTTATTCAATAAGATGAATTAGAAACAATAAGGAGAATAATGGCTGTTGCATTCTGTGTTCTGGCTCAAAGCCTGAGAAAAAGAGATGATAAGAATGAGATAATGGGGTAATAGTGAGAAAGAGAACAGTGACATTCTAGTGGCTACTAAAACAGAGTGACTCAGTCCAACCTGGAAAATGATCTAGAGAAATGACACCAAAAAGTTTCCATGTAATGAAATGCATCACTAAACCAAAATATGCCCAATATGCCAAACTATATTAAAAGATAGAAATTAGTATTGAATTATATACCAAATATTTGAAGAGTCAATAATTCTTAAAGCATATTTTATTTAAGTAAGTAGAAAAGGAGAATGATCAGCAAAGAGAAAAGTGAACAAGGCTCAGACTATCACACAAAACAGAAACAAGGCAGTAAAAATGTGAAAACACTGGGAACATTTTTCAAACAAGAAAATCATACAAAAGTTAAGTTTCAGTAAGCAAAGTACAGATCTGAAAAATGGGAAAACATAAGAAAGGCAGCATCTCATATTTTTGTGTGTTGTATGTACCAACATTTTGCAAACCAAGAGTGTTTACATGAATGAAGCAACAAAAACTAACAAACAACCCTCAAGAGACTTGAGTCCCCAGGGAGTGAGGAGCTCTGGTAGGGTGGGGCTGGGATGATGGAAACATCCTCTTGCAGATGGTGGGGCAGGTTGGAAGGTTTGGGAGTTTCTATAAACATCCTAGAAATTTTTAAGAGAAAGACATATAAATGTGAAGATTGACTTAAGGAGTTTCTCATACTATAATTAACAATTGCAACTATAAGATTTAAGCTTCTGTTTACCAAAGTTTATCAGCTGAATCCACAGATTTATAGTATTCTTATGCTGGGAAGAAAAGTAATGGAAGCTGTGACTTTAAAGAAAGGCATGACAATAATTGCAACTTTTAAGAAACAGAACAAGAATAAAATCACTTTAAAAAGAACTAAATGACAAAGAGGCATGTGTGTGAAGGGCGCACACACACTCGTGTGTGTGTGTGTGTGTGTGTGTGTGTGTGTGTGTGTCTGTCTGTCTGTCTGTCTGTCTGTCTCTGTGTTGTTGTTGCTGAACCTGGCACCTCATGAATGCTAAGCAAGTGCTTTATCACTGTAGAGCAGACATACCCAAGAAGCACAGTCTTAAAGTCTTTCTTACAAATATCTTAAGGCTTCTAAATACAGAACCCAGTGTGTCACTAAAGAATCATATTAATTAAAATGTAGATCACTTTCAAGATATTGATAATTTATACCAAGAAACAGCTGCCTGATATATGGAGACAGGTTTTAAAACTATAGACTATGAGACTGAGAAAATTAGTTTGGCACATACACTAGAGATTTGGAATGTAAAGATCTCTGTAACATAAAATTTGGGTATTTATAGGTCGCTAGAACAGGGACTCAATTAGTGGCCTTAACTAAAGCTATGCAATTCTATGAATTTCTTGGTATACCAGGTATACTTTAAAAACAGATCCAGGCTAATATATTTTTATCTCATATGTCTTTATTACAAAATTCTTTTAACATATCTTTACCTAGATTTGTGCTCCTGTAACATCTTACTTTGAAATCCAAGCAGCACTGACTCTTTCAAATTTCACAGCTTGCAACCTAATTATCAGGGGATATTCATCCTTGGAACTAGGTCATACAAAGTACATGCCAAGTAGTGGCATGGCCCGGGCAGATAGAGCTGTTCCAGGCACAGCCTCAGCTGAGGTTCCAGTTGATAACCAGCATCAAGCACCAGACAAGCAAAGAAACAAAGTGTCAGATGATTTCAGATCACCAGGCTGATGCTAAGTATAGAAGAGCCCTACAGAGCTACAGCCCTACATCTCATGATCAAATGAGCACTGCAGCAATGTTAATCTTCATAGGTTTCTGGGTTATATTATTCCTCAGTAATGGATAACTAGAAACACAGTTTTGTTGGCCTTTCTCCAGGCCATAGGAACTCAACGAACTTGTTACCCATTTCCTAGTCTGTCTTGTGTTGGAGTATGGGGCCTACAAACTGCATTTGTGAGCTCTCTGAAAGTTGTCTTGCCACTTCGTTCAGTAGATAAGAGTACCTAGAGGCAGTTTGCAAGGTGAGATAGGTCAGCTAGAATATTTGGCTGATGTACTCTTGGTAACAGAGAATGTACCCTTCAGAGACTATTAGTATGTGCACAAGACAAATTATATGCTTCTTTTTGAGTGAGTCTGTTGTTCTAGAGAAATATCTACTTCTTGAGTTCATCCAAAAGTTTTGATAGTGCAAGAAGTTAACTTTTCTATATGTTTATAGATATATCATAACCTACTTAAATGAACCTATCAATAAATTTCTAGTATTTTCAATATTGTCATTAATATACTTTTCGTTTCCTCAGTTAAAGTTTATAAGTATATCTGAATGACTTCAATCCACAGAGGTAGGATGTTAGCAACTGCTGAAACATCCATGAGCTTCACATTCAACCGATAATGAAAGTTGAGGGAAACATCATTGATAAAATGAATTTTGGATATTATGTGGCTTACACCTGATGTAGTTAACAATAATGATCTTTCTCCAGTTCTTGTGTGTGCTTTTGAAACAATTGTATTCAACAACTCTGGAGACCGTCATGTGTTTGTACAAGGAAGCAAACAGAAGTCTTGGCTTACATACTGCTTGTCAATATAGATATGTTAGTGGGAAGTTGCAGTGTGATAACTCTCATAATCTATGTTAACATGAATTTTGTCTTATACTAATGAGAGGGACTAATATAAAAATGGTCTTTTCCCTCGCAATTTGCATAACATCTGTTATTCTATCCTTCATTACATCATCAGCAGACTCTGTATTTGTGTCAGACATTATCCTTTCCTGGGGGAAATTGGCAATTCAGAGTTTGAGGTTAGTTGTCATTTTCTTCTGTGACATAACCATTGAGAAGCTTCCTATATTTCAGTAAATGACCGCACACAACTTCAATCAAATGTTAAGGCCAAATCCCACAAGAAAATCTAACTCAGTTAAATTCCACCATTGAAATGTTCTATAGGGTTTTTTTTTTTTTTTCAAATATCTCTGCTGCCAGGGGAGCAAGTATTTAAACACATGAGCCCAGAAGATATTTGGAATGTAAAGCATACGTCCTCTGACAACCATATACTCGCATTTGCATCTTCATAAGCTCATTGCTAAAACAGTGGATGAGTGGTCTACGTGAACTAAGATTCTCATCAATTTGGAATCATCTAGTCCATAAACTCAGAAGAGTAATCCCTGGATTCTGTATTGGTTACTCTGGAGTCCAGTGATTAGAAAGGCATGCCAGAGGGCTACCTGGGAAGGAAAATGACCGAGCACGTTTCTATCCACATGCATGATACAGAGAGAGAAAATTGAAAGACATCACAAATTGATACACTTCCTCAAGCAAAGGTGTCATGTCCTAAAATTTCTATAAGGTCGTTAAAAATAACACCAATTACAGACCAGATGTTCAAATCAGAACCTATAATAAAGGATATTTTTCATTTAATACATCACATATGCCTTCTTCAAAGAAGATGCAATTATAGAACTGGCTTCAAATTCAAAACAAATTTCCAATGTGAGCTGCTGTATGTGTACATAGTTCCGCTTGTGTTCTTATTCCTACTATTTGTTATAACTTCCTCAATGTGTACTTACTTTATTGATCTTGCCTTTTGTAGACACTATATTTTTAAGTTTGATTAAAAATGGATGATGATATGTTTAGAAATCCTCGGTTATAAGAATGCAATAATTACCTTTGTTCAAAGACAAACAAAATTGGAAAATTATAACCATGATAATTTTTACTTACGTATTTTATAATCTACATGTACCACAAAAAGAGAATTCTGAGTACACATCATATTTTCAGGTATGGAAAGAGATCACAACAGGGATAATAAAAAATATATCATCTATTAGTGTATCTACATAGTCAGAAATTACATGACAACAAATATGAATGTTGTAAAAAATATACTAAATTGCCTCATGAATAAGAACATTTCAATAGAACATGGAGAGTGACTTACTTTACATTGACTAGCTCTTTTTTTTCAAGTACAACAGTGTTGAACAATAAATTTCTGTATCAATATCTATGGTAACAGAGATTTTTTTTATACTCATATTTTCACATAATATTCTCATCGAGGTTGAACTTGAAGACACTATTACTAGGCATTACTAGACCAACTGTAATGTCCAAATAAATTACCATATAGGGCATGGAGTAGTCCATAGACTGGGATGAAGGTCACATAGTTCATTCTGACTGTAGGTGTGACAATTTTATTCCAATGTAGCAGGCTTTTCACTTTTGCTCTGAATTTGTTTCTCTCTCTCTCTCTCTCTCTCTCTCTCTCTCTCTCTCTCTCTCTCTCTCTCTCTCTCTCTCATATAGGATGCCACTCTGACTAAGCATCCACTTATATATCTTATTCTTGCAGATTTACTGATCTTCTGCCATGTGCACCATCATCCAAAAATGTCAAGCCCTAAAGAATAAACAGAGAGAAAGAACAGGAACCTTTCAGCACTTTCCTGTAATATATACCACAATTATCAGTGGCAAGCTAGCCGATGTGCTGCTATTCTCTCTTTTCTTTCTTTTTAACATAACATTTTTACTGATTCTCTTGGAAATTCCCATCATGCACTTCAATCAAACTCACTTTCCAGTCCTTCCACGTCTGCCCTCACACCTTTGTTACCCCTAAAAAAAATGAAAAAAAAAGTGCAAGTTATGTTATGTTTTTTTGATACTCACTGGAGCAAGGTCAATCACTCAGCAGCCTTCCCCTTAAATAGAACTGAATCCCTCCCCTCCTGCTCTCCACCAGAAGCCACTGATTTTGAACAGCATACTCATCACACTTTGAAGAGCGTCCTCGATGGCTTCCTGTTTAGGACGTTATTTTCTGGGGGGATTTGGAGAGGTAGGGTTTGTCACAGATGCTTTCCACAGACCATCCCAGATGCTCACTCTCCATAACTGCTGCTTTTCTTGAACAGAATTGTTGGGCCATTCTTACAAAGCGTGTAACCGACGGTTAGTATTTTATGACTAACTGTAGTTAGTGTCTTCACACTAAGTTGTGTTCCCATGATTCTGAGTCAATTTAAACAGTCCTTAGTAGGAAAAAAAAGGAACGTTTGCAAAATTGAACACAACATTTATAATAAAGACTCAAGCTACTATTGGGCATTTTAGGAATTGCAGGATATTATAAAAATTAGAGAGAGTGTTTATCTATGGTTCTGTTAATGTGGCTTGCTAACTGACCCTAAGCATTGAAAGACAGTTTTATAAAACCCCCAAAATGAGAAACTCCTCTGGGTTCCTTCTGCCCTGCTTACATTGCTATAGTTGCAGAGAGAGCTTTAGCTTACAACTTCAGTTCTTCGGGGAAAAAAATGTTTTAGCATGATTGTAGTTTAAGTGTCATTTACACACAGTGAAATGGCATACAGCCAGTGTAGGATTGGCTGGGCCACCTCAAGAGTCATTGCATTATACTCACTCCAGAGTATTCCAGAATGTACTTTCTATTTTAAAAAATTAGTTATTTTATTTATTTACATTTCAAATATTGTAGCCCTCCTGGTAACCCCTCCACAACCCTCTATTCCAACCCCCATACCTCTGCCTCTATGAGTGTGCTCCCCTACCCACTAACTCACTCCTGCCTCATCACCCTACACTGAGGCTTCTAGTTTCCCACAGGACTAAGGGCCTTCTCTCCCATTGATGCCCAACAAGGCCATCCTCTGCTACATATGTATCTGGAGCCATTGCTCCCTCCATGACTATTCTTTGCTTGATGGTTTAGTTCCTGGGAGCTCTGGGGTATCCAGTTAGTTGACATTGTTGTTCTTCCTATGGGGTTACAATCCCCTTCAGCTCCTTCAGTCCTTCCCCTAACTCTTCCATTGGCATCCCTGTGCTCAGTCCGATGGTAGGCTGTGAGCATCCGGATCTGTATTGGTCAGGCTCTGGCAAAGACCCTCAGGAGACAGCTCTACAAGGCTCCTGTCAGCCTGCACAGTTCTTGGCATCAGCAATAGCGGCTGGGTTTGGTGTTTGCATATGGGATGGATCCCTAGGTGGAATAGTCTCTGGATGGCCTTTCTTTTGGTCTCTGCTCCACTCTTTGTCCCTGCATTTCCCTTAGACAGAAACAATTCTGGGTAAATTTTGAGATAGGTGCATCATGTATTTTCTAATCAATGTTGTCCAGCACCAATGTGAGCCCCAATATGATTTCATGTATAGCCTATTCACTCTGTTGTATTGATTTCTTTTATTCAGCATTCTTTAAAGTTTCAATTATGTTGGGGTTTGGAATGATAGTCATTTTATGTCTGGTTGGTGAGCAGCATTCAATGCACAATTAAAGATATCTATACCCTCTGGTTGATGTAATTTGAGAAGTTTTAGATTTAGATAATTATAGGCAAAGCTAGAAGAAATACTTTTGTACATTTCTCATTGCAGGTATTTACTTTATTTCCATTAAGGCCTTAACATATTGCAGCATAGTGCCTTTAATATTGCAGAAATGTCCAACTAGGAGTCCCTCAGTGTTACAACCTTTACGAGCATTATTTTTTTCAGTGTTTTTTTTTTACCTTAGCAATTTTTTGTGACATAATTTTTTAATTACATTCTCCCAGTAGCAATTGATACTGAGCCCTTCTTATAAATTCATTGTTCACTCACATAACTATGTTGAAAAGTGTTTTCTGGAATTATTTAGCCTGCTTTTATCTTTTAATGAAGATGAAGAATCTGAATAATCATTTTCATTTTTGTAGAGATGTACTTTTTTGTACATTTGTAATTCTGTAGCTTACAATCCATTGTAATACAACCCAATCTTTCTCCCTCCAACATTCTCCAGTCTAACTACGCAATGTAGGTTCATTCCACCTTCAAGTCTTCATTTTGATTTCCCAATGACCCCAATTAGTACTATCCATATGCATATGCCTGTACATACAGGAGCTATGAGGAATCACTTTTCCTTCGGTATAACCACTGGCATATTGCTCATGCTTTTACATCAGGAGATGACCGCACAGTCACACCCATAGGGCAGCATGTATTGGTATCAACATTTATTTATTTGTTGCAGAGATAGACAAAAAGGGATGATTGTTACTTCAAGGTATCTATTTTTATACACTTAGCTGTTAATGGTATATACCATTTTTTTCTTTACACACATTTGGGAGAACTCACAAGTAAAGCTTTCTCTAACCCTGGGCTTTATTTACCTTTATGAAAACAGTGACATGTGCATGTGTGTGTGTGTGTGTGTGTGTGTATGTGTGTGTGTGTGTGTATTTGTGTATTTGTTTCTTATAGCCACAGATACTGAAGCAGAGGGGTTTTTGTTTGTTTGTTTTTGTTTTGTTTTGTTTTTATCTTCAGAGAACCAATAAATGTTTTAGGATTACTTGAAGGATCCTGAGTGATTTAAAGTGGTTACAGTACCAAAAAGTTAACCCTAGTATAGATGGCATCCCTGGAGTGCCCTGAAGGATTTGCAGGCACTTTGGGCAACCAGGGTCTTCTATGCCAGTAAGATTTAGAGTTTGTATAACCTTGAGGAGGGACTTGGTGAACTTTATCACTTTTTGAGCTATATGGATTTATTAAGTTGCACAATATTCTGAGATTTGTCTTTCTCCTCCCTCCATGAGGTGGTATTTTTATTTTTGGAAATGGTTCTACATCTCTTTACAGGAGGAATATGAAGTAGTCATGGTGAATTAAGCAATACTGAAGATCTTAAATCAATTAAAGAGTGCAGAAAATGATAGTAGGCTCAATTCTGATAACTTTTTGACACCATTACTTATGCTATGTTGTAACTGCAGACAGGAGCGTAGCATAGCTGTCCTCTGAGAGCCTGTACACAGCAGCTGACTGAGACAGATTCAGATTCCCACAGTCAAGCATGGGATGGAGGTTGGGGACCTGTATGGAAGAGTTATGGCAAGGATTGAAGAAGCTGAATGGGATGGCAACCCCACAGGAGTACCAACAGTGTCAACTATCCTGGACCTCTGAGAGTGCACAGAGACTGAGTAACCAATCTTGGAGCATAAGTGAGTTGGTCCAAGACCCCTCAGAACATATGTAGCAGAGGGCTGCCTTGTCTGGCTTCAATGGGAGAGGATGCTTATAAACCTGTAGAGACTTTACGCCCCAGGGTGAGGGGATATTTGGAGGGGGAACATCCTCTCAGAGACTAAGGGAAGGGTCTACCTAGAGGGGGAAGGATTCATGATATAAATAAATAAAATAATTAATTTAAAAAAAAAGAAGTTTAATACATTTGAATTCGTCAATGTGACACAGACCAAGGAAGCAAGATATAAGAGAACTTCACCTTTACAGTCTTTCCTCAGTTTGATCTATTGTCAAATCTCTAATTTTTTAATCCAATTACAAATTTAAAAAAAAAAACATGGGGTTTAAAAGAAGGTCCTCATGGGACAAACAAGAGAATAAAGAAGGCTCTATGATATAACTGGGATTAGAAAGAAGTGCTGCATAGTATTGAAAATAAGACAAAGAGTCACACATACAAACATACTTTCACAAATGGATGAAAGGATTAATGAATGGATGGATAGATAGATGTTGATGCCTACATTGTAACAGTCATTCTAATGAGCATATATTGACATTGAAAATCGTATATTTCATGTCTCAGAATCTAACCTGCAATAAAATATAATGTTTTGTATAACTATATAAAACTATAAATGCCTAATTGTATACAAGTATAAATGATAAGTATGTCTGTTAACCAAGGGATAACTTTGGAACCATTTGAAATTACAGTGACCCTTTAAGAGCATGTTCAGAAACAAATGAAGATGGTAGATTTTGCAACACCTGAACCCAAATCTGGAGAAGTGTCAGGTTAAATGAAGCAGATCATTACTTCAAGGAGATGCACCACAAGGCTGAGTCATCAACAGTTCCCTCAAAATTCTCTTTTCAGATCACACCATCTCTATCACAGACTAATGAAAGAATGAGTCTTAACTGCATTATTAATGTTCAGTCATTCTTGGAGGGTGATGTCAAATGTTTTCAATGGGGAGATTTAGTAGAATCTGAGAAATTTTGTTGAGACCAATGTTTAGGATAACAAACTTTTCCATGTAATTTAATCCTACACTGTGAAAACAAAGGGTTTACTTATATTTTATCTGCCAATGGGAGGTTTGCTGCTAATATATTTCCAGAGTGTATCTCTTTCTTCCTCCTTCTTTCCCTCCCCATCCCTCTATCCTTCCTCTGCCTGTCATGTGTGCATGTGCACAATCCGATGTGTTGGCAAAAACCACAAGAAGATATTACATGTTCTGCTCTACCAATCTTGACTTTTTCCCACCTTTATGTCTTTATTTTAAGATTTTATAACCTATAATCCTCCAGTTTGTGTTATCTCTATAGTATCAGGAGCCACACCCTTAAAAAGAAACAATTCTGCAGAAGGTATCAAAGTTCCATAGCTCCACATTTAGGGGTGTAGGTACAGGAACATTTTCCCATGCCATGCTAGAATGTGTAGATCTTTTGCAAATTCCATTCCAGATACCACTGCTCCTGCTATTCATGAGTATAGGAGTCTTGCCATGTCCACATGACATTGTTTTGTGTCAGTCCACCCAAACTCTTGTTCTTATATTTTTGTGTCTTCTCTTCAGTAAGGGTCCTTGAACCATAAGGGGGCAGTACAGTGCAGATGCCCTATTTATAGCTGAGCATTTCAGAGACATTATCTGTATTTTGAGCAGTTCTGATTTTCTTTCTTGACTAGCATCCACTGACATGGTATGAGAACGACACTAACCTACAATTAGAAAGATATGAATTAAGAGGGCAGTCTGAATCAACATCCATTTAGCAGAATAATAGGTGACTCTGAGCTCCAAACCATAGGTTAGGCATTTGTTTCCTCCAGTCTGAAGATGCTTAGTTATTTTCATAACACTTTTTTCCTGTCACTACTGTACACATTGGCATTTCTTACCATGCTAGTAGTTAACGGCAGCTTATAGGCCCTACTCCCATCAACCCAAAACAGAACTTCTAGTCCCTATCCATACTAATAGACTTTATTGCCAGAAATTCTGCTTGTAGTATAGGTGTTTCACCTCTAGAACCCTCAAATATCAGTTACAATAAAAGCTGAATAACTTATACTATTCAAATATAAGTCAATAAAGTTTCTGCATATTAATATCTGAACTCTGAATAATTACTTGTGGTTTTGATATTATTTCTAGTTATACTAAACAAGGACCTGATATGCAACTGATTTAATTAGGATAGAGAAGACAGATTTCTGAAATAAATAAAAATGATGGCTAGACTGGATGAAGTTAGAAGAAATCCTGCATCTTCTTAGTGAAGAAGTTTATCCTACAACTACTAAATGTACCAGCACTTTTCTTTCTTTTATATTTAAGGAAAGTCTTTCATTTAAATAGTGTTTCTTTCATGTACTCCCATCTGTGGTTGGTTATTCTGTTTTCTCCCTAGGCAAAATGACACAAAACTCACCCCCACACACACACACACACACACACACAAAACATGATTAATTAAATCTCTTCTCCATATTTTTTCCTTAGTTTGGTTAACCTATAAAGAAGTCAAATGCCCTCCTTCATTCATTCATTGTATTTATTCAGTGTCCATTGGCCCTGTGCTCTACAATTTATCACTTTACCAAACTTGAATAAAAGAACTGTGACTCAAATGAATGTGTGGGCCACTGGTCTGAATTACCTTTTGTTAAAGCCACTTGTTCCCCTAGCTAATCTGAGTCCTTGGAGCTGAATCCCATAGCTGCTGAGCACAGGGGAGAGCAAGCCTAGCAGATGTGCAGAGCATCCTTGATACTAATATTATAGGACAAGAGAAATCTGTCCTTGTACACTTACAAAGCTCTACAGGGACAGCTCATTTTCTTTTGTTTTGTAACTTGCTACAAAACACACTTCTCCTACAATTCTGTGTTTAAAATTATTAAGTTGTCAGCATTAAAAATTGATATAAAATCTACTTATGAATTTATTGAACTTGATTAGATCCACTCAAGAGTCTTCATGCTTTTGACAGCTTAAATAAAAAGTAGTAACTGGGTACATTTTTGTAACATGCATTTTGGCATATAAGGTTCAAGAATTTCCACAGCAGAAAGAATAGAATGTATATATACATTTGCAAATATACAAAACTTTAAGGAAGATATTGTAAATTAGTTACAAAAAAATTAGTATATTTAGTAATAAATTTAGTAATAAATTTAGTAATAAATTTAGTAGTAAATTTAGTAATAAATCACTAAAGTAGAAAAAGACAAAGGTCCTTCTATTTGCATCAGTAATGAAAATGTGACTTTAAAGCAAATTGTTTTACTTTTCTGAGTTCAAAAGCCTCTCTGAAAGTCTGCATGGAACTGTCTGCTTTACTGAGCTTTATAGACTAGTGGTGGGTTATTAAAGAAACTGAACAGTTCTATAGAAATTAATATTAAATAAATGTATAGTTAAGATATATAAATTTTATTTTAAAGCTGCTCTATTATTTTATTATCTGAGCAAGTGTGTTCTGTGTAGCCAAGGCTGGACTTAAACTCACTATGGAACTGAGCATGATCATGAATTCTTCATCTTCTTTCTTTTACCTCTTAATTATATGGATTATAACTGTATTCTACTATGGCTGTGGAAGATACACATTTTTAAATATTAAAATATTAGCATATATAAGTATGTGAGATGATATATATGTAATATATAGTATATACATATACTATATATAATATATACATATAGCAAATACATATACTATATATACATATAGATATATAAAATGTACATATGTATGTCTTTTCCACCATAGTCTTATTTTTCACTGTTTATAACTTTTATTGCCCTTTAGATATAATGAAATTAATTCTGTAACTCTAATATATAAACTTTATATATGTGTTCATGAATCTAATAGAGTATTCATTAATGTGAGTGGTTAAGCAGTGTTGAGTCTTTTACTCTACTCCATATCTCAAACCTTTTACTATAAGCATTCTACAAGTACTGAAATTTCTGAGGTTCGTACTGTGCTTGACTGCAATTCACTGACTTAAGTTTCTATTTTTTGTAAAATCCATTCTGGAATTATTATTACTCATTTCAGTTCTTTATGTCTCTGTAATCTTTGTAGTTATTGCCTGATACTTCAACAGTCTATCAAAGCACAATAATTGATTCAAATGTTCTAAAGAAAGGATTCTCAGCTTGTGGTTCATGACCTCTTTGTGGGGGTCATATATAAGATATCCTCTATATCAGATATTTACATTACTATTCATAGGAATACCAAAAGTACAGTTATGAAATAGAAATAAAATAATTGTATTTAGGGGGCAGTAACCACAACATGAAAAGCTGTATTAAAGTGTTATGATGTGAGAGTGAAAAGCGCTGCCCTAGAGTTGTTGGGTTGTGGATTTCCTCGTGTGCATTGTCATTTCACAGCTCTCTGTTTGCTCCAAAGTTGACTGTAGAGCATTAGACATTGGAAAATTCTTCCAAAACATCTTGGAAAACATTTATTATCATTAATTTTTCCTTCTTTCCTTCCTTCATTTCTTCCTTCCTTTCTCGCTTTTTTTCTTGCTTTCTTTTTTCCTTCTTTTTTTCCTTTCTCCCTTTCTTGCTCATTGTGTTTCTCTCTTTCTTCTTGCAGAAGAATTTTAATCCAGCAACATGGCTGCCCTGGTAAAGGGTCCCATCCAAAGACCTTCTATGTCTCTTTGATCCCACTTGAATGATAGACATCTAATCCTTCTGACTAGAATACAGAAACACTCTTAGTATACAGTTTTAATCCCTAACATTGGAGGTAAAGTTATAGAAGAAAGCAGACATGTTTTAAAGTGATGTCTAATTTGGAGGCATACAAAGTAAAGAATCAGAGAAAGATTTGACAGACTGAGTGAATGAGTCAGAGATAGAATATGCTCAACTCTCATGAGAACAAACAGGAAAGACAGGCTACTTAAGAGTCCACAGGAAGACCAAAAGAGTCAACAAATCTCAACCCCTGGGAACTCTCTGAGTCTAAGACACCAACCAAAGGACACATACAGGCTGAAACAAGGCCCCCTACACATATGTAGCAGACTGGCTGCTCAGTCTTTATGGCTGCCTTGTCTGGTTCCTGTGGGAGAGAATACATCAAAGCAGGCTGAGACTTGATAAGCACAGTGAAGAGAAAGTTCTGTTCAATTCATCCAGTGAATGCAGTACAGTTATGTTCATAAAGAGCAGAGGCAATTTTACAGAGAGACAGGTAAAGAAAGAAAGAAAGGTCTGGAGAAGAAGAAGAAACCAGAAAATTGGAAAAAATTGCCAGAGTTGGTTTGAAGCCAAGCAAAGCTATTTAGTGAGAAGCTAAGAGACACCAGATCAAATCAGTCAGCTTGGAGAGGAAGTTGAGACAGAGCAGGTGAGTTGAAACAGCCAGCCAGAGTTCAAGAAGAGCTAGAAAGAATGAGCTATTCAATGGAAAATCTCAGAGGCTGACATATTTTAGGCCTAGACTAGATTAGATGGAGGCTAGAAGCTTCCATGTCTAGGAATAGTTAGAACAGAGATAGAAACTCTCTTGCTCAGCCCAGGCCATGCATTTTTAAAGCTTGGATATGACTCTTGTCCCATCCCATTATCAGAGAAAATAAAAGTAACATTTACACTCTCTTGTTTCTTTTATCTTTCATCCTTTGGACAAACTTATGAGGTTTTCTTGATTTGTTTGGTTATTTTGAATTTTTGATGTTGTTGTTTTTATGACAAGTTGCCAAAGATCTTATTCCTTATATATTTAAAAGTGCCACATAACAGATTCTCATCTGAGTAAATTTAGCCAAGTATTATAAAGCATTATTGTCTCTCTCTAATTTCACTGATGATGTCCTTCCTCTGTATTTTATAGTGTCTACAGAGTTCTTCAGTCCTGATTTATTCGCAGAGTACACAGTCATATGCTCACTGCCCTCTGCCTTACTATATAAAACATATACTTGCAGGCCTTAGCATGAAGAAAAACAACCAGATTCTCATAAGGAACTTAATTTCACTAGTCCTCCTCAGCAGTGAGGGAAGAAGGATTTACATCATTTAGAAGTTCCTAAAAGTACAGGAAAGGATTTACATGAGTAAGCCACTCTCTTGGTTCCTGCTTTCTATGTCACCTCATTTTTGATCCATTGTTTCACACAGATCAAGGCCACAAATCTGTTGGTTCTTCCTCCACATCAGCCTGCTCAGAGAACAATGCCTTCAAATATTCTTCCTGAATGGGGAGTGAAGACATTTTGTAACTTGACAGTCATGTCTTAATGTGTTACCATAAAACCTCTGCAAATAAACATCACCACTTTCTTAACAATTTAAGAGACAACAATTTGTACAACTTGAAACCCTTCTGTATTTTTTTCTTATTGTTTATTTTGATGTCTCCTTTGTAGATACAGGTCACGTTAATAGCATTTGATTAATAGCTTATTTTTAAGACACTAGAGCAATTGTTAAAATTGTTTGCTATTTCTTGTCATCATTTTTTTCTCCTCATCAACCTTACTCTACAGCATTGAATATTAAATATTAGAAGTCATTTTCCACTCCAGTTGCTTTTTTGTTAAACTTTGAGACAGGGTATCAATTTCTTAGCTGCCGTGGGACTAATGATGAAGACCATGCTTGCCTCCAACTCTTAAGAGATCTGCTTGGCTATGACTTCTGACGGCTGGCATTAAAAGCATGTGACACCACACCCAGTAGTACTCAATATTTCTGCTGGAACTATTAATGTCACTCTGATTGCTACATCTTATCACTGTTATTGTAAGCTTCACAGAAAAGTAGATAAACAATAATCTTATCATTGCCTGAATTATCTCCAAAAATATCTAGGCAAAAAGTGCAAATCCATTATTCAGAAGAATAAGTATATCTACAAAAAGAAAATGGGCTTGAGATACTCCCCTTAAATTTTCAGCAACACACTTAAGAGTTATCAGAACTAGGTGGCACATACCTGAAAACAAACTACTAAAAACCTAAAGGAAAATATTACAAATTAAAGGTCAGTCTGGGTTACAGAGTAAGTTCAAGTTTTATGATACAAGCCTGATATAGAGTGAATTCTTGCATCAAAATGAAAAAAAAAAAATTGGCTGAGAATAAAGCAGAGGTGTAAATGTTTGTTGAGCATGGCAAAGCACCTATGATACTATAAAATATCTGAATTTCTGCATCAGGCAATTTTGAATCTTTTAATGAGGGTCCAAAATCATGTAATAATATTTATAATAAAAATGAAAACATAGAGCCTTTAATATTATAAAATATTTTATTAACTTATACTAAAAAATAAAATTTATAACCCAAATATACAAAGAGTGGTATTCTAAAAAATCTGTTATTAGTATATAAAAATTAATTTAAGATTATATTTTCTACAATCTGAATATTTTTTATTTTTATCTTTTTAATTATGGTCAATTTTGTTTCTCTGTGATATAAGAAGTCCATTTTTATTTATATTTGACATTTATATATCTTTAAAAGAAGTTTTATTTAAGCTGTTAATTTTTGAAAAATATTAAAAGTTTTGCATATATTATAGATAATATGTGTATCAGACATATGAATTTCAAATATCCCCTCTTTCCATGTGGGTTTTTCTTTTCCTTGGTTGATAGTGTACAAATTGAACAAAGTGAAAAACTATTAAGTAACAATTATATGTTAATAAATAATCAGGAGAAACTGCCAAATTTAAAGTGCGTGTGTTTGCATGTATGTGTGTGTGTGTCAGTCTGTATGTATGTCTGTGTCTATGTGTGTCATTGTGTGTTTATCTGTCTGTCTGTGTGTGTACGTGTATGTGTGTCTGTCTGTCTGTCTGTCTGTCTGTCTGTATGTATGTATGTGTCTCTGTGTCATTGTGTGCTTCTGTGTGTGTGTATGTCTGCCTGTCTCTGTCTCTCTGTTGTGGGTGTATCTGTGTGTCTGTCTGTCTGTGTCTGTGTATGTCAGAGTATGTCTCTGTATGTATGATCTTCACAATTTTAACTCAACCAACAACTATCTCTATTTAACATCACTTTGCAACATATTTTCATTGAATAATAGTGAAAGAAAGAGAAATGTCCAAGTTCCTGTGCTTTCTGATCCATCGATTTGTTCTATGACCTTCTGTCTTGACACTGTCGGACCTCAATTTCACAATCTATAAAACCATTCCTCTTAGATTTACCTTTTGATCCATTACTCTAACTCTGGATACTTTAAGGGAAGGGAACAGGATGACATAGTCACCCCATCTCTTTATACCATGGTGTGGAAAATAATGAATGCTTTCCATTGACACTTATGTCACCCTGTGGTTAAGATTTTAAAGCTTGTGTCTTTAATTATATTCATATATTACATGTAAATGAAGAGACTGCATTACCATAACAAAACAAAAATTCAGATGCAAAAGAGAAGTTCAATGATTTGACATTTAGATGGTAAACTACAGAATTAACTCCTTGTGAGAGCAAAATTTTGTTTCTACATTAATTTCTTTCTTCTAGTCTAGAAAAATAGGCAAATTCACTTCTAATGGCACTGAATTAACAGATGATGCTTAGCGTTTTCTGTACAAAAGATGAACTTAGTAGACTCTGTAGATGGACAAATGTGATGATGTCTGTCTTGCAGATGGAGAGTGTTTTGTTCTTTACTATCTGCAATTATGTGAAGAAACTGAGAAGAAAACTCAACCACAGCAAATACCAGACTTTAAATTTTATATAAATTTGAAGCAAATATACTCAAATATATGTCAGTGTTTTTAATTTCATTAATGTGTTTTGAAGATTCCCAGGGAAGATCTCTAGAATATATTCCATGTCTTTTCCTTTCTTTGCAGTGTTATTTTTAAGGTTCCTATTATAATTTTTATTTGAAAGTTTTTAAATTTAAATATATTTTGATGATATTTGTACTCTCTTCAAGTCCTTCCTTATCTCCTCCCCTTCCCTACCCCCCAACTTTAAGTTCTCTCTTAAAAAATGAAAAACTCAATACAATATCAAAACCCTCCAAAACATGAAAACAAAAGAAAACTACATCAAACCACACCTAAAAATATCCACAAAAATTTAATTAAACAAAAGCACATACAAAAAGGTATAGAGTCTAATTATATGTTGTTTCCTCTCTCTCATCAGGTAAGAGTTAACCCTTGTGGCTAGGTTTGCATTCACTCATTCCCTCATTCATTCATTCACTCACTCAGTCAGTCATTCATTCTTTCTTTTAAAAATATAATGTGTAATGATGAAATAGAAACTATCATATCAAAGTTGAACAAGACAATCCAATAGGAGGAGAAGGCACAGAATCAGAGATCCACTTTTTTGCACACTCAAATGTCCCATAAAACCACTAAACTATATGCCAAAATATATACACAAAGGATCTGGAGCAGGACCAGTGAATGAACTGTGCATGTTGCTTCACTCTCTGTGATTTCCTACGAACTTTGCCCATGTTAATTCAGAGGGTCTTATTTCCTTAGTGTCTTTCAACTCCTCTGCATTTAACACTCTTTCAGCTTCCTCTTCTTCAGGGTTCCCTAAGCTCTATTAGGAAAGATTTGATGGAGACATTCCTTTTAGGGCTGAGTGTTTCAAGGTCTCTCACTCTGTGTAAAGTCTGTCTATGGGTCTCTATCTTTGTTGTCATCTACTGCAGGAAGAACTTTTTCTGAGGATGGCTGAGCAAGGCAGTGATCTATTAGAATAGCAGAAAATAATTAGAAAATGTTTTATCTTTACTTTTTTTTCTTTTCTTATAATACTATTATTTGGTTTTATACTAGGTATCTGGGAAATCTAGTCTCAGGTTCCTGGCGACCAAAGCAGTGTCAAGTATGAGTTCCCTGTTGCAGAATGGGTCTTAGTTTAAACTGATTGTTGGTTGCTCACACAAGCTTTGTGCAACCATTACCCTAGCATATCTAAATATGATAGACCATTGCAGAAAAAGGGATTGTGATTGACTCGGTGTTTATATTTCTCTTTTGAGGGCATGCAGAGTACCTTCTTGTACAAAAGGTGATATAACACAGGGGTGAAGATTCTAAGTACCTACTAAACTAAACATCTCTATGTTTAATGACATGTTTAGGTGTCATCTTCAACAACAGGGTCTTAATGTTAGCTTGTGGAGAGCAAACTATGGTCTTGGCAACAGCCTGGGTTGTCTGGGGATTCCCATGGGTTCCTTTGGCCAACAACTCAGGTATAACCCAATCTCAATGCTAGAAGCTTCATTGTTGGGACTCTGTCTTACCTGTTATTTAAATTTAGCTTTCCCTCATATCTGTATATAATTTAAGAAGTTTCTACTGTATTAGGTTTTCATACTACCCTTTAAGTACCCCTTAATTTTAGCTGTTTCTCATTGTATTCCATCCCACCACACTCTCCTCTCTTCCCATCTCTACTTGATCCCCCATTCCAGCATCCCCTTTCTATTATAGCTATCTATTCTATTTCCCATTTCCTAATGAGACCTATCTGTTCCCTCAATTCCATTACTCTATACCTACCTTCTGTAGTTCTAGTGATTGTAGCTTGGTTATCATTGCTTTCACAGATACTATCCACATATAAGTGAATACATTCCATATTCATGATCCTGACTCTGGGATACCTGATTCAGGATGATATTTTTCTAGTTTCATCAATTTGCCAGCATATTTCATAATGTCATTTATTTTAATAACTAGTTAGTATTTGATTGTATAAATGTATCACATTTTCTTTATTCACTCTTCTGTTTCTGCCTGGTATGAATACAGCAGTAATAAATGGTTGACTGAAAGTCTCTGTGGTAGGATGAAGCATTCTTTGGTTATATAACTCTTTCCCACGCCTTTTTTGTACCATAAATGCAATTGTATTAATACAGATTTTCATAAATAAGATTTTAAATTACCTAGTTCCGAAATCCAGGATTATTACTTACACTTAAGTATCACCCTTTATTTACAAATTTATCATTTTGTATCTTTATAATGAAAACATTCTGATTTTATTAATAGTAATAATTTCAACTTTAATTTATTTACAATGCCAGTTTTTTTTTTCTTTTTCATTAACTATAAGTTAATATAAGTAGGTAGGCAAAATGAAATGTAAAGATGGGTATATACTCCTGATGTAACATCTTCTGAACTCTAAGAGGATCTGCAAACAAGCTTTCTCACTAACAAAAATAGGATTTAATAAGTTGAATCCCACCTTCCTTACCCTAAGGTTAAGCACTTGAAAATCTTGCTTCATTCTTCCTTACACTGGCTTAAAGTTCCAAACATTCATTAACATGTGTTAAAAATATAAATACCATCAGCAAAGACAGTCATAGTTTAATTGAACTTTTTAAATGTTTAAAATAGTATACTTAAATTAGAATAAGCTGGATAACATTAAATAGATATTGTCTATAATATGTATTCTTTATCAATTTTATATTGTTATACAATTTATAAAATATACTTTCATATAATATGTATTAGTGGGAAACAATATAATTAATTCAGCTAAGGGCTTTGGAATGAAGTTGAATCTAATCATTGCAATCTAATTAAATAAATAGAATATACAATTAGCAATACAGAAGCAGAAATTTTACAAGAAAAACATTTCATTTAAGCTTAAGAATTCTAAATTTTGACTTAAAAATTTTTGTTTTTCAGTTGAAAGTTTTCTTACAAAGAATCTAATTTTTATTATATTCATATGAGTGTCTCGTCTGTATTTTTGTTTGCATCCACTTGTGTGCCTGGTGCCTAAGAAAACAAAAAGAGGGCATTAAATCCTACTGTAACTGGAGGAACAGAAACTTAGGTGCCACCATGTGAATTCTGGGAATGGAAGCTGTGTCTGCTCTTAACTATTCTGTCAACTCTCCAGGAGCAATCCTTTTTTTTTTTTTTTTTTTTTTTTTTTTTTTGGATTCCTAAATAATGACCTATCAATTTCTTTCTCTGAATAAAATCAATAACAAAACAACAGTCTCAAAATAAATCCAACAATAGAATCTTACATATTACCACAAAAACTCTTCTTATGCTGTATATTTCAAGGGAAATAAACTGGAAAAAAAGCCTGTTTCTCTCAACTATAGATACATTTTGTTGTTTGTATTTCTTCAAATGAATATTCTTTCCCTATGAATATTCCACAAATGTCTATAAGGAGTAAGTGCTAAGACAATTGAATACAAATATTATTTTATGCTCTCCATTATTTTGATTATTAGCATCATAAAATAACTATAAAATTATCATGTTTTATTATTTTAATATTTATAGCTTTCAAAATAAACAAGACAAACAGTGGTTTAACAAAGTAAAATAGCTCGTAGATCAGATTATTGCTTGCATATATTATATATATGTATATTATATATATGTACATATATATATATATATATATAATTTTAAGGATATTTGAAGAATAAGAATATAAAAGCAAACTTTTCCTGATGGTGAAATTCAAATTTTATAGCTCAAGGTTGCTGAGCTATCATTTGGTTAACTTACTAGGCAATTAAATTAAAAGGCAGATTTTAACAGTGTTACAAGCCTTCCTCTTTGTCTAGTGTAGAACAGTTTTTCCCATGCTGTCCACAGGGTTTTATCACCCTGCTTGTAACTACCAACCAGAAAAGAATCTGACCTTCTACCTCTCACGTGATACCCTTCTTTTCTAGTATTTTACGTAGTTTACTACATATTAGAAACATCTGATACTGAGAACCTCAGCATCTTAATTGATTTTGTTGGTACTTCATAGCTGTAATTTTGCTGCTGTGATGAATCATAATGTAAATCTCTGTGTTTTCTGATGGAAACCTCAAATTATATGAGCAATTTGACTTGATGTTTTAGCCTCTGGTTATTTTACATTTTGCCTCTCTGATGTATCTTAATGAGTATAAAAGAAGAAATTGTCTAAGATACATATGCACATAACATTGGGTAAGGAGGCTGGGAAGATTTTATGTGCAAAAATAAATTTTGTAAAATCATAGCAGGAGTTTGCATTAGGTATAGGTATAGGTTGCAGCACTCTTGTCAAATGCATGATACCACAAATTGGCTAGAATCTTGGTGGTGATATAGCATTTGTCAAACTTTAGATTTTGAACTTTTATTCTGAATTTCTCAATTATTCTTCTTTAATAGTATATGTTAATGGCATTTTCAAAGATAACTATATGGAATACCGGTAAACCCATTGCAAAATAAAGTTTGCCAAAATAGTTGAGTATTCAAGAAATATTGAGCATAAAATCTTTGGTGTTCATGTCTGGATAACATTATGAAAATAGAATATATATAAAATCTTAACATACATGAGCCACATAAATTGATTACGTATTCATGTAATCGAGCATCAGAAACATTGCATTTTGATCTGGAAAATAGTCAATGATGTAGAACATAAGTTTTATTTGCATGACCCAATCATAGTTATTTTTCAAATTGACAAATAAAATTGGGTACATTTATAGTTTGTAGCATGGTGTTTTGACACATATTCACTGTGAATTAGTAAACTCAAGTTAATTACCATGTATGTTCCTCCACATACTTATCATTTTGTGTGATAAGGTCACTAAAAATCTACTCTCCTAGCAATATTTAGTTATATAACATCTTGCTATTAACCATAGCTGTCATAGAACAAAATAGCTGCCATGAAGTTATTCTGTATAATTGAAATTTTATATCTTTTGATCAATAGTTCTACAATAATGTGTTTAAATTATAGCTTAGTGATAGCATATTAATATAATAAAATTTCAGATTGAACTTTGCCAAGAATAGAATAAACCTGATAAAACCATCCAAAAGCTAATAAAACTCTTTTAGATGGCCTCACATATCAAACACTTGCTTAAAATAAATCCAACCATGCAAAGCAGAGATTTTCTTAAAAACCTACTAGAATATGACTGAATTCAAGCCAACAGTACAATCTTCTCTTCCATCTAGTCTCCTCCCTCAACCAATCATATAATTTACACAACTACATTAAAATATAATAAGTGGAAAATATGTCTAATAATTTATTAAATATAATTTGTTGAGATTTTAATATAAATATCATTTTATACTCAAATTTTCCTTCTCTATATTCTCCGACTTAACTTACATTGTCTCAAGTCAATGGCTTCTTTTAAAGTGTGTGTATGTGTGTTTGTGTGTTTGTGTTGCAGACTGCTCTACCCCACTTTTGGTGGCCAAGATGTAGCATAATACTCTATCAATGTTGGAACCTGCACTGCCAGAAGCCTTGGGGGCTAAATTGTTAGAGCTTGCACTGCCCCAAGCTGCTCCGGTCTGCAGGTAGGGGTTCAGCAAGAGAGAGAGTGAGGATGGATGCCAAGAATGGAGACCAGACAGAGTATGATTCAATCCCATTTATTCTTCAGTCTCTCTTCTTCTCTCCAAGTCCCTAGTCCCAAGTTCCTAGTTCCTAGCTCCAAGTCTCAAGTCCTAATCCTAGTTCTAAGTTGCTAGTCACTTTCCCAGTTCTAAGTTCCTTCTTCTGAGTCTCAAGTTTCAAGTACTCTTTCAAGTACAAGTGTCTAATGTTAAGTGTCTAATCCTAGTTACCTGTCTCGAGTCTCAAGTACCTACTCCAAGTTCTCTGTCTCAAGTCTCAAGTGTCTAAATATTTCTTCTGTCTGCCTCTCTCCTTTTATATGTCTTACTTCTAAGCCATGCCTTTAAGTCACACCTTTAAGTTTTATCTCTAAATTACACCTTTAAGTCTCAGCTCTAAATCACATGTTTAAGTCTCACACACCCAAGGGAAAATCCTGGGTATCTAAAACAAGATGTTATCAGAGTGTGCTCAGCTGTTGTAGGCTATTGTAAACAAGTCTCTTGTCCGGGTATATGGCTCAAGATGGCTGCAAGGATGAAAGCCACCTTCTGTTAGCTCCCCACATGTTTGTTTGTGTGTGTGTGTGTGTGTGTGTGTGTGTGTGTGTGTGTGTGTGTGTGTGTAAGGTGGTTTCTTAAATATATTTATGTCTGAAAGTAAGTCAGGTAAATAAATACAGTTCAAGTCATATAAAAAATATTCAGAAGGACTGCTGACACTGATTTGAGAGGTCAAAATAAAACATAGAACAGCTTGTTCTGTCACATTTTGTATATATACAGTAAGAATTGCACTGTATCTTCAGTGATTATTTTAGCAAAGAGTGGATAAAACTTGGAGAACTCCAGCATGTGTAAGAGGCCTTCATGTGTTCAGCTTCAGTATCCTTGGTATGCCCTGAAGTTCATTTTGGTGAAGTTTGTTTGTTACTGTGGCAGTGGATGGAGCAGTAGCCAGGATGACGTATTATTACAACTTCTGAGATGGTGAAGTCTGCTGCCTCTAGAGACCCTCTCTCTAACATGCTCCTAACAGTTACAAAGGCACTCAAAGTTTAGAAAGTTACCAAACAAAATGAACTGCCAGAGGTACTGAGAAGTTCTCTCTTATGTCTCCCATCCAATATGACCTATTAGACAAGAAAACAAGGGCTGACAAGATGACTGAGCAAATAGAAGCACTTTTTTAAAATCGGATATTTTATTTATTTACATTTCAAATGTTATCCCCTTTTAGGTTTCCCCTCCATAAAGCTCCTATCTGAGCCCACTTGCTCTGCTTCTATGAGGGTGCTCCCCTACCCACCTACCAACTCCCACCTTACCAACCTGGCATTCCCTGATTCTGAGGCATTGAGCCTTCACAGGACCAAGGGCCTCTCCTCCCATGCACTTTGAGCTAAAGCTTGACAACCTGAGTTTGATCCTGGAAACTCTTGAAAAGTAAAAGGGAAACTCTGAGCATGTGTACATACATCATCCACATATGCACATTGATAATAAATTAATAAAGGAGTGCAGGAGTCCTTAGCATGGCAGTCATAGGAGCACAACCTTCAGTAGAATTCGTACAGCTTTAAAGGATATAGAACGAGAGTTCATAGATACTTTAAACTGGAGCGGAATTTATATAAATTAAAATGAATTAAAAGTGATTTTTCCTAAGGTATCATTTAGAAATTAAGAAAAAACAAGTGAACTACGTCAGTATGGTCAAAAGCAATGATTAGGAAAAAGAACTAAAATTATTTCTTTTGTGTGGTCTCCTGATTATACATTGTTTAATAAATTGTTTAAAATGTGTAATTGCTTGACAAGAAAATGAATAATGGAACAATAGCCTAACATTATCACTTTGGTAATTTCATATAATAATTTTGACTATAGACTCGAAAAGGATTATGCTAGATAATTTCATTCAAATGGGTCAATTACTCAATAACTTGGGAGTAGAGGTGGAATCCTTTATAGCTAAGATTTTATGACAGCCTAAATGGTAGGCTTAATAAATTTATATTTCAATTAAACTATTTAATGTCTAGTATCTAGATTTAGAATTCTAAAGACTAAATTATCTGTTCAATCTTGACATAAAAATTAAAGGCTTCATCTAATAATGTGAATAAAAATAAAGTCTCTTGAAGAAAGCTCTGGACTTGTCAACAGGTCCCTCTCAAATAGTGCCATTAAAGAGTGGTAACAAGTCCTCAAAGAAAATTCATGATGTTGATGTTCTCACTTCTTTTGCTCCAACTCTACAAAAGTCAGTATCAAGGGCATGACTGACTCAGGTTTTGAGTCATGGAGGCTCAATAATCCTGGCAATATGGCAAGAGTTTTTCTGGACTTATAATCCAGCTCTGGCCCTACTTGACTATGTGAGTCTTGATTTTCTTATGCTGTAATGGAAGGAGCTAATAGCAATTTCACATTATAGCCTTATTGTAAGGACACACACAAACATTGCACACAAAACCAGAAAGCAAATAGTAGACAACCACTGATGCTCCTAATGTTAAACAAAACATGGATTTTGATATTTCAAGAAACTCTTGACAATTCAATAATTATGTTTTTTAGAAATTGTCAACATAAATTAACCTAATCTTTGAAAAATTATATTTCTATTTCACTTCATATTTGAAACATTATATTTTAGTATCCTCATTTTTATACTCATAAAATCCATTGTAAGGAATGGATAATAAAGAATATCATATAAACATACCTTTATATAAATTATTCATTAAACATTTATAATTGGCTAATAACAAAAATCACTTTCCTTTTTTAACAAAATACTATAATCTTCATTTCAACATGAAGTAAATTGATATTCTCTACTTTTATATCTGGAAAACAAGCTAATATTAAATGACAGCTTTATTATCCAATCTTTCTTTCTTGGATATTTTATATTTTTTTACATAGCTACAGAAGCTAAATTTAATTGGAATCTTACTCAAAACAAGAACTGTAATGATAAAATTATTTAGGAAACTATTTGTAAAGGTGGCAATTTGAATAAGGATGGGTCTCATAGACTCAGATATTTGAATTTTCATCACCAGGGAGTGACATTATTTGTACAAATTAGAAGTATTAGGAAATGTGACCTTGCTGTAGTAGGTATGACTTTGTTATAGGAAGTATATCAGGAAGAGTTTTGAGGTTTCAAAAACCAGTGCCAGGCACATGGTCTTTCTGCCTAATGATCCAGAGGCAACTTTCACCTATAGCTTCAGTGCCTGCCTGAAAGTCACCATGCTTACTGTCATGATGATTATGGACTAAACTTATGAAACTTCCTACTCTGACCAGTGTGTTTGGTGACTTCCCACAGAAGCCTGCTGGAATTAGAGCTAGGAAAATGGGTGAGTTGGGAAAAGAGGGTTGAAGGTGAAGGTCCTGTGTGATCTTTTGGAGATGGGGTAGAAAGTAGAAAAGGCCACAGCAGGCGCCCAGCTATGGAGCTGTGGATAAAACTTGGAAGTTGTCAGTTCATTTTTCTTTATTTTGAGATATAGTTTGAGTACAGAAATTCTATCAGCTCATTCTACCAGCATCATAAAATTTCTTGCCCTAAAATAGTGTGATATTGCCCTGTTCTGTTAGCATCCTTTAAATATGGGCTCATCTTTAATTAGTATTTAGTAACAATTAAAATTAGAAAGTTGATCTAGGAGATGAAGACTCGCTCTCCATCAGTTGTATTGAAAGACATTCAATTAAGCCAGACCTGATCACAGTGCATATGGACAATATAAAAAGTAGTGCTGGTTAAGTATCAGACCCTAGTATGCTCTGTCACATATGAGTGTTGTTGTCAATATTCACTAGGTTCTCTCCTCTCCAAGCTCAGCTGTTATTTCTAATGTTTACAGCAATTATATGCTCCATAGTTAGATGATAGATGATAGGTAGATAGATAGATAGATAGATAGATAGATAGATAGATAGACTCATTCTTTCAGTTGTCAGGGTGAGTAACAATGAGATTATGATAAACTTTGAACCCTAGAGGATAAAGAAACTAAATACTTGTTGCTCATCTGTATTAAAGAACAGCATGGTCTCTATAGTTAAAAATAAAATAGAGCCCTCACCTGGATGCCAGTGGCTGGAGCAGACACCCAGCTGGTCTGCTCCCCTGTGGAAACCACGTCTGGAGGCATCCTAGAGAGGCCACTGCCCTCAGAGCTGCAGGTAGGAGCACCTGCCCACTGCCCTATGCCCCAAAGGCACAACTGGCAGCAGGGAGCCCTCAGGGCACACCTGGCACCCAAACCCAGTAGTTTACCACTCCCCTTCTGCCCCTTGCCTGGATCCTGATGGCTAGAGCAGACACCAGCTGGTCTGATCCTGTGTGAAAACTGCATCCTGAGACATCCTAGAGAGGCCACTGACCTCAGAGCAGGGGACACGATATCCTGAGACATCCTAGAGGGGCGACTACACTCAGAGCAGCAAACACCTACATGATCTACTACCATGGAGACACCATATCCTGAGATATCCTAGAGGAGCCACTGTACCCAGAACAGCTGGAGCTGAGGATCACAGAGACATCCGGACCCTGAGGAGTTCTGACACAACAAAGATAACTGGAAAGGCAGGCTTCAGTCAGAACCAATGAGTGCAGGTAGCATTAAAGCTAACCAAATGGTGAAAGGCAAGCATAAGAATGTAAACAACACAAACAAAAGTTACTTGGCATCACCAGAACCCAGTTCTCCCACCATAGCAAGTCCTGAACACCACATCACACCGGAAAAGCAGGATTCAGAATTAAAATCACTTCTCATGATGATGATAGAGGACTTTAAAAAGGACATAAACAACACTCTCAAATAATTTGGGGAGAACACAGGTAAACAGGTAGAATCCCTTAAAGAAATACAAGAAAGCACAACCAAACGGGTGAAGGAATTACACAAAACCATCCAGGATCTAAAAACAGATGTAGAAACAATAAAGAAATCTCAAAGGGAGACTACCCTGGAGATAGAAAACCTAGGAAAAAGATCAGGAGTCATAGATGCAAGCATCACCAACAGAATACAAGAGATAGAAGAGAGAATCTTATGCACAGAAGATACCATGGAAAATATTGACACAAACATCAAAGAAAATGCAAAATGCAAAAAAGCTCCTAACACAAAACATCCAGAAAATCCAGGACATAATGAGAAGACCAAACCTAAGGATAATAGGTATAGATGAGGGTGAAGACTCCCAACTTAAAGGGCCAGTAAATATCTTCAACAAAATTATAGAGGAAAACTTCCCTAACCTAAAGAAAGAGATGTCCTTAAATATACAAGAAGCCTATAGAACCCCAAATAGACTAGACCAGAAAAGAAATAGGCCTGTTTTGTGTTCAAATAGACCATATAATTGGTCACAAAACAGGTCTCAACAGATACAAAGAAATTGGGATAATCCCTTGTACCCTATCAGACCACCATAGACTAAGGCTGGTCTTTAATAATGACAAAAACAATGGAAAGCCCACATACATATGGAAACTGAACAACACTCTACTCAATGATGACTTGGTCAAGGAAGAAGTAAAGAAAGAAATTAAAGATTTTTTAGAATTTAATAAAAAGGAGAACACATCATACCAAAACTTGTGGGACTCCATGAAAGCAGTACTAAGAGGAAAACTCATAGCTCTGTGTGCTTACATAAAAAAGAAGAAAATAACCTGGAGAGAGCATACACTAACATTTTGACAGCACACCTGAAAGCATTAGAACAAAAAGAAGCAAATATGACCAAGAGGAGTAGATGGCAGAAAACAATCAAACTCAGGGCTGAAATCAACCAAGTAGAAACAGAAAGAACTATACAAGATATCAACAAAACCAGGAGCTGGTTCTTTGAGAAAATCAACAAGATAGATAAACCCTTAGCCAGACTAACTAGAGGACACAGAGACAGTATCCAAATTAATAAAATCAGAACTGAAAAGGGAGACATAACAACAGAAATTGAGGAAATTAAAAAAAATCATCAGATCCTACTACAAAGACCTATACTCAACAAAATTGGATAATCTAGATGAAATGGACAATTTTCTAGACAAATAACAAGTACCTAAGTTAAACGAGGAGCAGATAAACCACATAACAGTCCCATAACCCCTAAAGAAATAGAAGCAGTCATTAAAAGTCTCCCCACCAAAAAAAAGTCCGGGACCAGATAGTTTTAGTGCAGAATTCTATCAGACCTTCAAGGAAGACCTAATACCACTTCTCTTCAAACTATTCCACAGAATAGAAACAGAAGAAACAATACCCAATTTGTTCTATGAAGTTAAAATTATGCTCATACCTAAACCTCACAAAGACCCAACAAAGAAAGAGAACTACAGACCAATCTCTCTTATAAATATTGATGCAAAAATACTCAATAAAATTCTCACAAACCAAATCCAAAAACACATCAAAATAATCATCCAGCATGATCAAGTAGGCTTTATCCCAGGAATTCAGGGATGGTTCAATATTCAGAAATCCATCAATTTAATCCACTACATAAATAAACTCAAAGAAAAAAGCCACATGATCATCTCACTAGATGCCGAGAAAGCATTTGACAAAATTCAACATCTCTTCATGTTAAAAGTCTTAGAAAGATCAGGAATTCAAGACACATACCTAAACATAGTAAACGCAATATACAGCAAGACAGTAGCCAACATCAAATTAAATGGAGAGAAACTTGAAGCAATTCCACTAAGATCAGGGACTAGACAAGGCTGCCCATTCTCACCCTACCTATTCAATATAGTACTAGAAATCCTAGCCAGAGCAATTAGACAACAAAAGGAAATCAAAGGTATACAAATAGGAAACGAAGAAGTCAAAATATTACTATTTGCAGAAGATATGATAGTATACTTAAGTGACCCTAAAACTTCCACCAGAGAAACAACTTCAGCAAAGTGGCTGGATATAAAATCAACTCAAACAAATCAGTAGCCTTCCTCTACTCAAAAGATGAACAGGCTAAAAAAGAAATTAGGAAAATGACACTCTTCACAATAGTCACAAATAATATAAAATATCTTGGAGTGAATCTAACCAAGCAAGTGAAAGATCTGTATGACAAGAACTTCAAATCTCTGAAGAAATAAATCAAAGAAGATCTCAGAAGATGGAAAGATCTCCCATGCTTCTGGATTGACAGGATTAACTTAGTAAAAATGGCCATCTTGCCAAAAGCAATCTACAGGTTCAATGCAATCCCCATCAAAATTCCAAATCAATTCTTCATAGAGATAGAAAGAGCAATTTGCAAATTTGTTTGGAATAACAAAAACCAAAAAACAAAAACAACAACAACAACAACAAAAAAAAAACAGGATAGCGAGAACCATGCTTACCAATAAAAGAACTTCTGGGGGAATCATCATCCCTGACTTCAAACTGTACTACAGAGCAGTAGTGATAAAAACTGCATGGTATTGGTACAGACACAAGCAGGAAGATCAATGTAATAGAATTGAAGATCCAGAAATGTACCCACATACTTATGGTCACTTAATCTTTGACAAAGGAGCTAAAACCATCCAGTGGAAAAAGGACAGCATTTTCAACAAATGGAGTTGGATCAACTAGAGGTCAGCATATAGAAGAATGCAAATCAATCCATTCTTATCCCCTTGTACAAAGCTCAACTCTAAGTGGATAATGGACCTTCACATAAAACCAGATACACTGAAACTTATAGAAGAGAAGGTGGGGAAGACCCTCAAATACTTAGGCACAGGGGAAAAGTTCTTGAACAGAACACCAATGGCTTATGCTCTAAGATCAAGAATTGACAAATGGGACCCCATAAAATTGCAAAGCTTCTGTAAGGCAAAAGACACTGTCAATAGGACAAAAAAGCAACCAACAGATTGGGAAAAGATCATTACCAATCCTAGATCTGATAGAGGGCTAATATCCAATATATACAAAGAACTCAAGAAATTAGACTCCAGACAACCAAATAACCCTATTAAAAATGGGGTACAGAGCTAAACAAAGAATTCTCAACTGAGGAAATTTGAATGGCCAAGAAGCACCTTAAGAAATGCTCAACATCCTTAGTCATCAGGGAAATGCAAACCAAAACAACCCTGAGATACCACCTCACACCAGTCAGAATGGATAAGATAAAAATTTCAAATGATGGTAGATGCTGGCGAGGATGTGGAGAAAGAGGAACACTCCTCCATTGTTGGTGGGAATGAAAGCTGGTACAACCACTCTGGAAATCAGTCTGGCAGTTCCTTACAAAATTAGACATAGTACTACATGAGGAACCAGCTATACCATCCTGGGCATATACCCAAAAAATTCTCCAACATATAACAAGGACATATGTTCCACTATGTTCATAGCAGCCTTATTTATAATAGCCAGAAGCTGGAAAGAACCCAGATGTCCTTCAACAGTGAAATGAATACAGAAAATGTGGTACATTTACACAATGGAGTACTACTCAGCTATTAAAAATAATGAATTTGAGAAATTCTTAGGTAAATGGATGGAACTAGAAAATATCATCCTGAGTGTGGTAACCCAATCATAAAAGAACACACATGGTATTTACTCACTGATATGCGGATATTAGCCCAAAAGTTTGAAATAGCCAAGACCCAACTAACTGACTACATGAAGCTCATGAAGAAGGAAGACCAAGTGTGGATGCCTCAATCCTACTTGGAAGAAGTGACAGAATGTTTAAGGGAGCAAATATGGCAACAAAGTGTGGGTCAGAAAGTCAAGGAGGGGCCGTCGGGAGACCATTCTACCTTGATATCTGTCCCATGTGCATTCACCAAAGATAGATGCCGATATGGATGTCAGGAAGTGCATGCTGACAGAAGCCTGATGTAGCTGTCTCCTCGGAGGTCTGCCAGAGTCTGACATATCCAGAGGCGGATGCTCGCAGCTACCCATTGATCTTCTGATCAAGGGTTCACAATGGAGAAGTTAGAGGACTGAAGGAGCTGAAAGGGTTGGTGGCCCCAAAAGGAGGGCAACAGTGCCAGCCAACCAGAGCTCCCCGGGGTCTAAGCCACCAGCCTGGGAGCACAAAGGGAGGCACTCATGACTTCAGCTGTATACTTAGGGGAGGATGACCTTGTCAGGCATGGGTGGAAGAAGAGATCCTTGGTTCCATGAAGGCTGAACACCCAGCGGGGAGGAATTTGAGGGTAGGGAGGGGAGATTGGGGGAGGTAGGTGGGGGCACACTCTTGTGGAGGCAGGAGGGGGGATGGGATAGAGGGTTCCTGGGTGGTGTTGGGAATGGGGTTGAGGGAATAAAATCTGAAACGTAAACATAATATCCAATAAAAAATATGAAAAAATAAATTTAAATATAGTCACTCAGAGATACAGCATAACTGAATTCTGGCCACTAAAATTCATGATTTCAAACTTGCTTTAAGAGACTGGAGGCCCCAGGGAGTTTAGTGGTCTGGTGAGGTAAGGGTTGGGGGTGTGGACATCCTCGTGGAGACAGGGGGGATGGGGTGGAGGTACGGGATGTGGAACAGTCTGAGGGTAGACTGAAAGGGGAATAAAATTTGGAGTTTTAAACAAATAAATAAATGAATAAATAAATAATTTTTTAAAGTATGAACAAAACATTATTGTTTGATTTATTATATTGCATCACTGTACAGCTTTTTCATTGGGAAGTAACAAGTTTCATAATGTTTAATACTTTCCACATCAATAATAGTTACTTTGGACATCAGCTATAGCCTTCCCAAATTCATCAGAGCCTAATCAAATGTGAATGATATTTGAGTCCAGAAAGTTTTAAAATATACCTTTGCAGTTCTGACTGCAGTGAGAAAGTTTGTCTGACTTCTGTAACTAATAGTCAAATGATGTCAACTTTTCTTTATAAGAAAAATAGTAATTGTCCTGGAGACATACTGTATTCTATTACAGGGAAAATGTCACTTGTCATGTGCTGTCACAAATGTATATGAAACTCCAGAACTTTAGGTAACAGATTTTTTAAGTTTCTTTTTTTTTCCTACACACTTTGAACAGAAAAATGTCATTTATATTTATTATTGAAGTCTGAAATTGTAAGTTATTTGGTGTATTTCACTTGCAGTGCTTCTTTTTTTATTCCCACATTCATTCATATGCAGAATTGGCCATGATATTCTGGAGCAAACAGAATGCCATTTTTTTTTTTAAGGAAATACTTGGAAGGAGGATTATTTCTATTTTACGGCTCCAGTTTATTTTAATTTATTTCTGACAGAGGCAAGATCAACAAGGAACAGTTCGACATTCTCATGCTGATTCTAAGTGCAAAAATTGACATAATGACCTCTGTTTTAACAGGCACAATCTATCTTTAAAAATAGTATATTCTAGCCACAAGTACCAGGGCCCTTGTGCCTTCAAATCCAAACAGAGAGCCTTACTACTGAAAAGCTTCAGTCTTGAGAGGGATAGATTTTCACAAATCAAAGAGAATTTTTTAAAATGTGAATGCTAAGCTTAAAGTACATTGTCAGTATACCAGCATTCAAAATAGACTGAAAATGTTTGCCTCGACTTAGGGAGTTTCTGTCTGTCACACATTTCATGGTTTATAATCAAAAACAGATGAATGTTGTCAAGACTGAACTTTTGTCTCCTCAACTGCATTGCCCTTGGGATACTCCAGCAAGTATAAATTTTGGCCAGACTCTGAGGGAGACTGAGTTTGTGTTTCATACTTATATTACAATGGCCCCCAAGAAACAATCAAATCCATGACTTGGCATTCTCCTTTCTATGACAAATCTTCTTCCTACTCTTTAAAAACCACAAAATGGGGGCGAGGGGTATGAATAACCACCATCACTTTCCAAATAAGCTACATGATGTCAAAATAAGAGAATCACCACTGTTTTGCTAGGATGTGTGTTGCTGCTGACTGGTATACCCTTAGAAGCAAGCATAAATATTTTAAAAGATGATATGTTATATAACAAGGGGACATAGTCCAAGCCAGACTAGTTATCTATCTTCATTAAGCCAATTAAAAGGGCCAAATTTAATTTAAGTAGAAAGCACAAAATCGAGATTTTTTTTTTCCAGTGTGCCCACATTGGAAATAATGGCAGAGATCCAGAGTCTCTTTCAAAACCATTTTCCAGTGCTTAAATTTAAGTAGAGGGTCAAGAATATACAGTTCTAACTAGTCCTGGTCAATGTGTAAACCCATCCATCATTGTCTGGGTTTTAATATTTTCCTGCAAGGTGCTCTGAGACATTAGGACTATGTTAAATTTCTTCTTGAGAGCTGATATTTTCCTTTTTTCGGTCTGAGAGTCCTGGGAAAATTCCCCTTTTCTTGGGGTCCACTGTTTCAACAGTATGACGAACAAATAGGATACAAGTGCCTCTTTAAATATTATTATTTCTTCCAGGTTAGAAATGATGAAGCTTGCCAGCCTGTTAATTTAATAACTCTGTCTGGGGGTCCATTTTCAGTTTCAAACTATGTACTTTGGCTGCCAACATATTGATGTTGTTAAAGAAAAGCTTTAGCACAATGGCCAGGAATAAGTGTATTCCCAGGACAAAAAGGGCTAGCATAATCAAGCTATGTATGCAATATTTGAAGCTTGACCAAAATACAAATACTGACCTCAGGCCAGTGGTAATTTTATCTGTAGTATCAACTGTATCAACGCTCAGCAGAGCAGCATTCTTGAAATTCATAAACTCCCTATGTATCATTAAAACTTCCAGAGAGGTGTTAGAATTATGCCAAATACACTTCAAGTGTCATTAAACTTATTCCTAATTATAATGACTACCACTGTAAATTTTAGAACTAACATGAATCCAATGGTATTTGGCATGACACTCAAGGTGTCTCCTTACCCTTAAATTCTGAACCTCCTTCCAGTAATTTGAATAGAATAAAGAGCATCAATCCAAATGCTTATTTAATAAGCATCTTCAAATGCTTATTTAAATCCTCTTGTATATTCAACACATTAGTAACATTTTTTTTGCTAAATGATTAACAAAAGTAGCTGTCTTAAACTTCTTGTGTCACAGCTATTGCAGAAGCAGTGGTGCTAGCAATTAATGTCTGCACAGAGCCTTACTAGCCTAAAACATAAGTGCATTGCTTTTTATAATGCATATTCTATGATGGGTAAGGAAGGCATTCTTGTCAGAAAGGTCTAAGACAGGCTTAGACTTGTTAACAAAATAAAAAGTGGGGAGAGGTGGAGAGCCTTTGAGCCTGTTTGGCAAGAATCTGACATGGGCCAAGGACAAGGAAATGGGCTGCTTGGCAGAAATATGACATTGGCCAAGGACAAGGAAGTAATTAAGGCAGGGATCAGACATTAGGCTAGAACAAGGAAGTAATTTCAGGTAGGAATCTAAATCTTAGGCTAAAACAAAGAAGTAATTTCAGACAGGATTCTAAATTTTAAGCAAGAACAAGAAAGTCGGCTTCAGACATGAAAATAACCTTGCTCTGGGACAGAGAAGTAGACTCAGATACTTTGGTTATCCTGATAAGCCATAAGAAATAGTGATCACAGAAGTGTTCATGTAATTGGGTTTAATGCCTTGCATGTTCTTTGACTATTTGTGTTTATTGTCTTGCTTGTTCCTTGACTATTTGCATTTATTGTATTTCTAGACCCTCAACCTAGAACTGACCTTAATACATGCATGTAATTAAAATGGTATAAATGCATAAAGAAAGAGGTGAGATGGGATAGGGGGTTCTAGGGAGGGGAAATGGGGAAAGGGATGACATCTGTATTGTAAATAAATAAAATATCCAATACAAAATGTAAAAAAAAAAAGATATGGTGAAGCATAAAATCATGGAGCATCATAGAGAGGCTAAGAACCTTACAGCCTTGGTATTTCCCTCAGAAGGTGGAGAACAGATCCCAGTTATAGTGTTTATTATCAGTACACAACACTGTGACAGATAATTTGTTACATGCATAAGGCTTATGTGTTATAGGTCATTATCTATAATTTTCAAATAAAAGTAGTTTGAAGAATGTAAGTGTTTTAACATGTTTTACTTCTGGAATATGTCCAAACAGAATTTATAAACTTCTGATCCTTTGATACAAAACCCTATGCTCTTCATCTACACAAGTAATGGCTTCATAGGGTTGGATTTTGTGGTCCCTGTGTCTCTAAGGAAAACTTCTAGGGACAATATGAGGGACACTTGAGAACTCCAGTGAAATGAGAATGTCCATGTATCTGCCACTCCTCCAGTCAAAGCAATACCACTCCAACTGCCTGATTAATTTGGGAACTTCTCTAACATTACATTTGATATTTGAAAAAGGCCAAGTTGTAGTAACTAAACAACACAAACAATAGCAAATTTACAGTACAAAACATTGTTCTAAGCCTTGTTTCTTTCCCCAGAGAGTTATTGAAGCAGTTTACTGATTAATAAGAAAGCTTAACAAGATTACTTATTTATAATAAAAACAGACATGAATTACAGAAGCAAGAATTTCTCAAGGATTACATATTCACTTGAATAATTTCTTAGCTTTCCATGTATAAAGGTGATATTGTAGTGAGTTGAACATCTTAAGTTTAGAATGTCTGGTCACCTCCAAGTCCCTCTTTGATAAGGAGAAGCTAGGCTATTCTGTGACAAATCTTTGGCACTTGGCCACAAATGATTAAATTATAGTTGACATCTAACCCATGTTGGGCCAATTTCATTACATCCTACACATGAAATTCAGATAGACACAGCAGCAAGTTAAAGCTAGTAGCTGGGTCACCTTGAGAAAATACTCTACAAGCTATAAGCCAGGCAGCTATCTGCTTCTTCTGGAAATCTTTTAATTTTTGCCTTAGGCTTATGTTTTATTTTATGTGTATGAATGTTTGACTACATGTATGTCTGTGTACCGTGTGTGTGTGTGTGTGTGTGTGTGTGTGTGTGTGTGTGTGTGTGCAGTGCTCTTGTTGGTGAGAAAAAAGTGTCAGATTTCCTGAACTAGAATAACAGTTAGTTGTGAATCACAGTATGTGTGCTAAGACTCAAAGATGGCACATGGATTCACTGGAAAACAACACTATTAACAGCTAAGACATGATTTCAGCTCCTGGAATCTCTGTTTTGTATGTTTGTTCATTTTTTGTATTAAACATTCCATTATATTGCTTATGTTAGCTTAACTTTTTTAGCCTCTTCTGGAAACAATAGAAACTTACATATAAAAGTATTAAAAAGACAAGGGGGATCAATTGTGTTCTATAATTCTTCATTCTTCCTTATTCTTTCTATATACAGAAAAGAAAATTACTTAATAAATCAATTATTTAGTAAATAATAATCAATTAATTAATCCATCAAGAATCATGAAATTTTTCTTTCTTTATACGATGTTTCTACAGCAAATACAAATGATCTTTTTTTATTAGCTATTTTATTTATTTACATTTCAAATGTTATCCCTTTTCCAAGTTTCCCCTTCACAAGGCCCCATCCCCTCTTCTCTCTCCCTGCCTCTATGAGGGTGCTCCCCCACCCATCCACACACCCCTGCTTCAGTACCCTAGTGTTCCCCTCTACTGGGTCATCAAGTCTCCACAAGACTAAGGGGCTCCCCTTCCAGTTATGTCACATAAGGCAACCTCTGCTAAATATCCAGGTGAAGCCATAGGTACTCCCAGAATACTCTTTGGTTGGTGGTTTAGTCCCTGGGAGCTTTAGGGGGTCTGGTTAGTCAATATTGTTGTTCATTTTATGAGGTTGCAAACCATTTCAGCGCCTTCAGTCCTTGCCCTAACTTTCCTTTTGGGGTCCCGCTGATCAGTACAATGTTTGGCTGTGTACATCCACATCTATATTGGTCAGGGTCTGGCAGAGACTCTCAGGGGACAGCTATACCAGGCTCCTGTCAGTAACACTTCTTGACACCAGCTGTACTGTCTGATTTGGTGTCTGCAGATGGGATGAATCCCTAGGTAGGGAAGTCTCTGGATGGCCTTTCCTTCAGTCTATGCTCCACTCTTTGTCCTTGAATTTTCTTGACAGGAGAAATTCTGGAATAATGTTTTTGAGGTGGGTGGCTGGTTCCATCCTTCAACTGGGGGCCTTGCTTATCTGCTGGGTATGGTCTCTACAGGTTCTCTCTCCCCTTTGTTGGGTATTTTAGCTAATGTCCTCCAGGTTGGGTCCTGGGAACATCTTGGTCCCTAGAATCTAGGACTTTATAGTGACTACCTCCACCCCTCCTCCCCCACTGCTACACACATACTTTTAAATTCCTGACCCTCTGTACTTCTCTCCCATCTCCTCCTATATCTGAACTAGCCCTCTTTTTCCCCAAAAGGAGATCTCAGTAGAGGCTATTTAATAAACCAATAGGTCTCAGATGCTCAAACCAATATTTTCATAATTTTTAACTCCAATTTTATAAACACATTTTATATTTCAATAATCTTCAGTATTTATAAATTTATTACTCTATAATTGATATTTATTTTGCTTGTAAGTATGTCTGTGTAAGGAAATGAGACTAAAGGCTGAGTTGTAGCAACTAGTTAAATATTGTTGCAAATCAAATTTATAATAATAAAATGATAAAGATAATAATCAAAACAACAATGATAACAAATAATAATTAAAAACAACCTTAAAAGAAATAACAGATTTCCAAAATATGTACGTATTATATTGGAATTAAATGGTACCTCAAAAATGCATTACTTATACAAATGACTGATTGGGATCTGAAATATTATGAACATAATTTACAACTCTTAAATCATAGCTTTCACTTGAAATTAGACTAACTGTATCATACTGTTTCAAGTATGATCATTACCTGTCACTATCTCTTTACCCATTATGCTTTTTCTATGCAATACTATTTAGCTAGTTACTACAACACAAACTTGACTTTCTTCCCTCCCCAGCTTAGCATTGGGCCAGGAATTCTCCCATCACTGATTATTAAGGTGCTATTGCCTACCAAATATATACATAAGAGAAAATAGGAGAATAGGTAGTTTATAATGATGCACAGGCTTTAAAATGTAGTCTTCTTCTCACCTCATAAGGAGTGAGTTCTGCAGCTCAACAATATCCCCATTGCCACTATTCCTAAAGCAAATGGCTTTCCTTTCTCAGGGTGACTCAAAAGTGACCACATATGCAACCATTGACAGCTGACACTCAGAGAAAGTAGAAGGTACTCTCAGACCATGAAGGCATTTTGGTAAACTGACAACAAAGCCAACTGCAAGTTGGAACTTCTTCCAAAATTTCCTCAAGGTAACTTTAAGAAACTGCATGATACAATTTAAAATGTACTCAATCATTCTATCAAATTCATTCAAACTAAATTCTTTCTCTAGCATTTAATTTCTGCTTCACATGGATGAATTCATTCACCTCTAATCTTCTAAGTATATGAATACAATCTTTACATTGGGAGGATTTCAAATGATATAGCTATTCAAGGGAGCAGGTTTGTGTTTGTGTGTGTGTGTGTGTGTGTGTGTGTGTGTGTGTTAAAGTGTAGATAAGAGAGATAAAAACTCCAGAGGCATGTAAAAGAGTCTTGAGCAGAGAGAAATAGACTTAACATGGGCAGGGCTAGGAAAGTGCGGTATGGTAAAATCATATACATTATAAGGAGAATAAGAGGGGCCAGAATGCTGCCATGGACTTCAAATGTATGGTGGGTATTGTGAATAGTGACTTCCAGAAGCCTTCAGGCCAGCATGAGCTTTAATGTGCTGATAAGCACTGGAGTTATATTTCAGTGTTGAACCATACATACCCCTTTTGCCAGAGGAAAGGGAAATAACTCCCTTTGATGATAAGCATCAGAAATTTTTCTCTAGTCCATCTTAAGGTTATTTCTGGATATATACATATGTATGCTTCATTTACAAAATATTTCAAGGTAAATTTTTATTGGAGCCTGCCTCAACAAAAGAAGAAACAAGACTGGGCCATGAAAGAGTCATGAAGGGATTTTAAACCCATTAGACACCACCCTGCTTTATGGAACTTCATATTTACATGATAAGCCCAAGGGAGCTGTCCTTGAAATTTTAGTCATCTTTCTTTTCTAGTCCCTCCAGCTACCTGCTGAGTACAGCCTCCCAGGAGATCGTGGTAGCTCAGGCTGCCGGACCAGTCTGCAGAAACTGAGAGGAGTGATAAAAACAACAGTAGACTGGACACCACATGTTTGATGTCAAGGTGCTGGCCAGGCTTGCCTCTTCAACTTCCTTCCTTGGCTTGAGGATTGACATCATGGACCTTGTGTTCCTTCAGGTTCAATATTTTAATCTCATGTGATAATAAAATTTATTAAATTAGGGGCACATGAATGAGCTTGTTTTGTCTTAATTACCCTCTTATAAGATTTATCTGTAAATACGTCCATTTGCTGGGGACCATTTTCTATGGATTTCAATATATAAATTGGAGTGGTGGGCACAACTCAGCCTGTAATGTTATAGTAAAAAACTTCTGATCAAGAGAATAGAAAATCTTGCCTGGGTGGAGACCTAACATTCCAGTTGGGCCAGGTTGTTCACTTGACCAAATGACTTTCCCTAGCAACTCTAGGTTACTTATGCCATATTAAAATGATGGGTGGAATAATTAATTATTTTATTAGGAAGTACTGTAAATTTTCCTCCCCACATTCCCTGCTCCAGTGCAGTAGTTTACAGGGTGCAGCAAGGTGGATTCTGAGTCTGACCACATAACTTTATTCCTTCTAGCTCTTCTCCTAACTTGATGCCATTATCTCTCAGGCTTTTTCCCCCCAAACATTATAGAGGTCCTCACTTTTTCTCTAAAGCCTCTCTCCCTGCTGTGTTGTGGTTTGCTGGTCACATGTGTGACTTCCAATATGGCTTAAACAGTATTGCTTTTTTTTTTCTCTACTCTCCTCTTCTAAGTAGTTGCTGAGTTTACAGCTTTCCTGCCTTAGAGTTTTTCTTTTAAGCTTTAATAAAATTTTCCTTGAGCTTCCACTTGAGTCCATTCTTTAATTCTGTTGTTAATGAGATCAGGAATTCAAAAGAGAAAGAGGAATGCTAATTTCACTGAATCATTTGTGACCAGAAAGGAATTCCAACATTCCAGTAACAATAACACCTTTATCTTCCCTGTAGCTATTGTCACTGTAAATTCATATTTTAGGAAGATTTGGTGGTAACACAAACTGCTTTTAGGGAAGACTCTGTTCACATTTACTCTAGTGCATATGTATGTTGATATGTATCATATTATAAAGATCGTATATAAATGTACACATGCATATATGGTACTGGTCCTCAGCTTTCTCCCTTCCAACTTTCAGACTTTTGAAACAAACTACTCCACAGAAATAAAATTTCCATCCCCCCAAACCAAAAATTTTATGTAGTGAAAAAGAAATATGCAGAAGACTGGGGAGGCTTGGGAAGGATCTTGTCTTCTGGAGGTTTATAATCTGTAAGGTCCCTTTGGGAGTGATACTGGAGCTGAGATAATGATGGTTCAAGAACAAAAAAGACCTTATCATGACCAGGACTGTGTAGTTATGCATACCACTTGTCTTCTCTTTAAATCTAAACCTCATAACAGTATCCCAGAGATGGACATGAATAGGTTATTGCATGTCTTTGTCCTTCTTGATGTGGCAACATTGGATAAATCTTTGTTTGATTGTTTGCACTGTTATTTTTTTTTTAACTTGGATTATTGAAGACAGGGATTGGCAGGGTGTGAGGAAGAAAATATAAATACTTTCACTTTAAATATGTTCAATAACATTTAAGATAAAGTAGTTTAAAACAAACAAAACCATTTTAATATTGAGAGGAGCAATGTGTTAAAACAAGCAATGTTTATCTAACAGGGAGGGTGGGACAGAGCTGAAAGAAAATGTTCCTAGAACTTGTGAATATTACTTGAGGAGGGTAATTCTGTTCCACATTTCATGCTTGGTTTTACTTTAATTCTAAATTCAGAGCAGAAAATTGGCTGAGGTCTTAGAGAGGTGCTGTTTACTTTGTGAAACCTAGGTCGCTTGCAAACATCTACGATTATTAGAAAGAAAATTACTGCATGAAGATGATTTTGCTTACACATGTTTCATACCTTAGTGCCAGAAAACTTGGTTTATCTTTTGCCTCTAATTGTTGCCTGAAGGCGGCCTACGGCTGTGCTGATGCAGGTCCTCTCAAAGGAAGACATCTGGTGGATGTAGAGGGAGTGTCAACCAACACTGCCTACAGGCAATGACAGTCACTTTTCTGAGAATTGTCTCCTCCAACACACACACACACACACACACACACACACACACACACACACACACACACACACACAAATAGAAACCTTTTGTTAAAAGGTAATGTCCTGAAGGTCAAAATCATGATTCAAATAATACAGGGTAGCAGAGACTCTCAATTTAAAATTATTTACAGTGTGGCTATTTTGAATCTAGCTCTATTTTCTTGGGAAGAAAATTACTCACAATATTTTCCTTTCAAAGGCCATTTTCAAAGATCTCCGCTGCCATTTCTAAATATGGAAAGCTTTACTCCTTTGTTCCTTTCCAGTAGAAATTTTTAAAAAGAAGCTCAATTGCTTAGACCCTCAGAACTGTCATTAACTTATCAGTATTCTTTTCTTGATGGTTCTTCCTTGCATCTTATGTTTCCTTTTCTCCAAAATATTTGTAAAATTCTGCTGTCTTCAAACCCCTTGGCTACCATGAGTTAGTCCTGTATTTTTTCTTATACTAGAAACCAAATATAATGTAGTATGTCTTTGTGGTTTCTCTTTGCTTTTTTTTAAATTGCATTCTCAAGATCATATTTTATTATGGTGATAATTAAATATTTCATAAGATTTTAATAAATGTGCACTGTGACATATATAGTATAATTTGTCTTTAATCAAAAAATAATATAACATCACATATTTTCTATGTTATATTCAGGCTACTTGAAAACTATAAGACAGAATCAACCTATAACTGATACATCTGTAATTATATATATATATACACCACACACACACACACACATTTTCATGTCTTGCTGGTAACATCACACTAGCAATTACTAGTGTTTATATTTGAAATATATGTATACAAAAATTAATTGATGATGTATATAAAGCAGACTGTATGCTTTCTGTATTAATTTCATAATATATTTAAATTTACTATAGTAAGAGAATGTGCTGCCTAGATTTTCCTTTTGGCCTTAGCTATTGCATGCATTTCCTTGGCGTTTAAGCTACTGATAGCTTATATTCCCTATGTGAAAAACATACTCAGGTGAAAGAAAATCTTTGTCCAAGGTTACAACACCTTCCTGGAAGCCAATATGGCAGTTGATGTGGGGATATAAACACCTGATGTCCTTGCCTGAAGTGGGATCATTGTCCCCTCTCCAGAGTTCCCACAGGATCAACAGAAACTTTTAGTGCAATTACACCACAATCCAATCACTCTGTCCAATCTTGCTTCTTAACTCCTCTGCAGGTGTTGACCCTGAGGGTGCTTCCTAATAAATTTTCAGCTTGAAACTCTCTGCCTTATAATGTCTTTTCAGGGCCAATGACCATAAAAATGATGGTACTCACAAGTGATTCAAAGAAACAGACTCCAAAACCAGCTTTTAGAACTAAACCACATTTTAAAAAGTAAAAAATAAAACACCATTGCTCATCGGTTCTTGTGAGTCAGCTGTTAACATTTTACAGCGTCGCATAAACAACAATATCATGATAACTCTTGTTGAATCATTTATGTGTTGAATGAAGTCAATAAAATGTAGAAGGTGATTCATGAAAGTAAGTATGAAAGGCAGAAGTCTTTTTGGTAGCCTAGAAAGAGGTGGGCTTTGAGGTCTCTTAGGCTCAAGGTATACCTAGTATAGTACATAGTCCCCATTTGTGGCCTGTGGATCAAGATATAGAACTCTCAGCAACTTCTCCAGCACCATGCCTGTCTGAATATTGATAGGCTTTCCACCAGGATGATAATGCACCAAGACCATGAAAAACTGTAAGCCAACCCCAATTAAATATTTTCTTTTGTAAGTGTTACCTTGATCATGGTGTGTCTTCACAGAAGTCTAACCCTAAGACACATACATAAATAGACATAGTTCATATAACGCTGACAAATGAACTGGTTATTTATATTCTGCAGAAAGAGTTGAATCACATTCTACTAAAGGAAATGGTTGGCAATATTCTCATGTGAGGAACTCTGCAACATCTGCATAGGCCAGGGGTTACTCTCCTTTGTATAAGAGAAATCATGGCAGTAGACACGCCTGTAGTCATGATAATGATGAAGAGACATGATTCCTCATTCCCAATGAAAGAGGTCAAAGAGAAGAACATAACTGTCCAAGTCAAAAGGATGATAGTTACCCCAATGAAAGGCCAAGTCGAGGTGCACACAAATAAGGCCTATTTACAAAGAAATAGAGCTGTAGTTATTAGAGCCCGATTCATGATGTTAACATGCATTTTCTTTTAACACACCGTGGTATTATGGTCCACTTAGCCTCAGACCCAACAATTTTCTCATTTTAGATCATCATTTGCATATCAGTTGTTATTATTTTCTCATTTGTATAAGTGACAAAATCTTGATATTCTCATAAATGTTATTTTTAGCCTGATTATCCCAATGAAATAGGACATAAAATCAGAATATGAAGAAATACTTTTTTAGTATCAATTTATTTAAATTCTTCTACATCAGAACTGTAGACACCCAATATAGACACACTGAGAGTGTTTGTTTATAGAAGAGTTACTTATAAAGATAAGGGAAGTAAGGATAGTGCAAATTGTTGAAGCTAACCGCAAGAAAGAGATCAAGAAGAGAAGCAAAATCTATGGAGTAAGGGAGGATTATACTTTGCAAACCATTGCTCTGGAAGGAGTTGTAATCTTCAACTGAAAGGCACAGCCCACCCAAGGCATCCTTACTGAGTGAAGACAAGTCAAGTAATCTCTTTCTAATGTTTGCTTCCTACTCTGACTGCTCAGTGACAAAATCTAAAACAGATGCAGGAGATGACTGTTCAACCTATACATTTTATAAATTTAGTATGTAACCTATAAATTTTAGAACCCAATATGGAAAAGAAAGGCTTTGTGTATCTGAAGAAATCAATGAGAAAATGTGGTCAATCTGTAAATTTTTCTTACTCATTGTGAACATTAAGATGTGATGGTAATAACAATTCATAATTGGATAAGGCTTTGGCTGCAGTATACTTTTGTTGGGGGCCGACTTTTAGCAGAAAGCGGCTATCAGCTTTGCAGCCATCTTGAGCCATATACCCTGACATGAGATTTGGATTACAATAGCCTACAACAGCTGAGAACACTCCGATAATCTTGGTTTAGATACCTTAAGATTAAAGGTGCTAAAGGTGTGTGAGATTAAAGGTGTGTGAGATTAAAGGTGTGTCACTTAAGAGTATGACTTAGAAGTATAGAGATCAGAGTTAGAGACAAGACCTAAGGGCATGATTAAAGGTGTAACTTAGAGGCATGGCTTAGAAGTAAGACATATAAAAGGCAGAGGCAGACAGTAGAGAAACAGACTATAGAGGGAGAATCAGACAGGAGACACTTAGAGGAAGAGAGACTGAAGAATAAACGGGACTGAATCACACCCTGTCTAGTCTCCATTCTTTGAGTCTGCCCTCACCCTCGCTCTTGCTGAACCCCGACCCTCAGACCGGAACAGCAGCTTGGGCCGGGATACAGTGGCTGCCCAAACGTGGCATTTTGCCTGGGCTGCGACGTTTTTGGCTGCCCCAACGTGGGGCTAGTGTGGGCCCCAACATTATTTTGGCGCCCGAACAGGGACTCGAGCTTGGGCCTCAACATACTTTCAGAGGTTATAGATAAACTTTATGTTGATTTCACCATAAAGAGATTATACAAATAAGTTATAATATCAAATATTAAAATTCCATTTGGTTTCTTCAATTCAAAGCCTCTACGACTTTCAAGAACAAAGTCAGAAAAGTTTGCTTCATATTTTATATCAATTTACCCAATATAGAAAATTCTGTATTTTTTAAGTTTTCATTTTAATTGCTGTCAAATTTATCCATGCTCTTCTTTAATACATCAGTTACATAAAATTTTCTGTGAACAGTAATAGTTCCCACCTCCACTCTCCTCAATTACCCTTCTTTAAATCAATCACCTTCAAGTTCCCCACCCCCCTCCATGCTCATATCTATATAGAACAACTTTACATTAGATATTCTTGATTTTCAGTTTCAGCAATTTGTATTAGCTTGTAGACTGAGTGGCATAAAGACTATTGTTTTACTGAGACTGTTCTCTATGCTTGGCAGATAGTGGCTGTCTATTCATGTGATCACATCACCTCAGGCTGAAGGCTGTTTGCATCCTAATTTAATGTCTTTTCAAGGACACCATTTACACTAGACTAGGACTCAAGTACCTGATCTCATTGTATTTTACCTTTTTAATGGCCTAGCTCCAAATAGTGTAGCATTCTTAGGTATTGTGTGTTTAGACTTCCATCAATCAACTTGAACAGAATACACACAACTCAGCCTACAACAACTATTGTCTACTCATAGTATGAAAGAGAAGGAACAATGGTGTCGTGATTTAAGGATTTTAAATGCAGAGGAGAAAAATTACAACTTACTGAATTGTCAGTGCTTTGTTATTGCATCCTTAATTTAACTTAAGTGAATTAAATACATTACTTTTCTCAAATAATTATTTTCTCAAATAATTAGGTTTATGTATCTACTAAGATAAAATCACATTTATATTACTCAATATTTATTTTATTTTTTCAGCAATTTTTTAAATTTATTCTTTATTTACATTTTATTTACATTTCAGATGCCATCCCCTTTCCCCGTTTCCCTTCCCTAGAAAACCCCTATCCCATGCCCCCTTTGCTTTTTTGCTTTTATACAATTTTTTAATGTTAATCAAAGACTTTATAACTTTGGTAATGCTCAATCAGAAGTGTAACCCAATACCCAACCTAGACATATGAACTATCTTTGACTGGTGGAGACCTGTGAACATCTGCCTCCATGCACCCCTCTCTCTTTTTCTCTCTCATTACCTAGCTTCTTCTCTCCTTCATCTTCTCTTCTCCTTACTCCATCTCTTCCACTTGGTACTCCTTCCCCCTTAGCTCCTCCTACATATCACCCTTCCTGTTAAAATAAAACTTTTTTTCTCAAAATACAATTAGAGCATACTTATTCCTAATTGTACCAGTGAGGTATAAAATAGTCCTAATACCCAGTTCATCATTTTGTTGGCTAACCAGAACCTCTGTCATCTCTCCTAACTAAAACACTTAGTTTTGTCATGTGTCAGTTTTAGTACAGGTGTACAGGGTACCAAGGTCTCTTCTAGAAGATGAACTTTCTAAGGCAGCATTTGGGTTCTATGTGAGAATGGGAAAGGCAGTGGATGATCTGAATCTTCACCAGGAACCAGTGGGCAGCTTGACTCACACTATTTCCCCTGTCAGAGGCTCGAAGCTACAGGCCCTGGGAGAGATCAGGCTTGTTGAATGCTGGCACAAATGTTCGGCTCAGCCTGAATCAAACTCATGGGGGATGGGGGGCATCATTAAACCTGAGCTACATGAAGTGTGAGTTCTACCATAGAATTAACACATAGCTGTAGCATTTGATGCCAGTACAGGTGGATTCACAATTAAATCCACATCAAGCTCTAATTCCAGGATTTTAGACAGGTTTGGCCAGAACTTGTCTTTTCATCCCCAACAGAGGGTGATGCTTTGGGCCTAGAGGACAATTTCTCACAGAAGTGAATGATACAAGTCAGTGTGTTCCCAAGTATGGCCACCTATACCTGTGTTGCACATTAAACAGCCAGCTAGAGCCACAGTAAGCCTGTGGGGAAGATAGCACATGGCCAGGCTAAGGTCACAATGGTGGTTACACCTTTACCTGCTATACTGTCCTCCCATTGCATACTCTGATTTCCGGAGGGTACACACAGGGACCTCCTGCTCATGAGTCATATTACACATGAATGCAAACACATACACACACAGTGACCATCATAAAACATCCTCATGCAAGGATGTCTTCAAGGACAGAACCAGACAATTAGAATTAGAGGGTTTCCTGTGATGGTGATATTGGTGTTTGTCCCATACTGTGGAAATTATTACTCTGAGTTGAAATGAAAAGATTGTTACTTCCAAGGACTGAAGTCCTCAGTGCCAAGGATGCTTTGCCTTCCTCCCTAGGCAAGCTATACATGATGGTCAAAGGTGGGCATCAACTGTGAGGACAAGCAAATGAGGGACAAATAAAGGCAGGTGCTCTCAGAGTCTCTGCAGCTCACAGGCTGGGTTCTGCCTGAGACATGATCTACTGGGCTTCACTTACCCACTATCCATCTATGTATTTGTGTACTGTTCCCTCTAAAACCCAGGGTCACTGCTGTTGCAGGGTATCTGATCATACTGTGAACCCTGAGATTGTATACTAGGAAACCCTGTCTCTAGTTGTGGTATGGCTCAGCCTTAGCACCTTTAACCCAAGAGCTTTCTGTTTATTGTAAATAAGATTTTGAAAAGTCAACCATTAGTCAAGAAGCAGAGCAAGCAATCAGTTGACAGGAAGTGAACATAGGAAAAAACCATAGTGAGTGGGAAGAAGTCAGATACATAGAGAGACTCACAGGAAGTAGAAAGGAGGGACATTCAGTTTGAAGGGTTTTTAAGACTGTGGAAGAGGAGGAGGAGGAAGAGGAGGAGGAAGAGGAGGAAGAGGAGGAGGAGAAGAGGAGGAGGAAGAGGAGGAGGAGGAAGAGGAAGAAGAGGAGGAGGAGGAGGAGAAGAGGAGGAGAAGGAAGAGGAGGAGGAGGAAGAGGAGGAAGAGGAGAAGGAGGAGGAGGAGGAAGAGGAGGAGGAGAAGGAGGAGGAGGAAGAGGAGGAGGACGAGGAGGAAGAGGAGGAGGAAGAGGAGGAGGAGGAGGAGGAGGAAGAAGAGGAGGAGGAGGAGGAAGAGGAGGAGGAGGAGGAGGAAGAGGAGGAGGAGGAGGAGGAAGAGGAGGAGGAGGAGGAGGAAGAGGAGGAGGAGGAGGAGGAAGAAGAGGAGGAGGAGGAGGAGAAGGAGAAGGAGGAGAAGGAAGGAGCTCTTTCCTTCTGGGACGTCAGTTCAGGAGGAAGGTCTGCTGTGTGCCTTCTCTGCCTCTCTGAGCTAGCAGGCTTTCACCTCAGCATCTGGCTCCTGAGTCTTCATTTCGCAAAATCCAACCTTTGGGATTTTTGTTTTAAAAACAATACACTGGAATTGCAGGCAAGCACTCAGCTTCTAACCCACAACCCAAACTCAAGATAAATTAACGGTGCACAGAAGTGAAGTAGGAAACATGGTGTGGTTACTGTTGGAGCCAGAGACAAGAAACAGATGATGGCACCCTGTGGCTGAGGGGCAGCAATAAACTACAGTGGCAATAGAGGATCTGAGATGATGATGCTGAGTGTGAGCTCAGACATTTGAGCTGAGGAAGCAGTGCTGTCCACTGTGTTCCTCCTCTCAGGATGAAGGTAATGTGGGAAGATGGAGGGCTGACAGGAGATGCTTGTAGGTGATTCCCAGGGAGGTGTCTCTGAGAAACACTTCCAGATACTTCCCCAAATCTGTTTCCAAGGATGCTTGGAACAGTTTTATAGAGAAAAGGGTGGACCAATCTGGGAGACAACTGAGGCCTGAATGCCCCTTGCGATTCTCAGAGTGAAGTGAGATGAGGCCTCTATGACCTCACAAGGTAAATCCCTGCCCTAGTAATAGCAGAGTTTTTCGCCTGAGGACAACTCAGAGTCCAGCAAGGAGGGCTGGGATCCACAGTGAGCACGTGTGTCTGCCCAGGTTTGGGCTGATTTCTGGGATGGACACTACCTGAAATTCATCCCGTGAGTATCTCACCCAGTGTTAGGCACTTCTTCATTAGGTTCTTTATGAGATGGGGGAGACTAAGCATAGTGAGGGACTTGAAGTGTCCCTGCCTGAGGACGGCTCATCTTAAGAGGAGCTAGAAACAGATCAGAGGTCTCACAGTGGAACTGGCTACCCAAGACTGCAGGAAGAGGAACCTCTCCCTCGCTAGGGAGAGAGACGTTGGGATGACACCACCCAAGTGTATCTGAACCAGGACTTCAGCCCCAGCCTAGGCTGGAGGAGGAAACACTGCTATTGCCACACCCACATTTGACCACCACTCAAAGCTTGTCCAGGGAAGGAGGCAAAGCATCCCTGGCACTGGTGTCTGATCTTCCCTGAGGACTTCAGTCCCCGGCAGTAACAATCTTTTCATTTGCACTCAGAGAGCTGCCACAGTATGGGACAAACATCAATGTCACTATCACAGAAAACACTATCACATGGCAGCATTCTCCCCTCTCATTCTGTACTTACATACAGTTTTCAGTTTGTATGTGTGATATGTGTGTGTCACTTTCCACAGGTTCATATCATATGTGAAAGTGCAGGTAGATGACATTGAATGATGTCACACATCTCTCTCTACAAATATATACACTGTTACATGAGATGGGGTCATTTTTATCCTCAGGTTTTGTTAAAAAGATGACACCCTACCCATATGTGCCATCTCCCACTTTGATGGGACAGTATGCCCAGCATTCCGTAGGAAGCATGATAGTTTTTCATGCTACACTCAGGCACATAGGAAGAAGCTGGAAAGTTACTTTGTCATGCCTCTGTTGCTTCATGGTAAAGGTGTGGTGCTGGTGTGAGGAAACTATCTACAGGGCCTGGTATTCAGAAGGAAACGCAAGTGTGCAAGGAGATTTGGGGTATATGGTGGGTGAAATAGAATCTTGTAGATTCTTGGGATGGAGTCTTGATTTAACCTCAGTGGAGGTTAATAATACTGGGTAGTGGAAGGAGTACCAAAGGGTATGAGGCACAATGTGATCCTTGAAGTGACCTTTAACAGGACCTGTGCTATAGCATTGGAAATGGTTATAGTCAGTTTCCATGGAATGTGTGACAAGGAACTTCCAAAAAAGTACTCAGGGAGGTGACACCCACAACTCCCTAAAAAATGAGCCCAAGGGACGATTACACTCAGCCTGTACCACAGACAGATGCTGGATGAAGCTCTGTTATGCCCCAAGCCAGCGACAATTGTCAGCCATGGCAGAACATAGTGTTCAGGGAAGGTAGGCAATGCTACAGGGTCTTGTTGTCTGAGGTTCTGAAGGGACTCTGCTTCTTCATAGCAGTAATCTTATCCTTGAGTTGTTCCCAACATGACCGAAGGCAGGGACTTGAGAGGAAATAATAGTCAGACATAGCCCTGTACATTATGAAATTGAATTTTTAAAATTGGTTTTCCAAGACAGGGTTTTTCTGTGTAGACCTGGCTCTCCTGGCACTTGTTCTGTAGACCACACTGGCCTCAAACTTAGAGATGCACTTGCTTCTGCCTCTTTAGTCCTGGGATTGAAGGCATGCACCACTACTGCCTTACAACACTCTCCCTAACCCTGTACACAGCCAGTGCCTCTACCTAAGCCAGTACAATATCCACATTTACATTTAAGTTGTACATTGCCTGGTGTGTGGGTTCCTGCTACGTGTGTGTGTGTGTGCACATGCATGTGTGTTTTGGTGTGCGTGTGCATGAATATGTGTCTTTAGGTACACAAGCATGCTAATACTAGTAGAAGCAAAACCCTAGTGGCTCTAACTGGAACTCAGTGACATTCCTGAATTATTTTTTTTATCTAACATAGCAGGAGTCCTGATCAGAAGCAGAAGCAGCAATGAATACAAGCAAGTCCGCAGAGTGTCCTGCTGTATAAAATCTCTGTGAAAGGACACTATACACAAGCCATGAAGAGAGGCCTTTGAAAGAAACTGTCAAGTGGGTATGTGGTCTAAGAGTCAGGCTAAAGCCTATAAAAGGTTAAAGACCAACTATTTGCACCACCTACCCTCAGCCAACACATGTAGCAAAAGGTACAGAGAAAGTGCTTTACTGGGACCATCTCTTGGGCTTCTCTAGTTATAAACCCCCTGGAAAACAATCATCTTTACTTTCTGCTCATTGGCCTTTCCCTGCTTAGCCAGAGACTATTGACATCACACTGTCTCTTCATCTAATTTGACTAATAATTTAATTATGAATAAGTGTTATTATATTTGTGGATGAATCTGTATGCACAAGGGTAGAGAGATCATATCCCTTGGCTTCTTCTAACCTCCTCCAGTACTTGTGAGAAAAGGGGACAGCAGCTGAGGCAGGGCCAGCAACCATCCCAGGGTTCCAGTTTCCAAACCAGAACAGGATGAAGCACTGTTATTTTGCCCTTCTCCAGTGAGTGACATTTTCCAAACTCACAGATTACCACTTCAGAGAAAGCTAGGGAATCTTCATGACATCCTGCTTTGTGGGCAAGCCTACTTCGAGCTGTGCTTAATGGTAGGAAAGGGACAGGTTGCACGCAAAATTCTCAATCATGCTGGTACCTGGAATGCTGCAGATGGCACACTCCAAGACTCATAAGAGTAAACTGATAATGAACTAAGCATCAGAAATGATAGGCCAAGTATTTGCACACTGGGGCTGAAGTGGACCATTCTCACTGGCCTTGCAATACCCAAAAAGGAAGTTCCCTGAAAGGTATAGAGAACTTGATGTCAGTTTGCTCCCAAGAAAGGGTCCTAAGAGAGGCCTTCCAGTCCTTAAGGACCAGTCCAGAAGATATTGTGTGCCTGGACAGCCTTTCAGCTTTCCCAGACTGAGGCTTGGCCTCTGTGACCTCACATAAGAAATCATTGCCATGGTAAAGGGTGTGCCCTAGCTCTGCAAGCAGCAGAGTCTACTAGAGTAGGCTAGGGTTAGTAATTGAAACCAGGAGAAGGTGGGCAGGGATCGCTTCCAGGTAAGTCAATGCAGAAAATTCTTTAGGTCAAGACATCAGACTTGACCTAAAGTATGTACTTTAGACTTGCCACATCAGAGTATGTACTTGTTAAGAGGCTTTAAAGGAGGGGGTGATAAAGGCACAATTCAGTATCTGAGGGGTTTCAATATACAAGACAGATGTGATCTTGAGAAGAGTTGCAGTCAAAAAGACCAGAGGGACACTTTCACAGAGCATGGCCATACATAACTGGAAAGAAAGGATACCACTCCCACACAGGGTAAAGAGGGCTTGTGAAGATACACACAGCCCCCAGTGCCTTAGCCAGCTACCCAATAGAATAAAGAAGACTAACCTCTATTGTTTCTCTTAACTTCCTGTGATATCCACCCATGTGATTTCACCACAAAAGAAAGGAAACGAATCATGGTACAGCCAGGTGACAAAACTATTGAGGGTCTCAAACCTTAGAAGTGTCAGTCATTCCATGCAAGCTGATGTGCTCACCACACCACAGACACAGTCCTCTGTTCAACCAGACAATCTTTCTCCACCATTTTTCTACACTATTTGGTATTTGGTGTATACTTTGTTTCTTCTGGATTCTGGGCTGTTTGTGCATGTTACTTAAAGAAAGACAATGATGTTCTGAATACACTTTTGATGCCTTGAGGAGAGGACACCAAGGATTTTTCCTGCATACACATACACAGGTCTATTGGTTTTTTTTTTCATTTATTGTTTTTCAAAAATGGTGATCATCTTCAAGGGTAAAGGTATGTTTACAGCTATAGGGACTGAATAGGCAACAATACATAAACTTTAAAATAACAAACAAGTACTTTTCCCCTCAGGATGGCAGAGGCTGCACCAGTTATTTCATGAAAGACACTATGAGCAAATTAAACAAACAAACAAAAAAAAAATGGTCTGGACCAATTATGGATGTTAAGAAGCCAGAGCCCAAAGCATAAAAAGAATATGTACCTGGGCCTATACATAACCTTTAAAATTGTTTGGGATCAAAGAAGAATATATGTGGCCATTGGCCGATCCCAGAACATGAAGAAGTCTGGACCCAAACCAAGAAGAGATAGGGGCCAAGGCCTTATACTAATCCTGAAGCAGTCTAGGACAAAAGAACAAGAGATATGGGCCTTGGCCTACTGTCAAACAATAAAGTGGCCTGGACCCAAAGAAGAATATATGTGGGCCTGGGCCATTCCTGAACATGAAGAAGCCTGGGTCAAAAGAGAGAGAGAGAGAGAGAGAGAGAGAGAGAGAGAGAGAGAGAGAGAGAGAGAGAGATGAACTGGCCTTATCCCTGTTCCTTAAGATGCCTGGACATAAAGAAGAAAAGATACAGGCTTGGGCCAATGCCTATTGCTGAACAAGCCTGAACCCAAAGAAGGATAAGTGTGGGCCAGAGACTACCATTTATCTTGCAAAGGCCTAGGCCCAAAGAAGAAGAGATTTGGAGCGGAGTCTTAAGTCTAACCCTGAAGCAGCCTGGGCCCAAAGAAGAAAACATATGGGCCTGGGCCTATCCCTAACCATTCAGAAGTATGGACCCCAAAAAAAAGATAAATAGGCCTTGGCCTATTCCATATGCTAAAGAGACCTAGGTCCAAAGAAGAAGAGATATGGGCCTGAGTCTTAGCCTGACCCTGACAAGTCCTGGGCCCCCAAAAAGAGGATGTTGGCCTGGGCCTATCCATAGTCCTGGAGAAGCCTAGGCTCAATGATGAAAAGGTGTGGGTCTGGGCCTATTTCTAACCTTTAAGAGGCCTGGGAAGAAAGAAAAAGATATATAGGACTTGAACTATCCCGTATACAGAAGAGGCATGAGTTCATGGAAGAAAATATGTGAGCTAGGGTCTGTCTACAACAATTGAATTCTTCTGGGGAAAAAAATCTGTAGGGATATTCCCTACACTAAACGATGTCTAGGCCCAAAAGAAATGATATGGGCCTGGTAATATATTGAACAGGCCTGGACCCAAAGAAGAACAGATGAGGGCCTGGGCCAATCCATGAGCATGAAGAACCATAGGTTGAAAAAAAATAAAGAAAGCCCTGAAAGAGTGGCCTGGGCCCAAGGAAGAAGAGATGATTCTGGGGCTATCCCCACTCCTGAAGAGGCCTGCTTTCAATGAAGAAGATATTGGTCCTGGATCTAAACCTAACCCTGAAGAGGCCAAGGTCCAGAAGATTAGATATGGACTTGGGCCATTGACCAACACTTGAATTGGCCTGGGATCAAAGAAGAATATATGTGGGCCTGGGCCAATGCCTGAGCATGAAGGAGCCTGGGCCCAATCCAAGAAAAGTTGTGAGCCTGGGCCTGTCACTAAACTTGAAGGTGACATGGCCCAAAGTAATAGAGATGTGTACCTGGGTTTATCCCTATTCTGTAAAAGGCCAGGACACAAAGCAGGAAGAATGGACTGGACCTGTCCATAACTTAGAAAGGCAAAAGCCCAAATAGATATCTGTGGGCATGGGCCTATCTCTTACTGTGAAGATACCAAGTCTCAAACCAAGAGTAGATGTGGGCCTAGAGCAGTCCCTAACCCTTGAGGTGGCCTAGGCCTATCTCTAAATGTGAAGATGCCCAGGCCCAAAACAAGAAGAGTTGTGGACCTGGGCCAATACCTAACACTGTAGGCCTAGGCCCAAAGAAAAAGCTATGCGGGCCTGGACCTGTTTCTCATGTGGAAGAGGTCTGAGCCCATGGAAGAAGAGAAGTGGGCCAGAGCCTATGTCCAACACTGGAATTAGAATGAGGACAAAAAACAAACAAACAAACAAACAAACAAAAAAACAAAAAAACCCAAATAACACCAGGCATTGGTGGCACATGCCTTTGATCCCAGCACTTGGGAGGCAGAGGTAGGCAGATTTCTGAGTTCCAGGCCAGCCTGGTCTACAGAGTGAGTTGCAGGACAGCCAAGGCTATAGAGAGAAACCCTGTCTCGAAAAATCAAAAAAAAAAAAAAAAAAAAAAAAAAAACAACCAACCAAACAAAAAACAAGAAACAAAACAAACAAACAAACAAACAAACAAATCTGTGGACCTGGGTTATCCCTAAAGCTAAAAAGGTATGAGCACAATGAAAAAGTGATGTGAGCCTTGGTCTATCCCTATTCAAGAGGAAGCCTATGAAAATTAGGGGATGTGGTCCTGGGCCTATTCCTATTCCAGAAGAAGCTATGGGTCTAAAAAGAGATGTGGGCCTGGGCCTATTCCCAAACATTGAAGTGGCCTGGGCCCAAAGAAGAACATATTTAGGCCTGGGACAATCAATGAGCATGAAGAACATTGGGTTGATAAAGATAACAGATCTGGGCCTGGGCCTAAGCCAGAAGTGGCCTGGACTAAGGAAGAAGAGCAGCAGGTCGGGGTCTATCTCTCTTCTTGAAGGGCCTGGGTTCAAAGAAGACAATGGTCCTGGGTCTAAAGTTAATCCTGAAGAGGCCAAGGCTCAGAAAAAGAGATGTGGGCCTGGGCCAATGCCCAACTCATGAAGTGGCCTGGGACCAAAGAAGAATATATGTGGCCATTGGCCGATCCCAGAGCATGAGGAAGTCTGGACCCAAACCAAGAAGAGATAGGGGCCAAGGCCTTATACTAATCCTGAAGCAGTCTAGGAGAAAAGAACAAGAGATATGGGCCTCGGCCTACTGTCAAACATTAAAGTGGCCTAGACCCAAAGAAGAGTATATGTGGGTCTGGGCCATTCCTGAACATGAAGAAGCCTGTGGGAAAAGAGAGAGAGAGAGAGAGAGAGAGAGAGAGAGAGAGAGAGAGAGAGAGAGATGTGGCCTGGCCTTATCCCTGTTCCTGATGCTGCCTGGACCCAAAGAAGAAAAGATACAGGCTTGGGTCAATGCCTATTGCTGAACAAGCACACTTATCCCAAAGAAGGATAAGTGTGGGCCTGAGACTACCATTTACCCTGAAGAGGCCTAGGCCCAAAGAAGAGGAGATGTGGACCTGGAACTATCCCTATTCCTGAAGAGGCTTAGACCAAAAAAGAAGAGATGATGACCTGGTCCTATACTAACCCTGAAATGGCCTGGGCTCAAAGAAGAGACGTGGGCCTGGGCCAATTCCTGAGCATGATAAAGTCTGCATCCAAACCAAGAAGAGTTGTGGGCCTTGGCCTTTCCTTATCCCTTCAGAGGCCTGGTCCCAAAGGAAAAGATATGTAGGCCTTGGCCTGTCCCTTAGGCTGAAGAGACCTGATCCCTGAAGTAAAGATGTGTCAGGGCCTGTTCCCAACATTAAAATTATTTTGGGAACAACAACAACAGCAAACCAAAAAAAAAAAAAAAAAAAAAAAAAAAAAAAAAAAAAAAAAAAAAAAAAAAAAAAAACAAAAACAAAAGAAAAAAAAACAAAAAAACAATCAAACAAAAAACAAAAACAACAACAAATCATCCATGATCCTGGGCCAATCTGTAAACCTAAACATGTCTGGGCCCAAAGAAGTGGTGATGTGAGCCTGGTGCTGTCCCTATACCTGAAGAGCTATGGGCTCCCCCAAAAATATATATGGGTCTGGACCTATACCTGAGCATGAAGAAGCCTGGGTGGAACACAGAAGAGATGTTGACCTATGCCTATCCCTAACCCTGAAGTGGCCTGGGCCCAAAGAAGAAATATATGCCTGGGCCTAACCCTATTCAAGAAGAGGCCTGGGCCCAAAGGAAAAAAAAAATGTGGGCCTGGGTCAACCACTAACCCTGAATAGGTCTGGGTCTAAAGAAGAAGAAGTGTGTGCCTGAGCCTATGCCTAGCCCTGAAGTAGCCTGGGCCCAGTGAAGTGATATGGACCTAGGCCTATCTCTATTCCTAAAGAGTCCCTGAGCCTAAGAAAAAGAGATATGGGCCTGGGCCTAATCTGAATCCTGGAAGTGACCTGGTCCTAAAGAAGCACATATGTGGGCCTGGGCAAATCCCTGAGCATGAAGAAGCCTGGGTCCAATTCAAAAAGAATTGTGGGCTTGGGCTTTTCCATAACTGTCTATGTGGCCTGTGCCCAAAAAAAGAATATATGAATATATAAGGGCCTGAAAAGATCCCTGAGGATGAAGAAGACTGGGCTCTAATCAAGAAGAGATGTGGGCCTGGGCCAATCCATGAGCATGAAGAACCATAGGTTTAAAAATAAATAAAAGAAGGCCCTAAAAGAGTACCCTGGGCCCAAGGAAAAAGAGATGGTTCTGGGCCTATCCTTATTTTTTAACAGGCCTGCGTTCAATGGTCCTGGATCTAAACCTAACCCTGAAGAGGCCAGGGCCCAGAAGATTAAATATGGACCTGGGCCAATGACCAATACTTGAATTGACCTGGGACGTAAGAAGAATATTTGTAGGTTTTGGCTAATCCCTGAGCATGAAAAACTCTGGGCCAAGAAGAGGTGTGGCTAGGCATTTTCATAATCCTGAAGAAAACAGTGCCCAAAGAAGAAGACATGTGGGACTGTGCCTATTGCCAACCAATAAAATGGCCTAGGCGCAAGAAAAATATATGTGGGCCTAAACCAATCCCTGAGCATGAAGAAGCCAAGGTCAAAAAAAAAAAAAAAATGTAGTCTTAGCCCTAGCTATGAAGTGGCCTGTGCCCAAACAAAAAGAGAAAAAGAGAGATGGGTCTAGGCCTATTCCCAGTCCTGAAGAGGCCTATGTCCAAAGGAGGAGAGACATGGACCTGAGCTTAAACCTAACCCTGATGAGGACTGGGCTGAAAGAAAAAGTTATATGAGCCTTGGCCTATCTGTTATGCTGAAGACAGAAGAAAAGATATTGGCTAGGGCTTGTCCATAAACTTAACAATGATTGGGATCAAAGAAGAAGTAATGTGGTCCATAGCCTATTCCTATTCCTGAAGAGGCTTGGGCCCAAAGAAGAAATGTGGGCCTGGGCCAATCCATAATCCTGCAGAGACTCAAACCCCAAAAGTCAGATACATAGGCTTAGGCCTTTCCATAATGCTGAAGAGAACTGATTCCATCAGATAACAGATGTAGGGCAGGGCCAATCTCTCACTAGAATTGGACTGGGAACAACAACAACAACAACAACAACAACAAAAATCTGTTGGCTAAGGACAATCTCTGAAACAACATCTGGGCCCAAAGAAAAAATGATGTGGGCCTGGGTCTATCCCTATACCTTAAGAGGCCTGGACCCAGAGAAAAAGAAATGTGGGCTTAGGCCTATTCCTTTCTTGAAGAGTCCCTGGCCCAAAGAAGAGATAAAAGCCTATCCCTAATCCTGGAATTGGCATGGGTCAAAAGAAGCACATATATGGGTCTGAGCCAGTCCCTGAGAATGAAGTAGCCTGGTTCCAATCCAAGAAGAGGTGTGTGCCTGGGCCTCTTGCTAACCCTGAGGAGTCCAGGGCCCAAAGAAGAAGAGATGTGGACCTGGGCCAATTTCTAATCATTGAATGGCCTGGGCCCAAAAAAGAAAAGAGATGGGTCTGGGCCTATCCCTATTCCTGAAGAGGTCTGGGTCCAAAAAAGAAGAGACATGGGCCTGAGTCCAAACCTAACAAACCAGACAAGGCCTGGGTCCAAAAGAGATGAGATGGGGACCTGGGCCTATCCATATTCCTCAAGATGACTAGGCCCAAAGATGAAGTGATGTGTGCCTAAGCCTATCCCTAACCCTTCAGAGGCCTGGGTACAAAGAAAAACATACATGGGCCTTGGCCTATTCCTTATGCTGAGGAGGCCTGAGCCAATGGGGGGGAAGAGGGGGGAGGGAGGAAAGGGAGGGAGAGGAGAGAGAGAGGGGAGAGGGGAAGGAGAGGGGAGAGGGGGAGAGAGGGAAGAGGAGGGAGAGGGAGGGAGAGGGAGGAAGATGGAGAAAGAAGGAGGGGGAAGGGAGGGAGAGGGAGAGAGAGGGAGGGGGAGGGAGGGAGGGTGGTGGGTGGGAGGGAGGGTGAGTAGAAGGGAGGGTGGGTGGGTGGTGGGAGGGAGGTTGGGTGGAAGGGTGGTGGGATGGAGGGTGAGTTGGACAGTTGTGGGAGGGAGGGTGGGTGGGAGGGTGGGTGGGAGGGTGGGTGGGTGGAGGAGAGGGTGGGTAGGTGAGTGGAGGGGAGGGGAGGGTGGGTGTGCGGGTAGGGAGGGTGGGAGGGAGGGTGGTGGTAGGGAGGGTGGGTGGTGGTAGGGAGGGTGGGAGGGAGGGTGGTGGTAGGGAGGGTGGGTGGTGGTAGGGAGGGTGAGAGGGAGGGAAGGTAGTGGGAGGGAGGGGTGGGTGGTGGGAGGGAGTTTGGGTGGGAGGGTGATGGGAGGAAGGGTGGGTGGGTGGTGAGAGGGAGGGTGGGTAGGAGGGTGGTGTGAGAAAGGGTGGGTTGGAGGGTTGTGGGAGGGAGGGTGGTGGGAAGGAGGGTGGGTGGTGGAAGGGAAGATGGTGGGAGGGAGGGTGGTGGGAGGGAGGGTGGGTGGGTGGTGGGAGGGAGGGTGGTGGGAAGGAGGGTGGGTGGTGGAAGGGAAGATGGTGGGAGGGAGGGTGGTGGGAGGGAGGGTGGGTGTGTGGTGAGAGGGAAGATGGGTGGGAGGGTGGTCGGAGAGAGGGTGGGTGGGAGGGTGGGTGGTGGGAGGGAGGGTGGTTGGAAGGGTGGTGAGGGGGGGTGGGTGGTAGGGGGGTGGGTGGTAGGGGGGTGGGAGGGAGGGTGGGTGAGAGTGAGCATGGGTGGGTGGGTAGGAGGTTGGTGGGTGGGAAGTGGGTGAGTGGGAGGGTGGTGGGTAGGAGGGAGGGTGGGTGGTGGGAGTGAAGGTGGGTTGGAGTGTTGTGGGAGCAAGGGTGGGTGGAAGGGTGGGTGGGTGGGTGGAGGGGAGGGTGGGTGGGTGGGTGTTGAGAGGGAGGGTGGGTGGGAGGGTTGTGGGAGGGAGGGTGGGTAGGAGGGTGGTGGGAGGGAGGGTGGGTGGGTAGGTGGAAAGGAGGGTGGGTGGAGGGGTGGGTGGGTGGGTGGTGAGAGGGAGGGTGGGTGGTGGGAGGGAGGGTGGGTGGTGGGAGGGAGGGTGGGTAGGTGGGTGGTGGGAGGGAGGATGGTGGGAGGGACAGTGGGTGGGTGGTGGGAGGGAGGGTGGGTGGGAGGGTGGTGGGAGGGAGGGTGGGAGGGTGGATGAGTGGGTGCGAGGGAGGGTGGGTGGGAGGGTGGTGGGTAGGAAGTGGCTGTGTGGGAGGTGGGTGGGTGAGGGTGGTGAAAGGGAGGGTGGGTGGTGAGAGGGAGGGTGGTGGGAGGGAGGGTGGGTGGGAGGGTGGGTGGGAGGTGGGTGGAAGGGAGGGGGTGGGTGGTGGGAGGGAGGGTGGTGGGAATGAGGATGGGTGGGAGGTGAGTGGGGAGGGAGAAGAGAAGCAGGAGGAGAGGGAGGGAGGGAGGAGAGAAGGAGGAAGAGAGGGAGGGAAGGAGGAGAGGGAGGAAAAGGGGGAGGGAGGGAAGAGAGAAGAGAAGAGAAAAGAGGGGAGGGGAGGGGAGGGGAGGGGAGGGGAGGGGAGGGGAGAAGAGAAGAGAAGAGAAGAGAAGAGAAGAGAAGAGAAGAGAAGAGAAGAGAAGAGAAGAGAAGAGAAGAGAAGAGAAGAGAAAGAGGCCCAGACCAGGAGGACACGTGGTCCTGCTTCTACCCCTCACCCTGCAGAGGCCTGAGGCAGAAGAAGAAGAGATGAGGCCTGGGCCTGTCCGAAGGCCTCCCTGCTAACAACAGGAATGCATTGGTCCACTGTACATTGTGTATTTGGTTTTCATTTGTTAGGACGCCATAGAGAGAAACACATAGAACAACTTATGGAGGTTGTTGCAGTTTCTTGCCACATCTGCCGACTTAGACTGATTAGTACAGTGATGTCAGCTCAAACAGATGCACTTGCTGAGGCAAGACCCATGGAGGATGCTTGATGACTAAAGTTTGATCTCTAACACCCATATTAAGAGGCTCACAGCTACGTATAACTCTAGCTCTAGGGGATCTGATGTTCTGTTCTGGCTTTTACAGGTGCCCACATGTACCTGAGGATACACCCAGACACATACACATATATAAGTAAGAAGTAAAATAAATCCTTAAGAAAGAAAGCTCTCAAGGGTTGGGGCACAGTTGAGTGTCTTGTTCGGAGAGCAGATGTTGATAAAGTGGGCTCGGAACTTACAATTTTGTTTTGGTAAGAAACATTGATTTTTTTTAAGATAAAACAATTTTAAAACAGAAGTACTGCAGAAATAGAGATTTTTAGGATAAAGGATAATTATTAATTTTAAGATGATTTTACTTTAAAAATTTAAAGAAATGTAGACTTCTAGACTAAATATTAGGATTCACATGTGTGTAATACCCTGAAGCTGGAGCCCTCGTGTCTTCTCATTTCTGCGTGTTCAGGATTGCGGCATTTGCACAAAGTACACACGAGGGGGATGCTGGGAATGTGCTGGGTCTCAGCACAGGCTCTGCTCCCACTCCATCTTGGTCTGCTGTCCTCTAGCTAAGGAATGGCCTTCTTGGAGTCACCCTCAGTTGTCACAGGCAAACCTTCCCGACGCTGAAGGGTGGTATAGACACCTGCAGCATTTCCGCTATTCATTGGCACTGGCCAGTGCCAGCTGCTTGTTGTGAGCTTTGGGCAACTGTGGCCTGAGCTTCACAGGCTTGTCACTGGAGAGAAAGGTGAAGTGACGTAGTTAAGACGGGGAATCACACGGCTGACAGGTGGCTGTTTTGTGTGTGTAGGAGCATGAGGATCCTTGGCTTGTGAAGAAACAAGGAGACAGCTAGGAAGAAGTGAATCACTAAGATATGACAGGTTGGTCCTGGAGACCATCTATCAACAAAGTTACCATGCCCAACATTCCTTCAGAAACCCTGCAAGCCCAGGTATTAGACCGTACCACAGTCATCTATTAAAAACCAGCACTGTGCAAGTTGTATTTCTAGAATGGTTCACTACCCACAGCAGCGGGCTCAACGTCTCCTGTGTCCTTACAAAATAGCTCAAGGAGCTCAACCAGGGAAGCTTTTGAAGAAAAAGATTGCCCTTATAATTTTATGTAAGCTTTTTGTAGGAATAATGAAGTTCTTAATTAATCATTCTTACAATACAGAAAGCTTCCATTTTAATGATAGCTACTTGCTATGTAGTGACTGCCATTCTCTGACACAATATCTTTTCCAATTTATGAAAGTAACCTATTCATAGAAACTTATATATGCATGTGTGTTTTAAAACACACATACATCTACACATATACACATGTTTATATACCTACAAATAATACATATTTATATGAATGTATGTAGATATATTCCTATGTATATTTTAATATACACAGATTCATAAACATCTATAAAAACCTATTTATACATATATTTTGAGAATCCCACCCAGAGCTCCAAGAGACTTGGCTTCACCTAATACTGGGTCTGACCAAAACCAGCTGTATCCACTGAACATGAACAGATCAGGAGCTGGCATCAAGTTCCAGTTCAGGTGAGGACAATGCTTTGTCCCTCAGCCCTGGACCATCTCCATCCATTAACGAACTCAGAGGTAGCAGTACACACCAGATTTGCTTAGAGAGACCACTGCTTGGGGTAATTGATTTACCCTAGTTTGCTAGGCAATCCCTGGAAGTAAGAATCAGGGTCACATAGCCTGGGCCCCAGAAGGACAGTCCACACCCTTGCACAAGCTCTACACTGTGGGGAGAGGACGTGGTTAAGGCTAAGTCAACGGGGAACTTTAATCATCACAGTGGAGCAATGCTTTGGTTTGTGCTAGATAGAAACTGGATTCAGAACCTGATTATGGTAGGACTAGTTATTAGCTAAAATGAGAAAAAAGTTAGCTGCTTATAGAAGCCAGCTAGTGAAACATTTTAATAGCAATAGCATCTTTATTTGGAGGTAGTGATGGTGGAGATACAAAATTTAAGTGCGTTTTAGTTGCATACATCTACAGCTACACACATGTAAAATAATGTGCCAGATGTACTATCACTTGCCCTCCATACAGCTTACACTCAGACTTCTTAGAATCACAGTGCGTTCACATAATTGACAGTGTCCTGCCACTTAGCATGAGGTTGATCCTGTCAAAAGTGTGTCTTTTGTATGAGTGTGCACATGGGGGCTAGAGGTATGTTTCAGGTATTGCTTCTCAGGATCTGTTCACTTTGTTTTTGAGACAAGGTCTTTCATCAGCCTGGGGCTGGTTGATTAGGCTGGGCTGGCTGCCCGTGAGCCCCAGAGATATGCTTGTCTCTGCCTTCCCAAGACTGGGATCACAAACATGTGTCTCTACACCCAGTGTTTTGTGTTGGTGCCGGTGTCAAATCAGGTCCCTGTGCTTACAAGGCAAGTACCTGAGCAACTGCCACTTTCTATCCTGACAAGAAATCAATTTTTAAAATAGACAACAGTGATACTACCCTACACAGGCTTTTCAAAAAAGTAGTGACTCTTTACTGGAGTCCTCAAGGTAACTAAAAGTAGCACAAAATCTGGCATCTATGGCTTCATTTTGTATCTGTCCCCTTTAATTTGGGGGTTACTTGTTCACCTTTGGGCCTAAGTACTTTAGTCACTCAAGTCGGATCTATCTAAGCACTGGTGAAACCTAAACTATCTCTCATCCCTTCAAAGCTAATACTAAAATAATTAATGACTGTCAGCTATGGAAAAAAATGTCCTTAAATAGATGATAGACAGCTAGAAAGACAGACAGACAGATAGACAGACAGACAGACAGACAGACAGACAGACAGATAGATAGATAAATAGATAGATATAGATAGATATGTTATCAGTAGACTGATAGATCAATCAATCAATTGACGGATAGAAAGGCAGATAATAGACAGATACATAGATGTACAGACAAACAGATAATATGTCAGTAGACTGATAGATCCATCAATCTATCAAAAGACAGAAAGACAGACAGATAATATGGATGCACATGCCACCATATGCATATGGGGGTCAGCGGACAACTTGTACAAGTCAGTTCTGTCCTTTCACCTGTGGATCCCTGGGATCAAACGTGGGTCACATTAGGTTTGATGGCAAGTGACCTTACTTTCTAAGCCATCTCATCCAAACCTATAGATTATAGTCACTATAATTATAAGTCACTATAGATTATTGTCACTATAGATTCCAAAACCAGCAAAGACTATAAAACAGACTACTCCCTAGATAAGGACAGTTGTCTACTCTGGTGAAGGCGTGCCTTGGAGCAACAACAATCAAGTCCTAAGAATCATCCTGTCCCTTGAAGCAATAAAGGCTTCTGACCAAAGCTACAACAATAATTAAAGAGGCCTCATCTGGACCAGGGCTGCCTGATTATGCCTGCTTCTCTCTCTTTCCCTACCCAATTCATTTTGTTTTAAACTCTAATCTCATTTAAGTGCTATGATGGTGGACGATGATCACTAGCATTGTTGAATATTCCTTTCCCCAATGTATAACATCATTTAAATCACCTTTCTCTATCTTTACTAAAACACATCCCTTTAATTAGCTTGTTGTGGTGGGTGTCCCAAGTCCAGGTCTCTAGACCTAAAACTCCAGTAATCTGAGAAACCACAGAATCTAGGCTTTAATCATTTGATCCTACCTGTTAGAGTTCAGCCACTAGATGGCCAGGAGCCCTTCAGTAGAAGTCAGTGTTAGCATTTATTCCGCTGACCTTGAGCCACACACACAATTCCTGTTGGGATGGGTATGTAGACAGATCTAAGTCTTCATCTAAGGCTACACTGCAGAAGCACTTTGTAAATAACTCTTCTTAGAATGATTTAGAAAAATATTTACTATGATATGCTAACAGATGCTTCCAAACAAAGGGAACAGGAAGCTGGGGCTCTCTCTGTCTGCCATTCAGAATCCTTTCCATTAAGTTTGCCTGAAAACTTTGCTGAAGAGCCCCGCAAACAGTGGTGAAAATTACAGAGCAGCTCCCAGGCACTTCAGTGAATTTTCAACTGAAATTGAGCTGTTTTCCATATTCTTTGCTGATAATGCAAATGGGCCCTTTAAAGCAAACAGCTCCAAGTTATCACACATCCTACAAGCTGAAAGGACTCATGTGGTCCACATAGATGCTTCTATTGCGTACCAAGGCCTGCCCAGAGATATGGCTTCCCATAGCTATCGGCAGTAAGATTCACCAGATGCCTGTGCTTGAACAAATGGCCAGGCTGAGGAAGGGCTGTACAGGTCCAGGCCAAACACCTGGAAAAACTATCTGTCAAGAAATGAAGTTCCATTTAGGGAAATGACTGGGTCTTTCTACACGCCCAAGTTTCTCTCCACTTGGCTCAGCTTCTGCTCTAAGAGACCTGAACTGGTGCTGCCCTGAAGCAAAGAATTCTGGTTAATGTACATAAACAGGCTTCTGACATCCCTAAAAAGCAATCAAAGCAGAAAACAGGTGAAGGGATGAGGGGTGCAGCAGAGAAAACCAAAACTGTTTCCTGTCTGATGTTCTTTGTTCTGGAGCAGACATGTGGGAGGGGAAGATCACATGGTAGAGGTACTGCTGAGAGTTCATGAGGAAAAAGTATGAGGGGGCAGTGTGGTGTGCCCTGAAAACATATGGGTGTTTGCTGTGTGATTTCCATAGTTCTTAAAATCACTGACCCTTAATTTGTAGGAAATAGAATAATAAAACTCATGGGGGGAAGACCTAATACCAATTTTCTTCAAACTATTCCACAGAATAGAAACAGAAGGAACAATACCCAATTTGTTCTATGAAGCTACAGTTACGTTCATACCTAAGCCTCACAAAGATAAAGAAAGAGAACTACAGACCAATCTCTCTTATGAATATTGATGCAAAAATACTCAATAAAATTCTCACAAACCGAATCTAAGAACTCATCAAAGCAATTATCCATCATGATCAAGTAGGCTTTATCCCAGGAATGCAGGGATGGTTCAATATTCAGAAATTCATCAATGTAATCTACTACATAAACTCAAAGAAAAAAAAACACATGATCATCTCACTAGATGCTGAGAAAGCATTTGACAAAATCCAACATCTCTTCATGTTAAAAGTCTTGGAAAGATTAGAAATTCAAGGTCCATACCTAAACATAATAAAAGCAATATATAGCAAGCCAGTCGCCAACATCAAACTAAATGGAGAGAAACTTGAAGCAATCCCACTAAGATCAGGGACTAGACAAGGCTGACCACTCTCACCCTACCTATTCAATATAGTACTAGAAATCCTAGCCAGAGCAATTAGACAACAAAAGGAAATCAAAGGTATACAAATAGGAAACGAAGAAGTCAAAATATTACTATTTGCAGAAGATATGATAGTATACTTAAGTGACCCTAAAACTTCCACCAGAGAAACAACTTCAGCAAAGTGGCTGGATATAAAATCAACTCAAACAAATCAGTAGCCTTCCTATACTCAAAAGATAAACAGGCTGAGAACCAAATTAGGGAAATGACACCCTTCACAATAGTTACAAATAATATAAAATATCTTGGAGTGAATCTAACCAAGCAAGTAAAAGATCTGTATGACAAGAACTTCAAGTCTCTGAAGAAAGAAAGAGAAGAAGATCTCAGAAGATGGAAAGATCTCCCATGCTCCTGGATTGGCAGGATTAATTTAGTAAAAATGGCCATCTTGCCAAAAGCAAGCTATAGATTCAGTGCAATCCCCATCAAAATTCCAAATCAATTCTTCATAGAGATAGAAAGAGCAATTTGCAAATTTATTTGGAACAACAAAAAACCCAGGATAGTGAGAACTATTCTCAACAACAAAAGAACTTCTGGGGGAATCACTGTCTCTGACCTCAAACTATACTACAGGGCAATAGTAATAAAAACTGCATGGTATTGGTACAGAGACAGGCAGGAAGATCAACGGAATAGAATTGAAGACCCAGAAATGAGCCCACATACCTATGGTCACTTGATCTTTGACAAAGGAGCTAAAACCATCCAGTGGAAAAAGGACAACATTTTCAGCAAATGGTGCTGGTTCAACTAGAGGTCAACATGTAGAAGGATGCAAATCAATCCATTCATATCTCCTTATACAAAGCTCAAATCCAAGTGGATAAAAGATCTTCACTTAAAAGCAGATACACTGAAACTAATAGAAGAGAAGGTGGAAAAGACCCTCGAATACCTAGGCATGGGGGAAAAGTTCCTGAACAGAACACAAATGGCTTATGCTCTAAGATCAAGTATTGACAAATGGGACCTCATAAAATTGCAAAGCTTCTGTAAGGCAAAGGATATTGTCAATAAGACAAAATGGCAACCAACAGATTGGGAAAAGATCTTAACCTATCCTACATCCTATAGAGGACTAATATCCAAGATATACAAAGAACTCAAGAAATTATACTCCAGACAACCATATAACCCCATTGAAAAATGGGGTACAGAGCTAAACAAAGAATTCTCAACAGAGGAAACTCGAATGGCTGAGAAGCACCTTAAGAAATGCTCAACATCCTTAGTCATCAGGGAAATGCAAATCAAAACTAACACTGAGATACCACCTCACAAGAGTCAGAATGGCTAAGATCAAACACTCAGGTGATAGTAGATGCTGGCAAGGATGTGGAGAAAGAGGAGCACTCCTCCATTGTTGGTGGGGTTGCAAGCTGGTACAACCACTCTGGAAATCAGTCTGGCAGTTCCTCAGAAAACTGGACATAGCATTACCTGAGGATCCAGCTATACCACTCCTGGGCATATACCCAGAAGATGCTCCAACATATAATAAGGACATATGCTCCACTATGTTCATAGCAGCCTTATTTATTATAATAGTCAGAAGCTGGAAAGAACCAAGATGTCCCTCAACAGAAGCATGGATACAAAAAATGTGGTACATCTACACAATGGAGTATTACTCAGCTATTAAAAATAATGAATTCCAGAAAATTTTAGGTAAATGGATGTATCTAGAAATTATCATCCTGAGTGAGTTAACCCAATCACAAAAGAACTCATGGTATTTACTCACTGTTAAGCGGATGTTAGCTCAATATTTATTTTAATGAAATTTTTGTGATTGGACTTAGTTATTTTGGGGTAAGTATATTAATTTAAGAATGAAAATCTGGATGTGGCTTCTCAATGTTTCAAATCTGATAGGAATGACATGTTTTCTTAAATAAAATGTATTGGCAAGATAACTGATGTACCACAGGTTAAATGAACTCTAGTAAGAAATAGAAAAAAATAGTTTTAAACTCAATACAGTTAGGTTCTGGAGCTGAGTAAACTCAAAAGAAAGACTACGTCCAGATAACATAGATTATGGGGAAGATCATTTGAAGCCAATTTCATCAAGCACTATGGCAAGAGATGTGATAAACTATCTTCATATTTAATTAGTTTTTTACAATTCTCCTTTGTACTTCTATTATGTGAGATATACTGCAGCTCATACTACACACTTAAAATATAATGAAATCCACTACATTTCACTAATTGGAGTTAATGAAAACTATGGTGATATCTTAAACAAACAAACAAACAAACAAACAAACAAAAAAACCAAAAGAACATGTCCAAACTGCAAGGTGGTACTCTCATAATAAGTATTATCTGTCTTTGTTCTTAGAACTATCTTGTAAGGCCCTGTCTTCAAAATAATGAGTAACTCTTTTGGAAATAGTGAGGTTTGTTCAAATAACACACAGATAGAACATATGTTAGATAGGCATAAAAACTAGGGAGTTTTATACTAGAAACTCCAAAGTAGTTATCAAAAAACTCAAGTTCTAGCAAGATCATCTCTGTTCTATGTTCAAAATTTAAAAGTGAAACATGCACTAGGAAATGTCTAAGTTTCTGCTCCATTTATAAATTAACACATGAACAAAATACCCTTGACTCTGTTCTTCCATAATAGTTCCTGGCAAGATTAGGCCTTTTATTTTAAGGTCAACACAGAAGCCAACTTGTCCCTCCTCTGAACTCCTGTAGAATGGTACTGAAAGCAGTCTTACACGAAAGAACAGAATTATTTCTGAGCTATCCTCTGCTTTTATGACACTGCTTTGCCATGTACACGCAAGACGGACTTAAATAAGTCTCTACATCTGTTTGTTGTTTTGTTTCCTCTTCTAATTAATGAGAATTCTATAATTCCTATTGCATTAAGCTACTGTGAAATTTAATGGTAAATGTTTAGAAGATTAGAATGGATAATACATCATTACTTAAGTTTATGTTCCCTGCGCTTAGCAGCTGAATAAGTTGAGACAGGGTTTAGCAACAGCATATAAGACACAAGATTTATTTTTCAGGTGCTGAAATGTCTAGAGTGAATTGCCTTTCTTTCCTTTGTAGTATGGGTGCATTTAATCAGCTTGGATGCCTGCTTTTGGTATGTTGAATACTCCTCTCATGAAAGACTGATTGGCTTGGTAATTATTTAGTGTCCCTTATAGCGTAGAATGAAGAAACTTCATCAGATCCATCACTAAAATGAGGGAAGTCTATAAAAAGGGGGTTATTGAGAAAGATTGACAGTAGCCCACTCCAAATTAAAAAATATTAGGACATTTGTTCAAAACAATAAAAAAATTAAAATACTAAATGTTCTCATAGTTTGTTTATGTCCTCTGGTAATTCAAACACATCACTGTTCTATTATATTTTGCCTTCAAAGGAGCAGTTCAGGAATGAAATTAAGAATTTCAAGGAAGTTCCCAATAAACTGAGGCTGGAAATATTTACCTGGTCACATGTCCAGCATGACTGACACAATATGTGTGTGTGTGTGTGTGTGTGTGTGTGTGTGTGTGTGTGTGTGTGTGTGTGAAGAACAGAAGATTGTAGAACAAATATAGAATGGAGAGAAAGAGAAAATGATGGAGAATAGAGAAAAGAAAAAGGAAAGGAGAAGGAAGAGAAAGTGGGGAAAGGGCACACAAGGCAAAAGAAGGAGAGGAACAAAGAGGGAAAGACAATCTAAGAATAAAGAGGTTAAAAGTATTCTCTCTTTAATGCAATAATCATAAGGCAAAAACAAAATTCTCACACCAATACTTAAACAGCACATATATATATATATATATATATATGTGTGTGTGTGTGTGTGTGTGTGTGTGTGTGTGTGTGTGTATACACACATATAAATATATATATTTATATATGTATATATATGTGTGAGTGTACATATATATATGTATTTTATATGTGTGTATATATATATATATATATGTGTGTGTGTGTGTGTGTGTGTGTGTGTGTGTATACACACACACACATATATAAAATCTCCAACAAATAAGAACAAGAACATCATTCAGCTCATCCCCTCTGCTGCTGGTATTCCCTGAACATGTTCATAATGAAAGTTAAATACTTGAAATAGTACTTCCAGCTGGTCTGAAACTGCCCTACCCCTTGGGCTTCAGAGTACAGTATTTTTTTCTTCTCTACATTTCAAGCAGACAGATCTTGTTGCTCTTGCCCCCAAACGCTCATAAAGCTTTTATCTCCTGGCCTTGGCATTTTCTCTTATCTTGATCTGAAATGCTTTTTCCAAATCAACATGACTCATTCTCTACTTTCCTCTCACCTTTCCAAGCCATCTGTTTGATTGGCAGATTTGTAAAGAGTCCTGAAAACTCCAGCTAAAAGTGACTCTTCATCTCTCTTGTTTCCTGCTTCTGTTCTGTCCCCCTCTTTCTCTTCTCTTGCTTCCTGCTTCTCCTCTCCTCTCTCTCTCTCTCTCTCTCTCTCTCTCTCTCTCTCTCTCTCTCTCTCTGAGTGTCTCTTCTCTGTCTCTGTCTCTCTCTCATTCTTCTCTCCTTTCTTATTATCTACTTTTCATGCTATTTATACACTATTTTTATTATTCAGTTTATATTTCATTTACTCTTGTATCCCATTGTAACCAATGTTACCCTGAGGTAGCAGATAGTCAAGAAGTATCTGAGGTAATATATAAAATGTGATAATTGATGTTCTTACTCTAATATTTATGTTTCAGGCTTTGTGGTAGACCTTACATAGAATTCATCATCTTTAACCCATTTAACATGCAAAAACACTTAGAAACTAGAGGAAACACTTATAATTTTAAGGACAAATGCTACAACTCTGTAATGAAGACAGTATATTTGAGACAGTCTATTGAATAAGAAGATTGTTTTCTACAAAATGGTGAAAAAAGTTAACAGATGACTAGGAAATTTCACACACACACAGGCACACACACACACAGGCACACACACACAATGAGAAGTTGATATAATCTATTGAGTCCATTTAGTGTTGCTCCTGCTTACATAAGTTTAAGGCAGATCATGTGGAATTGGATGTCCTATTAGACATATTCTCTGGTGAGGTTTGTGCCTCCTTTCAGCAGCCATTGATTACCTATAGATCATCATCTAGGAGGAGTGAAATTTATTCCGTTCAAACTGGCAGGTCAACTGATGTTGTCAATATGCAGATGTTGTTCAGGGAAACATACTGTTAACTTCATGGGTGTAGCATTCTTGTCATGGCTAGAAGACACAACCTTGCAGCTGGTACTGTCTGTCATCTCTTTCATAGGATTCCCAAAGCCTTAGATAGAGTAGTTTCATAGTAGATAAACCAACTACACCTGGGTTCCCCATGAGCCATATTCTGGAGTTTTTAACCAGTTGTAGATCTCTGTAGTGGCCTCTATATGCTGTAGAACAGAAGCTTCTGTATTTGGGAAAGAGAGCTACATTTATCTGTGAAAATAGGAATATTTAAAATAGTTAGAAACAATACTAGGCATGAATCCTAAGCTACTAAGTGAATCTTCTGTTAGTTCCCCTTTAGCTAAAAGTAGCACTAGTGATTCAGTGGGGATCTCTTCCTTGGTCTATCAATGTTGTAGTTCCCAGGCTATAAAACAGGGTAAAACTATTGATTGTTTTTCCTTCTGGGCAGTTTGCATGGACCCTTTGATACTTTGACTACCAGTCCTCAGCTAAGAAGCTTCTAGGTAAGTTCCAACTTGAACCTTCCATTTCCTAGGTCTGAATAATGTGGTGCTTGCAACAATAGAATCTTACCTGCAAGTTCTGAGAAAATTTGAAGGAAAATAGTAATAGCATTTACTATTACTATAATAATAGTTTTAGAAGTCTCTTAGATATCTCTGATTTACTAAAAGGTTGATTTCTCTAGTAACAAAAAAATCTTATAAAATTATCAATTATCTTTAATTGATAATTATCAGTTAACAATTAGAAGCACATATTTAAATAAGACTGATTCAAGGAGGAGAGAATCAGAATCAAACTCCCTAAAATTGAAGATTTATATACAAAAATCAAGTTTGGAAGCTAAAGCTGGATATAAAACCAATGCAATTTTTAATTGAAAAGTACTTAGAACAAAGACCTATGTTAAATAGAGAACTCTACCCAAAACAATATAACATTCACTTCAAGAAGCCTGAAAACTTTGACAAAGAATGTAAGTCCAGCATAATCATGACAGAATAGAAGAGTGCAGAAAGTTCAAAATATAGATAAGTAAACAACAAAGAATGGCAATGAGTTATCTACAAAATAGGGAAATCTGCAAACTGTGTAATCCCCAAGTTAAAACTATAGAGATAAAGAGTTAAGACACTAAGTGTCTTATTCAGAAGAGAGTTCAGTATAGATTCTACAGATATTACATTAAATCAATGTGACCAAATTTAACCCCTATCATATTTGAATCCTTGAAAATTATAAATTTGTTGAAGGACAAATAATATATGTTCAAAATTAGAAAGTAATAAACTTGAGTTCATTAAAAATGTATTTGTGGGCAAAAGGAAATATGTTTGGTTCATAAGCTTCAGGCCTTTTGATTGGATACTCACCCATGTGACAACCTGGGCACTGTAGCATGCACCTATAATCTCAGCTTTGATGAGAAAAAGAAGGAGGATCTATACTTGCTGGCTAGAAAGTTTACCAGAGTTGGTGAACACTGAGTTCTGTAATAGACTCTGCCTAAAATAACTAAATGAATAAAGAAACACATAAAGAAAAGTTATTGAGGGAGACTTCAGACATCAACTTGTCTTCCATGTGCACTCACACACACCAGTGCATTTACATACACAAACACACATACACAAAATCAAATGCGTGCATACAACTCCCCCTCACATGTAAATGATTTTGTGGCTAAATTAGTCAGGAATCTGTAGAGGAACATAACAATTGAAATAAGTACACAAATATGGAGTACTGGATTATATTTTATGATCAAATATTAGATTGTCTTATAATTGTCATGTGCAGTCTAGAAAGCTGAAGATACTAGGATAATGTAAGCCAAAATATGTAGAAGTTTCAGGATAGGAAAGATCATTGATGCAATCCTTGTCTCCAGGTGACAACATCCAAAGTCTAGCTTGTAGGTTAGGTGTGGTGGAATACAGCAGCCAGGAGAAAGAGGCAGGGCATCTCTATGAGCTCAAGGTGACCTTGATATATGTAGTGTGTTTCATTCCAGCTAGCAAAACGTAGTGAAACTTTTGTCATGAAAACAAAATAAAACAACAAGACAACAAAAAGCAATGTCTAGATTCTATGATTGCCAAAAATATCACCAATGTACCCAAGACAAATGTTCAGTAGCTTTTGTTGATTATCCCTTTCTTGATGATATATATAACAAATATACAAAAACATTTTGCATCTGTTTATTGGTATGTGTATGCATGCACAGATGGATATGTTTAGGCATGTGCACGCACATGTGTCACGACAGATGTCATACTATTGCTTGCAGGAGCTGTTTCTGTTCTTTCACCAGTCGGGTGCTAGGAATCAAACTGAGGCCACTGGTTTGGTGTCAAGTGGCTTTAACTACTGAACTGCCTGGAAAGCTCCCTTCAGTGGATATTTGTTCTGAGATTATTTGATGACGCTGTCATGTGGGCAGTTACTTCCCCTTAGTAGGACCCGAATAACAGTGGTCCCTGGAAATACTATCAGACAGACCTACAAGTGTAATATACAGGTTTTCTAGGCTTTTTTCACTATCCAGTTGACAACAAGATTAACTTACCTCTTCCCACAGAGAAAATCAATGCCAAGATGGCTTCCACTGACAAAATTCATCAAATATTTAAAACACAAGAAAGTACTACTAGATCTCTTCCTGAAGACAGTGGAAGATAAACCAATTCCAGTTTTATTTTACACAGCCAGCATTATCCTGAGAATGGCCAATCTTGATGGTCAACTTCATTTGGATGCAAAGACACCTAGGAGAATAGTATGTCTGCACAGGGGTTAAACATAAATGATTAGTGTAGCAATCAAGGGGAAAGACATCCTGAATGTGAATGGAATAATTCAGTAGGCTATGCATTTAGGTGGAACAAAGGTGAAAAAGACAGTGAGCCAAGCAGCCAGCGCCAGCTCCACGTTCCCTGAGACATATATCCTGCTATTGCTATAATTTAAATGCTAGAGTTTTCAGCCTTTCCATTCAGCAATTCTCCAAGAAGCTTCTATGCTTCCAGTCTAAAATTTGACTACATCATTGCTTTATGTTTTCTAATGCTTCGTGGACTGGATAAGTACAAGATAATCTGGCTATTTACAACACAGACAGCCATTGCTGCATTATATATTATTACTAGCCTAACAACTTCTGTTTAATAATATACCTTACTCCATTTCTATAGATTTTTGTGAACTTGTGGAAAATGAAATTTCACAAATATCAAGGCAGAATGTATTTTTAAATATATTATCTAATTATAAATGTAAAAAAAACTTACATTAAAAATGTATCTGAAACTAATGGAGGTCTATTTAGACAAAGAAGTTTACTAAGATTACACAGAAAACTATATTCACCTCCTCTTTAAAATAATTGTAATTAAATCAGACATTCAGACATCTGAGGGAGAAATGAAGATGATTCTAAACTTTCCATTGATATACAAAGTACCTAGCATAGGTCTAAGTGCCTCAAAACCATAAACCTGTGAAAGACATAGATTTCCCACTTTTATGTTTATTGACTATTATAAAGCTTCTACTGTAATATAAAGGGTATAATACTAATGTAAAGTTATAGCTGTAAATAAATTATATATACCAGACACTTTATATGTTATATAAATTATATATAAATTATCATATAAATTTATATATCAATTGACCTTATATATGTGCATATATATATATATATATATATATATATATATATATATTCAATTGATTTTCAGAATTCACCAGAGTACTTCAGTGTAGAATTATATTTTTACTAAAAGGTCTTGGGATAGTTGTGTCAATCTGGTAATACTTAAGTTTCATACATGGCAGCCATATAAATAATTAAAAAATGAATCAGTTATTTAGAGAGAAATGTTAAATTGGTAGTTGATAATATTTTAGGAGAAAATATAAGGTGAGCTCTCCAGTGTTTTTAAATAGGCATAGATTTCTTAGGGAATAAAAGATGTGAACATGAAATAATAATTGATAAATGGCAAGAATATATAAGAAAAACAAAAGGTGGAATAATAGCAAAATTCACTATATATATAAATATAATATATTTTATTATATTTATTATAATTATATTGAATTTATTTATTTATATATAAATATAATATATATTTTATTGTATTTATTATAATTATATTATAATTGAATAGATGATCCTATGTAAAATAGGATAATGTATCTGGCTTGTCAGTTTGATTAAACTGAAGAGACATGCCTATAATACTAGTAAAACATTCCCATGAACCAGTATATAATGATGGACACAAGGCTCTGATTGAGTGAATGGTTCATTCCTCTTACAGATTCAAATTATAAGGCAATTATCAAAAAAATTATAACTATGAAACATGAGGCCTGGCTGGAGAATTTAGACTACTGCTGGTGGTATGGTCTTCAGGGCAAGGGCTTTCCCTGATTCCTATCGTCATTGCTGCGATGTTCTTGACAGTCATGATGGAACTGCTCTGCTCTGCTCTGCTCTGCTGGGAAACCTCTGAAATGATAAGCAAACTAAATCCTTTCTGTCAGCATCACTTCTGTCAGACATTTTGCCATGAATACTAGAAAACAAGCTAACCGAAAAGTTTTAATTGAAGCCTAAGAAAAATGATATATATGTGACAAAATGCACATGCAAATGCTTAACACTGCTTCCTATAAGTTAAATGAAAATTAAATTCACAAATGGATATGAATATATATTCATTAAGCTGGTTAGAATTTTTAAAAGATTGTAATTCCTTCTACTTTTTTTTTTTACTGAATTTATGACAAAACAATAATGGCAGTATTGCCTAAACCTGACTAATGATACAGGAATTAGTCAATTTGCAATTTAAATATTATGTTTTATTGTAATTATATCAATTTAAAGATAAAATCACATCTTTAATTGACTTATTAGCTCCATGTATATTGTTTTTAGAGTCATCCCAGGCTTATTGATATTGCATTAAAATAACTTCTAGACTAAATAATAGTGTATTCAATTTCACATCATAAAATTAAAAATATACATATTAGAATGCATTGGTTACCTTTACTTTTTACTGTTCTATCCAGAATATCATAGTGCAGAGATGAATGGCACAGTCATGATAAAGTTATTGTCAGATTAAATGTCTTATAATTGGCTATGTATTTATGTATTTAATTTTAAAAAACAACAAAGATCTTTTTGTAAACTGAAGATACATTGTGACTATCTTAACATATGTTTCTCAAATTTACATTTATATCAACTTATTCAATTTTACAAGCCTCATCATTTCAGCCACATCTGTTTTATTCTGTCTGATTATTTTTAAATTTGTTCAAATATGTAAAAAAACAAACATGGCTGAATACATCCCTGTTGGCAAAATTATGAGCAGGTTTTCACATTTAGTGTAATTCTGAAGACTATAAGAATATTACACACATAAAAATTCAAGGCTGAGAATGTTTTACAAACTAAAATTGATGAGAATAGATCTATACAGTCTAGACATTTGCAGCTTGTGACTTGAAGTCAAATTATGCTTACTTGCCACATGATTCATATCTTTGTGTATAAATGACAATTCAAGAATAACATGATACTGATAGATAAGAATCATAGAATCAAAATAAAGAAAAAAAAAAGTCCACAATGATTTAATGACATTAAAAATACTGAGTATTAATATTTACAATTGTTAGTTTCTATTTTAAGCAATTTGGCTAATTAGCAGAAACACATATACAAGATACAAGCAATATTTGCTTTCAATTTATCTCCAAAAAACTATATATATAATATTGTAATGAAATTTTTTCAATCATTTTTGCATTTTTCCATTACTATCTATGCCTATAAACAAGCTTTTTAAATGATGGATAGAGTGCTCTAGTGACTTCTTGTCACTTAGCTTGCTTTAAATGATCTTTAACCACTTGATAAATATTCCTAATGATTTCCTTTCCTCAAGAGGTACCACAGTATCAGACAGTACAAAACATTGCATTTGAGATCAGAGGACAACACCCAATTTGCGTTTGCCATGTGAATCGCAAAGACAAATAAAATGCAATTACATCTATGCATACTTTTAAATATGCTAAATGCAAATAAGCAAGTTTAAGGGACTTTAGGAGGCATCATGCAATTTAGGTAAAAGTCAAAGTATAATCTGATTAAATAAGAATTCGTCAGGTTAAAAAAAACTTAATATTTTCATATTTATTTACACCCCAAATATTACCCCTCTCCCAGTCCGAGCTTGCAGAGTTCCTGTCAATCTCCTCCCTTCTTCCTCTAAGAATTCAACACCCCTCTGGTATCTCTATTCTGGTACATCAAATTTCTTCAGGATTAGGTACATCCTCTCCCACTGAGGCCAGAAAAAGAAGCCCTCTGCTATATGTGTTCCAGGGGCCTCAGACTACCCCTGTATGCTCTTTGGTTGATGGCTCAGTCTCCTGGGGCTCCCAGGCATCTAGGGTAGTTGATACTATTGGTCTTCCTGTGGGGCTGCCTTCTCCTTGAGGGCCTTCAGTCCTTCCCCTAACTCCTCAACAGGGGTGCAGGACCTCCAGCTATGTTTGTCTGTGGGTATTTGCATCTGTCTCAGTCAGATGCTGAGGGCAACCTCTCAGAGGACTGCTAGACTAGGCTCCTGTTTGTAAGAACAACATAGCATCATTAATAGTGAAGGATTAGTGCCTGACCATAGGATGGCTCTCAAAATGGGCAGGTCACTGGTTGGCCTTTTCTTCAGTCTCTGTTCTATCTTTGTCCCTGCATTAATTTTAGACAAGACCAATTTTGTGTCAAAAGTTTTTAGGTGGGTGTGTGTCCCTGTCCCCCCACTGGTGGTCCTGTCTGGCTACTGGAGGTGATCTCTTCGGGTTCCATATCCCAACAGTTGGGCATTTCTGCTAAGGTCACCTACACTGACTCTTGGGATCCTCCCACATGCTGGATCTCTGGGGCTTCTTAGACTATCCCCATCCTGAACCCTTACAGTTACATATTTTCATTCATTGTCCTTGTTCTCTAAGACTCTCCTGTCTCTCACCATGCCAGTTCCTGACCCCTATTTTCCTAGCCCTCTGTTTACCCATTCAGATGCTTCCCTCCATCTGCTTCCTGTGACTATTTTATTTCCCCTTCTAAGGAGGATTCAAGCATCCTCACTTGAACTTCCCTTCTTGACTAACTTCCTTGGGCCTGTGGTGTGTATCATTGGTATTCTGTACCACTTATCAGTAAGTGTATGCCATGCATGTCCTTTGGGGACTAGGTATCCTCACTCAGGATGATATTTTCTAGTTCCATCCATTTGCCTGCAAAATTCATGATGCCATTATTTTTAATACTTGAATAGTATTCCACTGTGTAAATGTACCTCATCTTTCTACATAAAATTTTCAGTTAAGGAATATCTGGGTTGCTTCCAGTTTCTGTCTATTATGAATGAATCTGTCATGAACATAGTGGAGCACTTGCCCTTGGCCTATGTTGGAGCATCCTTTGGGTATATACCCAGGAGTAGTATAGCTAGGTCTTCATGTAGAACTTTTTCCAATTTCCTGAGAAACCACCAGATTGGTTTTCAGAGTGCTTTTCAAGTTTGCAATCCCAACAACAAGGGAGGAGTGTTCTTTTTTTTTTTTTTTTTTTTTTTTTTTTTTTTTTTTTTTTTTTTTCTACATCCTCGCCAGCATGTGCTGTCACTTGAGTTTTTAACCTTGGCCACTCTGCATGGTGTAAGGTGAAATCTCAGGGTCATTTTTACTGGTATTTCCATGATGACTAAGTATGTTGAACATTTATTTAAGAGTTTCTAAGACACTAGAGATTCTTCTGTTGAGGATTCTCAGTTTAGTTCTATACACCATTTTTAAATTGGGTTACTTCATTTTTGGAGTCTAACTTATTGAGTTCCTTATATATTTTGGATATTAGTTCTCTGATGTTTGAAGGGTTAACAAAGATTATTTTCCAAACTGTAGGCTGCTGTTTTGTCTTATTAATAGTGTCCTTTGACTTACAGAAGCTTTTTTGTCTCACTTATTAGTTCTTGACCTTAATGACTGAGCCACTGGTGTTCTGTTCAGTCAGTTTTCCCCTTTGGTAAACAGTGCATTCAAGGCTATTTCCTACTTTCTCTTCTTTAGATTCATTGTGTCTAATTTTATGTTGAGGTTTTTGATTCACTTGGACTTAAGTTTTGTGCAGGGTGAAAAATATGAATCTATTTGCATTCTTCTACATGTAGACATCCAGTTATACCAGCACAGTATATTGAAGATGCTTCTTTGTGAAAAGTCAAATGTTCATAGGTGTGTGGGTTTAATCATTTGTCTTCAGTTAGATTCCATTGATCCAGCCATTTGTTTCCATACCAACAGTATGCAATTTTTATTACTATTGCTCTGTAGTACAGCTTTAGGTCAGGAATGATTATACCTCCAAAAGTTCTTTTAGTCTTCAGGATTATTTTGGCTATCATGTTTTTGTTTGTTTATCCTTATAAAGTTTAAAGTTATTATTTCAAGATTTGTGAAAAATTGTGTTGGAATTTTAAGAGGGATTGCATTGAATCTGTAGATTGCTTTTGGTAAGGTTGCCATTTTCACTATGTTTATTCTACCTATCCATGAACAAGGGAAAACTTACCATTTTCTGATATCTTCTTCAATTTCTGTTTTCAGGTACTTAAAATTCTTGTTATAGAGATCTTTCACTTGCTTGGTTAGAGTTATGCCAAGGTATTTTCTGTTATTTGTGACTGTTGTGAAGGGTCCTGTTGCCCTAACTTATTTTCCAGCCTATTTATCACTTGTGTAGAAGAGGGCTACTGATTTCTTTGAGTTAATTTTGTATCCAGCCATTTTACTTTGTTTGTCAGCTGTAGAAGCTGTCTGGTAGAATTTTTAGGTCACTTTTGTATACTATCATATCATCTGCAAATATTGATACTTTGAGTTCTTTTCCAATTTGTATCTCCTTGATCTCCTTTAGTTATCTTAGTGCTTTAGCCAGCACTTTGAGTTCTATAATTAAAAAATATGGGGAGAGTATACAGCCTTATCTTGTCTCTGATTTTAATGGAACATTTTTATTATTTTTATTATTCTTTCCATCTAATTTGATGTTGGATATTAGTTTTCTGTATGTTGCCTTTATTGTATTTATGTATGTCCCTTGTATTCCTGTTCTTTACAAGACTTTTATCATGAAGGGGTATTGAATTTTTGTCAAATATGTTTTCATCAACTAGGGAGACAATTGTAGTTTTTTGTTTTGTTTTGTATTTGTTTTTGTGTTTTTAGTTTATTTACATGATGAACTAGGTTGATTGATTTTTGTATATTGACCCACCCCTGTATCCCTGGAATGAAGTCTACTTGAACATGGTGGACTATGTTCTTGATGTTTTCTTGTATTCTATTTTTGAGTATTTTATTGATTATTTTTATATTAAGGTTCATTAGAGAAATTGGCTTGTAAATGTTTTCTGTGTTGACCCTTTGTGTGGCTTTGGTATCAGGGTGATTGAGTCCTCATGGAATAGGCTTGGCAGAGTTACTTCTGTTTCTATTTTATGGAATAATTTTATAGAATAATTTGGCATTAGCTCTTCTTCAAAATTCTGACCTGCAACTCTGCCCAGGACAGAGTTGTTGCTCTAGACCCCCTACCATACCCAGAAACAGATTAACTTCCAGGAGGTCTGTCACAACCAGGCTATAGGTAAGCTCTCCTCCCCTGATCCAATACCTGGCCTAACTGGGAACTTCACGGGGCTCAGCTGTCTTAGGACTTATCCTCCTTGACACTGACACATCTTCCTTCCAGTCACAACTGTGCCTGTGGGCCAATCAAGTGATCTATCACCCTGTCATGCCCATACCCAAAGATATCTTGACTTCAAAGGGGTCCTTTACAACCAGGCTTGCAGGCTCACAGGAGGGACAGGCTCCAGTCAGAGACAGAAGGCCTTGTAACACCAGAGATAACCAGGTGATGAGAGGCAAGCACATGGACATAAGCAACAGAAACCAATAATGGTACACCTGGCACCATCAGAACACAGTTTTCCCACCATAGCAAGCCAAGAATAATCTAATACATGTGCAAAGCAAGATTCTGACATGAAATCCCATCTCTTGAAGATGATTGAGGATCTCAAGAAGGATATAAATAACTCCCTTAAAGAATGCAGGAGAACACAGGTAGACACGTAGAAGCCCTTAAAGGGAAACACAAAATTCCCTTAAAACTCCCAGACACTATTGCAGATGCCAAGAAGTGCTTGCTGACAGGAGCCTGATATATTTTTTCTATATTGACTCTTTGTGTGGCTTTGGTATCAGGGTGACTGAGTCCTCATGGAATAGACTTGGCAGAGTTACTTCTGTATCTATTTTATGGAATGATTTGAGGAGTATTGAGACAGTATATAGCTGTCTCCTGAGAGGCTCTTCCAGAGCCTGACAAATACAGAAGTTTATGCTCACTGTCAATCATTGGACTGAGCACAGGGTCCTCAATGGAGGAGTTAGAGAAAGGACTGAATAAGCTGAAAGGGTTTGCAACCCCATAGGAAGAACAACCATCTTAACCAATCAGACCTTCCAGAGCTCCCAGGGACAAAACTACCAACCAAAGAGTACACATGAAAGAGCTTATAGTTCCTGTCACATTTGTAGCATAGGATGGCTTTATTGGGCATCAATTGGAGAAGAGGTCCTTGGTCCTGTGAAGGCTCAATGCTCCAGTGTAGGGGAATGCCAGGGCAGGGAGGCAGAGTGAGTATGTCATTGGGGAAGCACCCTCATAGAAGGGTAGGGGGGTGGATGGAATAGGGGGTTTCCAGAGGGAAAACCAGGAAAGGGAATAACATTTTAAATTTAAATAAATAAAATATCAAATAAAAAATACAGGCCAACACAATTAAACAGGTGAAGAAATTGAACCAAAAACATCCAGTATCTACAAATGGAAATAGAAGCAATAGAGAAATCACAAAAAGGAGCCACATTGGACATGAAAAACTTAGGAAAGAGATCAGGAGTTACAGATGCAAGCATCAGCAACAGAATACAGGAAATACAAGAGAGAATCTTGGGCGAGAATATACCATAGAAGATATTGCCACAATAGTCAAAGAAAATACAAAGTGAAAAAGTTCCTAACCCAAAACAACCAGAAAATTCAGGACACAATGAAAAGACCAAACTTAAGAATAATAGGAATAGAAGCGAGTGAAGATTCCCAATTCAAAGGGCCAGAAAACATCATCAACAAAAGCATAGGAGAAAATTTCCTTAACCTAAAGAAGGGGATGGTCATAAATGTACAAGAAGTCTTCAAAACACCAAATAGATTGAATAGAAAAGAAATTCCTCACATCACATAATAATCAAAAACTAAATACACAGAACAAAGAAAGAATATTAAAACCAATAAGGAACCATCTGCCCCAACCCAAAGCTCTCAGGGACCAAACCAACAACCAAAGAGTACCCATGGCTCCAACTACATATGTAGAAGAGAATGGCCTTATCTGACATCAATGGGAGGAGAGGCCTTTGGAGGGAAAATCAGGAAAGAGGATAACAGTTGAAATGTAAATAAATAAAATATTCAATAAAAAATAAACCAGTAAGGGAAAAAGTCCAAGTATGATATAAAGGCAGACCCATCAGGATTACATCAAACTTCTCAACAGAGATTCTAAAAGCTAGAAGATCTTGGCCAAATGTCATGTAGACCCTACAAGAACACAAACCAAAAAGAAGAGAAACACACAAACATAATACTACCTCTAACAACAAAAATAACAGGAGCCAACAACCATTGGTTTTAATAACTCTCAACATCAATGGACTCAATTCCACAACAAAAAGACATAGGTTAAGAGACTGGATACATAAACAGGACCCAGAATTTTGTTGCCTACAAGAAACACACCACAGTGACAAAGGCAGACACTACTTCAGACTAAAGGCTGAAAAAATTTCAAAGCATATGGTCCCAAGAAACATGCTAGTGTAGTTATTCTAATATCCAATAAAATAGACTATCAACCAAAAATTATCAAAAGAGATGGGGAAGGACACTTCATACAAATTTAAAAAAAAAAAAGAGGAAACAAGATGAACTCTCAATTCTAAATATCTATGCCCCAAATACAAGGGCACATATATTTTTAAGAGAAATGTTTCTAAAGCTCAAATCATGCATTGAAACTCACACAATCAACACCCCTCTCTCACCAATTGAGAGATTATGGAAACAGAAACAGAGACCCAGTGAAATTATCAAAGGTTATGAACCAAATGAATTTAATGATATCTACAGAACATTTCACCCTAATACAAAAGAATATACATTCTTCTCAGCACCTCATGATACCTTCCCCAAAATTGACAATATAATTTGACACAAAACAAGCCTCAACAGATACAAGAAGATTTAAATAATCTCATGTATCCTATCAGATCACCATGGAATAAGGCTGGTCTTCATTAACAACAAAGACAATGGAAAGCCCACATACATGTGGAAACTGAACAATGCTCTCTACTCAATGATAACTTGGTGGAGGAAGAAATAAAGAAATAAATTAAAAACTTTTTAGAATTTAATGAAAGTGAAGGTACAACCTACCCAAACTTATGAGATACAATTAAAGCAGTGCTAAGAGGAAAACTCAGCTCTGAGTGCCTCCATAAAGAAATTGGACAGATCATACAGCTTACCAGTACATATGAAAGCTCTAGAACAAAAAGAAGCAAATACACTCAAGAGGAGTAGATAGCAGGAAATAAACACAGAGATGAAGTCAACCAAGTAGAAGCAAAAGGAATGATACAAAGGATCAATAAAACTAGGAGCTGGTTCTTTGAGAAAATCAACACAATAGATAAACCATTAGACTAACAGGCACAGAGACAGTATCCAAATTAATAAAATCAGAAATAAAAAGGGAGGCATAACAAGAGAAACTGAGGAAATTAAAAAAAAAAACTCATCAGGTTCTATTACAAAAACCTGTACTCAACAAAATTGAAAAATCTAGCTGAAATGGGTGATTTTCATGACAGATACCAGGCACCAACTTTAAATCAGAATCATTTAAACCATCTAAACATTCTCATAACCCCTAAAGAAATAGAAGCAGTAATTAAAAGTCTCCCAACCCTTAATGCCCAAGACCAGAAGGTTTTAGTACAGAATTCTATCAGACTTTCAAAGAAATAATACAAACTATTCCACAAAATAGAAATAGAATGAACACTATGTAATTAGTTCTATGAAGTCACAATTATGCTGATACCTAAGCCACAGAGAGACCCAAAAAAGAAAGAACTTCAGATCAATTTCACTTATGAATATTGATGCCAAAAATACTCAATAAAATTCTTGCAAACCAAATCCAGGAACACACCAAAACCATCATTCACCATGATCAAGAAGGCTTAATCCCAGGGAGGCAGAGATGGTTCAATATATGGACATAAATCAATATAATCCACTATATAAACAAACTCAAAGAAAATAAAACACATGGTCATCTCATTAGATACTCAAAAAGCCTTTGACAAAAACAGAACATCCCTTCATGTTAAAATCATGGAAAGATCAGGAATTCAATGCACATACTTAAACTCAATAAAAAAATATGCAACAAACCAACATCAAACTAAACAGAGAGAAACTTGTAGCGACTCCACTAAAATCATGGATAATAGAAGGCTGCCCACTCTCTCCCTGTGTATTTAATATAGTACTGGATGTTCTCGCTAGAGCAATTAGACAAGAAGAGGAGGTCAAACAAATACAAATTGGAAAGGAAGAAGTCAAGGTATCACTATTTGCAGATGATATATTATACATAAGTGACCCCAAAAACTCTACTAGGGAACTTGTACACATGAAAAACAACTTTTCAGCAAAGTAGCAGGATATAAAATTAAATCACACAAATCAGTAGCCTTACTTTACACAAAGGATGGATAGGCTGATAGAGAAATTAGGGAAACAACAACGTTCACAATAGTCACAAATAATACACAATATATTGGTGTAACTCTAACCAAGCTAGTGAAAGATCTGTATGACAAGAACTTCTGTTCTCTGAAAAAGAAATCAAAGAAGTCCTCAGAAGATGGAAAGGATAGGTTTGACTGCAACTTTACACCTTGTTTTTAAGAACTTTTACTTAACAGAAACAACAGACATTCTTTCCTTTGCTTCACTGCTGAAGGCATCTACAGTCAACGTTCCATTTTACTCTGTTCAATTAGTACAAGACTTTCTTTGCCTCATGTGTCACATCTGTTGATAATTTGTTTCCTTTGCTCTTTGTGTTATGTGTTTCCTCCCCTCCTCCATCAAGGAACCCCAGATTAGGCCACTCAAAACCCTTCTGGTTATGTGTGGTCTCAAGGTTAAAACTGATGACCTATACCAATTTTTGGAGGAGGCTGCTATTTTAGTCCCCTGGATATCACCAGAGAACATGTTGGAACCCTGACCTCTGGATGTGTTTCTTTTTCGTACCCACAATCGCAAAGTACAGTCTGGGATTATCCCTCCCTTGTTCTTTGTCCCCATCCCCCTTGCAGTCATTGCTAGTCTTAAGAATTCTTTTCCAGAGGAAGTGGTGACCTCTCATAACAAACACTTCCAGGATCAGGCTAACATTCACCTTTCATTATTGATCCTGTCCCACTTTATCAGGGCAAACAGGATGATCGATACAATGAGTATGAGGGTGCCTCTGCTTCAGCTGTCCATCTGTCATGCTCCAAGCTGTCCTCCAGACCTGCTGTCCCAGGTCACTCACACACTAGCCCTTCTGCCCCTGTCCCATCGGAGGTACCCCCAGCTTATCTCTGCCATAATTTAGGTGGACTTTGCCTTCCAGTGGTTGCTCCTGTGATGCCCATCCCTAATATTGGACTGCCTCTTCCCTGGGGGCCTCACTCTCCTCAGGTATATTGTGAGGCTTTCCCTGTCAATCTTGGCCCTGATGCAACAATTGGGCTCTGGATTCCCACTCCTCTGGCAGATTTGGCACTAATCAGAAAAGCTGCCAACAACTCTGACCCAAATTCTCCTTTATGAACATGTACTGAAGCAATGGTCCATGCACATCCAGACCTATTATTATTGGTATAATGTTCATAAGGCTGTGCTCAACCCCACTGTATTTCTTAATTGAAGGTGTGCATATCAAGACTTGGCTGAGAACCAGGCTACGATTAACCTAGAATCTAACTTTAACATTAAGTTTAACATGCTTAATCGCCAATGGGCATAGATCTTGTCACTCAGGCCACTATCAGACTGCATGCTTACTTTAACCAGGTTGCTGATCTTGCCTTTAAGGCCCTTAAAGCCTGTACTTCTCAAGAGTCCTTCTGCTTACTTTCGCATCTTGTTCAGCAGTCTGGGGAATCCTTCATGGACTTCGTGTTCCATTTGACTGAGGCATTGGAAAGGCGGGTTAATGCTGGGCCAACAAGAGACACACTCATTAAGCAGCTTCCATGGGAGGATCTTAATGCTCCCACACCCAATGCTGTGGCATCTGTAAGGAATGATGATATTCATAAATGGGTTGTTGCCACTCTTGACTTGGACCCTGCTGCAGGCCACATTGCAGCCCTGACTTAACTGCCTCCATTGACTCCATGGAATGTGAACAGAGGATGCACCCTGCTCCTGAAGGGCCCCCTGATCACACATATTGGGGCTGTGGCAAGCCTGGACGCCTCAGACAGGACTGCCTCTCAGCTAGGCCCAACACCAGATATCCTCGTTTAAACAAAGTTTACTACTGGGTTAAGAATTGTTCTCAAAAACAGGAAGACAATTTAAACTCCAAAAGGTGCACCCTTCAGTTCTGCCAGTAAGAGGGACCCCTGCTAGGCCAGGAGTCTTTTGGACCTCCCTGTGTTTCCTCACTCCCTGATGATGACTGTACATTTAGACATTATACCTGTTAAAGGGTTGGTTGACACATGGGCAGATGTCACTATAATAACAAAAAAAAAATGAATCACTGAGGTTCCTTGTTGGAGATTCTGGCCCTTTTCCCTCCATTACGAGAGTGAGAGGCCAACAGGCCACCAAAATGACTACCAGACTTCCTTGTTGGCAGGACTTGGATCATAATCAGGGATACTTTACATCTGCTGTGGCTCATGTTTCCCAAAACTTTGGGGAAGAGATTCTGTAAGACGTGGGTGCCGTCCTTACTCAGGCTGATTGAGCCTTTTTTGATGATGTTATGCAACATGACCAACTGGACAACACAGAAAACAAAGTTGGGGATCACCCCTAATTCTAAAGGCTACTGCCCACCCAGATCCAATTGACATCAAGATACCTGACCCTATACCCTTGGCCTGGCTGTCTGAAGCCAATATCTGGATGTACTAGTGGCCCATTTAGGAACCTAAGCTTTCTGCTCTCAAGGAACTGGTCTTGAAACATTTAACTTTGGGTCATTTGGAACCATTGACCATCCAACATAATACTTCCGTTTTTGTCATTAAATGAAGTCAGGGAAATATTGGCTTCTACAATATCTGAGAGCCATTAATGAACATATGAAAAAATGGGGACTACTTAAGCGGGACTGCCTTGACCTAGTGCTCTCCCACTCAAGTACCATATGATGATCTTAGATATTAAGGATTGTGTTTTCCAGATCTCTCTGGCTCCCCAGGATAGATGTTGTTTTGCCTTCACAGTATGGGAGGCTGATGTGAATAAACCAGCTCAAAGGTATCAGACAGTCCTGCCTTAAGGCATGAAAAATAGCCATTTGTCAGCTACATGTAGGTGGAGCCACATAGGAAGTCTCCAAGGATGTCCTCATAGTCCATTACCTACATGATATTATGCTTGCACACCCTAGCCTGCCTGATCTGGAAGGGTATCCACTCAATTGTTGCTTAACTTAGACAAACTCAACTTGAAGATTGCTCCCAAAAATATTCAGAGAGTTCCCCCATATGCCTTCCTGTGCTTTTCTATTTTGGACAAGATTAAGCCTTCACAATTATGGGAAAAGAATTCTATTCCCTTGTGGAACTACAACAATTGTGTGAAACTGTTAACTGGCTCAAACCTTTCCTGTTAATTCTGGACCAGAGATATGGCACCTCTTTTGTCTTTTGGAGAGGCCTAGTAGCCCCTCTGCCAGAGTTAAACTAACCTCTGAGGCTAGCAACCTACCCCAGAAAGTTATAGAGCTCCTTTCTGAATCAACTCTGGAAAGGCATCATCCATGGAAACCCCTCTTAGCCATAATTTTGTGGTCCCCTGAAGGAGATCCTAGGAGTGTTATGGCAGAATGGGACCCTCATGTGGTTGCACCAGGTCTACTCTGATTTACTTAAGTTTACCTCAAAGTTTGACATTGCCTTTTGCCTTGCACTTAAGGTAAGAGGCTTAGCAAGGAAAACTTATAAAACAGAACCAGACAAAATAATTCTATCATTTTCCTTATGATAGTCTCAATCATTATGGGCAAATTCCATCAGCTTTCAAGAAGGTAGTGGGTTTCACAGGCTTATTGGATAATCACATGCAACCAGACAAGTCTTATTCCTTAGTCGCAGATGCCAATTACAGTTAAATGCCAAAGCATATCTAACTCTTACCCCATTCCCAAGGCAACTATGGCCTTTTCTGATACCAATAAAGACAGATATGGAGTTCTTATCCAAAGAATAGGGATGGAGGGGATAGGACACAACTCACATTGTCTCTAATTTTAGCTTAGTGCAATTTGGTAAGTTATTTGGACTTCTGAAAATTTTTGAGTGTTGCTGACAGGAGCCAGTTAATATTTTCTTAGCTAGCCAATATGAAGTACTAGCTGTTTGAACCCTGTCTTCCTATATTAAAGAGCAAAACAGCCCTATACGTGTCTGTATGTGAACTATCCACAAGGCTCTAGAGAATAGGGCACATCCATGGTTCATTTTACACATAAGAGTATATCCTAAATTACCTGGCTTATTAGCAGAAGGAAATGAGAGAACTGATGCCCTGATTATAGCTGTAGACATGGAACTGATAGTACAAGCCAGAATGTTACACCAGCATTTTCACCTTTCCCCTCAGAATATACATACACTCTTGACTGAATTGCCTATGTGGCAATGTAAACATCTTGCAAGGTTGTGTGCAATGTGCACATCTCTTATACCATTGGGACCCCTTGGCAGATCAGGAGTTAAGCCTAGAGGTCTATTCCCCAATGCAATCTGAAAAAATGGATGTCACTCATTACCCAACCTTTGGTAATCTTAGGTATATACATGTGGTGGATATACCACCTTCGTATTTGTGGTGACCATGACAGGAGAAAAGGCCATGAAATTAGCATTGCTGCTAATGGGAATGCCTTGGGCACTCAAGACTGACAATGGAACTGCTTACTCATCTCAGACATTCTTATCCTCATGGAGGATCAGTCATTCCTTTGGGATACCCTATAATCCTCAAGGCCAAGCAATCATAGAAAGAGCAAATCTCTCCTTCAAGGAGCACTTGCTTAGGTCACCTCCCCAGAATCCAAAAGAGATCCACACATAGCTTTGTTGGAGGTCCTGTTCCATGTGAACTTTCTCTCCTTTGATGAGAAAGGGCTGAGCCTGCTTACAAACATTGGGCATTTTTGTGAAGGGGCACTCCCCTACCATTGTTTAGATGGAGGGACACAATAACCTCTCAATGGCAGCCACTTTCTCTATTCTGACCAGGAAGCAAGGCTATGCTTGTGTTTTCCCCCAGGTGCAATTGTGCCAATATGGGTACCCTCAAGAGAAGTTCACCCAGCTACAAACCAGGGGCAATGAAGGAGCCAGAAAAAGACCAGGACCAAGAGATATAACATGCATACTGTTTTTATTAATTTTTCTTCAGCCTGGGAGGGCCAACAAGCTCTGGGCTTTGGTGCCCTTACCCCCCATTTTTTTTGCCTATGGCAGTTAACTCCTCAGCCTAACCTGTTCTTTTTCTCTTTCATTGTGAGTTTGGGTTTGCTCAACTTTATGGACTTAGTCACTACTAAACGATGATTAGAAGGCACCTGACCCACGGAGGAAGTTTCCTGTTTTATCATCAATGTCTTCTCCATTGGCCCTTGTATCCAACTACACAATATGATCATGAGACTTTTATGGTAATCTAACATTTAGAACCATGTTAAGCATGGAACTTCATGTTCCCTCTACTGATTACAAATCCCCAAAAGATCCCACAAACATATCACATCCACCCCTGCCTCACTGTTCAAGGGTTTCTCAAATGCCTTGGGAGCACTGCTAGCTTGCAGTAAGTTTAAGATTTGTCACAGACTACCTGATATTGTCTTCTAACCTCACACTTGGCATGTGGAGGTTTACATGCTTCCAATAGTACCCCACATGGTAACAGAGATCCCTTTAGATTCTGATATGCCCCATTATGAGCAATTGGGATTTAATGGCCCCTCTAATTGTCTTGATTTATACCCTTTACTCTCCTAATGGAAGGCTGTGTCTTTAATGGGACATATTTTCATATAAACATGTCGACAAAAATGTGGACTAGGGTAACCCCCATGAATGTGACTATTGGCAGCCAGGTTGGCTGGAAAGCCACCCCAGTCTGTGTCCAACCTTCCTTTTTCTTTCTGGTCACCAATACCTCCATTGTCAGAGACAGCCTTAACTGCTTGAATTAGAAATGTCTCCAGACCACCTGCTGGATGTGGTATTCAACAATGGCTATCCTAATGAGGAAACCAGCCTCCATTTAGATGCCTGTGGTGAATACCACACACTTTCATGCTTTAGACTCACAACCCCTACACCAGGGAAAAGGGTATTTTGGTATTACAACTACCATCATTGCAGGCATTGCCAGGGTAAAGGCTGTTGTTTCCTTGACTCAAACAGCTGGTATGGCAGAGACTGTCAAAGCTGTAGTCTTTAAGTCAGCTGAGGTACTACAGGCACAGGAAGTACTAAATCAACATCTATGTCAATCCACTCACATTTTACAATAACAGACTGTACTGGCTCTTGTTAGACAGTACTGGTCTTGTTAGACAGTTGGCTCTTGTTAGGGACATATCACTATTGGCATGCAACCCCAGGTTTCACTCAATCTGCCTAACCCCTTACCAGGTACATAATGCCACTAAAGCCCAACAACAGTTGGCTCAATATCCTGAAGGTACCTGGTCAGACACATTACTTAAATCTTCAGTGCTGTTAAGAGAGAACATAGCCAACCTCAATGCAACCAAGGTATCAGTACTTTCCCTAGATGCTAGATTCTTGGGAGAAAGTGTGGGACAATATTAAGAAGATGTTTAACTGTTGAGAACCGCTCTCCCCCACGTTGGGGGCCAAAATGTCCCGGATCTCTCTGTCAGTGTTGAAACCCGCACTGCCAAAAGCCTTGGGGGCTAAACTGTTAGAGCCTGCACTGCCTCAAGTTGCTCAGGTCCGCAGGGCAGGGTTCAGCAAGAGAGAGAGAGAGTGAGGATGGACTCGAAGAATGGAGACCAGACAGAGTTTGATTCAATCCCATTTATTCTTCAGTCTCTCTTCTTCTCTCCAAGTCCCTAGTCTTGAGTCCCTAGTCCCTAGTTCCTAGTTCCTAGTCCCTAGTGCCTCCAAGTTCTTTCTCCAAGTGCTAATTGCCTACTACCTAATTCTTCGTCCAAGTTCTCTAGTCCAAGTGTCTTCTTCCTCGATGCCTGATTCCTACTAATAATCTAATGTCAAGTAATCTGTTCCAAGTTGTACTGAACTCTTCTGTCTGCCTCTCGCCTTTTATATGTCTCACTTCTAAGCCATGCCTTTAAGTCACGCTTTTAAGTCATGCCCTTAGGCCTTGTCTCCAAATCTGATCTCTAAGTCACACCCTTAAATCACACACCTTTAAGTCTCACACACACAAGGGAAGATCCTGGGTATCTAAAACAAGATGTTATCAGAGTGTGCTCAGCTGTTGTAGGCTATTGTAATCAAATCTCTTGTCAAGGTATATGGCTCAAGATGGCTGCAAGGATGATAGCTGCCTTTTGTCGGCTCCCCACATTTAATCCCTTGTGGATAGCCACTTACACTATGATGGGAGGAATTGTCATACTAATAATTATTTTGCTTAAGTGTCTCACACAGCGTATCTCCAGACAATGCTCCATAAACAAGGCATCCCTCCAGGTGCTGATGGCTCTTAAAAATTTTGATTATAGCCCCTCTAAGGAAGTTATCAAAGCCTACATGACAGAGATCCATGAGACCATCATGTGGGCTGTTTCTCATCTCCTCCTTGCATGACATGCCTCCTCTGGAGTGATATCTCTTTGGGGGCTGGTAGACAATGAAGGGTAAGATCCTGGAAGTCAGGACAACCTAAAACAGGCATAGTCTGGTACACTGAAAATCCTCCTAGGTGGGGTCAACAATGTCAAGGAAAGGGTACCCAGGCTCCCACAAGGCTGTCAAAATTTAAAAATAAAAAGGTGGAAATATGGAGGAAAGATATGGCTGCCTCTGGATAAACGCTGGGATGGGAATGGGGTGCAGCTGCAAAGGAATCTCCTGCAGAAGGACCCAATTGAGGACTGCCTGAGAGACCAAGAATTGCTGATGCAGACAGTGTCAGCCAATCAGAAACTGCTGTTTAGAAGAGATTCTTTTTGGGGACCAATGAGGCATGGGTGGAGGGTATTAAAAGAGCTTGAAGTACTGTTCAGAAGAGCTTGCTGCAGTGTTTCTCACCTACTCCTGGGGTCTTTGATGCTGCACCACCTCACCTTAAATCCCCAAGGGCAGGAAGGGTTGGGCAGCGGGTAGTCCAGGGCACAGGAAACAACTCTGGGTGTATTCATCTTCACCAATATTTATGAAACCTACCTTCTAGTCCCACCTGTAAGTGTGAGAGTTAACTCTTTTTAAAATTACTCATATTTAATTGTTCACACTTAATCTATTGTAATGTTCACTGTAAAGGTTTTAATCATAATACTCATCTTTCAGACTGACTTATTCAAGTTGTTAATGGTTTACTAATTGTAAAACATTTGTCATATAGAGTTTTACTACTACTCACCCCACCCATTCAATACTCAATAAATAAAACAGAACAGTGAGATAGAAGTTTATACTTTAATTAATCACAGTTCATTAATAAGGAGTCAAGAAATGAATGCTGACATGACATTGTAACTGTACCTCATTATGAATGTTATATTGATTTTTAGTAATTTAAATTTTAACAGGTGCTCATTCATTATTTCATAAACAGGATAAAATGTTATTACACATAAATGTTTCTTCATACCTTAGACTCATGATAGATAATATTTTTGAAAGGACCTCAACAACACTTCTAGTCACACTGGAATTAGTAGAATATGGTCACTTAAGCATTTGCCATTAAGGGGTGGATCCTATATCTCCTCCCCTTCACCCTGGATGGTAATAAAATAGGGGAAGTGACTCTGTATTGTCCAAGTTTAGTCATCAAAGATACATAGCTTTTGTCTGGGTCTTTCTCTGGATAGTTGCCAATGGAAGCCAGCCATAGTGCTGTGAGAAGATCCAGCCCCTAGGGTGGTACCCAGGTAGAAAGGGGAAGAAGGCATAAGCTTTCTGCCAGGCCTGAGCTTCATTTAAGAACCATTCACTATCAGTTACATAACCATACCCTGTGATTCATTTATCTGGTCTATACACAGGTAGTATAGATAGATATAGTATAAACAGATATAGATACTTATATTGTAGATAAATGAACAAAATGAAAGGATTGTTGTTTGGATCATATACTCTTGTTATTGGTTTTAAAAGATAATCATAATTTATGAAAAAGTGAATGAAAACATTCATAGGAGTAAATCTTTCACTGTAGAGGATATCCTTGTAATGTGAGGATACCCTCCATGGAAGCCCAGACCACTTTACTTAGTCAACTTTCATAGTTTCCCTCCTTGTGTTGGAGTTTTCTATCAGTTATCCTTTGAAGTGCTGGATTTGTGGGAAGATAATGTGTACATTTGGTTTTTTCATTGAATATCTTGGTTTCTCCATCTATGGTAATTGAGACTTTTGCTCAGTATAGTAGTATGGGCTGGCATTTTTGTTCTCTTAGGGTCTGTATGATATCTGTCCAGGATCTTCTGGCTTTTATGGTCTCTGGTGAGAAGTCTGGTGTAATTCTTATAGGTCTGCCTTTATATGTTACTTTGCCTTTTTCCCTTATTGCTTTTAGTATTTTTTCTTTGTTTTGTACATTTGATGTTTTGATTATTATGTGATGAGAGGAATTTCTTTTTTGATCTAGTCTATTTGGGGATCTGTAGGCATCTTGTACGTTCACGGACATCTCTTTCTTTAGGTTAGGGAAGTTTCCCTCTATAATTTTGTTGAAGATGTTTACTGGCCCTTTAAGTTGGGAATTTTCACTCTCATCTATACTTAGTATCCTTAGGTTTGGTCTTCTCATTGTGTCCTGGGTTTCCTGGATGTTTTGTGTTAGGAATTTTTTGCATTTTGCATTTTCTTTGACAGTTGTGTCAATGTTTTCCATGGTATCTTCAGCACATGAGTTTCTCTCTTCTGTCTCTTGTATTCTGTTGGCGATTCTTATGTCTATGACTCTTGTTTTCTTTCCTAGGTTTTCTATCTCCAGGGTAGTCTCCCTTTGAGATTTCTTTATTTTTTCTACTTCTATTTTTAGATCCTGGATGGTTTTGTTTAATTCCTTCACCTGTTTGGTTGTGTTTTCTTGCAGTTCTTTAAAGGATTTTTGTGTTTCCTCTTTAAGGGCTTCTACCTGTTTACCTGTGTTCCCCTGTACTTCTTTAAGGGAGATATTTATGTCTCTCTTAAAGTCCTCTATCATCATCATCATGAGAGGCACTTTTAATTCTGGATCCTGCTTTTCTGGTGTGATGGGGTGTCCAGGGATTGCTATGGTAGAAGAACTGGGTTCTGATGATGCCAAGTAAATTTGGTTTCTGTTACTTATGTTCTTGCACTTGCCTTTCATCATCTGGTTAACTCTAGTGCTACCTTCACTCACTGTCTCTGACTACAGCCTGTCTTTCCAGTTATCTTGCTTGTGTCAGAACTCCTCAAAGTCCAGATGTTGCTGTGATCCTGGGCTCCTGGATGAAAGAACTGCTGGGATTCAGGCCACCTCTGGGATCCTGAAATCCTGTTGTTCTGAGTTCAGTGGTTCCTTCTCTGCTCTGAGTGCCCTGGTTCCTCTAGGATGGCTCAGGATATGGTGTCTTCACAGGAACAGACCAGCTAGGTGTCTGCCACAGCCAAAACGACCAAGTGAGGGGCAGAAGGTGAGTGGTATTCAAGAGGGGTGAGGTTTGTGTGGCTGATGGGTCCTGAGCGCCCCAGGCTCCCAGTTGTAGCTCTGGGGCATAGGGTAGTGGGGGAGGGTTCTTTCCCAATGCTCTGAGTACAATGGTTTCTCTAGGATGGCTCAGGATATGGTGTCTTCCTGGGAACAGACCAGCTAAGTGTCTGCCCCAGTCAAAAGGACCAAGCAAGTAGCCTACTGAGTATGTTCTTATCATCTATTTTATACAACTGTAGTGTAGATTTACTTGGAAATATGGACAGCATCTCACAGACATATTTACATATGTTCTTTAAAAACAGAAACTACATAGATTACTGTCATTTATAATCATTAGGTTCAATAAACTCAGAAGGACTAAAGATTAGATTTTTTAAATGTGTATTAAAATATCAAAACAGTACATTAGAGAAATGATATGTGTCATAAAAATGAATATTTATGAATGACATAAAGTTGTATTAAGATGATACTTTATATTCTCCTCATGAAAATATTTAGATATATGTCTCCAAAATGTCAAGATATAATTTATGTCATAAAACTCAGAAACAGCTCATGCTGCTGTTAAATTGTATTAGCAATACCCTACCTTGAAATGATCAACTGGGAGGTTCTGGAATTTCAAAATCAAAATAAAATAACAAAATCACCACATATGGATTTAGTTCTAACCTATTGCTCTTGACAGCATCTTCCAGGGTGTTGAAGCAAAGAATGAAGATGAAAAGCTTTGTCTTTCAAAGGCAAATGCTTAACAGAATCATCCATACTGACATTATCAGTGGTTGGCACCCTTTCCCCATTGCATATAATGCATAAATGATAAATTTCATCTTGCACTTATATTATACTCTGAAACTTTGAAAGTGGCTCTTAAGCTGACAGAAAAATATCTGAAAACATATAAAACAAAATGCTGATACTACTGAATAAAGAATAGATTACCTCTTCCTGTATTTATCAAAATTTATGACTAGAGTAAAAAAAATGTCACAAACTATATCAAGGAACTATTAAGCTGCAGAGAACTCTGGTATGATTCTGTTTTTGAAGATGACAGATAGCAAAGTGACTAAGGTTTTTCTGGGCTATTGGTAGTTCACAAATAAGAGCACAAATGAGCTCAGAAGTGTAATGATGATCAAAATGCCTTTCACTGTCCCAAATACCCACTGAACCATTCACTCGTACTCACTTCATCCTCATCTTGAATGCTTCTTCTGGTATTAATGTTTCATATGCATAAGGATGCAGAGATGCCCTTTCTTCATATATGGCGACACTGCCTTTCTGAGACCACATGCTTCAGAAATAACTTGTTTGTAGACCACTCCATGATTCTTTATGTCTAGTTCTTCCTTCCGTGCTTTGATTAGCCTTGCTTTTGCCCATTTCTGGGTTGATCTCTGCCATCTCCTTTGCACTTGCTGAAACTTAGCTCAGTGTTTGTCACCCAATTTAGAAGTGCTTTAGGTGTCTCTAAGACCACTACACATGCAGACATTTAATAGACTCACAGAAGCCAAAGTTGGGGGTATACATCTATAAGACCAATGCTTGGTGGAGGGGAGTTCACAGAAACAAGAATCAAAGATATCTCTGGCTTTACAGTAATATAAAAACAACTAGGTTTACATGACTCAGTACTTAGCTCCATTATATAATATAGAAAGAATACACATTTGGCACATACTTGAGAAGGACCTTGCCTGGAGGAATTATATATACTGCCTATCCCATGTCATCTCCTTTCAATGTGGCATCACACACAGTACGTTTTCTCCAGCAGTGATGTAAAATAATGTGCCACAATTTTACCCAAGAAAACCTACTAAATCCAGTTGAGGTATCTGTGGCTTATTGAATAACAGCTCTTCTTAGAACATGCAGAACTGATATTTCAGGTTCCTAAAGTCAAGTGTTCAACAAAAACTAAACACCACATACCTTTGCACATTTTGGCATAGGTGCATTACATTTACCAATACTTGAAAATTGACCAGGAATCCACATGCCAACACAGAGTATCCTTTCTAAAGAGATTAGCTCAGGCCTACTATGACTTTTAGATTAAGAGCTATAATGGTCTGAACACTCTAGTTCTGAAAGAGTGCTTCTGATTCTGCCTCCACCACCACTGCCACCACCGCCACCACTGCCCTGCTGATCAGTGCTCCAGTGCACTTCCTTTGAAGCCATGTCTGCTCTAATTTTACTACTGCATAGTCTTGGAAACTAGATACAATTTGAAAAGGTTTGTTTAAAATCTGTTTCATGGCTCCTGTCTACAAGCACAACACAGCATCAGTTATTTGTGTCAGAGTTTAGTGCTTCCCATGGCCATCTCTGAAAAACTCTACCAGCAGCTGACTGAGATAGATGATGCAGATCCTTACAGCTGATCATTCGACTGAAGTCAAGAACCTATATGGAAGAGTTAGGGGAAGGATTGAAGGAGCTGAAAGGGATGTCAACTCCATAAGGAGACCATCAGTATCAACTAACCTGGACCTCTGGGAGCTCTTAGAGACTAAGCAACCAACCAAAGAGCATACATGGGCTGGTAGGTGCCCCTTCCCAAGGCATATATGTAGCAGAGGACTACCTTGACTTGCCTCAGTGGGAGTGGATGTGCCTAAACCTGTAGAGACATGATGCACCAGAGAAGGGGGATGTGTGTGGGTGAGATGGGGGAGCACCCTCTCAGAGGGAAGAAGGGGAATGGCATGAAGAACTCTTGGAGGGAGACTGAGAAGGGGTGGTGTCATGGTTTGAATATGATTGGCCCAGGGAGTGGTGCTATTTGGAGGTGTAGCCTTGTTGGAGTAGATGTGTCATTGTGGGCATGAGTTCTAAGACCTCATTCTAGCTGTCTGGAGGTCACTATTCTGCTAGCTGCCTTCAGATGAAGATGTAGAACTCTCAACATTTCCTGCACCATGCCTGCCTGGATGTTGCCATGTTCCTGCCTTGATGATAATGGACGGAACCTCTGAACATGTAAGCCAGCCCCAATTAAACATTATAAGAGTTGCCTTGGTCATGGTGTCTGTTCACAGCAGTAAAACCCTAACTAAGACAGGGGGCAACATTTGGAATGTAAATAAATCATACAACTAATAAAATCTACTACAAATTTTAAATGGAAGCTGGAGAGTTGGCTTTAAGAACTCTAGTTGCTCTTTCAGAGGATTAGGGCTTTTGGTTCCTTGTTCTTACATGCAGCTAAAGAGCTTCTGGAACTCCAGTTCTAGGTGAAAGGACACCCTTCTGACCTTCTGGAGCACCAGGTATACACATGGTTTACAGACATCCATGCAAGTTCAACACTCATATGCATAAAATAAAAGTAAATAAATTTTAAAACATTAAAAAATCCTTTAAATTATTTAAGGGATTATTAAATCTTTTTCTAATAAAAATCTTCATAGGACACCTCCTTTTGCATTTCTATCCCTTTTCTGATGGAATAGTCTACTCAACACTAATAACTCTTTACTTTCCAAGTTTACCTTCAACATCATTTATAGGTACTTTATCCTTCTTGGTCACTGATAGTACTCTACATGCATGGTAGAGGAATGTTCACTTGGAGTGTATCTCACTTCTGCTAGTCTATTCTCACTGAGATTTCTCCTGCACATGACAGTAATGGAAAGGAGCAAAACTGCTACTTTCTTTTGGAATCAGTTATATAAATGAAAACCACTAGGACCCTTAGGATCAGTGCTAGAATGTCTTCCCTACTGGCAGGGTTTTTGTTTTGTTTTGTTTTGTGTGTGTGTGTGTGTGTGTGTGTGTGTGTGTGTGTGTTTACCATTGATTTTTTTCATGCCAGAATTGTCTTTGTTTATACTTATCTTCGTCCCACTAAAATGTTGCTCCATTTTAAATCTTAGAATGTTTTATATTCATACAGTAAAATGTTCTAAAACTTAAAAGTTATTTCTGCAGTTATTTATACCTTATTTCACCATGTAAACCTTTGTTAAGACAGAAAAGCTACACTTTGCAAATGTCTGTGTTCAGAACATAATTAATTAACTTGAAAGAGATTAGTTATCCAATACTAAAAGTTCATCTCTGAAAAAACTATGCATACAAGTAACATTGTATAGATTTGACAGATAGTATTTGTATATTTAAGAGTAAAGAGAGTGTGTGTGTGTGTGTGTGTGTGTGTGTGTATGTGTGTGTGTGTGTGTGTGTGTGTGAGTGTGTGCATATATATGTATATATACAGAAAGAGAGAAAATGAACATGAGAAAAAACAAGGTGTGTACATGGAAACATTTTGAGAGAGGAAAAAGAAGGAAGACACTATGCAATTATACTTTAATTTCAAAAGATAAAACAATATATTAAAACTATTGAAAATTAGACCAAGAACATCAAAGACAATGCCTAAATAAGCATCCAAAGTCTGATGCTCCTTATAACCCTATCACCAAGGGGCTGTTAAGTTTAGTGGGAGATCTGTTCACGTAAGGGTTCCACACAGTGGGCGAAGATGAAAATTCATACAAATAGCAGAGCAAACTTTAATAAGCTCTCTCAATTAGTATTTACCTGAGGGACTCAAACAATTTTAATGGAAAACCTGCTTAATAGCCATCTATTAAATAACTAATTTTCTTTATTTAAATTAAAATTTAACACAAGCTTAGTAGCAAACAGGGTTTATATACTGCAGTTTTATATAGTGAGTTAATACAGGGGATGTTTATACTCACCAAATGTGAGTATTGCATTATTCTGCTTTTCTTTATGCTCTACTTTGGAAGATTTATTAAAGGCAACCACATATGTTTGAATAATGAAACAAAGGCATGTCTTGATAGAGTATATCAGATACTATAGCATATAAGCAAATGAATAGTTTTCTAGCAAAGCAGGGCAACTTAGTCAAAGATTTCTTGTCCTTGTAAGACTCCTTCAGGTTTTTCTATGCAGGAAGATTTGACACAGTTCATTTTGTTCCATGTTGAATGGGATCCTGTGACGATGATGCTCTTCTTGAGTTTAGGAGTAAAAACTGTGCTGCTTCAGCACTTTGCCCTTCCCCTTCCCTTTGGTACTCACAATTCTTATGGCATGGACTGATTCCCTAGCAATTGCTTCCAGTGTTCTGATAAAAATCTTAAGAGGGATGTTCATTATGTTCTCATTCTTCTCCTCTTCTTCTCTAACAGACACTTTGTCAGATAAGGAAACACTTAAGATTCAGACTCTAAAGTAAAATGCTTAAACAATAATTGCTTTGGGTTAAAACAGATTTCTATTCTCTCATGTTACTTTTTCTCTCATTAAGCTCATTGAGGACAGGCTGAACTTCAATAACTAGAATACTAGTGTTTCAAGTGGTTAACTTGCTGGGAGTTAGTCTGGTGCTACTACATATTACAAGGCTAAATTCTGTACACCAATATCTGGTTGCCCCAAGATGAGCACATTCCCACATACTCTGGCCATTTTAATGTAAACCTTGCTCACCAATTTAAAGTTAGTTGGTTAATAAAAGGTCAGATCATGTGACTGTCATCAAGAAAGAAAAGCAGGAATAGAGGATCAAATGAGGGGTCTCAGGAGAGAACAGAAAAGGAAAAAATAAAAGAGATGAAAAGAGGAAGAAGCCTCCAGGAGAGGAGATGGATGATGAGCACATGGCCAGGAGAATTGGACCCTGAGGATATCCCAAGCAAGAATAAAACAGCAAATAACAAGGGACATATAGCTGGGATGTAAGTTAGCATCACTCAAAACCTGCCCAATGTAGGCTTACAGCTTGGAAAACTACCAATATTTTGTGTTTTTTTTATACGAGCTAGTTAGAATATATAATTTATTTTACACTGCTTGTCATGTATATGAATGATTAATAAACACAATGTGTTAAGAACTGAGACTTCCCTTCCAATTTGCCCTCTGTTTTTCTAGGTCACAGGTAAAAAGAAACCAAAATGCATGAAGCCAAAAATATATTTAAAATAAAATCATGTTTATAACAGCAGTATTAGGTATTTTGGTTTATGAAGAATCACATGTATTAGTGTGTGCACTTCAATGTATTAGGACATAGGAAACTCTTATAATGAACTGGTCAGGCAATGACATGTTGCTCTGAATCTATATGTTTTAGAAAATTTGTTAATCTTCTAAATAGGGCTTAAACTTTTATTTTTTTAAAAATAATGTAAGTCAAGGTATATATCTATATACATAGACATATATACACATAAATATACATATGCACATGCATATGTATCATATACACATATACATATATACATATGTATCATATATATACTTGTACTTATACATATACATCATATACATATACACATACATGTATGTGTGCATGCACATACAGATACACAGACATAAACACACAAATACACATGTACTTGCATAGGTATTAGCACATGTACACACATACATATATGTATATAAATATGGTATATGTGCATACATATGTATATATCTACATATATTTTTATATATTTCATAATTTATTAATATCTAAAAAATAAATGTACTATACACTTAAAATATTCTAATTTGACATAGGCTGAGGAATGGTGGTAGAGGAATATGAGAAACATTTGTTTTCTGTAATTCAAATATTGTTTTTTAAGGGGAGAAGTGGTATGATCAGTAAAAGCACTGGATATAGCTGCTAACATTTTAAAATGGAGAGTCTTAGAAAGTGTTTCTTGGTGTTGCATCACATGACAGCCTACATAGTGCAAACAATGCATGTTGTACGTTCATGGCCAATGCTACAAATCAAGCTACCCAAGGTAACATCAGTAAATGTTTCCAGAAACAATTCGGATTCACGGCACATTTGATTTTTGAGCAGCTTTTTAGTCATCTACCATTAAAAAAATATTTTATTATGGCCAAATTTATGACTTCTAAATTCAGTTACATGAGCTCAGGTTGCATAGCCGGGCTGTAGACTTCTAATCTTCTACAACGTGACTGTTTTTTTAGAATAACATTGTGGGAATGTTGAAAAGAATTATGTAAAAATAGCCAAGAATTTTCTACATATGAAAAACCTTTTAAAATGAGAATTTTTTAAGGTTTTAAACCTGGAAAGTACTTTGAGAGTGAACAAAGGGACAGAATAAATCAAGTTCAAGTTGTCAACTTATCCCTTTAATAGTGTCCCAAAGGGAGATACAGGTCATGGCACTTGCCACAGTGACTACATTCTAGAGGTTCTTGTGCCTTTTGAAATATCAATATGTTTTAAGCATTTAAGCAGCCTTAACAATGCTGTGTCATTCACATGTCTCCTGGTATGTCAAATTCGATTCCTATATGAAATAAAAAGAGAGAAGGGAAGGAACAAGGAAGGAAATACATTGTTTTGTATTCTCACCTAAAAGTCACAAAACTCCTTACATAAAATTTAAATAAAATAGTGGAAATAAATGACATTCTAATTTTTAGCAAATAATGCATATGGACATTAAAATATTTTGTGTGGTATGATTATGAGTGTGTGTTAATGTATGCAAGTGTCAGTGCATGCACACTACCTCACACTTGTAAGCTCAGAACAAGCAGTGCTATTGGTCATCATCTCCCACCTTGTTTGTGACATAATACCCTGTTGTTTGTTGTGGAATATGAATGACTAAATGTCCTGTGTGCTTTTGAATACCTGTCTCTGTCTCTAATCTCACTGTAGGAGTTCAGGGTTCTGGCAATCTGTATACAGGTCTTTCTACTTGTGTAGCAGTATATCCAACCACAATATGTTGTTTTAATTTTAAAAAAATGTACAAACTTGCAGCTGTTCGACTTTCACCAATAGTGTGTTCTACGGAGCCTAAGAAAAAATTGAAAAAGGGAAGAGTTAACCTATGGAATAAGAGAAAATATTTGTGAACTCTTTGTTAAACAAAGGATTAAATGTCTAGAATATATAGAGAATTCAAACAACAGAAAGAAAAATGCAATTCAAATGGCCAATTAATCTGAATAGACAGTATTCAAAATGAAGACACATGGATGGACATCATATGTATTTGATGAAAATTTGAAAGTAGCTACTATCAGAGAAAAGTACACCACAACTACAACAGGGTACAAATTTACCTCATTTAGGATGAACGTTTTGAAAAATGTGTAATGAAATTTGCTAGACTATAGTGTAATAGGCATCCTCACAAACTTGAGAGAATGTAAATTAATATGCCTATCAGAGCAAAGACTATAAAATAGACAAACCACTTCTCTTCTGGATGTAACAAAATGACCATGAAGGAGTGATTTAAAGAATGGTTTCATTCTGGCTAAAAGTTTGAGGGGAACATGGCTCAGGCAAGAAAAACTTGGCTTTGGAAGCAAGGGGCTGGCTAGTCATATTGTATCATTACTCTGGATGCAGAGAAATATAAATGCAAATACCTTCTTCTTTTAATTTAGTTCAGGACCAAGTCCTTGAAATGGTGCCACCTGCATTTAGGGTGGGTCTTTCCACATCAATTAACCTAATTAAGTAATTCCTCAGAGGTATTCCCAGAGGCTCCATTCCTAGGTGACATCAATATGAACTATCATATAGATATTCCTAAAAATGTAGAAACAGGACGGCCATATGGCTGCACATTCCCATCCCTAGATATATATCTAAAAGAAGTGAAGTTAGTCTGTTGCAAAAAAAATAGTTTGTATTTCCATGTGTATAGAAGCAGTTGTTTACAATATATAGATGGATAGCTACAGAAAATATCCTATAAGTGCACAATGAAAATCATTCACCAGCAGAATTGATGAACTTCTGCTCTTTTAACGACATCGTTGAAAGGGTATGAGGCATATACTTTCAATTACTGGAAAGAAGTTCTGCTCATTGTGGTGATTTGAATGAAAAAATATCCCCCCATGGGCTACTGTATTTAAACATTTGGTCCCTTCTTGGGTAGTACTACTATGTGAGTGTGTGTGTGTGCGCGTGCGTGCATGCATGCATGCGTGCGTGAGTGTGTGTGTTAGAACCTTTACATTGTATGGCTTTGCTGAAAGAAAGAGAAAAGCAGAGTGGGTTTGAAGGTTTATATCCTCCTTTCTTTTATGTTCCTTCTCTCAGTGTCAGGTGTGGAGTAATGGTGTGATCAACCAGCCTCTTGCTCCCAGGAATGCTGAGATGCTCTTATCACCATCATGAATTCTATCAAAACACAAGCCAAAATAAACTCTTTTATCTGTTGCTTATTATTATTGTATTTTATCACAGTAATAGCAAAGTAAGTAACTAACAAACTCACTTTGAGCATTGATCATCTTAATTAGGAGAGGGAAGATCACAAGCAAATCTCATCTTTTCAAATTTCTGCTGAAGAACAGGAACTGGACATTTTTGAAGAGTTATATAATTTTCCCCATGAAGCATATGACTTGAGATGAATATTTCATAACTGTGGAAAAAGAGAAATAATGACTATTCCAGATCTAGGCAAAACACTAAATTTTGCAAACGAGAATTAGCTGAGCATGGTTGTAGCCAAATAATGTCAAAGCAGCAAGACATGAAGGTTATAGAGTAGAAGAAGTGGAGATGAGAGACATCTCTATCCTTTCTAAGGACTAATTTCTGAACAAATAGAAAACTATAGAAAGTGGCTATGGCATCATTTTAGATGCAATCAGAACTGTATTCTGAATAAAATTTATATAGGTTGCAAATAAATAAAAAACAGATTCTTTTTTTAAATGTCACGATTGTATTTACAGAAGAATCTGAGAATAATGGAGTTCAACAAAATTCCAAGGCACAGAATCAATAAGAAAAAATCTCATTAAACTTCTATGCAGTAAAAATGAACATATGAAAAGGGAAATATAAAAGATCATAACATCTCCACAGGAAGTACAATTTAGGTGTAAAGTTAATTTTAAAACATGTACAGTATCTGTATCTTGAAAGTTACAAAATGCTCACAAAAATAAAAATCAAAATAAATGGGGAAACACCCAATATAGGAAACCTAACAATTCTCCAAAGTTGATTTATAGATGTAATACAATTCCTATTAAAAATCATAGTGCACATGTTTTGCACATGCAGACAAGGTTATTATAAAACTTACATGGAAAAGAAAGGGCAGGCAACAGGTAAAACAATTTAGATAAATAATCTAAAGTAGTATGATTTTTTTCCACTTGGTATTAAGAGTTGTTTAATTACAGTAGTCAATAACAGGGGGTTGTTACAGACACAGAGATGAACAGAATAGGGCAAAAAAAAAATAAATAAATAAAAACAGAGCCACAAGAAATAGTTAAGAGATTTCTGACAAAGCCTGAAAAATATATCAGTGGGGGAAAACATCCCAGCCATTTCAATAAAAGGTACAACTGCATTTTCAGTGGTTGAAGAACAAAGACGATGTCAAAGGAAGAATCATAGAATGAAACTTACTTAGCTTACTTTATGTAAAAATTAAGCAAAAAGGTCATAGGTTTGATTCTAAAATGTAAACCATAAAGTGCTTAGAAAATTTAGAGAGAAATATTAAGGAATAAGAACATTTTCTTGAAACCAGCAGTGCAACTACAAAAAAGGAAAAGTTGACAAATTGAGTTTCTGCAAAATTAAAACTTTTGCATTGCTATAGATGCATGAAAAATTCCAAAGAAGCTACACAGAAGAAAAAATATTTGAAAACAATGTATCTGCTGCAGGAAAACTGTTTAGATCTATACACTTTTCAAAGTAAATCTAGAAGATCAATCAAATTTAAAATGGAGAAAAGACAAGAATGGGATCCCCATTTTATTGCAGAATATGTACAGATGACAAATAAACACAAAATATCTTCCATAAAATCACTCATTAGGAAATTAAAAATTGAAACTGTAATGAAATACAAATGATAAATCATTGTAGACAGGAGTGAATGTGGGATGATCATATCTGAATCATTAATATACTTCTATAGTAAAGGGAATATCCAGTGTTAACTGAATTACTGTTAAATTTGCTTATGTAGGGCAAATCTTAAAGTGAGGATGGGCGGAGGATCCTGGAGAAGCAGAGACTTAACTGAAGTAGGGAAGTGCAAACTCACTAAGGCATGGAAGGACTGGGCTGAACCCTTTTTGATTCCCATGCACATAAAACTAGTGCTCATGCAGCTTAGCTCTGTGTGTGCTCAGGTTGGGAGATGCTCTTAGCAGCTTCAGGATTGGCTGGATCAAGTTTCTTGGTCAGTCTTAAGTATTCTCATGTTATCTCAAGCAGTTATTTTAGGTAGCATTCTCAAAGAGATAGAGAACAGATTAGCGGATGATGGTAAGAGTTGTAAGGTGGAGTGCTGCTTTATGTTTATAAAAGGGAATCTTTGTAATTTCAATATTCTTCATGTCTATTATGATGGTGGACAGTTAACAATAACTAAATCTAGAAATAAGGGTAAGCACAAAAGTCAGTGTTTGTAAAATTAATAGATTTTAAATGTATTAGTAGATTACATTTTCAGTACTTAGAAAGTTTGTGTTCTCCCAATTCATATGTTGAAATGCACTCCCAGTGAGGTAACAATAGTATATGGAAGCTTTGGGAAACTATTGAACAATGAAAGTAATGATTATATCAGACATTTCAAGGTTGAGATTAAGCCCAAGAGAATTATCTTGTCCTTCTACTACCGGGGACAAAGTTAAGTGTCACCTCCTGATTACAGAAAGCACTGACTCACTAAATATCAATACACTTGACCTTCTAATTCTGTTGGCCACTCGTCCTTGGATCTCTAGCTTCTAGAACTGTGAGACACAGATATCTATTTTCATAAATTTCCCAGTTTGTGACTGTTTAGATGGACTCAGAGGATATCAGTGTTAGCATCTGGCTGTGATTTAATAAGATATGAAGCAATACCTTTAGAGGAAGTAGGTGATAGTTATAAGGAACCCATATCTATACCTACACCTACACCTACACCTACACCTACACCTACACCTACACCTACACCTACACCTACACCTACACCTGTAGCTATACCTATTTGTTACAGGTCTTAAGATTGTTTTTAACAACAACTACAGCAACTACAACAACAACAAAAAGCTTTTTAAATGCCATGTAAGAATGAATTGGTAGTGAGTATGAGATAGTCAGGCTCACTGGGTTTCTGTGTGTCTGCTCCGGGAAGTAATGAAGGAGTTAGCACCATCAGGGTTCATTCCTGGTCTTCACTTATCAGGAGAAGAAAAGAAAAGCTGATGTGATTAGAAGATGATAGTGAGTTCAATTTTATTGTACTGAGTTTTCTTTTGCTGCCCATTTGATTAATATGGTATAGGATACAGGATGGAAAGGCAATGGAGATGAACTGGAATCTTAGGACAAGGAAGAGAAACAAGCACTCTGTTGGGTTTTCAATATGCAATCTCTCTATGTTTCAGTGATCAACCGAAAATTAAAATGTCAGGTATTTGCCTGTTGGGAGAGGGAGATATGCTTTATTCAGAGATAAAAGTAAGTATGATGTCTTTGTGGGAATTCCATGCACAGGCTGGATAAGATGAATTTCATGAGCATTAAAATAACAAAATAGCTAGTTTCCCTGTTTTTAGAAAAATACACTGGAACTGGAAAATATCATCTTTAAGTTTTACAACAGGCCTAAAATATTTTGTTTTATTATCTATCATTTTTTTATTCATAGAAGCTAAGTAGTTTACTAAATAAAATAAAATCAGTAAATGATTTCCTGAGTAAGAATATGAATCTAGATAAGTTCAACTCCTAAGCGTCAATCTAGATAAGTTTAAATCTTTGCACGGTGAGTAGCTGCCTGTGGAAAACAGATTGCAACGCTTTCCCAAATTGGAGATGTTGTATTTTCTAAGGCTCCTCATGAAGTTAAATATTTATTTTATATTTGTAAATATTTGATCTCCCAGCGGGGAATGTTAAAATGTCTGTTTCACATGCCTGCTCCATCCTTACAGGATAGGATGCTATTTTGGATTTTTAATGCCTATACCTCTTAGTTATTTGGATGTCATGCTTTCTTCATCTTGCCAAGAAGCCATCTTTTTTTTTTTTTTTTTTTTTTTTTTTTTGTACTATCTTATTTCTTATACCAATCGGAAGGCAACCCCCTCCTTTCTATTTGCTAGTTTTCAGCTTTGCAGGTGTTGCAAGCATCCTTCACTTGGCTAATACAAACAAGCAAATAGCAGGTGTCCTAAACTTCCATGTTGCATTAGCTCAGCTTTAGTACCCAGCAGCACTGGAATCCCTAACCCTGCACAAGTAAGTAAGCACGCAAACAGGCTAACTACTTTGACAGTTAATCCCGTATATTACAGGGGATGTTTATTCTCATTCTTTGATGATTTTCTATACTTTTAAGTTCATAGGTTTCTTTGAGCATCCATTTAAAGTAGGCACACAATGTCTATGGTCTCTCGGAAGTCAATTTCTATACAGCAAACCACAACCCACTTTCTTTCCAAACAAAAGACAAGCAAAGAAAACCTTGAAAAATAATGTTCATGTAGACGTTAGGCGGCTTTTTCTAATGAACTTCACTTTCCCAGTGATCTTAATGGTTTTGCAGATCATGATTTGGTACTTCAGATGTAAATTTTCAAAGACATTTCAACAGGAAACTCTGTACATCATATTCCGCGTCCGTCAAAATGCAGTCTGAAGCCTCAACAATGCGTGTCATATAAACACTGAAAATGTCGCAGGAAATTTAAGGATGTTTATGTGATCGGATTCTCCGTTGAATCCGATTTTTTGTGATTCTTTGCCTTTCTAAAGCAGCAACCTTAGATGTAAATTTAACTTCTCGCCACTCACGCCATCTAGTGGCTATGGTTGTTAAAAGCTTGGTTTTAAAGAAGACAGTTAATGACTGGGGGCGGGGTACACGAAGACCAAAATCGGTTGGCCACTACAATTTTCCTGTCTCTCCTCACATCACTCACCCCTCACCCGGACACCTTTTTTTCTTCGGTCATTTTGGATATGCGCAGGGATGCGCAAAGGGCATGAAGAGACACACACTCTCAGAGACTCACGCCCCTGCACGCTGACATTTAGAAAAGGGTCTAAATTCTCCTGTCATTTGCAAAGGACAGGGGAAAAGGAGTTGTGGCAAGACCTAGCCAGAGGAGACTTGTGTGACTTTTCCAGCAAGTTGAACGGGTAATATATTAACCTTAGTAACGTTAACATCTGTTTTGAACAAAAATAATTTTTAAAAAATAAAATAAAGGGACGAGGGGGAATCACTTAAAAATTCTGCCGCGGAGCTTTGCAGGTTTTGCGACCCAGTCACCCCCAAAGGCAACCAATTCCTTCGCGTTCCGCTCTGTTCACCCTCCTTTCCAGCTTTTCTCGAATCTTTTTTTTTCTCCCCATTTCCCACGCTCATCTGGAACCGGGGCTCCGGAGGCAGCAGTAAGCTACCGGTCCCCTTCCTCCTCTCTTCCATCAAACAGCCGCGGCCAAGCGCCTTGAAGCTTCCCTTTGTTCATCCGAGGCTCGCTCATCCCCGGGGTAGAACCACCTGGATGCTCTCCCTTGGTGACATTTGGCGTCGAGGCTGGTGGGTGGCTAGGGTGGAGCGAGAGGAGCCCGAGGGGGCGGGGGCGGAGAAAGGTCAAGGCGAGGGAAAGGCAGGAGACGCCTTTGCCTAACCTGCGTGGCGGGGCGTGCGTGCGGCTCTCGCTCTCTTCCCTGCTTATTTATCGATCGCACGGGCAGAGCTGCGCGCGGAGCTCGGGGGAGATGCGGGACCACCCACTGGCGGGGAAGCAGCGAGCAGCCCTCTCGCGCCCCCGCGCCGCCGAGCGCCTCCTGCCTCCGCGCCCGGACGCCAGCCCGCTCCCGCCTCGGTCCCGGCCCCACGCCGCCACCGCCCGCCCCGCAGCCCGGCAGCCCCGCAGTCCCGGAGCCCCGCAGCCCCGCAGCGCCCCGACCCCGGGGACGCCGGCCGCGCAGTAAGTTGGCAGGAGCGAGTGGCCAGGGCGGCTCGCCTCCCCCGCACCTTTTTGAACTTGTTGCTGTTGGCTCTGCTCGCCTGCGCCTGGCTTTTGGGAAGGTGACAAGGAGGAGGGAGGCACGGAGGGTGGGGGAAGGGGACAGAGAGCTCGCCAGAGCTTTATTTATGCTCCCCGGGAGCCTGGGATCTGGCTGCTTGGGAGCCGCTGGCTCTGCCTTTCCCTTTCCGGGTGCAAGGCGACGGCAAAGTCTCTATGCAACTCAGCCCCGGCGCGCACTTTGCCAGGTATGTACCGCGGGTGAGGCGCGTTCTGCGCGGAGGCAGATGCTGCTGCCGCCACGGCGGCGGCGGCTGCCAGCTCCCGGGCTCTATAACTGTCACATTGCACCTGAGCTGAACTTGAACAGAGAGTGAAGGGGGCCCATCGGGCGAACGCTCTCGGCTGGCTCAGAGGGTGTCAGTCATCGTAGGGGGAGAAAGAGCTCTAGACGGACGCCCCCCGCCGCGAGCCCTGCACTTCACCTCCATCCCTGCAAGCGCAGCGTGAGTAGAGGCGGCCAACAGACTCCAAGGGACGCGGGACAGCAGCTGTGACCGCATCTCCGGAGCTACAACAACAGGTCGTCTTTTTGAGACGCCTTTGGCGGGAAGGACCACTTCAGCAAAAAAGGGAAGGTGAAAGGGTTCTTTCTTTTAAGAGACTACCACTGGTTGACTTTCCCCGTTTCCTCTCTCCTGCTCTGTATACCGACCCTATATCAACCAGACAGTATCAGGGGAGAAGTGAAGACACCTGTTTGAAGCAAGGCTGTCTCCTGTCTCCGCAGTCACCTGTGCGTTTACATGTGCCAGGAGGTGCCCTGCTCTAACTGTTGGCAGAGATTTGTTCAGGCTCTATGGAGAGAGAATTTTAGGTCACTGTATTTTTTTTTTCTTAGTATCCTAAATACTTGTTTGTGAGGGAAAACGGGCCTTCCGAGTACTGTGACTTCACCTGCGCCACCTTGGAATAACAGTGTTCCTGTGAACAGTGTTCCCAGTGTTTTGTCTGAAGTGAAGTGAGGGCATTTTGTTACTATAATTGTGTTAACTTTGGGTGGCCCCCTAATCACTCTTGGGACCTCCACTTCCAGACAGCATGGCGGCCGGTGTTGCAGCATGGCTGCCCTTTGCCAGGGCAGCCGCCATTGGGTGGATGCCTGTTGCCTCGGGGCCTATGCCAGCTCCCCCAAGACAGGAGAGAAAACGGACTCAGGATGCCCTAATTGTGCTGAACGTGAGTGGCACCCGTTTCCAGACATGGCAAGACACCCTGGAACGGTACCCAGACACTCTGCTGGGCAGTTCTGAGAGAGACTTTTTCTACCACCCAGAGACCCAACAATATTTCTTTGACCGTGACCCAGACATCTTTCGCCACATTCTCAATTTCTACCGCACGGGGAAGCTTCACTATCCCCGCCATGAGTGCATCTCGGCTTATGATGAAGAATTGGCCTTCTTTGGCCTCATCCCAGAAATTATTGGCGACTGCTGTTATGAGGAGTACAAGGACCGCAGGCGGGAGAATGCAGAGCGCCTCCAGGATGATGCAGACACTGACAATACAGGAGAGAGTGCGCTGCCCACCATGACTGCTAGGCAGAGGGTCTGGCGGGCCTTTGAGAATCCCCACACCAGCACCATGGCCCTGGTGTTCTACTATGTGACTGGGTTCTTCATTGCAGTCTCAGTCATCGCGAATGTGGTTGAAACAGTTCCATGTGGGTCTAGCCCAGGCCACATAAAAGAACTTCCTTGTGGGGAGAGGTATGCAGTGGCCTTCTTCTGCTTGGATACAGCCTGTGTCATGATCTTCACGGTCGAGTACTTGCTTCGCCTGGCCGCAGCACCTAGTCGTTACCGTTTTGTGCGCAGTGTCATGAGTATCATCGACGTGGTGGCCATCCTACCCTATTACATTGGGCTGGTGATGACAGACAATGAGGATGTCAGTGGAGCCTTTGTCACACTCCGAGTCTTTCGAGTCTTCAGGATCTTTAAGTTTTCCCGCCACTCTCAAGGCCTGCGTATACTGGGGTACACGCTGAAGAGCTGTGCGTCAGAACTGGGCTTCTTGCTCTTTTCTCTCACAATGGCTATCATCATTTTCGCTACAGTTATGTTCTACGCAGAGAAGGGCTCTTCAGCAAGCAAGTTCACCAGCATCCCTGCAGCCTTCTGGTACACCATCGTCACCATGACAACACTAGGGTAGGTGCCATTGTAGGAAATGGGATGGGGACTGGACTTGGGGCAGTCTGATTATGAATCTCTTAGGGCTTCCTGGTGCTTTAGAGTGACTACATGTTTGCTATGAATGGATTTATGAAAGCACTATTTATTTTATTTTTGTTTTTCGAGACAGGGTTTCTCTCTATTGCCCTGGCTGTCCTGGAACTCATTCTGTAGACCAGGCTTGCCTCGAACTCAGAAATCTGCCTGCCTCTGCTTCCCAAGTGTTTTGGGACTAAAGGCGTGCACCAACACTGCCAGGCTTGAAAGGACTATTTAAAAGTTTGGAAACAAATATTTTGATCTGTGAAATGGGTATGACAAAAACGATTGAAATTGTTTGGGAGTTACAGGCAAATATTAATTACTGATATCATAAACTGAGAAATATAGGCTTAATAGACTAATGGATGTGGATGGCATGTCTTTCAACCTAAGAGTCTTGTCTAATTTTACATAGCTATAAAAATTGTAGATATGATTTTCAAAAATTTTATATCAGTATGCTATCATGTTCATTTTCATTATGATTAATAGGTCATACTTAGGATATCAGATCGGAAACAGGTCAACTATACAAAATACAATGTTTGGAAGTCTAGGTTTGTCTCTTGTTTTTAAGAAGCATATGACTGTTAATCCTACAGTTTTCAGAAGCTATGGGGCCCATCAGTCAAAGAGTCTACAGATGGTCCATCAACTACACTTGGAAGGCAGAGCATTAATCTCTGTGAGATTAATGGTTATCATAAGCCAGTTGCAGTGTGCAATTTTGGGTTCTAATTTTTTTTTCTAGAATTTCTTCCCTTCATTCTTTTATTTGAGGGCATGAAGTTTTTTTACAAACCAAAGGAATATATTCTGAATTCATGTTTTCTGAAACAGGCTTTTTAAGGAAAGACTTAAGATTTCTTTAGATGTTACAAAGAATGATGTGGAGTGATTATGAATGCTACTCCAAGTGCAGAAAAGTAGCAGCACTGGTCACAGTAGAAAAACTAATAAAATAAACTAGAAAGAAATGGCTACTTTGTAGAATCCTTAGATAATCCTTGGAGAGGTATCGGTGTTCCTTCTTTAGCTTCGTTGCTGCTTTCTTGCCTAGGCAATCAGGATAAGAAGGATTTAGTAGGGCTATAGGAAAAAAAAAGTTATTCCCAAGGCTGTATTTTCAGCTTTGTGTTTCTGGCTCATTTAATTGGCTTCTTTAAATGACATTGTGGTTAAAGTCAACTTAATTTTATTGGCCATATTGTGCTGAGAAGAATTTCTTGTGTTATATGGCCAACTAGTGGAATATGTTTTTATGAGGGGAAATTTCTGGCTGAGTTAATGAAGAGACTGGCTGAAGTATAAAATACAGGGTTTTGGAATTTGATTAAGTCTCCCATCTCTTTGAGAATGTAATTATAGCTTTTAAAGGTGAATGAACGGAATCTGAATCCTTCTGCCTTTATTCTCCTTTATCCTGCTGGTCGTTTTGTGACAGATAAGAGAGGATGCGACAGATTATTACAGGTGCTTATCCTTTCTCAAAAGAGTTATGTTTATTTTTTGTTGTTGTTGTTCTGTATGTGCTATGTGGAATCATGAAAGGACAATAAGGTAGTGAGGACTGCTGTCATCATTTCCCATTTGAGCTGTACTAAAGAAGCTCTCTGTAAAGACGAAAACAAAGGAGGAGCTACTGAAAGGCAGTACAACGTTACAAAATGTGGTGGTGTGCAGGATTTTTGTGAGGTCTCAGAGAGTCATTTAACATTGCATATTGTCTAGGTGCTCGAATGTAGGTACCATTACAAGGAATGGGGACCAGTTTCTAATTTTAAAGAGCTGAACTTCTAGATACGAGAAGTTAATGTTAACATTTATTTCTGGAGATGGCGTCTAATTCTTACTCTCTCTTGAAATGCATGCTACTTTCTGGGAAAATGGGCTGTGTTACTGTTAGTGCTCACATGCCTTATTTTGTGGATGATTTAACAAACTAAGTTTCTTATGCAGCATCTAGGTGAGCAAATAGGAACCATAAGATACACAAACTTTCTAGAACTTGGAAGCAATAAGGGGGGTTAATTTTTAAGACTTTCAGTTTTACTGAAGTTGAAAATTTTATTACTTTAAAATAAGTTAAGCTAATTAATAACTCAGATTGAAAAAAAACAACAACACTTGGGTTTTAATATGTAGAATCCATAAAATTATATGTGAACATTTAGGAAAGACTATGCTTTATATAATACACTACACTCTCTTATAGGACTATCTGCAGTTCCTTTTTTAAAAAGTGCTTATATTATTTTAATTGCCTGGACAAATAGGCTCTGAAATGCCTTGTCTTTTTGGTGTCTTATTGTTAGTAGCCTTGTGACTCTGTGCTATTTAAGAATGGAAGAGATGTATCACATCTGTCTGTGACTTTATCTTTTATGCTTCGACTTCAGAAGGTGAAGTATAAACTTTCTGGAAAATATGCAGTAGTTTTAGCAGTTGTCAAGCTGTGACTGATAGATGCTCAGGAGTTTTATACCAGACTTCCTATGTTCTCTTTATGTGGCTATTAATTTTAATGAAGCTAACATTTATTAATTGATGAGATCAGATGTGAAATTGATATCCCACATGCTATTATCAGAAGTACCACCTGATTTGAATACTGTTTTCATGAGAAGAAAACTAACCAAGTACACTCTGATGCAGGTCTGACAGAATCAGATAGTATGTCTGAGATCACTGTAGATTGTATCTAGTTGTTTTTGGCTTTGAAGTACTCAGTATGTCTGTCTTGGGACTACTGTATTTATATAATGTTCTCAAATATTAGCTTATCATAGTCTGCAACATGACTGTGCTTACTAGATAAGTATCTAATCTGCCACCAAAATGTATATAATTTTAAGACTACTCATCTTGTACCAGTAAAGTAGAAAAGATTGAATAATATCAATAAAAGGACATGAGAGGAAATTTTTTTCCATTTTTATTGGTTATTTTATTTATTTAGATTTCAAATTATCCCCCTTCCTACTTTCCTCTCCACAAGCCCCCATCTCCTCCCCCTCCTCCTGCCTCTATGAAGATGCTCCCCCATCAGCCCACCCACTCTAGGCTCAGTGCCCTAGCATTCCCCTACCTTGGGTCATTGACCCTCCACAGGACCTAGGGGTCCCCTCTCAGTGATGAAGAGGAAATATTGTTAAATGCTGAGGCTAAGTGACATGTGTATCAGTTCTTTCATCTCACACCTCTTTTTATGAGCATATTTATTTGCTGACATAGGACCAAAGGGTTACTTTCCTGTCCTCCATTTGTAATCCCTTTCCAAAATGAAAAGTCTTTTGCTCTGAATTGTCTGGACCTAGAAAGAACCCATAGTTGATCTTTGGTCAGGGTTAGGAACAACAAATCCAGTTGATGTATTTTTCTTGGGTGGAAGTGCTTGCATAATGCTAAATTTGGGAAATTCCTAACTATTGTCTAATGACAATCAGAAATGGATTTGCGAACGTGGTTCAGTGGAGTTGAGCCTCGGTTTGCATGCTTCTCCATGCTCATGACTTTTACATGGAAGAGATCCCAGGTGGCACAGTAAATCCTTGAGGACTTAATATCAGGTTAGCCAAAATTTGTGTTCCCAGTCATGTTTCCTAACCATATTGATTATAACATGAAGCTCAAGAAGTTCAGAAATACCGTTTCATTTCTGTGGTCCATTCCACTACTTTAACCATAAAACCAAATTGTTTTCATCAAAGGTTTTTTATATGGGAATAAAAATGGCTGTGTGGTATTTCCGTAAACCTGGGACATAGAAGTCAAATGATGTGAATATTATTCTGATTTCTGAGCAAACTTAAAAAAAACTGAAACGTTGATATGCCCACTGGAAAAAAATAAGGTAGAATTACGGCTTTGAGCATAAATAATGATGTGGTGGTCTATTTCTAGAGCCTTAAAAAAAAAGCAACAAAAATGCCTATCCTTTTTGTATTTCAATTTTAATAGTTCTAATATATTACAATTTTTTATTGTTTTCTGAGACAAGATCTCATGAAGACCAGAATCATTTTGAACCCAGTGTATAGTTGAGACTAGTCTTGTACTCATGATTGGCCCACTTCCACATTCCAAATTTTAGATTCTAGGCATGTGCTGTCATACTCAGTTTGTAAACTTTGCTTGTGAGAAACAGAATGAGTGAGAGTTTAGAAGTTAGAAGTTAGTCCGGTGGTAAAGGCATGCTTAACAAAAGAGAGACTTGCATTTTTGTCTCAGTTTCAAATGAAAAGTAAAAAGCAATGTAATTTTATTGCATACTTTCTTACAAATTATTTTTTTCTTAGAAAGGCATAATTTAGGAGTTTAGCACACATATATGATCATAGCCACAGATTGGATACTTTTAGAAATATGCAGTAAAGGAAGAAGACAGAGATAACTTTTATTTTATTTTATTTTATTTTTTATTTTATTTTATTATTTTATTTTATTGAGATAGAGTCTCACTGTCTATCTCTGATTGACCTGGAACTCACTATATAGACCATGCTGGCCTCAAAGTCTTAGAGACATATATTCTAATAACATCTTCCTACTACCTACTACTATGTAGATCATATACGTTTGGGGAATGCTTGGAAAATTATTTATTTATAAACTTTCAGTTTTCTCAGCCTTTCTGAGAAATAATTGTTATCTTGTATTATGTTCTGTACACAAATACTGCTAATGTGATCTGTCAATCTTTAGAGGTGAGAGGCACACAAATTTCTTTCTGGTGAAGAACAATACTCCAGATAACACTCATTTTTATTTTGGTATACCTTAGTATTCACATAAAGTCTTTTATAGGGAATTATCAGAACATTGACTTGGACTTAAAAAAAAATACAGAGAAGCAAGATATGTATTCCCTCTTAAGCAGCAAAGACAAATCTTAAAATCTTTCATTGTATTTAATCTTTGATTTAGAAATATTATCAGATTTCATTTTTAAACTGTATATTTTAGCATCTAAAATGTGAAACTTCAGTTTCCACTTGATTTCAAGACAGAAGTATGCCAGAAAAAAAATATGTGTGTTAGAAGGGCAGCTGTCCCTTTTTCTTCTCAGTTGTCCTTGACTTATTAAATATTTTATTTTTAGAATTAAACCACTTATTTCTGGGGTTCTGCCCTGTGTGTGTGTGTGTGTGTGTGTGTGTGTGTGTGTGTATGTGTGTGTGCACTTAAATGTGTACATTGTGTGTGTGTGTGTGTGTAGGTTTGTGTGTGTATGCATATGTGCATATTGGTGGGCCTGCATGTGGAGGTCAGAGATTGATACCAACTGTCTTCCTTCTGGGCTCTTCACTTTGTTTTTTTCAGACAGGGTCTCCCTGAAGAAGGAGCTTGCAGTTTGGCTCCACTTGGTAAGTCAGTGAGTTCCAGGAAGCTCATCTTTACCTCTTGCAGCCCTGAGATTACGAATACTTCTACATGAACTTAGTTTATATTGGTTCTTGTGGTTCAAGCTGGCCATACTTTCAGGACAAACACTGGTCTTCTCTGCATCCCTTATATTTGCTTTGAGATGTGCTTCTCAAATCTCAAAACTCTACTCTCTCTCTCTCTCTCTCTCTCTCTCTCTCTCTCTCTCTCTCTCTCTCTTTCTCTCTCTCCCTCTCTCCCCCTCTTTCTTTTTTTATTTTATTGTAGTCCAGGCTGGCCTCTGACTCAGATGGTACCTAAAGATGACTTTGAAATCCTGATTTATTTTGTCTCTATCTCCCAGGTCCTGGGATTATAGACTTGTGCCACTACAAATTTCTAAATACGAGGTTTCTCAATTCCAAGGGAAGATGTGCTTTTATTGAAAGTCTATCATTTTATAGATATGAGAATTTTGTAGACTGCCCATAATTGAAATAATGAAGTTGTAGCAGTAATTTTCAACATTTCAGGTTTTTTTTTTTTTTTTTTACTTTTTTAATCCTGAAAAACCCAAATGTATCTAGAGATGTGTTGAGATAATTGTGTAGGGCTCACTTCTAGTGCTACAAAGCATAGACGAGTCCATGAGTAGGAGATTTATTTCATCAGTACAGTTCATCTCCCGACCCCAGTTATGAACTCTGTAACTCACTGTTCATGTCTGTATCATCCCTGCTGGTCTGTGTGGATTTCACTGCAGTTTCTGCCTGTATTTATCCAGTCCCACGGTAGATCGTGACAACACCCAGTCACTATCTTTTGGTTGCAAATTCTCCTCCGGTGAAGGTGAACTTTTAGGCCATTTGGAGCAAACTAATTAATGGTACCTAGCCTGATGCAAATGAAAATCAAGCAATTATGTTGCCTAGATTACCTTAAAAGAGTTGGCTTGTGAAATCCTGAAAATATGCACTTTATGTTCTCTTTCTTTGAAAGAGTAAGAACAGTGATGATAATATTCACTGTGAAGTATTGTTTTGCTGTCAGAGCTTGAATAATTTATTCTCCACCCCCACTATATATGTGTCTTATATTGTCTTCTGAATCACAACAACAACAACACATTCACACACTCATATTGTTGGGTCTCTGGCTGTCCAACTATCCAGAAATGAGTTCAAGCAAGACTATAGGAGGATTTCTGGAGGTTACATAAAAGCCAGCATTCCTTGGGAAATTATGAAACCAGTTTCCATCTGCCCCAAAGAGTCATTCTCCTTACTTCTGGCAGAAGGTACATACTGCTACCTGTGGCATCTATCAAAGTACCAAACCCAATGTTGGTCTCCAGGCTTCCGCAGAATTACAGGTACTTACCATACACTTCAAAGTCCATAAAAACATCCTAGCCCCTCTTCCCTCTTCCTCTACCCTAAAGTTCTTCAGGTTCAAGGACTGCACTTTCCCTAGCTTTCATCCTTCTGAAAGCCCAGCTATTCTCACTATTCTCTTTACCCCTCGCTCATTCTCATTCTCGCTCACTATGCTCTGTTCTCTATATCTCTGTACCTACCTTTATTTATCATTCTTTTCCACTCTCCTGTTTTCCTACTTGGCTATGATTGGTGTACTTCTTTCTCTGCTCTGGAATCTTAGAGATGTCTTTGTCTGTTCTGTTGTCTGCCTGTCCGTGTCTGTCATCTACCATAAAAACGTTCCCTAATAATGGAATAGTCATGTTGGCAGTTTCTTTACTGTGATCCTTCATATACATACATGTTGTATGTGTGTGTGTAGATGAAGAAGGAGGTGGCAGAAAGGGAGAGAAAGAGAGAAAGAACTAAAGAGAGGGAGAGAAAGAAGAAGGCATTGCATTCCCACTAGCAACAGAAGCTAGATTTGGTGGGGTGGAATATCATCTAACGCTGTAGCACTGAAAGGATTCCCAGGAGTGGGACACTGTCCCTTCCTTTATGTGCACATTTGCAGGGCTCTTTGTTTCAAAGGAGTCTATCTGATTGCCTCTCCCTGCCTTTAGTGTCCCCTTCTGAGACCCAGTCTTTATGAAGACCTTCCTCAGGCCTTCCCAGCCTCCCAAGGCTGCATCATCTTTATTTGCAATTACACTTGAACTGTTTTATATATGTAGTCTGGTGCTGTTTTATATATGTAGTCTGGTTTTACTTCCTTCTTTCCTAACTAGATTCAATGGCTTCTGAGATGTGAGTGTATACTGAGTGAGGAGCAATTATTCTCCATCAGTGCTCAAAGAAAGTAGAAAGTAATCTGGCCTAATATGTTGTTGATTGAAGGATGAGATGATAAAGTGCTCCCCACAGAGACACCCTCAAGCAGTGAGGAGCCCTTCTCAACAGGCAAAAATATACCAATCAGAGTCAAACCTCTGCTTTGTTTAATGTCAAAACTACATACATTTATTGGTTGATCTTCTAATGTATCACAACTTACTTACCCTTTCTGTCTGTCTCCCTGTCCCCCTACTCTCTCCCTGTTTTTCCCTTTCTGCCTATCTTTATTCTACTTTTTTTCTCCTCATCTTCTTTTTTTAAAACTGTGAAATACTACAAATTTTCTCTAGTTTATCATCAATCACTAGTTCTTCTGCAAAGGTCTGAATTAATAGTTCTTTATCCTTAATCTGCTTCCTTTGCTGAAGATCAGGTAAATAGCAGATGTCACTGGGAAAGAGAAGGGAACACATTCTGTAAGTTAGTCTTACCTGCATTTTTAAGCCTAGTTTAAATTGAAATAGGAGCAATAGAAGGATCCCCTGCACTAAAAGTTTATCTCGATGACTCTTTGTCACAAGGTATCCTGTCTTTGACTTATTAGCACAAGCTGGTAAGATTTCTTTTTCTATCCAGGTATATTGTTTTTCATAAAAGTAGTGAACTGCTGCCTGCTAGTGACATACACTAAAGATACAGCTGTTATCTATAAGACAGTTCAGGTTTCCCATGGCTTGATCAAAGCACGTGTGTAATAAAGAGAAATTCATTTTCTAAGTAACGGTTTAGTGTTGATCCAGGAGGAGATGGGACAGGAGAGTGTTATCGAAATATAATATATGGCATTCTCAAAGAATTAATAAAAAATGTTTTCAAAACATAAAAATATAGTTCACAGTTGTACATGATGTTTGTGATCACTTAGTACAATCAGTTTTGCCTTGGGAATTTTGACAAGACTGTTATGTAAAGAAAATCTGAATCACAGAAACTGTGGGGGGGAGTAGAGAATGAGTTAACAGAAGTTCATAATGACAAAAAAATAACATTGAGTGAGTAGGAGGGAAGCTGATGTAGTGTCAGATAGGATGCAAGGTTTTGTTCTAAAACTGAGAACGGTCCCTCTCCCACCCTCCAGTAAAAGGCTCCAATTCACATATGCTCCTCATTTGCTTCCCCACGAGGAATACCATCCAGTCACAGTGCTTTGCAAAATTTGGGAAGTATCCTATACTCTCAGGAAATCAAATGAGGCCTGCAGAGTTCAACTTAATTCAGTATGTCTGTTGAACCCTTATTACCAATCATTGGCTATAGTAGTAAACTACATTCTATTTCCCAGTGCTGAGAAACATACAGAACTACACGTGTGGGATAGACAGAAAATAAACACACATACACAGTATGACATCAGTTTGTGAGGATTTCTGTGGAAGAAATTAATTGGGTTGAGATATTTGCTATTTTGGAGAGGGCTAGATAAGGTCCTTTCAAGAGGAATGCATTTGAGCCGAAGACCATTGCAAGGGATGGAGCAGAGGAGAGGCTGTCAGAATGATGCTTTAAAAGGAGGCAGAAAGGAAGTCCAGGTTAGGAACACCCCTTACCCAGAATGCTTCAGACTAGAAGGATTTTTTTCTTGCAGGTTTTGAAGTTTTGCAAATGCATAATGAGCTATCTTGGGTATGCAACCCCAGTCTAAAGGCGGAATTCATTTACATTGTATATACATTTTATGCACAGAGCTTGAAAATGATTTCACACAATAGCTTTAGCTCACTTGTGTTTTCATGGGGATGTGCTACCTGAGGGTTAGATATAGAATTTTCCATTTAAGACACTACAATGACACAAAAAACATTTGGTGGCATTTTGACTTTCAGTTCCAGACTGCGAATGCCAAACCTGCACAGAGCTCTTACGGTGAGGAGTTTGGTGTGCACTGTCTACTCCCATTGTAATAGAAGCAAATGAAGTGCAGAGCTCAGGAGTAAATGGGTTGTGAAGTGTGTGTGTGTCAGGGGTGGGGGGAGACGATACAGGACATTGGAGACCATTGTGAAGACTTCTGGCTTCTACTAGCTTTAGCTGCTAGACTTGGCATTGTATGATATTGTGAAGTAACAAAAGATAACAAAAGATTGGAGCATCACCTTTGTTTCTGTGTACATCTGCTGAGCTTTTGCTTTATAGGATTCCAACTGAATGTGTTGCTCTTTAGTTTTGCCCTCTGAGAGCTAGTTTCTACACTGACCTTCTCCATGAAGCCTTCTACCCTCTGAACTCTGCATCATCTCCGGAAAGAACTACACTTGATGCTGGCACTTGTTATTCCATGCATGACTTTGGGTTTTATTTTTTACCTCTCTAAGTTGAAAGGCTTTCGTGATTGTAGTGTGTACCTTTTGATGGCTGATTTTTCTAGCTCACAATATAATTTTAGAAAAAGTCTGTATTAGAAAGGTGCTGATCATGGGATTGATGTTTGCACACCAGGGAGGGATGCCAATCATATAGAAGTTTAGCTCAAGATGAAGAATATTGAGTGAGTCCAAGGAAAATATAAGTGGTATGTATGAGCCTGGGAGACATAAGAGAGAGAAAGCATGGGAGGAATATGGCATACCCACGGTTAAAATGAACACAAGTTGTGCAATGCTTTGGACAATTTTAAAACTATTTTAAAATTAGCCCCTTTAATTAACAATGTACAAATTCTAGTCCTTAGATCTGTTACATTTACCTAAGCTTAAAATTATAACCAGTCACTTATAAGATTGTTTACAATTGAAGTAACTTGCAAGGTATGGTTAAATTGCTCCTAGCTGAGACAAAGATTACTTAAATAAAAAGCCGAATTCCACATTTTAGCTTAAAAGAAAGAGCTGGTGTACAATAGATAGCTTTATCAGAGATGACAGGATAATTTAAAAAACTTTGAATATGGATTTGAAGATTAGCAGCTGTCTATTCTAATATTAGTGCTTAAGAATGTCACACTGATCTTAAATTCTATTTAAAGGATTTCCGATACTTTTTCTCACTTTGCCTTGGGTACATATATATATCCTTTCTAGGTGTTTGCTACTTTTGTGAACTTGGATGAGAATATGGCTCACGTGTCTTGAAACCTGTGAAGATTCCCATATGATACATATTTTTTAGTAGAACCAAATTGGGAACATTCAAGTAACAGGTGTGTAATAAAAATACACAGAGATAGTGCTGTGATAAGAACTACAGTGCTGAAGAATTAAGCATAATCAAGAATGAATAATTGGAGATACCTCTGTTTAGAGTGATATTTGAATTAACATCACAAAGTATATATAGGACTTAACTTCATAGCGTGCATTTGTGAATTAGCATAATCAAATGAATATCTACATTAACATCACAGATAGTATACATTCATATATATTTGAAACTAAGGGGGTTTCCCTGTGACATCTCACCATGGCAAGCTGTTACCAAGAAAGTTCCTTCCTTCCCTCCACGTTAGGACTGTATCCTACCCAGAAACTCCTCAGAGACTGAGTGGTGAAGACACTTGGATTCACTAAATCTACCACAATGGTGAATTTCTTGATATTGCCTGGCCTTTGTTCATGATGAAGTTGCGCCATGACAGTTACACACTCCTAATTACTCTTTTTATTCTCTTAGAGTAATCATTACAGAAAATAACTATGTATAACCCTATTTTACTCTCATGTATTTTTTTTAAATTATGAATTCTGCTTTATATAATTTGTAAAAATGTTTTCAGTTTCTACCAAATGTGGTGGTTTTAGACTGAAAAATAAGCACAAGTATTACTGTCTTAAATTTGATCAATCCAATAAGGTGTACCAATGTTTTATTGGTCATAAAAGAATATGCCCAACGAACTGCTACAAATGCCTTATTTTTCTCCTTCAGTCCAAAGTCATTAAAATCACGGTTTAAGCTTGCAGAACACTTTAGAAATTGCACTGTAAAAAATTTAATTTATTTTTGAAAAAAGTAAGATGAAGTATAGATGGGACTTACACAAAATCACAAAACTGCTTAGTAAAGAACCTGAGTTAGATTTGGAGGGAACTTTTCCTGAAGTCTAATGAACGTTCCACTATAATTCCCTGGAAAGCCTCCTATATTTTTCTCCATTTTATTACAATTCTTAATATTAAAAAGCATTAGAAAAAACACCCAAAAGCTTCCTCACAATTTAATTAAATAACTAATAATTTTTGTATTTTATTTTTAATCTTGTATGGTTAAGCAAATTCTTGTAGTAATTTTCTTTTGTTGTTCTTTTTGAGCAGTCTGCTAATCAAAGAGTCTGGTTAAACTAAAGAGCATTCCTAAACAAAATGAAAACATGAACCCAAAATTTCACACAACTGTACAAAATTGTGATTACGCAGATCATAGTATTAATAACATGGAAACTGGGCTGTGAATCCAGCATCTAGTATTTTATGTGATCAATTTGTGACTAAAGGACTATAACAAGAATTTAAAATCTGAAATGTTAAGTTCACAGTTTGCTTAAAAAATAGATTATGGCTTTATTATTAGATGTAAAAAAAGAACTTTAAAAATGCCTGAAAGTAAACATTATAATATTAAGACGGTTTGTCTAGCTCATTTAAACATTATGCTTCTATTTAAAATAACGTACAGACTGTTGTTTTAATTCCAGACATTCTGAAAGCAGAATATTTTTCAGAGTGTAAAATGTTACTACAGTCATGGAAATTAGGTAATAGGTGGAAACTTCTAACATTTCAGGGTATATTTTCATAATGAAGCTAACTTGACAAATTACAAGGAAGCAACTTAAATGTCAATAAAATGCATTTAAAAAGTTTATCCTTTTGTTAGTAAGAAATTGAGTTAAAGAAGCCCAACTGTTGGTTGATGCCACTGCACCCAATGTTAAGGAGTTGTTATCCTTTATATAACTTCAGTCACCCATCCATGTATGACCCTCCTTATCACTTTATCTATTTGCTAAATTTAGTATCTCTAATGATGAACTATGAAAATACAAGCTCTTCTTTTAATATTAACCTATACCTAACCACATGTGCCTCTTCTTACTTCACATTATATCCCTGTCTCTGTCCTCTCAACATAAGCAGCAGCTGGTATTCAGTATTTATTATTCTTTAGAATGAACTTTTAATTGAATCTATTCAATTCATATAAGGATAAAATGTGACGTGCGGTCTTTTAAGTTCTTCTATAACTATAAATTTTTTTTACCATGTTTCCCATGCATGACAATTGGTGTTCTCACTTCTATATATCTTCTTCTTTTTGTATATATACTATATAATATTTATTTTTCTTCAAGTATTCTGTTAATGATAGCACATAGGATGTATTCTGATAATTGTTGACATGTAAAAACATTTAGCTTTGTACTTTGGAGTGAAGTTTCCAGACCATACAATTAGGAATTATCTATTGAAGGATAATACCCATTTTTCTCCAACCTTGTTAAATAATTGCACACATTTTTTCTTCTATTTTCAAATCTATGAAGGACTTAAGAGTGTGATTTCTGGTATCACTTTTACTCTTGACTTTCTGAAATAGAGATTATGTTTTGTATCATAACCTGCATTAATCTGCCTATGTTGTAGCCAGATGCAAACACAGGAACCTTAGAACGTCCTCAGAAGGGCCTACTTTACTCATTCCATTGAAATTAAGAGTGAAGATCTGAGGACTAAAGTTGACACTCAGTTAATTTCCTGATAAATGACAGTATTTTATAAAATGTTGCATGTAACTACTACAAACAGAAACAATAAAGACTTGATGCTTTTCATTCGTGCTGATTACTTTTATCAGAATGTGGGTGTGCTTAGAAAATGAAGCAGCATTGTCAAAGAGGATATAAGATCAAACACTAAAAGAAGTTTTTTTCATTCCATGAAATTTTTAATGGTGGGTACTAAAGTGAATATTACTTCTAATCATTCATAACTACCCTTGTCATTTTTCATGTTTACAGCAGAGGCAGTTTTTGTGAAAGGCATAATATAGAGTTCATAAGTGTTTGCCAACTGTTTTTCTGAAATAGATTTCTGCTTCTGGATTTAAAAATCACACTAATTTGATACAAAATGTCACATGATAGCCCAGTAGAGAAATAAAAGAAATGAGATGTAATTGGAAAGTAGTTACCTTGTCTTCCTCACAGAAACAGTGAGCTTACTCAGGGCTGGTATTGTTCTAAGTGCTGCTAAGGGGAGTGTACATTGATCATGCAAATACATTTGTTCTCTTTATTCAGAGTCCAAATAAACTCATATTCATATAAAGTAAAGCTACTATTATTTTATTTAAAATGAAGGAGGCTTCTAGTAAAGTAGTAAATGGTGCAATATATTTGAATATACATAAATGTATATGTTTAAAGTTAAACTGTGCATAAATTAAGATAGCTTTGACAAATCACTCCTGTTCATGTCTGTGTCATTGTTTCTTACATTCTCCAGTGATCAACTTTAGATGTGTTCATGTTACTTTAAGTGTTATCAAACTATGTAGGCACACACTGTCAAACACTATTTAGGGATTAAAAATGCATACACATAACTAAAAATGTATAGATGTAAAATTTGTATTGAGCATATTTTCATGTATTGGCATGTACACCACTCTTGGAATATGCATTATCAAAAGCAATAAACTTCTGTCTTAGGATGGTAAGGCTCTATGCAGAATCTTACGCATCCTTGGCTTGCCAGCATGTTAATTTAATAATTCTATCTGGTGTCCACTTTCAGGTTCAAGCCATGTACTTTGGCTGCCAGCATGTTGATGTTGTTAAAGATAAGCTTTAACATGATGAGCAGGAATAAAAGTATTCCCAGGATAAAAAGGGCTGGCCTGATCAAGCTATATATGCCATTTTTGAAGCCTGACCAAAATAGAAATACTAACCTCAGGCCATGTGTAATTTTATCAGCATTATCTGCCACAACACTCAGTAGACCAGCATTCTTTAAATTCATAAGCTCACTATGCAAAGTTAAAACGTCCAGAGAGGTGTTACAATTATGACAAATATACTGCAAGTGTCTTTAAACTTTTTCCTAATCATAATGACAACACTGTAAATTTAGAACTAACATGAATCCAGTGGTATTTGACATGACACTCGAGATGGCTCCTTACTCTTATACTCTGAAACTCCTTCCAATAATTTGAATAGGATAAAGAGCATTAATCCATTGTTCCAAATGCCTATCTAAATCCTCTTGTATATTCAACACATTAGTAATGTTTTTTGCTAAATGATTAACAAAAGTAGCTGTCTTAACTTCTTGTGTCACAGCAATTGCAGAAGCAGCGGTGCTAGCAATTAATGTAATTAAATACCAGTCCCTATTATGGCTTTGTTAGGTAACTCCCAGGAGCAATTGTAAGTAGTTCTTCTTCAAATCTTCATTATTTCTCTTAATCCTTTCTCAGTTGATTAACTTGCAGCTTTTCCCCCATTCAAAGATAGTAAGTAATCTGTTTTCTCCACTTCCTTCATTGTACAAAACACTTTAATTTGATAGAATGTCATTTGACTTTAATTGTCATTGACTTTAACTTTGACACATGATTTTTGTGGCTCATATGTAAACAGAGAAATATTCAGAGTACTACAGACTCTGAATAAAGGTTTTTCCCCCTTTGACTGTGAAGTTAAAGGTTTATTCAACTGTAGAACCTGTCAGTCACAGTACTTTAGAACTACTTTATCCCTTGCTTTCCAAATGTCTGCATAAAAGTCAGGATTGCAGGGCTGCCCTTCAACTCAGTGCAAAGATTAAGTATTATCACATTCAAAGTAAATTTCTTGAATTTTAATACTTTTTTGATGCTGATTGATTCTTCAATAAAACTATCTTCCAAATCCTTATTCAGTGTCTTTACCTGTTGAAAGAAATTCCAACATTTCTATGCTACTTCTCTTTTCCCTTTGATGCTGGTTCAGAGTTACTCATATCTTTTCTGAGCCATTCTGAGCTTCAGACAATAATTTTCAGAGTCATGCCATTAGGAAATATCCTTGGCTTTGGCTTTCTACAGACAGCATAAGAAATGGTCATATGAAGAGTAATTCCAAAGTCTCATGCAAAGTCATTAGGCTCAGAATATCATCTACCTAGAACCCCATTTAATTTCTTAAAAAACATTTTGTGTTCAAGTATAGAATTTTATACAGTAATATTTATATATGTATATATGCTTAGGTAAGTTTATATAAATATGTATTCTAATTTTTAAATTTTGTTACAGTTTAGGGATTTATTTATTTATTTGCTATGAATCAGTACTACCAGCCATAGGTGTGAGTCAGGATCATTTTTCTACCTGGCATAAGCAGAGTCAGAGTGGCAGGAAAATGCTGAGCAGATTCTGGGCACACTTAGTAGATTTGCTTGGCACTCAAATATATCTTGAGCAAGAAATCTGGAATCATTTGTCACTTTCTGAATCTTACTTCATAGTACTAGCAATAGATTTGAAAACATCATTATTGCACAAAAGTCATTTCAGTTATGTATTATATTTACTTTTATATTTTATTTTTGTATATGTTTTGTCTATGATGTAATAAATATTCATGGAATACAAGGAAGGGATAAATAAAAATTATACTCAGTACTGCAAGATCATTTGGTTAATTTTCAAATATAGAAAATTATTCTTTTACCACGAGTATTGGTAAGATTGCATTAGAAGACATTTAAACCCTTTTTATGGTCTTAATGCTCAAACCCAGAAATAGTGCTATATGACAGCGTATTAGTTTACCACTCTGGGGTACTCTTTTCAGTAACCATGGTATCTTCATATGCTTGAATTAGTTATCTGTATAATTGATATTCATTAGCTGCAGCATAGAATCAAACATACTTAAGTTTTATTTTTTTTAGCAAAAACGTAAGCATGATGCCCAGAAACTTGGGAAAAGAAATGCGCAGTTATATACAAATCTTAACTGGTAAACAGAATCCAGACTTTAGCTACCTTGATATATTGACTGATTCTATATGCCAGACATATACTCAACACTATGAAGGCAGTTTTAAATGTAGGAAACTGAGGAAATTTACAAAGAAATTGTGTCTTTAGATTCTGGCTCTTCTAACAGACGAACTCTTTTAAATCTATTTATTTGCGTACAAAGTAAAGATTTAAGGAACTTTGTAATGCTCTGAAATGACCATTCTTTGCTACAGGAGGGAAGAATGTGACAAAAGTCATTTGCTTTTTGCAAAGTTATGAAATTATAAGAGTGTTTGAATGTTAGTTTCCCCCTCTCTGGCCTCCTTTTCTTCTTTTAGGCCTGTCATAGAAATGTGGTGGAATGGCTACTTAATCTGACTTTTCTTTCTTCCTCTCTTTTTCTTTATATCTGGAACATAAATAATCAGTTTCCAAGTAGGTTAACTATTCCACGCCTGCTGTAGTCTTAAATAATGTACTATACAAATTAAAAAAAATATGATATTATCTTTAAAAATATTCTATAGTACTTGTTACGATACAGATCTACCATCTTAAAGGTAATTAGATCAAAAAGAATCTCAAACGATTGTAGATATTCTTCTTGCATTTTGGCAAATATACTTGTATGAAATGAAAACAGTGACACATCACTTCTCATTTTGTTTTTGGGGTTTACTTTTTTTTTTTTTTTAGTTTTTCAAGACAGTGTTTACTTATTTTATTTATTTTATATGGGCGAATATTTTGCCTGCATGTATGTCTGTACCATCCATATGCCTGGTGTCTGCAGAGGCCAGTAGATGGTGTTGGATCGATCCTCTGGGACTGTAGTTGTAGATTATTGTGAGTCACCATATGGATGTTGTAAATGAGCCAAAGTTCTCTAGAGCCACTGAGGCATATCTCTAACCTTACACTTCTCAGTCTTATGAGAGCTCTGCTGCTTTTGTTCTCTCTCTCTTTTTTTTTTGTCATTCACTTTCAATAGCTTCCTTCAGTGTCACATAAACATAAGTTATTTCATTCCATGATATGTAAAGCCAGTGATAATATCATGGATGTTGGCATGTGAGACTCCTCAGATCTGTAGTTCCTTATACAGAATCTTGAAATAAAAAAATTCCTCATATATCATATGTTTAATTTTTTATGTATTTAAAGTCTTGAATTTCTACTATATTCTCCGCATTTATACATCTGAAGTATCATATGTGGTTAATGTTTTAACACAACCCATTTCTTTTGTAGACCAGCTCAAATTCTTTATCAGATTTAATGGAAATTGAACTGAAATGCACATCCTTTGTATGACCCACTTATTCAAATGAGATCTCATGAAGTCAGACTGGGTATGCGTTCATTATCACATCATTTTCAGAGTGGTAGATATATCCTCACTTGGGCTTTTCTTCAGTAGAGTTAACCTCTCCGATTCATATGAGCGTTACTGTGTAAAGTGTTTTCTGACCTTAACAATTCTCTTGATTTGAATTTTCTGAAATGAATTTGATCGTAAGAGAGTACACAAAATGTACAATACACTGTGCCATCAACAATGCATGTCTCAGAATACAGCCCAAGTGCACAGAACTTGCATCCATCCTGTTTTAAAAAAAAGTACAAAGGTGCCAGTGATTTATTTTACTTTGGTGTTGGAATGTTACAATGTCATTTTATTTCTACTTTTTCTTGTGTTGTCCACTTACTTTACCTACGTATTAGTTACATCACAATCTTTTAAGGATATTATCACATTTTATTCTAAACTACATACTGTTTAAGTACTACCTATATACATAGCTTAAATGCCTTGCATCGTAAGACAGAACAGAACATATTCCACAAAATTTCTGCTAAGATGCTACAAAGATGTTATCAGTGCAATCTAGAGCATCCACCCATTGAAACCAGACAGAGCAAGGGAGAGAAGAAAGAGATTATGAGACCTAACTGATTTCTTTGAACAACATGGGGAATCCAGTCTGATGATTGCCCCCTTCACAATCAAAATAGAAAAAGGAGAGGCTCAAACCTACATACCATTCCCTTTTCTTTTCTTTCTTTTCTTTTTTTTCCTTTTCTTTTCCTTTCTTTTTTCTCTTTCATTTTCTTTTTTATTAATCATTTTGCTCATTTACATTTAAAATGATATCCCCCTTTCAGTTACCTCTCCACAGACCCCTTCATCCCATCCAACATCTATGATATTATCACTGGCTTTGCCTCTATGAGGGTGCTTCTCCACCCACTCACCCACTCCAACCTCACTGCTCTTGCATCCCCCATGCTGGGGCATTGAGCCTCCACAGGACCAAAGGTATTCCTTCCCATTAATGTCTAATAAGGCCTTCCTCTGTTGTATATGTATCTGGAGCCATGAATCCCTCCATCTGTACTTTTTGGTTGGTGGTTTAGTCCCTTAGAGCTCTGGGTGGTCTGGTTAGTTGATATTGTTCTTCCTATGGGTTTGCAATCCCCCTTCAGTCCCTCCCCTAACTCTTCCATTGGGGTGCCCATGCTCAGTCTCATGGTTGGCTGTGATTATCTGCATCTGTACTGGTCAGATGCTAGTAGAACATCTCAGGGAACAGCAATTCCAGGCCCCTGTCAGAAGGGCCTGTCAGTGGGTCCTGTCAGGCCCACTATTGCACTTCTTGGGATCAGCAATAATGTGGAGGTTTGGTATCTGCAGATGGGATGAATCCCTAGGTGTGGCGGTCTCTGGGTGGCCTTTCCTTCAGCCTCTGGTTGATTTTTGGCCCCTGTCTTTCCTTTGGACAGGAATATTTCTGGGTTAAAAATTTTGAGATAGATGAATGGCCCCATCCCTCAACTGGAAACTGCCTATATACTGGAGGTAGTCTCTACAGGGTCTATGCCCCCTTCTTTGGGTATTTCCACTAATGTTTTTATTGAGTCCTGGGAGCCTCTTGCTTCCCTTGCATCTGGGACTTTCTAGTAGATACCCTCAGTTCAGTTCGACATCCCCCACTGCTACATATTTCAATTCAATTTCCTGACCCTCTGAACTTCTCTCCTGTCCTTTCCAATACCTAATCCTGCCCCTTTTTTCTTCTCCCTCCTCTCTTCCTCCAAGATCCCTATATAGCATTTCTACTATAGAAAAGATGCATATCAAAATGCATCAACAATATTAATAACAAAACTAAATTTCCTGCACTTGGGTTGTATTATGACGACTATAGTAGAGTGTGTTCCAATATGTTTTGTTGTATAAATGGATTGATGTTAAGGTGATATGAAAATTTCCTTTGTAGGCTTATGATCTGTCATTAGCAAATTTCGGGATTCCTTCTTGAGATCACTCAAGATGAAAAAAAAGAATCCCTAATTCATCACTTCCAAATAGTTTAATGAAAAAAAAATGGTTACGTTATACAGTCTTTCAATTTTTTTTTCTTTCTGTAGAAGGAAAGTATTCTTGAAGACATTTCAAAAATCCTCTGTTTGTAATTGTCATCCAAGTATCATTGAAATAACACTTGACTTGACAAAATGCACATTCAGTTTAGAAGAGAGAATTGATAGTCTTCTTACTTTAGAAATGGAGTTTATCTAGAAAGAATTTGACTGTGGCCTGATTTTCCATATATCAGCAGTAATGGACACTTATATTGTCTGAATGGTATCAGCTTATTTCTGGTAAATAGGCAATATTTATTAACTATAATTTTTCTCCTTGAATAAAATATATTTATTACATTATCCCTTATTTATAAAATCATCCTAACCTGTTTATAAAAAGTGATACATAAAATAAATTATTAAATTATAAAGTATTGATAGATTTTTTTCATAAAACTTAAAATTCAGAGAAATGTACAAACTATAGCACGCATTGTACAATGGTTTCAGAATTTATTTTCCAAACATTAATTAGAATTGGATTAAAAGCTATTACTCCTATAAATTAATTATAAAAAGCATTAATGTGGTTTTTATTTGTAGGTAAATATGGTCATTAAGTAATTCATTTGTTTGTTTCTGTGTATTTATTTTCTCTACTTTTCTAATTCAGGAACACATATGTGCATATATAAACATATAAAGTAAATTTGCAATACATTTATTGTTTTTGTTATGCCTTTTCCCACATTATAAACTCTTGGAGGCCAAGACCTGCCTCTAACTTGATTTATTGTAATATGTGAATACTGAATACAGTCTTTGAATTTTTATATAGGTTTTAGTTTAAAAAACTGTGGTATTCTACTTATAAAGGGGAATTATCTTGACATAGAGATAATTATTTTTAATATGTAGCACTAACAATTGATATTGAAGCCAAGGAAGCAAACTCAATAAAACATCACTTTGGGTCAGCTTCTGCTCCAGAAGTATGAGAATGCATCTTGTCAAGGAACTAGTAGAAATATCCAGATTATATTCTTTTGTTTATTCAGCAAATATTTCAGCATCTACGCTGTGCCAGAATCTTGATAAATATTGAGGATACAAAATTTAATCAGGCATCTTTTTACCTGGAAGAAATATGTTAGAGTACTCACATACATTTGTGTGTACACACTCACAAATGTCAAATTATAACACAAAACTACATTAATAAAGTTATGCTGGAAAGTTATGTGAGCTCAAGGAAGGACATCTAGGCTAGCTGTAATTATTATTGTATCCTTGTTTATGGTACATCCAGAATGAAATTTTAAGGATGGATATTATCTATGGAGAAGAGTTATGATGAAAAAAAGTAACATTTCAGAGAGGAAATAACAAAAACAAAGAAATAAGTGACATGCAGTATCAAAAATGAAGACATGAGGTATAAGTTTAATAATTGCTATTACTATCAACTGTAGGAAGGCTTTCTCATGGGGCTTTGTATGTTCAGCTTTCAAACTGTTTGTAGATGACATATGAATCTCACACATTAAACTTGGTTTCAAACCAAGGTTGTTTGATCAAAGTCCTTTCACAGTCTTGCCACTATGAGTTAGGTCACTTCAGTAGTCCAAGGATGCTGTTGGCTGTTTCCCAAAGCAGGATTCCCTTAAGCTCAGTTCTTTTCTAATAGCTAGTAGTAATGTTTTCAATTTGCTTCTCGCACATTTAGGACTGGCATGTGTTATTTACTAATGGAAAAAAAATTAATCCTTTAGTTGACTTTTGGCAGCTTCATGATGCATTCCTGTACAGAGTATAAGAAACTGAATCATTCTATTTAAAGGTGACATACCTTCCTGCTTTTGTAAGTTACAGTTTACAAATCATATTTTTCCCATTGAAGCATTAAGGCCATTCATCCTTCTAATTTAAATTGTGTCCTTCAAAGTTTCTCATAGCTAGGAATATCATTAGTTTTAATTCCTAGGACCAAGGGGACAGGAAATCTTTTTTCAGTTTAATATCTTGAAATCAAGTATACTATTTCAGGTACTTCTCACAAGAAAGATTGGTTGCTTATGATTAGGTTTGTAATAGCATTAACTTTTAGAAAATAGGACCTAATGTGTGTCTCCAGTATGGGCATGTGAAAGGCTCTTTACAGGAAGTAGTCAAGAATGAATTGTCTGTGTGACTGTGTATTACATAAAATTTGAAAGTACAATACATATGACGTTGTTCTGTAAACAGTTGAAAGAAGTATTTTTCAGCACTAACAGAAATGAAAGATCATCATTTGCAGTTGAAATGGACATTAGATCTTTTGGCTGTGGTGGTAGAAACCAATACCAGGCCTGGAAATGTGACACCAATAAAAAATGTCAAGGCTGAACAGTTAACATGGTCACACACTAAGCCCCTCATCTACAATAATTCTCTTCTCTATATGTTTTAAGCTGTTACGATTTTTTTTTTAGATGAAAATGATTCCATTGTGCATTTTTATGAATTTAGAGTTCATTTTCATGATGCAATTTTAAAATCATATTATTAAAATATTTCTAATCATTAATGATTTTTAGAAATATAATTTAAAACCCTTTCTAGTCATTTTTTTTTTGTGTGTGTGTGTGTAGCTGTTTTTATCATGGATGCTCAAGAATCTTCTCTAATGAAATACTTTGGAGCCATTTGGGATGCTATATTTGCCCTATTGAGTAAAAATTATTGTAAACAATTTTGCTTATACTTTTAAATTAAATTACTCAAGTGCCAAACTGCAGATTTGCTGAGAAAGGACCTACTATTTCTCTCTTCTATTCAGTACAATAGCTAGTAGCTAATTATGTCTGTTGAGTATTTGCAAGTAGCTGGTGTGATTGAAGAATTGTTTTATGTGTATTATTTTTGCGAAATTGTTTTGCCTATATTGTATTTGAGGAACTGTTTTACTTGTTTTATTTCCTATTAATTAAGTTTACATGGTCACCTTTTGCTATATTAGTAGTTATGTTGAGTAGATAAGGTCTAACTATTTTTTGTTTGAAATGTGGTTAATAAAATTCTGAATTTAGAAGATGCATAGTATTAATGTAAGCTTGAAACTCACAATAAAGATCTTTCTCTACAGGTATAACAGGCCTCAATGGTACATTCTTTCCCCATGCTCATTTCATTACAATATTGGGATAATACTGAAATAATGAAAACAGGGGCTTGTTTAGCAAGCATTTCATTCATATTAATATGCTGTGTGTACAGAATCACACAGTCATCATACTAAAACAAGAAGAAGTCTGAGATACACCAAATCCACTGCCTAAAATCTCTGGCCATTTTACTTTTAGGTCTAGCTACTTAGTGATTGATGGGTTCATGGCTTGAATTAAAAATTCAGTGTGATTTTGATGATGGATGGTTGGGACTACTTCCTTAGGCAGCCATACATTTCTAGTGTTCTAAAAATAAATGTTAAGAACTGCCCCCCAAACTTTTCTGTGGCAATGATTTGGGCTCATACATTTCTTCTAGTTTCTGCTTTATTATGTTCCAGACAAAATGTTTTAGAACAAATTAAGAAATAAATTAAGAAATTCTCTCAAAGCTTAACTATAACCAAATATTGAATTAATTTTTCTCTTGCTTATGCATATAAATAATAATTGAGCAGTAATATTTGAAAGTGTAGCTCTTACCTATCTACTGTACCTACAGCTCTTGGTGAAGCATTAATGTCCATAAATGTGTTTAGGATATATTTATTGGCTAATGGAAAAATCTATCATTTAGCTTTGCATTTTATTGCTTTGTAGTCTGATAAAAGTACAACAGGGAAATCTATTCCAGAGACCTTAGAAGTCGCAGAGAGGAGTCATTTAAGTAGTCCCTTGCTGCAGAATAGGTCTCAGGCTTCCTTTTCTCCCAACCTCCTTCCTTCCCCTATTAATTTTGCATGTGGCAGTTCCCTGAAATTAAGTTTGCACTGTTTCTTTAAAGTCAGTGTTTCAGAGTCCTTTGATAATTTCTTCCTCAGAGTTATAGGAGAGAGAGAGAGAGAGAGAGAGAGAGAGAGAGAGAGAGAGAGAGAGAGAGTGTGTGTGTGTGTGTGTGTGTGCATGTGTGTGATACCCTGAGTATCATTCCTAAGGACAACAGTCTACCTTTTTTTATTTTTATATTCTTTGAATTTTTTTGAGACAGAGTCTCTCACTGGGATTTGGCATTCATAAATCAGATTAAGCTGGCTGCCTGGTGAGTCCTGTTGTGTCTGGTCCTGCTTGCCTCTATACTTAGTACCCAACCCTCCTTCACCTGGGTTCTGGGATCAAACTTGGATCTTCTTGCAAGTCAAAGACTTTACTTGACTGAATGAGCCTGAGTTATGAAATTCTTTATCTAGGACTCTGCTGAATTTAACACGTTTTTCAATTATGCTCACAGTGGGAAATTGATATCTACATGTCTTATTTGTAATCAAGAGTAAGACAAAAGAAACTAAAGTAGCAAATGATCGTTTTTTTTAAGACAGGGCATACCTGCTTTGTTGCTTTTAGGGTTACTAAGAGAAGAATGAAATCTGTGACTCTGAGTGACAGTAAGACTTCCTTTAGAGATTGATGTTGAATTGCAGTGATTCCCTGGCCTCTTGGAGGAATAAACAATAATTATATTAATAGAGGTGCATTAGATATAAAAGTCCAAATTGCCAAGGCTGTCCATTTTCAGGTTTAGCCAGTCTATTTTTAAGAATGAATCAGTGGGTAGGTCCCACTGAGTGTGACAATGACAGTAGGCCAGGACAAAAATATACCTCAAAAGGAGAAAAATAGCTTTTAAAGAACAGTTTAGTAAAGATTCCCTTCACTAGGTTGACAACTGGAAATGGGCTAATTCCTGTTAGTAGAAGATTTACAGTTTTCTAATTTCACTCAGTTGGGTTCAGAAAATACAAGGCAAATACTAAGGACAGTTCATAACCTAAGGCAAACCCTGCAGAACATACCCACACAAAGGAACTGAATGATATGTCCTGAGAAAAAGAGCTCAAATGCATATAAAGGCACATGATATCTTGGAGCAATGGCTTGTGTTCTGACTGCCTACTGGGCAGGGAGAGCATTTGGATTGTTATACATGAATAATGATAGATTGTTTCTGTTTTAACATTAAATGGAGAATATTGCTTTTTACACACACACACACACACACACACACACACACACACACAGACTGCGGGCTTTTCTCAGGAAAAAGAAAACTAATGGGAAACATATGCTATAATTACAGATCTTTACTTCTTTTTAGGGTAATGGATACAATGTTAAATATTCTCATTAATTTATAGACATAAATTATAGTTATAGTGAAAGTCTTTATTAATGTTAAGAAAGTTAACATTTATTTCTTCCTGTATATTCCAAATTCACACAAATTCTGACACTCAAGTCAAGTTCCATTTAAGTAGCTAGGACCCAAAGAAACATTTTTAAGTTGTTTCATGAAAATAGCTTACTTATTTAAGAGGGAAAATGAATAAGGATTTTTAGCTTTGTAAAAATTGATATTTTGTACCAGTATATTATTGTAACCAATACAGTTATAAAATGTAGTTTTTTGGTTGCTTAAAGTAAAAAAATATCCAATAAGTATGCAAGTACTAAGGCCTCATGAAAATTATCATATACCATGGAGGGCTAAATAGGATACAAAGAAATAGATGCATGTAATAGTATCCATGAAGAAAGCAAAACTCTCTCTTTAAACCAAACAGGAGATAGTTTATTCTAGAAACAAACTTGAGTGGCCACAGCCTGGGAAACATAGATTTAGCTTACGCCAAAGTCCATGTTCCAACAGGAACGCTGTTTCATAAAATTTTATAGTTTTGTAGAACAAAAACAGTCAGACACCCAGGGAAGTTCAGGATACAGTGCTAAGTACATCAGAGAGATGGTTACAGCAGATTAAAAGAATCTATCCTGTAGGTTTCAGATGCTATACTCCACATTCTTAGCTCTGGGGCTGGTGGAAGCCAGTGGTTTGTGAAGATGACGGACTCCAAAATGTTTTTACTTGTTAATCACAAGACTTTACTCTGTGTCTGCAATACAGAGGTGGGCAAGGAATGGGGCCACGCAGGAGGTTAAAGCCCCTGGACTTGGGACATTTCCACGTTGACACATCATTGCAAATCGAATCAGTCACTCAGTCTCTACAGACACAGCTTCTTTCCAGGAATTCTTGTTAAACAGTGGTGTAGCCCTGCAATCCCAGTTATAGAAAGCCAACCATGAGGGTTGAAAGTTCAAAGCAAGACTGAGCTTCAGAGTGAGTTCCAAGACACATACACAATGTACTGAGACACTGTTAAAAACAAACGTGAAGCTAAACAACTAAACCACAAAACGCAATCACTGGATATGTGTCTTAGTGGTATTGTGCAGCCTAACAAGTATGAATCCTTATTTCGATCACTACTACTGGTTTAGCAACAAAAGAGAAAAGCCCCGTAAAATAATCTTTGTTTGGAACAATGAATTCTATCTTTAATTCAAACAGCATCATATAACAAACAATCCCATAAAAGTTCTGTAACAATAACTGTTCACCAAATGATCTTTTAAATGTTTTTTCCTAGATGTAATGTTCAGCAAATTTAATGTTTACAACAAGCTTCCAAGGGAGGATGGTATTATTAATTTTTTATTATTATTTCACTCCAGTTTGTATGTAGGAACATGGAGATATTTTATCAGAGCACATTTATTAAAGCATGTAAAAATAAAGTAGCTACACGTAAGATGCTCAGTCAGAAACTGAAGCAGACTTTTCACAAGATGAACTGGGAGGCTTTCCTGTAGCTTTGACTGAAGAAAGCTTTCAACGACTATAAGGATTTGTATGGTCCTTCGGTCTTAATAAACTGAATTATTTCTTTGAACCCATATATTTCTGGATCCATCTACTTTCTTTATACTATATACTGTGAAAATTGCTATAACATGAAAGTGTTGGGTCATATTGAAGGGCAGCCAAATATCTAAACGAGTTTAATTTTGTTAACCTTTGGACTGTTATTTCAACAAGATCATTGCTGTGTGAAGTGTTTGTACTTTTTCAACTTGAATATTTTCTGTGAGCTGTGCAGTTGAAGTTGGCATTTTTTGGGCCAAGGTTTAGATGGATGATGTAAGTTTAATGTATTTATATTAGTTAACTAGTTAATTCTCAGAAATGGATAGGCATGTGCTGCTATCACATTGAACGTGGCATCAGAGTAACAAAAATCAGAGGAACAGAGTTGGTTAGCTACCAGGAAGAATTTTATCATGGGTGGTATTATTGGCATAAGTGTTATTTTTGTATCCATAATTTATATGTACATACTCTAAGTATATTTTGAACTTATTTGTCACAAACACTGATGCTAAACCACAGTGAGAGATATACTTGGTCTGAGGCTATAATCTTCTTTTCTTTTTAATCTCTTTTGTGTATCTTTAAATACAGTAGATGGTACAAAGAGCTGTTTACCTAACTGATCCTTCTGTGACTCTGAAATCACTACTGAGGATTTCAGAAAAAAAGGTTGCCCTGCTTCTGTAACTCCTCATCTAAGTATATTATCTCTACAACAGAATAAGGAGTTATTGCATGGTGTCCTTTGATACTGAGTGACAGAGCATGCACATGACTAATAGGAGTTATTGTATGAAGTATTTCAACACTAGATAACTGAGTATGCATAGTACTAAATAGGGAGTTAGTGTATGATGTACTTTGATACTGATATTTAGAGTATGGATATTATTAAATGGGCCTGAAAATGTATGTGTACTTTAAAAAATATTAGAATCCATATAAGTGATAGGAAACCAGATTTAAAAATTTATAACAGGTAATATCCTATACTTCTTGTTAAGGCTACTTATGTAGACTGTATTTCAATAAATATTTCTGAACTTGGGACTTTTTCAGTTATCTTTTGTAGGCTACCTTAAACTCTTATCCTCAGCCTGTTTTTCAGAATTAGTTATGAATTGAGGCAGCTCGTGTAGTTTCTGGAGTTTAACTATCTAATAGTCTCATTCTCGTTGTGTATGTAAGCATAATGTAGTCTATCAATTTGCAGTCACCTCTGCAAGATCAAACAGCTGATGAGAGACACAAAGGGCCTGACAAGACATTCAAAACCGAGTCCCATTCCTTTCCTTCACCCACACTCTGTTTCTGTTGCTGCATGTCACACAACTTAAGAGTTCTTTCAAGAAGGAATTGTACCTTGTGGCTGAAGTTGTTATAAAACAAAAAATGAGGGGTCATTATTACAAGTCACTGTGACTAGTAGAGTATTACAATTGTCCATATATCATATATATATATATATATATATATATATATATATATATATATACATATATTATGGACATATAAATGTCCATAATATCTCCATGTAGTACAGTGTGGAGAAGTGGGAAAATGCCTCATAAAGGGAAATACTGAGCATCCTTTTTCAATATATAGCAGGGTACGTTAGTGATATCTTCCATACATGCTCTCCATGCCCCAAGATCTAGTCCAGGTCCTGCATTCTGTGATCTGGTCTAATCTGGCCACCTCTATCTTGTCTACTCTCAATATCTAGGCTTCATTTTGAATCTACCTGTCTGCCTCCAATCTACATTTTATAACACTACATCCAGTATCTCTACCCAGCCATGTCCTGCACATCCATTTTAGGGTTTATCTAGCGAGTCTGCCAGATCCTCCCATCCTTACACCAGCTCCCAAATGCCCAAATCAATCCCCAGATTCCAGGTTTTGACCAGCATGCATGCCTTACACAGAAACTGCCATCTCCTGACTTTATTTCTCCTAAGCTTTATTCAAACTGTAGACCCAACCAGACCTGCACATCTTTTTTTTTCTGCCCCAACCTGCTCTATCCACATCAGACACAGAACTAACAAAAGAGGCCCATATATCCAGATCTCTTTGCAAAATACAAAGGAACTGAGATTAAAGAAACTACTTCAGTTTTTGAGAAAGAACAAGTAGGTCACTAGTTTTATTTATTTATATCATCATTACCTGTAATTGTAAAGACACCATAATCTTGCCTCTGTACAGAGGGAACTAAGGAACTGGTGTTTTTTGAGCAAAGTAATATAGAACTGTAGTTTCAAGGAGAGCTACTATAACCCTCCCCTCTCCCTTTTTGGGGAAGGGTTTATAAAAAAAAATCATGAAGTGTTTATTCTAGCAAACTCAGAAAAAACATATAACACGTGTGCTTTCTCCTAGATGCATTGTCTGAACTTTTTTTGTTCTTTCCAAAGTCACATTTAAAAGATGAGCTTGGTGACTGTTTCTAAATAGGCCGCCAAGGACAAAAAAAAAAAAAAAAAAAAAAAAATGTTTATTTTGGCAGGATTAGGGATGGTGTCTTTTACATTTGCAGCTTCTCTTTGGATATTTGAAGATTTAGAACTATTTTCAAGGATATTGAACAGAAAGTAACTTTAGTCTCTGCCTTCCTAAGAACCATCAGATTGTATAATAAAGAATCCAAGTGTTCTGCACTAACTCAGTGTGTATGTGCGTGTGCGCGCGCGTGTGCGTGCGTGCATGCGTGCGTGCGTGCGTGCGTGCGTGTGTGTGTGTGTGTGTGTGTGTGTGTGTATGTATCTGTCTTCTGTGAGTCAAAAGTTAAAGTAATGACTGCATAAATGAATACTATTGAAAACCAATAGGGATTTCTCTGACTAATAAGAAGTACAGCAGGAGCCTTTGCATTCCGTTTTTTGTTATTGGAAGGAATAAATTTTATCACACATACCACACAATCAAATAAAAATGTAGATAAAGAATTTGATTTCCATAGATTTCAGTTGTAGGCTTCAGTTGTACCTTAGTAGTGGTATTTACAGAGCTTTAGACATATTCCTTCCAAAAATACACTGAAGCAGTTTGATAAATTAAACTTATCCTTGCAATGAATGAGGATGCCATTTAACAGGTGATCCTGTGCCATTCTGTAGCCTGTCCAGCAGAAGACGGCCCTGCTGCCAGGGAGTTTTGCTTTTAATTTATCCTTCTCACATATACTGAATTACATATTGAGCACATCTATTTAATCATAGCATAAATATAAGCAGTAATGACTTTAACACATATGCAGGTAAGGTATGTTCTGCCTTTTGAAACAGTGTCCTTATGATGCAGCAAACAAATTGAATTGCATCTTCTCTTGAGACTCATAGATGTGGGCCTACACACAGAGCTATGTAAGTATAGCAGCATGACCAGTGAGTGGCAGCAGCCTTTCCTGCTGCTGTAATGAGGAACTGTGTTTTCCTGCAAATACTGGGTTAGAGATTTGATTCAAACTGGTGCTATCATGAGGACAGGAAACTTGGAGCGATTATGTTTTGTCATTAAGACATATGCTTCAAGGGAGCATTATACCTGGCCTCTTGTGTTCTGCTTTTGTTTGTTGGCCACCATTAGGTGAGCAACTCACATAACTGTATGAAGCAAATGCAGACAACAGGCCAGCTGACTCTGCACTAACCTTCTTCCAAATGTGAACCAAAATAAGCCTTTCTCCTTTTCTAAATGTTCCATCTCAAGGATTCATTGCAGTAGTGGAAAGCTGACACAAACACCTACGAACTTGTTAGAAATGCTAACTCTCATGTTCTAGACAGACTGCATCATCAGCTTCAGAGGCGGAACCTGTCAATCTCTTTTCTGATGCCAGTTAAGGTTAAAAAGCACTGACATATAACTTGGCCACCGCCTCCTCCTTTCACCGACTCTACCCCTCCCCTTCATCCACATTTTTCTCATATTTCGTATTCTCCCCCTTAACCTTTCCTTTCCATCACTCTCTCCATCATTCCCTCTCTGTCTCTTCCTTCTCTCAACTTCTATGAATTAGAGATTGAAAAAGTCACTGCATTATTATCAAACTAGAGAGGCTGGCTGATTTGATGTAGGTACTTATCTGGTTGTGAAGAAAGCCTGCATAGAAGCAAGGATGTGTGACACCAGGTGCATCTGTAACAGCTTTTACTGGGGGCATGTCTGCTAAGATATTGGAATGCTCTTGAAGACACCACTGTTCTATTGTCAATAGTGTCATCCTTGGAGACATTCTTTCTCTGAATATAACAGAATTTCAAAGCTTTCTGATTTAATCTTTCATGCTTAAAATCCAGATGCTGTTCTATTCTAGGTGGAAGATTGCCATTTCTTCATTATTAAAGGAGGAATTGTATCTTCCTATCTATAATTAGTTACTTCAGCCTTCACAGCTAAAGGGTAGTAATTTTCTGAACCAGAGCCAGATTTTGCAGAGTATCAAGAAAAAAAATTTTGGAATGTCTTTTTTCTAAGCATGAAAATTGTGAGGCTGTATATGTTCAAACTATTCAGCTGAAAAAGTGCCCAAGCCAAGCCAGAGTCAAACACTTTGTATGCTTCCTCTTCTGCTACTTATTATGGATCTGTGATATAACATTTCACCCAAAGAGTGCAGGACTTGTTTTGGTGCAAAGTAAAATGAAAACGTAGCCCACACAACAGCGTGTGAGAAGATTAAGCAAGTGTTGTATCTTCTACTCAGAGGCAATACAGGATTTCCCTGTAATCTTAAGGATGGCCTGGCTATGCCTTACAAGGTTTTGGTTTTGCATTTTTTTTCTTCTTTTTATTATTCTTTATTCTATTTTTTTAAAGTCCAGTCATTACCCCCTCTTGGTCAACCTTCTGAGAGTTCTTCATTCCATTCCTCCTCCCCTGTATCCAAGAAGATATATGCCTCACCCAACCCCACCAGACCTCCCCACTTCCTGGGGCCTCCAGTCTCTCAAGGGTTAGGTGCATCTTCTCTCACTAAGGCAAGACCTGGCAGTCCTCTGCTGTATATATGTTGGGGTCTCATATCAGCTCGTGTATGCTGCCTGGCTGGCTGCCCAGTGTCTGAGAGATCTCAGGGATCCAAATTAGTTGAGATTGCTGGCCTTCCTATGTGGTCTCCCTTCTCAGCTTCTTCCAGCTTTTCTCTAATTCAACCACAGGGGTCCCCGGCTTCTGTCCATTGGATGGGTGTCAGTATCTGTATCTGGCTCTTTCAGTTGCTTGTTTTGACTTCTTAAGTCAGTCTTTTCTATACTGATCAACTTTTACAGCAACATTTTCTTTCTCATCACCTTTGTAGAGCCTATGGGTCCCTGACTGTCTGTCTTTTAAACCTTGAAAATATTTCTTCAGTAGATTTTTATGATGAAGTCTCATTACACTACTAGATAAAACCAAGCAACATAGAAGTTTCCCCAGAAGGATTCAGAGAATCACAGTGTTTACAGGCACTAAGCACTCGATTTTGTTATTCATAATTTTGACTTGCTGAATGGTTCTTTTAAAGTTCCAACAACTGGTGGCAGTCCAGTTTCTAAGGCTCTGCAACCTTTTACCTCTTGCAGGTTCCTGGACTCTGCAAGAATGATATAGCCCTTAAATTTGGAAGAGCATGGCTTTGTGGTAGAGTTACTTTAATATCTTTTAGATGGCAGGATATCTGATAGCAGCTAGTAAGCCTATGTATGGATGGCTCAGGGTAACTATTTTATTAATTGCATTCCTGACTTTCTTCTCATAGTTCCTCAAGCAAGAAATTGGGTCCTTTCTCTTAATTTAAGTCATCATGTGTTGTTTTGCAGTCTATACCAGCATTTCCTTTGCTGTGGAGTGTCACTTAGACCGTGCTTTACAATTTTATACATGGTGGGGGGGATGTTGTATAGATGAAGATGGGTCAGCAGTAATGAACACTTACTGATTTTGAAGATGACTTGGGCTCAGTTTGAGCACCCACATAGTGTTATAATTGTGTATAACAACAATTCTAGGGAATCCATCGCCTTGTTCTGACTTCAGCAGATAACAGGCATACTTGGGGTGCACATATGTGCAAAGGGAAATCACTCACACACATACAATGAAATAAATCCATATGTAGGAATAAAATATTTATGCGTAGTAGCTAAGTCAACCTCGTGGTATGTGTTGACCCAAACCCATTATGATTTGTTTTCTTAAAGTCCACATTTTTAAACACTGATTTTTAGCCTTTAAACTTTCATGTGAACTTGTTTGAAGAAAATATTAAATATATTTGATGGGTGAAGTTCTCAGCAATTTAGAAGCTTAACACAAAACAATAAACTTCGAAGGCAATGATGAAAGAAAGCTGAGAATCTATGAAGCACAAGCCAGTGTCACCGCTGTCATAGATGTCATTTAATACAGGTCCTCATGGATGCTTCTTACCATTCTTGAAATAATGATGTATTGCAACAGTATCTCTACCTCCAAAGCACATATATTCAGTCCCCCTAATAATTGCCAAATTCCTCAAAAAATTATGAAATTTGACATTTATGTTCATAGACTAATATACCCTCTGAATTTTTTCTGGGTGCTTCTAACACCCCCCTTTTTACCTCAAAGATGAGGCAGGCAAAATAACATCAAAGCTAGACGAAGACATAGGGAAAAGAAGTGAGTCTAGGAGATGGATGGGAGAGAAATAGAGTATATTCTGAACATTCTTTACATTGCTAGTTTAGGATGTTATTCTCTGGGCATTTTATCACCAGAGTTACTTTCAGATTCAGAAAAGTGAACAGGAAGTAAAAGTTTCAAAATTCACAAGTCACAGAAGCATGAACCATTAGTATCAGAAAGTACAGGTACAAGTGTGTTTAACACAATCACATTTTAGCCGGGCAGTGGTGGCGCATGCCTTTATCATGCCTTTAATCCCAGCACTTGGGAGGCAGAGGCAGGTGTATTTCTGAGTTCGAGGCCAGCCTGGTCTACAGAGTGAGTTCCAGGACAGCCAGGGCTATACAGAGAAACCCTGTCTCAAAACCTCCCCCCTTCCAAAAAAATTACATTTTATAAATGTATTTTCCTTCTAAATTTGTAGTAACCAAAACAAACAGAGAGAATAAAACTCTCAGAATAATAGAACCAACATTTACATGGATAGCACAATGGCTTAATTATTGTTGGTAGGTGGGATTGTGATGATACTCAGGTATTTCTGTCTCCACACTGACTCGTGGGATATAATATTTTATAACCCTTGAATAATGCACACAGAAGAAATAAAAATGATTTTAAGTTATTTTAAGAATTAATCAAATTTAACCATGTTAACATTCTATTAAAATGTTAGCATATTACTAGCTGAATTTTAAGATAAGGTAGGTCCACGTTATTAACCATTTTATTAAATAAATCTTACAGAGATACTAAGTGTCACTTATGAGGAAACTCTTAGTCAAAACAAACTTATTTTGATATATATACTTAGAAATACTTAAACTTTTCATCATTTCTTAAATGCATTAAATATCAAATGCAGTGCTATATTGTCTGTGCAGTTGATTATAGTTACTTTGCGGATTTTAAAAGCTACATATTAGCATTTTTGAATATGTATGAAATCCAAGGGACTATTGTTAGTACATAAATAATATTGAGTATTAAATCTCGTGACATATGGAGGTATTGACAATCAGTGTTTTACACTTGTCTGTTGGACAAGTTGTAAATCTGTGTTGCTACACTTGCCTGGTCCTGAATAAAGAAAAGATAATATTATGTGTGGAAACTAAAATGCAATTCAAAGATGTAAACAAGAGTACAGGAAGTTAAGGAGCTTTGCTTGTCTGAACTTTTGATCAGAGACAAACCTACTCATCAGAATACTTAACCAATCCTGTGTCTAAGATTGGAATCAGATTCTTCTATCTGATATGAAAACCTTCTTTTTTCCTTGGAAATGTTTTTTAAATTTGACTTCATATTGTCTTACTGCAATAAGTCTCTCTGTCCTCACTGAGGCTCATCATTACAGGAGGGAAATGAAAGTTACACAGAGTTGAGGGAGTCCTCTGTACATGACTGTATTTCTCTCACTATTTCAATTGTTCTTGTTTTGTTCTCAGTGACTCCCATGACTAACACAAAATGAATACTTGTATTTTCTTTAGTTTTGGTTGCTTTGCAAAACTGTGGAAAACATACATGCAGATTTGTGCACACTGACATGCCTTACCCTCTGTTTCATTATTGACTCTTGGTAACTTGAATCCACAATATGTGGATCACAGTGCCTTCATGATACTGAATGAGGAAAACAGAAAGCAAGATGCTCTTCTTTAAAATGGAGTACCATGGCAAGACTAGTGAATGCTTATCATAAGATTTGAGGAATGAGATGGAAAACACTTGAGCAGTGTTAAATGTCTCACTAGACCAGATATGATGTGACCTTCGGACTTGTGATAGGGACCTGAGCACATTTTGCATTTTTTAATTCATGAGAAGAGAAGGCTTTCAGGGTCTTTGTGAGGAAAAGCTAGGTCAAGAACTGGCAGAGCAGTAGCCATTTTATTTCTACAGTGAAACTGTCTTCCGAGTGATAGGAAACTGTAGAACAAGTATAGAGAAGTGTTCAAGCATGCCTGTGTATCCAGATACGTGTTGTCGCCCAGAATGCATTCCATAGCTCACATCCGCTCCTCACAAAGCTGGCCTCACCCACCTGAGAGGAACATATCAATGTGTAGAAATTGGAATTACTCTTCAGAACTGGAGCAAGCTTTAATAGATGCTGCGCAAGCTTTTGGAACTAGACACCATGAAGACTCTCTGGGCTATTTCATTAACAAGTTGCATCTCCGCAGCCTGCATTTCTCTAAGTATTTATTGAATAGATAATAGGAAATAACTACTTTCTTTGTGAAGTCGTAAATAATATGGCAGAAGGATATTAAACCCACTGAGATGTGACAGAAGAGCTAAAACTTGTGGGTTTTGGGATTTTATGATGCGAGCATCTCACCCCCCACCAAGAGTATATGTAAAATAAACAGATATATTTGAGTTGTTTATGTGATCAATTACCAACTTAATGCCATGGCTGCTAAATGAGGTTCTCTTAAACACAGAAGACATTCTTGTATGTTTTCCTATAACAGGAATTACTGAAGGGCTTTACTGAATATAGAGAGAAAAGAATACCTTATCCTTACCCACAGTCCACCTTCAAATGATGCAAAACCTTTTGTGATCATAAAAGTTTTATGTCTGTGCTTCTCATAATCACTGTGTGGTTCCCATAAAGGTGATGGGAGGTCACTGGCTCTTCTGGTCCAAACATAGTTTTATCCTGTTTACTGAAATAGTTCCAAGCAGTGCCATGCAGAGATGACACATTGCTGTTCTCACTGCTATCAGCACGAGCACTCCCTCTGGTTTGTCTTTTAAGGGCTTAGCATGATTTCACAATTAGTTTTTAATGGTAAGTAAAGAAAATCTCAAGTAGCGATACACTTACTGAATTAAGCTTCTGAGGAGCATAAGGCATTGTGTGTGATTCTTGTCATCACAATAACCTTTACTTGTATTGCTCCGTATACTTCGTTGATTCAAAAATTGTTTTTCAGTGTCACCGATTTGAGATGAATGTCAATGTTATGATGATTTTTTTGCATCAAAACATCATACTTGGATTGTGTACAGAAGACAGGGAGGAGGAAACCACTTCGGGAGTAGGGGTATCTAGAAATGTTTGGGCCCACGGCTCCTTTGAAGTGTTCAAATGGCAATTTGTTTAACTTCTCTGAAACTCAGTTGTGTGAGCAGAATGAAGCCTAAGGCTGTGTTATTTAACAAAGTAACTGAATACATTTTACGTGTCCCTTTTTTGTTAAATACAAAGCACATGGATTTTGAAATTTGTAAACCTACTTGGAAAAGAAAAATAGTACTGACGCCATATTGTTTCTAAGAAGGAATTAAATGGGAGATACATGGGCAGTAGTGAATCACTCAATGGAGGAGATAAGGTAAGACCTAAGGGCCTGTGATAGGGACTAGAACACCTTTTGTATATTTAAATTCACAAGAAGAGAAGGCTTTAAAGGTCTTTGAGGGGAATAGTTAGATTCCATGATTGCAGTCTCAACCTGTGTATGCAAGCACGGATCCTTATCAAACCTGGCCAAAAATTTACTTTTCAAGGACATCCAAACAGAAAATGTTTGGAGACAGGAAATTAAGAAATGGGATGCTATTAAAATATTTATTTCTATAAAACATAAACATTTCATTTATTATTGAATACATATTTCAAAAAACATATATAGAAGGATTTTTCCAGTAAATATGGCAAATACAATGTAAAGTTTTTTTCTGACAGTTCATTACGTGTCAAGTTTGTGTGGAGTTCATGAATCCCAGCTTGTAGAATATTTAGTGCAATCGAGGTACTGTTATTTATTGGTCACATACCTTCTGACTTACATAACACATCTAATACATTTCTGGCTTTTTTACTTTATAAATTAAAAATATAAATTAATTTTATAAATTAAATCTCATCTCTTTAAGTGCTGGAAATAAAGCTGTATATCACAGCACAAAAGCCTAATCCGTGTCTACACACCAGTTATAGAGAGTTCGTTTTCCACAGTCCCCATTTCCTCTAGATAATTTGTCTGTTAAAATCACTGTCCTTTTGTTCTTGGCTGTTTAAAATCCTGCATGCTTGTGAAGAGGAATTGGTGAATACATCACTGCATATTCCCAAACATCATAAGTATTGAGAACCCTTCTACCCTACAATGAGGGCACTGCCATTGTACTTAGACACATAGCTTATGGAAAGAGGAAGAAGACAAAGAGAAAGAAGAGAAGGTGAGGGAGGGGGAAAACAGGGAGACTAATAATATATGTTAATTTTATAATGAGCAAATGTTTTAAACTATGTATGTAAAAAATAAATGATGGGATAGAAATAAGTTCAGAGGTAACGATCCCTTAGATTGGTTATAATTTTCAGATCATGCAGGCGTCCTTATTTCTTTATTTATTTTTTTGATAAATAGTGCAAAGACACATACCAGATTATATCATTAAAGGTGTGTTTTTTGGGAATTTCTACTGATTATATTCCAATTTCCTGGTGAAATAGTTAGCTCTGTAAAAGGATGCATTTCAAAGAGATCTTGCAATGCATTGTACATAGCAATTCAGGTAGCCTTCCTTATAGAAAAAGATCAAAGAAAAGAATAGTACAACATTTTCAAAATATGTTTGCATTTTCTTTTGCAAAACTAGTAAAGACTTCAATTAATTATATAGGTGGTTGATGTGAAAAAGGATGTTAAAAAAAAGAGCATGAATTTGCCAAGTCTTGAGATTGAGCCCAAAGTTCCTAAACTATGTACTTTTAGTAACAACAGTGACAAATATTTATTGAGCCAACTGCAAGACTATGATAAACATTATGAGTCAGTTGTATACTCATAAGCACATTCAACAGGTAACTTTTAATGAATATTTTCAAGATGATGAAATTCGTATAGAATTATAAGGACTTGCTCAGGTTAAGCCTCCAGAAAGTGACTGTGTAGGTGTTTGGAAACCATATGGTTTTTAAAAATTTACATTTATGTTTGTGGCAACCTGAATTTATATGTTATGCCTTATATAATAACTTTAATTCACTAATCTAGCAGGGTGGTTCTCCCTGCCTCACTAGTTCTGTAGCAGTTCTGGTTCTTTCTCAGCATTCTAGGGGTAAGTTTGAAAAGAAATTACCAATGGGATCACAGAAACAAAGCTTCACCCATGTAGATACTGAGAGTATCAGGGGGAGTAGCTACATGATGGAGTTGTAGCGTGGGATGGTGAGAAGTGATTGGGTGATTTTGTGTTTTGGTGTTTCACTGTTTGGCTGTTTTGATAGTCTGTTATATTGATATCAGAAAGAACATTCATTTTCAAGGGCTAATGGGATCATACCCAGAATGTTTCAGAAATCAAAGCTTCCTACAATTCCTCACATTACCAAGTCTTGAAGCAGGCTTGCTACTTAAATTCTGAGGGCTTTTCTATTGTAGAAATGTGAATAAATGGATTTAATTAGTAAAGTTGGTTGATAGATTTTAACATTATTGTCATTTGTGTGTGGAGTTCTCGATCTCTATATCTGTGTTTATGTATGTATGTGTGTGTCTGTCTCTGTGTCTGTGTGTGTGCATTTGTCTCTCTGTGTCTCTATCTTTGTGTGTGTGTGTGTACATGTATACATGCAGGTAGAATGCCACAATATGCTGTGTCGTGGTCAGAAGACAAGCTTTAGTGTCAGTGTAGCCTTTCAACTTGCTTGAGACAAGGTCTTTTGGGGTTCACTGTTCTGTACCACCTCAGCTGGCTTACAAGCTTCCAAGGATTAGCCTATCTCAGACTCTCACCTTTCCTGTACTGTACTGTAAGTACCACAAGAGGTGAGTGCTACTGCATCTTCCTCATGCTTTACATAGTAAAACATTTTACCCACTGAGATATTTTCACGTTTGGAACTTTATTATTCATTTCTGGAGGTCATTAAATGTGTTCAGTTATATATTTTCAGTTTTCTTAGTGATCATAATGAAAACATCACTGAATATTTTCCTCATCTGATTTTGCATGAGAGTTACATTGCTATAGTTAGGACTGGTAGCCCAGGCCTGTAATCACAGAAGTTTTGGCAGCTGGGATAAGAGGATGTGAGTTCAAGTCCTGCTTAGGATAAAGAATGGGTTCTAGTCCAGTCTGGCAGCTAAATTTACTGTCTCAAAATAGACATGGCAAAGGAGGGCTAGGGATGATAAAACCTTTACTCTAGGACATGCAATGTCTACAATCAATTTAAAGAATTATGCACAAGAAAGTTAGCAGAATTAAAGATACTTATAGAACACGATTTTATTTGTTATTAATAAGAAAATTATCCTGAGTAAAATTATTGATAAATATAACTGTACATCTTATGATAGGCAATGTACCATTGAATATCTATAGAACTGTCAACTAGAAAATTAGGTATATGGTGGTTAACATGTTTGCTTATTAAGACATGGTGAGGAAAAGCATTTGCTGTTGAATGTTTCCTTGTAAAACAGATAAAGATATATGTACACACACACACACACACACACACACACACACACACAAAGACATCTGCTGTTCTGTTACTTCAAAAAGACCTCCATCAAGGGAGATCCAGGAGAAAAGGGAGAGACTCATATTTAGTTAAATGTATTCCAGATTTTTAGAATTTTGTATTGCAGCCAGAATATGGGTCTTGAGGTAAGTAATAGAGCAGTAATACCGTGTGCTCAAAGTATATACACTATGTGTTATGGAGGAAATATTAGTTTTTCAAGTGTAATCTGTTATCTGTGTTAGTTATAAAAATGATAATAGATTCTGTTTTTTGAAATGTTAGTACAATCAATAATTTAACGTGGTAGTTCAAATGAGAATGCCTCCCAAAGGCTCATATATATGAATACTTAATCCCAATTTCTGAAACTGTTTTGGGAAGAATTAAGAGGTGTGGCCTTGTTAGAGAAGATATTTCTCTGGGTGGGTTGTGCAGTTTAAAAAGCTCAGGCCAGGTTCATTCTCTCTCTGTCTTCTTCATACTTGTGGGACAATGCACCAGTAAATTTCAGTACTTACTGTTCAAACACTAGGCCTGCCTGCTATGCCTGCTAGCCTGCTGCAAACTGTTGATCATGAACTTGCTGTCGGAAACTGTAAGCAGACTCCCAATTGAATGTTTCTTTTCTTTTTAAAAGTAACTCGCCCTGTTTGTGATGGTTTGTCATATTAATTGAAAAGTAACCAAGTCACTTATGAAAATATGCTGCATGAATATAATATAATGTATAAATTACTGCATTATAATTCTTTTGGCATCTCATATATCTTGTTTAGATTATCCTAGAGAATCTTTAAAAAAATAAGTATTTTTGTGATACAGACTGACAGACTTCACTGTCTTTTTTGGACATTCATGAAGTTACTAAATATGTGTCAGAATTGGCATAAGCAATGACTCTACAACTGGAATAAGGAATCCTTGAATATGTATCCATTGTATTCTGAGTCATAGAACATTATGACATAGAACAGCACAGAGATAACACCACAAGAGTATAGTCACATGTCAAGATCACAAGGTATGTACCCTAAAATACACAATCTCTACATAGGAATAGATAATTACACAATATGTGAAAAAATAGTTAACATGTAAGTGAAAAAATCTGGTTATGGTAAGTTAAATATTCTCATTAATTACATTGGAGCCTAAGAGCTAGAGCTCTGGTATCTTGAAGCAATGGCTGCATTATCCTCACGAGAATTTCCTTAATGGAAAGAGAATATGCACATGCACACAGTCTGTGGAGGGTATAAAAGTACACTTGTTGAAAGATACGGATGTAAATTATTAATTTATCAATTGATTAGAGCTTAGTCCAATTCCAATTACTCTGTATAAGAAATAGTATCAATTAATGTGATTTATATTAGATCTCTGTGAGCTTGAGAGAAACTAATCCTTGCTCAGCATTTAGTTAAGAGCTCTGATTCCTTCCCAGCCACCAGCCACCGGCATCCTGATACCCACTTCTGCAGTGAAGGCTTGAGCTAAAGGAATCTTCTGTGGAAATAGACTCAGCCACAGAAAACAGTGCTTATCTTCACCTGTACCACATTTGACTTGGAAAATCTGTGGAGAGCAGAGTGTGTTTTGTTTCCCAGGGCTCCTAGGAGAGTTAGCCTTGACTGGATATTTGTAAGGTGACACAGTCGGCCAAGATAACAATGCAATCTTGAATTTTTCACAGCAATTTTGATGGTTCAGAAGTAGAACAACACTTCCTAGTGATTATTGGCATCATTTATTTTCTAGACAAAAATAAATAACACTTATTACCTATAGAACATTAGAGCAATTAGTGTATAGCTGTTTTGGATGGGAGCCCCCAAAGGACCTAGAATGTTAGATAAAAAGGCTTCTGCTGTCAGTGCATTGCAAAGGTCATGGTCATAAACAATAACCAGGTGAATGTAAAAAAAATCAAACAGTGAGACCTCAAGTTACCAATTGCTTTTGCATAAGATGTTTGTGTATATATGTGTTGGTGTGTGTGTTGTGTTTGCATATGTCTGTTTTGCATATGTGTTTTTCTGTGTATATGTGTGTATGTGTCTGTGTGTGTGTGTGTGTGTGTGCGCACACACATACACGCTTGTGTATTAATATGTTAGACTTTTTAGGACCTTGATCTCAGAAAAGATTTTATTAAAAATAGAAGATGATTGAATCATTAAGTACCATTTTCATAGCAGGCATTTGAAGATGTTTCAAAATCCCAGACATCTGGAGGAAGGAAACAAAACAAAGCAAAATGAGCAAAAATAAATGAACTAGCATCAGAAATGGGTGTTGGTACTCAGAGAGTAAAAATTAGAGATATTTATTTATTCCAATATTTAATATATTCATAGTTTGTAAGAAATTATTAGCAAAAGATAAATTTTAACATTTGACTCTCGTTTCAGACAATTAAAGATAAAGCTGTATTCTGTATATGTGCCTTACATGGCTCGCATAATGGAATTCCAGGTGTGCCTGGTTTCCATACCATTCTTGCACCTATTAAAATTCTAATTTTGCTTTCAGAGAATGAAAAATGATCCCACTTCTAGAATTCTTTAGCCAGCTCTGTGATGCAGAGGCAATTTTCAGATTTACATTCTTATCAGTGCTCTGTAAGCTCTATTATTTTAACAAGGCCTTTCCAATTTCCCCTAATGTTTTTCATAACTACCTAAGACCTATAGTTAAATCAAAACTCATTTTTGGAAGAACTCGTTTCTTGTAGATATTTGAAGCAACCAGCATCACACTTCCCCAGACTTGCCATTTCCATGTGTGGACTTTAGTCTAGCGATTTACTCATACATCTATTAAGCTTTAGCCAAAAGTCATGAATGTAAAGTTTATATTTTCACTTTTATCAGCACACTCACAAATCATCTTTTATGTTGCCCACTTTGGCTCTTATGAGCATGGGCTAACTAATCCTTGAAAATGTCTGTAAAGAAGGACAGTGGGCAAAGCTTCCTCTTGGCAAAGAAATGCTATAGTATTTTTTTTTTTAATTTTTCTGTGTTATTACACTATCAGAATTGAATACTTAAAATTCAGGTTATAATATTCTAACTAATGGTTATCATATAAATTATAAAGTATATATACATACATATAGATATAGCCTTATTGAAAAAAATAATATGCATGTATATGTTAATATTCTTAAAAATTTAGACCACAACAATATAATTTCATGAACTACAAGTGCTTAAAAATCAGTCAGGGTTTTGTGGACAGCATGCAATAATACCACCACTCAGGTGGTTGAGGAAGTTGGATCAGAAGTTCAATATCTTCCTTCCATCCTGTTACACTGAGAGTTTGAATCCTGAGACTCAGTAATGAAGAATAGAGGAGGGAAAAGAGGGAGGAAGGAAATGAAAAAGAAATGAAAAACAAAAAGCAAACAACAAAAACAAAAAACACCCCCCACAAAAACCTCCAAACCCGAACTAGAATAATAATTTGAAACACATATGTTAGTTGTATGCTAGATATTACTTATATTAATATTTCATTAGAATTTATATGCTTTGATCATTTATGTATTTGCCATACCAATAAGATAGCATTTTGCATTTTGAATTGAAATCACATTCTTCTTTAAACGAGAATGTAGTATACTTTGAATTCACCTGTTTGAATAGTACGAATTCTATTTTGTTTACTAAGACCCTCTCATTCTAACTGAGCATACTCATGTATAGTACTCAGTTCAAACAGAGTCAGAAGTTACCAAGTGATTAAAGTGGGGCTAAGTGCATGCCAAGGTGAAACAAATTGTTTTCTCACTGTAACGTTCATACCTCTATGCTTTGTATGACTCTATGACTTGCCAGAGCTTGCAGTACATGGTTTTGGAAATTAAACTGTCTTGGAGATCATTGCCACTGTTCATATGTAATTAACTGCACTCATTAATATCCACGAAGCTGAAGAAACCTTCACACCCACAATCTCCAGTTATATGGGAAGATTTAATGCAAATGGTTTCAAATCAATTAGTTGAAGAGAGTTGAGAAATTTTCTGAGGGCTACTTTTATGAAAATTTCTAAACTCTCCAGTATTCGTGCAGCAGGCTGGTTGGATAAAGTAGTAAATGCTGTGCTATATCAATTCAGCAGACATCCATTGAGCACTTGCATGTATTTTCCACCATGGACTGTGGGGTGCGATGACTGATAAAAAGGTGTGAGAGTTTGTGGCATGTTTGACGTGGAAAGAATTTGAGTTGGTCTGACTTCCCTGAGTTATTGTCAGGACCTAGAAAATGCAAGTGATTTAAATTCTCACATCTAAATTTAGAGTCAGCTCTAGAAATAAATGCACAAGAGAAAACAAAATTAAAACAAGTGAGGCTAAGAGTTCCAAGTAGGTGCTGAGTTGACTAAAGATAGTGACTTGTTAGCAGTGTGGATTACACGGTGATGCAAATTGATCAGAAGCAAAGGCAGGGAGGGATCAAGGAGAAACTCAATTGTATCATCACAGCTAGATTTTAATCCACATAATACAAAGGCGTTATCTCAATTTCATTCACTAAATGTGGAGGATAAATATCATTCTTTACTTAGGTCATCAATAGTGTTTAAAACATGCAGAATTAATTCTAACATTTCAACAATAATTACAACACACCTATTTGAACAAAATATTAATTTAAACAGCAATAGTCTCTACATAGCATATAAGAATTTCAAGACTCTTGCCTAGATCTCATAAAAATTATGTAAATAAATATTATTTTTTAATCTAAACAAACATAATTCACAGTCAGTGCTTCACATAGCTGGAAGGATATCTTTCAATGTATTTACATTACACTTTGGAACAATATTTCAAATATTTATAATAACCAAACAAACTCTCAGTAACAAATCTTATATAACTTAAGACATTACATAAAAATAATGTCAGTATATGATAGACTTTGACTTTGGGTATTTCTATTTTCATTTTAATTACTCACCTACACTTTAGAAACACCTTTATGCCTTTGTAACCTTTGATGTTTAATAGATTAGCACAGTATTCTTTTCATCTGCTATGTTTACCCATTTCTTTCTCAATTAACATCATTATATAGAAATATCAGAATATTTGGTTTCATGTTTTTCAGACCTCTTGTTCCAATTCCACTACCCTCATAAATAGAGATGACTCTAATCTCTTTTTCTGAGTGAATGGCGTGTTTGCTATTTGAATATTTGTACCAATTACAGCTCCATCAGCTCAGGCCCTCATCCCAAATCACTTTGCTATAAAACTGGGGTCACAATAAAGATTTAATTAATTAATTTATTTTTTAAAAAAGCAGTTGGAGATACTTAGGCACACAATACCAAGCTACAGTTTTCTAAAACATGACCTTGAATTCACTCTTCTATACCTCAACCTCTTACATCATGACAGACTTATTATTAAATATTATTGTAAAAGTATTTTACATTAAAATATACTTCTTATTTACAATCAATTTGGGTCTAGATGTTTACATTTATTGAAATGTAGAAAATCCTTTTCAAATACTCACTGTTAATATATAGAATGGAAAACAGCAAATAAAAGTAAATTATTTACATTTTTCTAAATGTTGGTCAGAATAAATACCTTTTATTCACTCACATCAGATGTCATATTTTACATCATAATTTAAGCCATTTAAACATCAGAATCAGTCCAGAGTCATGTTAAAATCATTTTAGAAATTCTATTATGCAGTAAAGAAACAAAAACATTATGTCAAACTGTACACAGAAGTAGCAGAGATTATATAATGTAATTGCATGCTCAATACCACTGTTGAATCTTACTCTATAAAAAAATCTGCCTTCTATTAAAAAGGGGGTTTCTAAAATTAATTTTATACTTCAAATTTATATCTGTGTATAATAATAGACATATAGTATGCAAATTTTAATCGGTTTGTAGTGGAAGATAAACAACGTCATTACATTAGGTTCACTAATAGAAAAATATCCAAACTATTTTTCTTTTGATAAGAATATAATAAAATTAAAATCAAATAGGTATTGAATTACTCAGTCTCATTTTGAGATTTTTGTCACTTAGTAGTACTTGTAAATTAATAGGAATTGCTAAAAGCTGTATTGGGCATGCTGTACCCTGGAGGTAAATAGACATGCCATGTAATATGACAGAACATGGAGGTAGAGGAGGGCTATATAGCAGTTACCTATATCCAGATGGGGGAATGAAGAAAGGATTTGTGGAGGAAGTGTCAATTTAATCTGGGTGACCAATTCAATTTGATCTCTGTTGTTCAGGATTGCATAGAAAACCTAGGAGTGATGGATGCAAAACCTGCAAATGTTAGAGATGACATACTATGGAAAGACATGGTTTACTGTGAAGTGTGCATTTATTTGTACAAGAGGGATACATGAGAAATTAGTCAACAACCTTTCCACTATGCAAAAGCTCTTTCACATTCTTCTCTCTTTTTATTGGATATTTTATTTATTTACAATACAAATGTCATCTCCTTCTGCCATTTCCCCTCCGTAGAATCCCCTATCCTATACCCCCTCTTTATGCTTTCATACCATTTTGATTAAATGATTGTATTAAGGTCAGTTCCAGGTTGAGAGTCTAGCAATACAATAGATGCAAATAGTCAAGGAACAAGCAATACAATAAACACAAATAGTCAAAGAAAAAGGAATGCATTAAATGCAATTATGTGAACACTCCTGTGATCACTGTTTCTAAAGGCTTATCAGAATGACCAAAGTATCTGAGCCTACTTCTCTGCCCTAGCCCAGGATCATTTTCATGGCTGAAGCCTACTTCCTTGTTCTAGCCTAATATTTAAATTCCTGTCTGAAACTACTTCTTTGTTCTAGCCTAGTATTTAGATTCCTGCCTGAAATTACTTCTTTGTTCTAGCCTAATATCAAATTCCTGCCTGCAGCCTACTTTCTTGTTTTTGGCCAATGTCATATTTCTGCCAAGCAGCCCATTTTCTTGTCCTTGACCCATGTCAGCTTCTTGCCAAGCAGCCCCAAAAGCTTTCTGCCTCTCCCCCTTTTTTATTTCATTAAGAAGACTGAGCTTGTCTTAGGTCATTCTGACAAGAGTGCCTTCCTTATCTGTCATGGAATATGCATTATCAAAAGCAATGCCCTTCTGTCTTAGGTTGGTAAGGCTCTGTGCAGAATCTTACCTGTCCTTGGCTTGCCAGCCTGTTAAATTAATAACTCTGTCTGGGGTGTCCATTATCAGTCTCAAGTCATGTACTTTGGCTGCCAACATGTTGATGCTGTTAGAGGCAAGCTTTAACATATGGGCAGGAATAAAAGTATTCCCAGGACATGAAGCGTTAGCCTGATTAAGCTATATATGCCATTCCTGAGGTTTGACCAAAATGGAAATACTGACCTCAGGCCATGTATAATTTTATTGGCATTATCTGCAGCATCAAAGCTCAACAAAGCAGCATTCTTTAAATTCATAGTCTTACTATGCAAAGTTAACACACCTAGAGAGGTGTTAGGATTATGCCAAATATCCTACAGGTGTCTTTTAACTTTTTACTAATTACAATGACAATCATTGTGAATTTCAAAAGTAACACTACTCCAATGATATTTGTCATGACACTTGGAGTGGCTCCTAACTCTTGATCCCTGAACCTCCTTCAGATAAGTTGAATAGGTTATAGAGCATCATCCATTGTTACAGATACCTATATAAATCTCACATTCTTCTCTTAAAGATATGACACACTGAGGAATTTGAAGTCAGAAAGTAACAGTGTGACTGCACTATTGAACATCTTTTCAATAAGAATTTTGTGAGTTATTCACCTATGATAAAAACCTATAAATCCCTATAGGTAACATTTTGAGTTAGAAAATTAATGCATTTAGACAATTTGTCTAAAGACTTTATATATTCTTTTATAAGGTTTACTGAAAACAATCCTATTTCATACCTTGTGTCTTAATGTTGCATGTTATACAGACATTATTAGTACTCTGAAGAAGTTTATGATTGAATTAAAAAAGTATCTCTGGTTAGGCAGAGACAGATCATATATGTGAAAGTGGCTTTTATCTATCTACATTTTAAGTCCCCAGTTTATGTACTATTTGGCAGAATTATGAGGTTTGACACTGTTGGAGTTTTTTCAAAACAAAAAGAACATTTCATATACATATATATGCTAAAAGAACATTTTATATACACCCACATAATTTGAACTGTTGTAATGTTTTTATATCAATATTCTTCCTCTTTCATGATTACATCTTTTAAAAAAAGTAAAATTTTGGACAAAATTTACTATGTTAATAAAGTTTGTGATGATTGTAGTTCTAAAAAAAACATACCTCCCCAAATTAAAAGTAAATGAATTGAAAACAAACATATAATACTATTTTCAAAGTGCGACCAATGTAGAATTTTTTTGGGGGGGAATACATACCTTTTAGAAAATCCTATGTCCTATAGCTTCAGTCTATTAAAGAATTATGGGACTATTGTTAGCTACATGTTTCTGTATCTTAAGATGATTTAAACTAAGTGTTACTCTGGTATGAGGTATAAGTCTGTCTTGTGATAACAAAATGTTCAACTAAATGGCTTTTGATTGTCAGATGAATTAATCCTTTGCAACTAATCTGATGCTACAAAACTGAAAAATTGTATGCTGTATTCTAGACATAATTAACATGCACTTTTTAAATGTGTGTATACTTTACGATTTTTAACAAAAGCACACAGCTCTACAGCAAGGTCATTTATCAGCATAGTGATTATTATGATCTGGAGGAAAAGATGATAGTATGCAAATGAGGCCAGCAATTTGAAAGAATGGCTTCAAATTAGAGTGAGATTTCTGGCGATAGTATTCTTGTACTGACATTGATATGCTGTGATGTGGGGTCAACTACTAGACACAAGAGGCTAAGTTTGCACAGTAGGAGTGGAAGATGGCCTCAAAGGGGAAGCAAGAATATAGGAATAATTGCTACTGAAATTAGCAACTGTGGTTTGCAAAGGCTTTCTTAATTGTACAAGTTTGATAAATTGCATGCATGTGTACACTATACATGAATGGGCTGTAGAGATGGCTCAGTGGTTAAGAGCACTGACTGCTCTTCTAAAGGCCTTGAGTTCAATTGTCAGCAACTGCATAATGGCTCACAACTGTCTGTAATGGGATCTGATTCCCTCTTTGGATATGAGGACAACAATGTTATATTCACATGCATAAAATACATTATAAATTTAAAGCTTTATTTATAGGGTAGAGATAGTTTACTTATTTATCAAATATGCCCATATTTATTTAGGCAAAACTGGTATGGAATGCACCTATATGCACATGTCTACTTTTAGGGGAAGGATTCATGAAAATCAACTTTGTTAGATCAAACAACACAGCTTATAAATCCACTTCCTTAACAAATATTTTACATTTTATAATATAATTTAATATTTTATAATACATATGTGATAAACAAATGGCCCCTTCTTCATGTTTTGTACACTGACATTGGTCAACCAACTAATAAAACAAGAAGAAAAGAAGAAGAAGAAGCAGAAATTTCAACTGGATTTCAAGACAGTTAATAAGGAAAAGTAATTCACATAAATATATGTGAGGGTGTGTGTGTGTGTGTGTGTGTGTGTGTGATCGTAGGTTCTGATGCTTGGGATGGCATGTACAGCTTTGCATATGCTAGACATTGATTTAATGGTAATCTGCATCTATAACCCATGAATATGCTTCTTTGATGTTTTTAGTTACAGTAGGTGTAATTGTTCACAGTTCCTTGAACTTTTATGGCCATAAAAGTAAAATCAATAATAATTCCCAGCCATTATCTTCAGATTGTGAATGAGAAAAAATAGTACAAAAATGTATACATATAATTATATCCAGGTTCACTCAGATGATGCATAGAAAACAATATTTTAAAATATGTATGGAGTGCTATTTGTGTTGCTTTTGTCTTACCCACAACAAAGTAAACTTCAGGAATGCACCAACAGGCTCTGCCTTTTTAATTACTATATATCCTCAGCAACTACAGTAAACATTCCTAAACTCTAATGAAGGAGCAGACAGGTATCAAAATAAGTGTAGCTATGTTAGGTCAACAAGATAGCATAGATATGATTTTTTTCTTCTCTGGTACAGAGGAAGGATGAGTTCAGAAGTAAAACACATTAATATTCACTTCAATAACTAATATATGAAGGAAAAATGTCTTTTTACCTGATTTGACTCAATCGTTTTACTGCTCAATCTCTTACACATTATGATAAATATGACTTTAATAGGAACCACTGAAAGAACCACTACATCAAAATAAAACGTATAAAATATAGAGCCACAAGTTTGCATTTTAGAGTTATGTGTGACTGTGGTATGGAAATAAATGTAGCTACTCCTAGTAACCTCTTAATAAAAGTGATTTTCAGATTTCAGAGTATAAGACACAGAGCAACTCTGAACCTTTCAGATGTAACTATCCAAAATGAATTTCACACCTAGTAGGAGAAAAATTTAGTCATTAAATTCAGACTGTGTATTTTCAACTTCTCACCTCTGTATTTATCATAAAGGTTTCTTCTGTAGGTAAGATTTCAAATTCTTTCTTTTTTCTCAGTGTCAAGCTATTCTGCCAAAATTGTAAATACAAGAAAGACCCAACTTTGGTAGAATTAGTCCCAAATTACAGCAACAAAAGAAATTTATGAGTTCATAAAATTATAGGAAATAATCAATTCTAAAATGAGTCACATAATATGCTATCTGGCAGCTTTACAGCCTACTTACTTTTATTCAAGTCAGTTTCAAGTGGATTGTTGGAAATGAAAGTGTAGGGCATTTAATGAACTCCATTGCAGAGATCACTATCACTATAGAATATTCTTCCCTTTAGAGAGCTGGTGCATCACAGTTTTTCTAAAATAATTATTTAAATTTAAATGTTTTTGTCATCCAATGTATTTTGATCATTTTTCCAACCCTCAACTCATTACAATTCTTTCTGCCTTCCTACCTACCTAATTTCATGTTCTCTATCTTAAAAAAAAGTAAAAAAAAAATAAAAATAAACATTACACCCAATATAAACAGAAAATTACAGAAAGAAAGAATAGGAGAAAAAGCAAAGAATGAGTAAGAAGAAGCGGAAAGTTCACAAAGAAACAAGGAGTGTGAATATGTTTTCTATTGTCCACTTCTCCTAACAGTGGCACTTGCCTTGCAGTGTAATGTCGTTGGAGAAGTGATTTTCCTTTTCCCAGCAGGTGTAATTTGCAAATAAGGTCTTGGTTAGAAGTGTACGTCTGTGCCCACTTTCCCTTCTCAAGTCTCTGAGTTACCATGTGCATCAACCCTGGATGATTGTGTTTCCTTGGAGTCATTCACCACCTCTAGCATTACAGTCTTTCATGGCTCTGTACTGCAGCGATCCCTGAGTCTTGAAGGGAAGAGTTTAAAACAAATCTTGACCTTACCCAGTTTCTTTCTCTTTTCATTATTATGCCTGTGAGGCCTTTTTATTTCCTTTGCATTTCTTTTTTTTTTTTTTCATACCTTTCTCCCATCTTTTTATTTTTAATTAACATATTCTAATTTAATTTATTTTTTTTTCAATTTTTTATTGGATATTTTATTTACATTTCAGATGCCATCCCCTTTCCCCATCCCCCCTCCCAAGAAAACCCCTATCCCATGCCCCCTTTTTCTCTTTGCTTTTATACACTTTTTTAAAATGTAAATCAAAGGCTCTATAAGTTTGGTAATGCTCAATCAGAAGTGTAACCTAATACCCAGCCTAGATATATCAACTAATGCAACATTTTGCCAATCTTAATTGGAAACCAAGTAAGGAATCCTAATAGGTCAAATAAATGAGAATTTACATTCGTTAGTTCTGTAGATTATGACAAAGCTCTTATGAAATATAATTTTGGAAGATTTTTGAGATTCACAGGGAGTTAATTTTATGACTAATTTTTATTTACTATTTGATGATATTTATCAAGTATTTACTTTCCACTACTATCTGCAGGCTCATGCAGTTTTAAGAACAAGCCGATTGAAGCAGATGTATCCATTCTCATATCAGAGACAGGAGTCTTGGTGTCTTCAGAGAAAAAAATAATTGTCCAACTGGCATTCAGCTAGGAGATGACAAACGTTAAGATTCATCCCAGTCTATTTCTCATGTAAGCATAGATACACGTTCACTGTCAATGAATAGATTTGTTGACTTATGGCTTCCAAAGGAAACTTTGCCTTAAATAATGAAGGAATGAATCTGAACATAAAATCTATCTCAGAAGAAAAGAAACACAGGAGATAAATATGAAGAAATGCTAATTTAAATTCTGAAGTTTACTTATCTTTCCTTTTCAAATTTTGGTCTTAGCATCATAATAGGGAAATAATTGTCAGAATGTATTCCTAAGAAGCACAGATGTAAGTACAGCTTTTAATTTTTATCTAGATTCTTAGTATCTATTGAAGTCTGAGTCATATATTATCATGTGAATTATGTACTCCAAGAGATGACATTTTGATAACAATGTGTTTAATAGTTGTGACACACAGTTTTAGTACTTTTTCTTAACTTATCTTGATTTTATTTCACTAAAGTCATCTGGGAAATGCCATGAAAATTTGTTGCTATGAATTGTTCAATTGCTTCCTTATTTGCCCCATCTTAATTCAGTTAGGAGTCTCCTTAATCTAGGTAATGGGCTAGTGCAATCTACTGTCATGGAAATAGGATAACATCATGTGGTCAGATGAAACTGCCAGATAATGCAAACATAACTAGCTTAGCATGTATTTATGCTCACGCATACTTTGTGAGTCAGAATCTTAATAGGAATCTTCCTTGCCATTTCAAAATTTGATAATACCCCAATGATTTTATGCATAAAAATGAGAAATGTAATAAACTTTAAAGGAAAAATTTTAATAGTATAGTAAAAAAAAATACTGGTAGGAAATTAAGGAATTTGGTTTGATAATATGAAATCTGATACTTCGTCCTTTGGTCTTTTTTGTTCTCTTCCGAAGTGCTTTCTCAAGTCCTTTTTGACAGTGAACAAACTATTCTGAGAGCTCCAGAATTTGCAGCAATTCAATAAATGTCTTTAACTACTTTTAAACTGGTCTTTCTAGGTGCTGAGTAATTGATTCTGCCTAGGCGGGGAAGAATTACTTTCAGCTGTTTTCCATACAATTAGGAGCTTTAAAAGACTAGTGAATTTTTGTAGTTAGACATTTGTGAAAAGCGCTGCTGAGTCTGCTCTAGATTGGACCAGAGAGAATCCACACCTTTCCTCATTCAGGTTATCCAGGACGTTAACGTAGCTCATTTCAGAATTTAAATTTCATCTGGAAATGAATAACAAAGTACTATTTGAAAGGATATTGCCTCTGAGAACCATATTTCTTTTGTTAGTTTGCTTTATTTAACTGTCATTTAAAAAAAAAAAAACACATAGGACCATGCAGAGTGGTGCTTGCCTTTAATTCCAGCATTTAGTAGGTAGAAACAGGTAGATTTCTGTGAGTTCAAGACCAGCCTGGTCTACATAGTGAGTTCCAGGACAGCCAGAGCTGCATAGTGAGACCTGGTCTTGAAAAAAAAGAAAGAAAGAAAAGAAAACACAAGAAAAAAAGAAAAGAATGGAATTATAGATTATAGCATATTTACATGCTACTTTAGTAAAGTGGCCAATGCGGATTCTCCTCCAAGATTTATGCATTTATTTGTTGGCTAAATTTCTAGTACTGGGCATGATTTCCCTCTTGTTGAGAGGGTCAAATTCAATTAGAGATCTCTTAGTTATATTCTGCCAAGCTACAAATCTCAATACTTAACCTCTCATCTGATGCTGGTCCTTGTTGTGGTTCCTGGGCATCTGAGCTGAGTGAGATTGTTGGCTCCTTCTCTCCTTTGGAATCTTGAGATTTCTAGTACCATAAAAGCTCACTGAGGAGGCTTTCAGATCTATTCCAAGTCAGTGACTACTGGTCCCACAGTCTTAGTGAATGGTGTATTCTGCAATAGGAACTTATATTCCTGGAAGGGGACAAGCAAGGGCAAAGTCACTTGCCTGGAATGTTTTGGAAGATTATTGGAAAACTTTGTCCATTAACTCAAAAAAAAAAAAAGGTCTTCTTATTCCTAGTGCTGGGTTTTTTGTTAGCTTGTCTTTGGTTCTTGGAGAGAATATTGACAGCCAAGATTAGAGAAATTCATTATCCTCTACATGTATATTAATACACATACTTATGTGCATTGTAGATTTTCTGTTTAGGTAGTCAGTTATCAGTATACTTTTTTTTGGCTGTTTAAGATATCCTTACTGTTATTTTACCCTCTTCTCTACTTATATATTTATCTCCTTCCTTTCTTTCTAATTAGATCCCCCTTTTGCTTTTCCCAAATGGCATACTTTATACTCTACCATCCCCCTCTGTATTGCTTCCCCACTCCTCACTCTTGACAATAGTTTTTACTCTGCTGGATTTTGTTACAGCATTATTAACCCAGTCTCTACAATGCTATCCCCTAAGCAGAAGCCCCACATCTCCAGTCTCGTAATACATAATTTAGCATTTCCTCAAATTTTCTGTGTATTAGTTTCTGACACTATAAAGTGAGGATCACACACTGTCTACTCTAGATGGATGGTAGGTAGAAAATTAATCTGTTTTGAATACCTAGAAAAGCATCCAGCACATACTAATCAGTAAGCATTCATTATATTACTGTTCTCAATATAGACTTTCTCATCAAGCTCAAATAAAAGCTACTGAAATGAGGGGGTGGGACACCGGAGGCTGTGTTTGTGAGTTACTACATCAAAGACGAGTGATGAATACCATTTAGAATGTGGAATGTCAGAATAACCGAGCAGGTGCACAGCCAACTATATAGTGTACAGACACTGCTATTTATTTTTTTAGGCTAGTGTTCTAAAAGAATGTATGAGGCTTTCCACACCCTAGAAAGGATTTTTAAAAATAGAATATATCTCTCAAATGCTGTTAACTATGTAAAGTCTGTATATATACCCAGCTAACACTGTCATGAGGGATAGTTCTTTTAACCCAATGGGAGACTAAAATAACAAGATCCTTAGTCTGAAAATAAATATTTTATGGAACATGATTTTTGTTGGACCATTTTTTTTTCTTTTCAGATAATTTCATGGGTATTGGAATCATGGTTTTTCTGTTTCAACTTGCTGTTCTGGTAAAATTTAATAGGCACAGCAGCCTGCAGCTTGTCACGAGATGCTGTTCTTAATGTGCACACCCATGCCATTCAGCTACCTGAAGTAGATTGTACTCTTCGTGCAAATTAATACTTTGAATTGACATTCTACTCATTTTAAATACTTTTGAAGTTCTATCAGATTAACATTAAGGCTTTTGCTTATTCTTTACTGATCTTTTCTTTAATCTTTAAAAATGATATTATTTTAAAATGTTGTGCCAACTTCTCTCAGTAGGTTTCAAGATGATTCCTTCCTGTGTCTGAGATTCTAAATCTTATACGTAGTTTCAGAACTTTGAAAATAAAAGGTTTTACTAGCATTTTATCACTAAGAATACTGATATGAGTGATTTTGTTTTGTTTTAGCTTTCATAAATCTACAACTAATGTGTGAAATTAACAATGATTCTAAAGTAGAAACTCCACTTACAATTTATCTTCTGGAATAAAGTAGATATTTGTCAAATTTAGAGAAAAGTGTTATCATGAAAAATTGTCTTATGACTCAGTGGACATGAGTGAAAATATTTTTTAAGAAAGCCACAGAACGACCCTGTGCTCTTGCCACTTAGTACTATACACTCTGAGTACTCAGTACTGAAACCTATGATTCTAAAATATTTTGACTAAATATCACTTTCTCAACCTGTGTCAGTTCTTCCTTCCATTTTTTGTTTTCTTATTTAAAATTTATTTCTGTCTTATTTTGTTGTTGTTGTTGTTGTTGTTGTTGTTGTTGTTGTTCTTTAGCTTTAGGTTTTTTTCCCATCCTGTTAGCATCTTTGCAGGACTGGGAATATTGTACATTCCATCCTACATCCCTCTTTTTCTAACCTTTGACCTTTATCTTCACCAGTTCTTTCTGCAACACCCTGTATTATCGAATATTGCTACCTCCAGAATCTAACACAGCCATGTTCATAAATTAAGTAGATTAGCTTGAAAGGTAGCTCTCAATTGCTCTTTCAAATTAAAATAATAATGATTACACCCCACATAGCAAAGCAAACACAGATCTACATGGAGAATTTTTAAAAATTAACTTTAAGCCAATGATTAATCACTCTTCCAACATATCAAAGCTGTCTTTTAAGTGCCTTCAAATGGAAGAATGCATTATCCCACATGCATTTTATTCGTGTTTTAAAAAGCCAATAATACATTCATCAAGGCAGTTTAAGAAGACAGTGTCAAGTTAAAGGTGTGTAGACAGGGCTGGCACTTTTTGGAAGGCTTTTTATTAAATGTAAAAAAAAAATCAGCAATGCAGCTAGCTGTTCGTGTAATCCTGTAGTGTTTCCTGTGTGAATGAGTAGCTGTTGAAGCCTGTCAGCCTGCACTTTCCTAAAATGCCTCACTGAATGTTTAATGTACTGGCATCCAAGCAAGGGACTTCTTTTAAAAGGGTCTTTCATAAAACTTTGGATAAAAACCTGCTTTAGATGGCCATGTGCAGAGTCCCACGAAAGAGAATCAAAGATCAACAAGCTCTGTTACTTTGTACCTTAATTATTGTCTCTTGATTTTATGAGCAGAAATAGTTCACTGATGGACTTTGCTTACATGTCCTGGGTTATAAATTATGTCCAATTGTTGATAATTTGGAAAAAAAAGCTTACATAAGACCATTTAATAATTTGTGAATAGCAGCCTGCTTAGAAATTTAAAACCAAGCAAACAAAATATTTGCAAAGGATTATCAAATGTATCAAACTATCAAATTACCAAAGAATCAGGAAACTTATTTTCCACTTTAAATGATTTGCTTCGCATAGTGTGTTTTTTTTTTGTTTGGTTTTTTTTTTTTTGTTTTTTTTTTTTTTTTTTTGTTTTTTTTCATTCAGGCCAACATGCCTAAGAATTACTGTGGTGAATCTTCTTAATCTACTTTGGTACCCTGCAGGCTTACTCTTCTTGAAATCTTTACAGCATTGTACAGCAATTTTAGGGTTATAGGGCTGCATCTGATTTTTGGTGTTATTTGGTTTTAAAGAAAACTGAGTCTGACTCAAGTAAAGTTCATGCAAATGGGGTTAGTAGGTCATTCTTTGAGTTCTTTAAGTAGGCCCATTTCAAGGGTGAGGTGAAATTGTATTTGTTCTGATTGCGAAGGGCTTATAAAGATCAATGAATTTCACTTGGCATCATCCCATGAAGAGTTGGTTCCTCTTTCTACTCAGATTATTCCCCTTGTTGTTTATTATTACCACTTACCACAGAAATATAGGATATAGTATGTGCAGATTCTTAGAAAGCCAATACCGTGTATAGACATGCACATACAGTATCTCATAATGTATCTTGCCAGTTGTGATAAAATGGCACCACTTTAATTATAGAATGATTACAAAATTGCATGAAGAAATTAACTTTTCCAGTCTACAACCTGTGATTGTATAATGGTTATTATTTTATATGGATCAGATCATTTTAACTTCCAACTCCCTCCATGTTAATATTTGTTCTTGTGTCCAGAGTAAAAATACTATGCAAAGTAAGTCAGTGTCAGCAAAATTCTACAACACTGCATATATTGGGAGATGGTGTCTGAAGGTTAGATTCAAACACATTTCCAAAACATACTTTGGCACTTTAAATCTTAACACACTACAGCTTTAAAAACATTGTAAAATGTCATGTAAAAAAAAAAAACACTTGAATTTTATTTGCGTGAATTATGATAAATGTCTTGTTTGCTACAAAGGATGGTAAGAAACTGACAACTTAAGAGTTTGAAGCCAGTTTTATGATGCCTTTCTATTAAAGTGATTAGCTCTATAAGAAGTTCATATGACAATGCAAGGGTGTGTAGAATAATTACACAGATTCTTTTTAAAGACTTTCTTTTTATTGCATGTGCTTAAGTCTTTGCCTGCATGTTTTTATGTACTCTACTTGTGTGCCTTGTACATGGAGGCCAAAGATGGCATTAGATATCCTAGTGCTATAGTTACATATTATTGGCAACTGCCATTTGAGTGTTGGGGACTAAACCAGTGCCCTTTGTGCAAGAGCATCAAGTTTTCCAAACTATTGACCCTTGTCTCCAGTCCCCTGAACAGGAATTCTTAAATCTAGTCCCCAGGAACATTGGTGGTAAAATAGTCATAAAGTTTTAGCCTAAATAATCAAACACCCAACCATCAGGAATGCTGCCATCTCTTCAGCAAAAATTAACATTTTACTGTCACAGATATATAATTAATTGATTTATTCTCATATTTATGATTCTCATTTATTTGGACTAGAACACCCGTGTTTCTCAACATCTATCTTTTCCTAATATAGAGACACTAACACTTGCTAACTTGAAGGTCATTCATTCCAAACAAGGTCAGGAAGAATCTAGCTTCTGAGAGTCTACAGATGAATCATTCAGACTCTCAGTCAACCCATACTTTTCCTTTTCTAGATACTATCCTGAGAGTTGAGACACTGCAGGTGACACACAATGACATGCAATGACATGCAAAGATTCTACTGTGCTCACTTACTCCCCAGCAAGGTCTGGAGAGTCCATAGCTCATCCCTTGTTAAAACTCTAGCAGTACTGATTTGAGTAGTACAGTTCCTCTGTTGACACTCTCCCACTCAACTTCAGCAAAATACTATACATCTTCCAATGCATAAACACTTTAGGTGTAAACGTTTTAACCTGTGCTTCAATTGCTATCTATCTCCCCCTTCCCTTGTTGTAGATTTCCCTCCCAGAGAAAGATAATGTCATGATTCAAAGCCCATTCTCTGAGATAGGTGTGACAGGGAATAGATGTGGGGATGGGTCCTTGAGTAGTACAGCTGAGAATGCTAAGTCCTTGTCAAGTACCATCACTGCATCATAAAGGAGGCAGAAGCCAGGAGGGGACACTTTACTTTGGGGAAGCAGGCAAAAGTTGGCTCTGTTATTAACTAAGGCTCCTCTATGAATATTTTGTTTAGCTTTCTTTCCTTCAGTGCCTTGCAGCAGTAATGTAGAGATGCTATACTATTAGTTCAGTGTCCTCAAAGTTGCTACCTTAGAACTTGGTTGAATTCTCAGACACATATTTATCACAGTACACAATATAAGCCATACTTTAAAAGAAGTATATTAGTTATTTTGAAACAAGAGCAGTTGTATATTATTTAGCTATGGCTGTTTCTTCTTTCATTGAAATACATTTAACGAAGGACAAATGAATGATATTACTCTGTTGCCAGGAAAACACAAGATAAACATAATTTCTTTAATTTAAAAATTTTCAAAAATTACATCTAATTCATTTGTGAGTATTGTTCAATCAAAACTAATAAAAACCATTAAGATGAGGACATGTCCAGTGTATTATAGAATTTACTTGAAGACATGATCGATAGCTTACCTGACAACATCTATAGTGTGTGTGTGTGTGCGCGCACGTGCACGCACACGTGTGTGTTGGTACTGGAAATTGAACCCAGGGTTTACAAGTACTAGGAGAATTTTCTATACTTGGCTCTTGATTAGCCCAATATTGGTAGAAATCAATACATATAAATAGCTATGGTTCTCCTAATATTCATCCTGCCTTCACATTTCCTGTCTTCTAGTCTTGAGAGTATCTATAGATAGTCAGTTGTGACATCTAAGTCCAATGTACCACCACTCATACGTTCTTGTTTAGGATATTTTAGTTTTGAGTTTTTCTAAGTACCATGACATTTTACCTCGAACCTTGCACTACAAGTTCTTCCTTGTAAAATTGTTCTTGAAATAGATTTCATGCTATTTCCTGTGCATACTAGTGTAGAGATAGAGTTGGTGACTGAGAATTTTCAATGTAGAATGGATAAATAATTGCCATTAGACATTCGGGTTCTACATTTAAATTTAAAACAAACAACAACAACAAAAAACCAAACAAACTTTCTTTCTTTCTCTGGATCTATTAAGTTTATGCAGTGTTCTTCAGATAGAGTGAGTGTGTTTCTGGTTGCCTCAGTCAGTGCTTAGAGATTAAAGGATAAAGACAAGTTTTCCCTGAAATACGGAGATATAGTTAATAAGTATAGGCTAGATGGACGGCTATTAAACATTTCATGTATGCGGACACAAGGGTGAGACTAATGAGGAAAGCAAGACCTGCGATTTAGAATAATTGGTGGAGCATTTTTCATAAGCAGGAAAACAAAAGAACCTAAAGAGTTATTTCCTCTCCAGCCAGATTTTTGTTTGTAGTGAAAAACTATGTATCTCCATGTGAACAAACAATTGATGTCACAAATTTAACTGGCATATTTTCTACTCTTCTTTTTTCCTTGTGGTACTTACGTGACAAGCAAACTAAAGAATAAGCAGAGAATAATAGATGTATTTTTTAACCACAGTACATGATAATAAGCCATACTTTAAAAGATATATATTAGTTATTTTGAAACAAGCAATTGTATATTATTTTTCTGCTTAGGAATCCCAATGGAATTAATTTTATTTATTTGTCTTTGCAAATAGGTAATTGAAAAGAAAAAGGATATTGTGAGATAATATTCATGTTGGTAGTAAACCTTTGCAATTCAAATTTGGGTGTCATTTTTAAAATCTCCCATTCAAGTAATTATCATCAAACCTAATGTGTACAATAAAACACTGATACATTGTACATGTGGTCCAGTGTAAAATACTGTCAAGTCTTTCCCCATAGTCATCAACAGTCCTGGGTTCTGATGGTGAATAAGTTTCTAAATTTGATTTCACCTACACTTCTGTAGCAGTAAAGTTGGGGTTTAATGGTCAGTTACAAGTGAATTACCTTCCCATTCTAAAATGAAACTGCCATAACTACTACTGTCAGAGCCAACAGATTAGTAGACATACACGTTCCTCAGTGCATATGAGAATTCATGTATATGAAGTGTGCATGCAGTGACCAAGTAACACAAGGGTGAGAAGCACTTGCAGCTAACCTAGCCAAAGGCTTTCAGCCTATAAAAATTTTAATGAAGTCAGCTTATTGTTTTGAAAACAAACTTTGTTTCTCCTACGATTGTTGAGCACTTGTCCCTTCTGAGAGCTGTTTCTAAGACGCTGTGTTCTTTTGAAGTTATAAAAGTTTTTATTGAACCACACAGAAGAAAGTCTATTTGAACATGGTATGCCGACATGCTGAATCAAAAATGTCAAGCTGTTTTACATTTCAGAGTTTCAGAGTAATAAAGATTGTCCTTTTATCTATGAAATATAACATCTTTACACGGGAGAGTCTTGATAAGATAGATCTTTAGAAATCTGAAGTGTCTAATGATATCACTTGAGCGCTTAGAGTCTGTTATTCATGATTGCGGAACTCTCCTTAGGCATCTTCATTATTAGCATTTTATTGTCTACTATGGTCTTATTACTTTGTTATCCATTGCTTCCACAGGGTAATACACAGAGCATAAGTTCAAAACAATTAAAGAATAAAAAATTCTTCACATGCCGCATTGGAGTGTGGGGATTTTGTTTGTCCTCGTGTTTTTCGGATTAGAGGGAGTGGGAAAAGTAAGGCTTTTCTAAAGCATGCAGTTGGTCTTTGAATTGTTTTGAGATAGAAACTTTTAATGGCTTATCTTATCTAAACTTTGTTCATACCTGCTCTATTATCTTCAACTTTCTAGTGAGTTTTCAAGAATGCAAGGTCATGTGTTTGATACTTACTTATGGAACGATCCGCTTCATTCATTTTATAATTACTACTTTCTGCATTGCTAGAATCTCCTGCTCTGATTTTTATCAGACTCATAGCTTAATAGTGAGATGTGTGTTTTAAAATTTGTCATCTATATTTCACCTTGGTAGATAGCTTATTCAGCAACAGGCTTGCTATATAAATGTGAAGACTTGAGTTAAATCCCTAAAACCCATGTAAGAGAAGCTGTGTAGAGGCAGATGGTAGAAAATATAAATTGGGGTGATATGGGCACATTGTAGTTATTTAAAGGCATGTGACAAAGGAGTGGTTATGTAGAGCAATGAGAAGAGAGCAAAGGCCAGGACTCTAAGAAACTGCAGTATTAAATCATCTAAAAGAGGAGAAACAGTATTCCAGACCAAAGGGACCAAAGATACAAGTGCCAGGAAATCAAGAGAAATATTTATTGTTTGGTAAGTTATTTATGATAAGAGTTAAAAAGTGACCTCTGAGATTAGCATTTTAGAGGTCACTTTTTGGTCATTTTGGAATAATGACCAGGAAACAAACCTGAATTCAGAGGATAAAAAAAGATATGAGGAATGAAATTTGTGTTACTCAGCATAGCATAATGTCTCTATAGAAAATTAGTTACAACAGTAAGATAATACAAAGTCACAACTAGTCAGTAAAATGTTGTTTAAAGAAGGATTATTTTTGATATGGGATATAAATAGCATCTTGTTGGCTTTGATGATACCTATGACTCCAAAAAGAAAAATGATCAACATAAGAAGGGATATTTCCAGTGGAAGGTTCTTGAATAGATGCTGAAAACTTGTGGTTATGATCAGGGAGATTTTAGAGAAGTAAATCCTATTTATCTCACAAAACAAGTAAGTGAGCAAAGCATATAGGTACCACTGTGGGTTGACACGTGTGACTGCAAGTTTCTGAGACTCACTCTGTTTCTTTCAATGTTATCAATAGAAAAAAGAAGCAGAGCTATTGACTACAAACTACTTGGGTGAGTGCTTCAAGCCTAAATAGAATGGAGAAAGTATGACATGTCCCCTTGCATATAACAAAATGCATGGCTTAGTAAGATATAGCAACTTCAGGAATGTTTAGGAGTCCTCAAATAGTTGCTTAATTGGATTTGAAGTGAGGTTATTCGGTCATGTGTTCCCCTTTGTAAATTTTCAATAGTTATTCAGGTGACAGTTAGATTTAAGCAGGGTTTTAATTTTGCATACTAAAAAGGTAGAGGGGCATTGAATAATATGTAGGATCAGTAGATTAAAAGGACCAGTAGAAATAAATCCTCAATAGAGTTGACATTCTACAGTAAATGAACTTTAAAGAAGGGAGATGATGGTTAGAGAATTGGATATGTAAAGCACAGGATATAGTGTTTGAGCCTTATTGATAATTTTTAAGTCTGTAAAGAAATGACCTTATGTTGATTAGCTCAGCTAAAGTGGGTAATAAGATGTTTAGAGACAAAAAATGTCAAGAAAGAGATAGGTTTACTAGAGATTACATTTTTATATACATTGAAATTTTTGATAGTTAGGTCATAAGTTATGTAGAGAAAGTGACAGTTTAGACAGGGACTAAGATAGTTGAGAATTAAGTAGTGTTGATTGCAAGTTCACAACATGGCTGCAGAAATGAATGTAATGAGGTATAGAATTTAATAATAGGAGTTTGAAAATTAGGGTTTACAGAGAGGAAGGAAGGAGACTGGCTCAGAAATGATCCCAACAGAGGAAGTGGCCATCTGTCAGAGTGGCCTCTAAAGTAACAGACCATTGATTATGAGAGTCTTCAACACTATTATGTCTTTGATAATGTAGGAACTTATTGAATACAGACCACTGCTTTGTCCCTGTGTGGCTATGTATAGGAGAGAAGTACTTCATACACAGGTGTAGTGAACATGTAGGTTGTGCAAAGCTTTAGAGAGAATTATGTGTTCAATTAATACAGTCAGATAAAGAAGAAAGTGGAAACCCTTTATTGCACTACAGCTTGTGAATGAAGTTCTTCACTAGAGTGTTTCCTCCCTGGCATTGCTTAAAAATAATCCATAAAGTGGCTGTGATGGCTACATAAGATGAGGTGAAGCATTTGACACAGAATGGTCATTCGATTGATGTTAGTTTCTTCTCTCAAAGTAGAGATTCAAATACTAAATGTATTTATAGGGCTCTGTAACAAAGGCAGACATCTGATGCAAAGCATTTCTATTCTTGTCATTGATTCATGATTCATGAATGCATTCCTGTTCCAGTTGTGTGTTATTTCCATGACTAGAGATTCTGTTTCTGAATGTGTAGATATTTTCTTCTTTAGTTTTGGCTTTATGTTGTTAATCACAATACAAAGAAAATCTTGACAATATCATTCTTTTATATGGTATATACAAAAGTATATTTTAACTTCTGCTGAACATTTTACAAATTAAAAGTATAATTAGCAATATCCTGGGTAGTCTATAAAAACATATTATTGCTTATATATTCTGTAAATGACATAATGCATTCATTATTGCATAATGAATTGTAAATGACATAATGCATAATGATTGACTGATAATGTCAATCACAAAATATATTTTATATTAAACTATACCTAGATTGGATGAATCTTACAAAGTAATTTATAATAGAGATAAGTTGAAAATAATTAGTGTTTTTAACCTTCTTATGTGACCAATGACAGGATTAAAAAATGAAAAGAAAGATGAAAAAAGAAAACAATAGTATAAAAGTAATGTTTCAGGCTAAAGGCTTAGCAGCAATCTATATGGCCACAGAGGCCCCTGGTACTCTGTTCTTCCTCTAGAATCTTTGTGTCTTATGTAATATTTGTCATGTGGCCAGCAGAATAGTACAAAGAAACTGCATGGGCTATTACAAAACATTTCGGACAAGTTTCAGAATATTGAAGGCAGTGTGTGCCCAAAAGCTGTGAGCTAGAAGTAATCAGATGTCCCACCCAGAGGCAAAGGAAACTGGCAGATACTAAAATACAAAATGTCATCTTATGGACCAGCTATCCAATGTAGTCCAGAATGGATATTTAACTAGAAGCCAACTTACAAGTAATGGAGATGCAGTAGTACTATCAGGATACAGAGAATAGGTAGATCATTCTGAACAATGGGCTTTATGATATTCAACAATGCTCTAAACCTCATGCATCCTCAACTTAGCCTTGAAAGACACAGAGTTTTGTTACAAAAGCATTTCCTACATTTCTTTCAAGTGAGAACAAGTAATAGCAAGAGTAAGAATGAGGCTGTAGAATATTCCAATAGCAGAATTTGTTTGAAGGGGATTTTAACTTTAAGTGGTGAAGCATAGGACGCCAATGTATAAAGAAAAGGAATTGAATACTAGATTAATCAATTGGGTGAATGCTTGGAAATTGTGTTTAAATTATGCTATATTTTAAATGAGGCTTAATCATATTTATCATTAATGTTTATTATGTCTTAGTTCTCTTCTTATTGTGACCAAATACCCGTGAAGAAGTAATTTGAGGGAAGAAAGGTTTACTCTGTATTACTGTTCAAGGGGCCATATAATTTAATTGTGGGAAAGGCATGCAGTAGGAACAGAAGCAAGCCTGGTAAGTCACATCAGGATGCATAAGCAGGAAGTATGGCTGTAATTTCTTTTATCTATCTATCTATCTATCTATCTATCTATCTATCTATCTATCATTGATCTATCCATCTATTACCTACTTGCCTACTTATCACCCCAAACCGTGTTCCTATTAATACAGTTGCTCCAGCAAAGTTTTACTTTCTAAAGAAATGATTCTTAACCTTTGGATCATAACTATCTGGGGTCATTTATCAGATACTGTGCATATCACATATTTATAGTACAATTCATATAATACAGTTATGAGAATCTCAAATGTCTAAGAAGCACTTAAAGAAATGTTCAAAGTTCTCAGTAATCAGGGAAATGCAAATCAAAACAACTATGACATTTTATCTTGCACCCATCAGAATGGCTAATATCAAAAGCTTCATAGCCCATACCATAAAGGATGTGGAGCAACGGGAATAACCCTCCATTGCTGGTGGCTGTGCAAACTTGTACAATCACTTTAGAAATCAGTTTGGTGTATTCTCAGAAATCTGGAAATAGTTCTACGTCAAGACCAAGCTATACCACTCCTGGGCATATACCCAAAAGATGCTCCAACATCTGTCAGAGATAGTTTATTTTGACTTTCAGTTACAGAGGGAAGACAGGCCATCACAGTGGTTCATAGGAATGGCAGCAAGTGACTGCATGGTAGCAGAATTAAGAAGCTGAGAGACTGCATCTTTAATTGCAAGCTTAATGGACAGAGCTAACTGGTACTGATGCAAGGCTTTGAATTCCCAAACACTACCTCTAGTGAGGTACTTCCTCCAGTGAGATTGCACCTCTCCATAGTCTGCAAACAGCATCATCACTTAATGTCTTAGTTAGAATTTTATTGCTGTGAAGAGACACCATGACCATGGCAATTCTTACAAAAGAAAACATTGGAGCTGGCTTTCAGTTCAGAAGTTTAGTTCATTATTATCATTTCAGAAAGCATCGGGGACAAACCAGCAAACATTGTACTGGAGACTAAGCTGAGAGTTCTACATTGGGATTGGCAGGTGACAGGTAGAAAGTATGCTACTAGACCTGGCTTCTGAAACCCCAAAGACTACTCCATGTGACACACCTCCTCCTACATGGCCTCACCTATGTGATATTCCACCAAGGCTATATCTCCCAATAACACCAATCCCTACGAACCTTTGGGGACTATTTTCAATCAAACCACCACACATGGGAACCAAGCATTCAAATCAAATCATTAACAAAGAAATCATGGTTCACTTTAAATATAAATCTTTATGTATGGCTTATAATTTTTGATGTTAAAGTATTTTAATAATCATTTCCCATTGTCTTAACTCTTTCAACTAAGATGCTCATATATTATACAGAAAAATTATATTAACTATGCTGTTTAATTACTCTGCAAGAAAGCATATGTAGATACAGTTTTACAAAAACTGTATCTGATGTGGTACACAGAATTGCATATACGTAAGAAAACAGATCATAGGCACTCAGAACAGAATTAGACCACATAAAGAGAAGAAATTAAAATGCAGCACTGAGAGCCCAGCTGCTGAAGTATCTTCTGCAATGCAGGGAAGCTTATTCCTGGAACAAATAAGGAAAACTAAAGAGAACAGTCTTGAAGCAGCACCTTCATATTTAGCCTCATATTGCATATTCACATATTTAATCATATCTCACTTCCTTTCAAAATAGACTTGAGGTCTTATGTGACAAGATGATGTTATAGTAGTATAGCCTCAAGGATAATGCTGGGGCTTAGTGATGAAATCACATCAGAATCCCTGTAGATCACTAACAGGGAGTAATCATATTTAAAAGAAACAGCATTTGGCAGCTTAGACATTAGGTTACAATGAAAAATACCTAACTTACCCTATTTAGTACTAAGTAGGGATGCATGGATCTTTACATATTTTTAAATTCCATTATTTTATTTTAGTGTCTGTGTGTGTGTGAGAGAGAGAGAAAGAGAGAGAGAGAAAGAGAGAGAGAGAGAGAGAGAGAGAGAGAGAGAGAGAGAGAGAGAGAGAGAGAGAGAGAGGTATGTGTGCATGCATGCGACAGAACACATGTGGAGGTCAAAAGCCAACTTGAGGGAGTCAGTTTCCTCCTACCATGTAAATTCCAGAGAAAGAAGTTGGCTCTTCACACTGACTGGAAGTAACTTTACAAACTGATCCACCTTGCTGGCTTGGGTCTTTAGTTTCTGTCTTCTTCATAGTTCTGTTATCTGCATAGAGTTTCTTTAGCAGTTGTTTAGTAAAATAATATTACAAGACTTTATTTCAAATTCACCCCATAAAAGAACTCTGCTTCTGAGCCTTGACTGTGCCTGTTGAATGGTACATGGATAAGGAAGATGCTTAGTATCCTTAAGAAGCTTATTGTGAATATCAACTTAGTCAAGTAATATGTACAGCCAATGGGACATTGGAGAGTCAAACAAAGGGCCAAGTAATGTACACATCTAGCACAGATTAAAAGCCAATCTAGCAGAACTTTCAGTCAAATCTGAAAGAACGCAAATCCATTATGTACAGTTTCATGTAGACATTAGAGTAGTCCTTTGGAGTGCCTCAAAACAGGTGCCTAAAATTTAGGACTCTTTTGATGAAAATAGTTAAGATGTGAGCCGTGAATAGTTTAAAGGAGCTAAACTTTGTTCAAACATAATTGATCACACTGTGCACCTGGTGGGATGCATGCCTAACATGTAAGTAGTGAGTGGGGAGTACTCTCAGAAAAGCAATATTCTGTTTTGTTTTAATGGTGTTAAAATATATGTAATATAAAGTTGACCACTTTAAACACTTTGAGTTTATATTTTAATATTTGATATATACATCTGATGCAACCAAACTCAGAACTTATTTACTCTGTGCTTCTCAATCTCTGTACCCATTGCAAAACTCACCACATCTACCCTGACCTTGTTCCCAATAAATTATGACTTCACTTTCTTTCCTAGGTTTCAGATAAGTAGACTGATTTATTTCGATTGGCATAGGGAATTCCAGGGTGTTCCATACTGTAGCATAGATTTCCTTCTATTTTAAGGGAGAAATGTACTCCAAACACATACAAACACACATGCGCGTGTGTGCACGTGCGTACACACACACACACACACACACACACACACACACACACACACACATTTTTAATACATTTGACCACCCTAAAATTGCACCTGCATACATTGAGGTAGAACATGTCTTGAACGTTCCATCATTCTGATACAAACCTAGAGGAAGAAATCTTGCTTCACTGGAGCAATTCCAGGGTCATTGTTGTTGTTTTTTAAACAAAAACAAACAAACCAAAAACAAACAAACAAACCTAGGAGCTGTCATTCTGCTCCTTTGCTATAGGACCCTTGCCACTGCATCACCTGTATGTAGTCTTCCATTCCCACCAACACTTGAAATATCATTGTATGGTATTACCTATAGGAATGAATGCAATACCATTATAGTTCTCAGTGATTGTATTTTCTTAAGGATGGGTAGTGTTGACCATCTTTTTGTTGGATTGCTGGCTACTTCTCTTTTATTTTAGGAGCCGTCTACTTAAATTTGAAAAGCCATAGGGTTATTTGGAATGCTTTCTTTTGTCAATCCCTGGAAGTTCTTTATTGATACTGGTCATTAACTCCTTATCGATTACAAGTATTTTATTCTGTCATATGACCTGCTCTTTTAACCCATGGATTGAATCTTACTCAACTGAAAGAAAATTCAGTAGTTGAAATTCATGGTATCAGAAACAGAAGTCTTTGTCCTGGGAGAAAATGGGAATATGTTACTATTTATACTCATTTCTATTTTAAAGCATCAGTTATGAACTCTCATCTTGATAGTTCTACTACATATTATGGAGCCTCACGGCATAGTGAAAGTGTGAAAATTTATCTTTTTCCCTAAATAAGAGGAAAGCACATCTTTATGCAAAATTATTTAAGTATCTTCTTAAAACTGTTTTTTCCCACTTTCTTCTCGTCTATTCCCAGGATTTGTCAGTGTCCTGTACTTCCAGTTAGGTAATATAGCACACTGTTTGGATGAAAAATATGATAAAATATTCATTTAAAATTTCCACTGCTATTCATGAAAAAATAAATACTAACCATGCCTTTTCAATAGCATCCAGTAAGTACCGCTTTGCTCTCATCTTAGGAAAGCAGAAGAAGGTTCTGGACCTTATTTTTTACCCATATGGTCCTGTCTATCTCAAGATATATTCTACAGAATCATAGTGGTGCAGTCAACCTGGACAAGCTACACTTGCTGGTTGGGTTTTACAGAGCACATTTCTTCAAGTAGTGCTATAGCAACATTTACCCTGATAGCTAAACCGGATCTTCACACTATTCTGAATAAGTTGCTTTTAGTAGCACTTAAGTTAGAAAATGTTAGATTGGTTTCATGATATACATAATCTGTGGCTCTAACAAATAGCATTACTCTTTTTTTTTTTTTTTTTTTTTTTTTTGTCTATGAAATCATCTTTCCACCTGTAATCAGTATGTTTAGTCCTTGGTGCTACACAATTTCAAACATGATCCAGGTTGTGTGTGTGAAGCTATGATCTCAGACAGTCATTATCCTTCATGTCAACACTCTGCCTACAGTCTGTGTTACCTAGAGATAGCATCTGTGTAAAAGGGCTGTGCAACCTAAAGAAGAAAGCTCTCATATCTTATAATAAAAGGTATTTCTGCCAGATACAAATTGTCTGTATCCATTATGCCCTTGTAATATGCAATCACAAGGTGTGTTGCTCATAAACAACAGGAATGTGTTCATCTCAAATCTGGAAGCAAAATATCTGAGATCCATTTACCATCAAGGCTGGGTTCTGGTGAGGGTTCTCTTCAGAGTTGTACATTGTTGAGTTGGCATTCTTCATTCACATGGTGGAAAAAAATAAAACAATGAGAGTTTGCTAGAGTCTCTTTGAAGGGATAATAATTTCATTTAGAGATGCCGCAGTTTCATGACATAACTTCTTCCCAGAGACTTTTATCACTTCATACCAGCATTTACAGATTGGAATTCAATATTTGTTTTCTGGAGGGACATGGTAATTTAAACATATAATTCACCATAAAATAAAGGAATTATTAAACGGAGCACAATATTCTTTATTTTACTTTAAATATGATGGAAGTATTTTTAACATGCTCCACAAACCACCCTTAACAAAATAAAGTAATTATTATAGATTTATCTAGTTTTCTTGAGCTGATAGTGACAGAACTCGTGCCAGTGCTAACTCTCTTAAGAGACCTTCCATTGAGAAGTTCAGGAAAAGATTCCTAACCATATTATTAAAAACATTTATGATTATTAGTTTTCAAATGACATTAAAACTGATGAAGCTGTCAAATTAAAACCAAACAAAGTGGGCTTATGAGCCTTGATGGAATTATTATACATTAGACAAAAAGTAATTTATACCTGAGGTAGGAGGGCTGGCTACTGATGCTCACACAAATGAGCTAAGAAGCAGTTTCTCTAATTGGAAGGGTGGTGTCAGCAGCCTGTGGTAGGACATGGTTGAAACATAATCTTCCAGATTCATTGTGAATAAATGCATTATGAATCTATGGTTCTTGCTAACAAAGGACTCTAAAGAAAGCCATCATCTCTCACTCCTATACTTTTGACCATTACGAGACTACTTCCACCATGATGAAGGATATATTTAGTCAAATTCCTTTCTTTGCATTTTAGAAATATAAAATATGTGTCTGTGGGTACACATGTTCATGTGTGTGTACATGCATGGATGTCTACAAACATGCACATACATTTGCTTGCATGTATTTGGAGTTCAGAAGTCAATGGTATCTTTCTTACTTACTGTCCACCTTGTTGCTTGATTAGCATCTCTCCCTGAACCTTAATTTTTTTCAGATTAAGCATATTGGAGCAGAAATCTCTAAGGCTTCCTCTCTCTTTGTCCCCAGAACTGACATTATACACATTGGGCACATGTACATACACACAAAACTTTGCTAGGGAAAGAGGGTACTTAACTGTGCCTTTCTGGAAATATTGCACCTCTTTTTATTGTTTAGTCAAGAAAGGCTTATCGGAATTAATGTCTTGACTAGTCACTACTGGAGTCTCATATATATACATGTATATATACATACACATACATATATACATTATATACATATATATCACATACATCACATACATCATATACATATACATCATATACATCTACATCATATGCATCATATACATCATATACATATACACATACATCATATACATACACACATACATCATATACATCATATACATATACATATACACATACATCATATACATATACTATACATATACACATACATTATATACATCATATACATCATATACATATACACATACACATACATCATATACATCATATATATACACATACATCATATACATATACTATACATATACACATACATTATATACATCATATACATCATATACATATACACATACACATACATCATATACATATACATCATATACTTATACAAATACATTATACATATACATCATATACATTATACATATACATACACATACATATGCATATATATTACAATTGGCATTTATTACTGTCAAGTTAGTTGCTGAGAATTCTATCCTCGTTTTTTTAAATTGGATATTTTATGTATTTACATTTCAAATGTTATCTCCTTTCCTGATTTCACTTCTGTAACCCCTCTATACCGTGCCCCCTTAACCTGCTTCTATGATGGTGCTCCCCCACCCATCCACCCACCCTCTTCAACTTCTCTGCCCTTGCATTCCCCTATACTGGGGTATCATGCCTTTATAGGACCAGACAATGCCTTCCTCTGCTACATATGCAGCTGGAGCCATGGGTCCCTTCATGTATACTCTTTGGTTGGTGGTTTAGATTCTGGGAGCTCTGGGGGGGGGTCTACTTGAGTCTCTTAATATATCACTTCATGCTTTGCTTTATAGGGTACATTTGATTTAGATTATTTTATTAGAGTTAGTTGCAGCTATGCAGGTGCTCCCTGAGGCTGGTCCTTTCTCAAGGAACATCCCAATCAAGAAAGAAAGGAAGCTTTATTAAAAGTATAATGTAGGTTAAATCATTCCAGTGGTTTCTCTTTGGGCAGCTATTTTAAGCCAGGTATGGTTGTAAATACCTTTCAAGCATCACTGAATTATACATAGAAGATCTATGGCCCCCTTAGACTTTCATTTTTATTATTTATCAGCCACAGTGTTATTTTACTTTCTGTTTCAGTGTCCTTCATGATAGCTATCAAAAGATACATGCAAAAGTAATAATATTTACTGCTTATTTTATGTACTTCCATTTTAGCTCCTTTATTAGTGCAATGACTAGATATATAAATATTTTATATATATACTCACTATATATTAAATAAATTTGTCTATGTAAGGGATAAAGATTTTGGTAACTTTATAGGACATAAATAACATTCTTCAGAACTTGCAGGTATACAGGATGATATCATTTTATGAGAACTTTATCAGTGTTATCAGTGTGAAAATGGCTACATCATTAAAACTTTCATCTGTTGCCCTTTTAATTCAGATAATCTAAGTGCTGCTTTCAAGATTATAGGTATCATTTTTATTGAATGAATACAGTTTCTTTTCTCAGCAAGTTTATTTTATTAAATTGCAAGATTCTATGCTAATACAATGTTAAGATTGCAGGTGTTCACCTTCATAACTCAGAAGCATGAAAATTTGGGCTTTTTGTAACAGCATTAATTTCCTTAGATTTCTGTGCCTTATAATAAAGTGCACTTTGAGAGTACCAATGAGCAATCCAGGAATTATCTATAATCAGTGTTGGACAGGTTAATGTGACTGAGAGAATCTAAACTCTCATATTCTCTGATCTGTTTTTAAATTTACAGACATCCAGAGCAGTAATGGAAACATGTTGCATTTAATTTCCAGATTTTTATAAAGGAGACAAGAGCAGATCATAAAGATGAAAAGTTGATAACGATTATTTTGGAATGATGATGACTTCACCAGAAAACTTTAGGTCAAATCTGTGAATTTTTAATCAACGTGCTTGATTTTTAAATGTTTAAACTGGTAGAACATTCGTGTTATTTCCATCTCAGCTTTTAGTCTGGTTCAACATAAGGAAAAAATTCTGTTCCTGGGATGATCTGTGACTAAACACCTGCTAACAGCCACTGAATGTAAAATCAATGGCAAACACCCAAACTGTTCTTCCCATGAAACATCTAGTTTGAAAAAAAATGCTGATATAAGCAATATATAGACTGCTGGGCTGGATGTAAACATGAGGTCACTTGCAAACTGTAACAGCCAAGTGACAGCTGAAAGAAAAATCTGTCTTAATCTCACATATTCCTTTGTGCTTTTGTACAAAGATTCAAATTGTATTAGGGAAAAGAAGTAGTGCGCTATTACTGATTGTGTTAAATTCATCTTCCACTAAAGGTTTTATAAAATTGTTACCTTCATAAACATGTACATTTTTACTTTGGATAAGACACATGTTTATGAACTATAATTCTATGTTATAATTAATTTAATATACAAACATAACTTTGATTATTATACTATGTATAGCATAGTATACAATACATAACACATACACTTGACTACTTAATATATATGACATGTATCCTAAAATTGTAAAATCAGAGAATGCATACATCTACATAGAAACACACACACACGCACACGCACACACACACGCACACACACACACACACACTATCCAAAGTTTATGATTGCAGACCCAAACTCTACAGCATATCCAGAGCACACAGCACAGGTGCATGTGGTAGAACTAAGACCATGATTTAATGATTTTATTTATTGGTTCTTGTTCAGAGGTCTGGTGCTTGGGTTTAGAGTTATAGGCTTTGTGTTATTTATTTTTGGAGTTCAGATAAATGTGGACCTGGTTAGCAGTTCCCTTCATTGTGGAATTTGACATGTCCCCAAAATTACCATGGTGAAAAATATTTCTGCTGCAGCCTTCCCTGAACCCTGCCAACTCCTGGTGCTGCATTCTCTTCTGCCTTTCCCTATAGCAGTTAAGAACAGAGTTACAGCAGCATTTGAGACCTTGAAATACTCACTAAACCTTTTCTTCCTAGAAGTAAACATAGTAGTCTCTATAATCATGTGTATTGAGTGAATTTCTTATGCTACCTTTCTTTTCCGAAAGCCTATGGATGCTTAAAATATGATTTTAAAAATGTAATTAGAGTTTTCTACAATCTGGAAGCAGTATATTACAAGGCTAAACATCCTTTAAAGTTAGCTTATTGCTAGTATAGTAGTGTATAGTAGTAAGATAATTATAGAGACTAATAGTGAATTGAGATAGACACTTGAGTCTTGCACATTATAGTAAAACTAAGTCACATATAGATAATCAGGAAAAATTCTCATTCATTGTTTGGTAATTTTTAAGTATCAACTATATTCTAGTCGTTGTACCTGGGACATTGGAAAAAATAAAGTGAACTTCACAGGTTTATATCCAACATTCCATTAAATGCATTATAACTTACCTGTAATAATTTATAGTCTAAAGAAAGTCATTCACAAGATATATGCAAATATGCTATCCTATGTGCAACTCTTGAAAAACTATACCTATACAGGTGGTCCTGGAACCAGTCTTCTCCCAAGGCAAACTGCATTAGCTAAAATTCCTGTCTCTTTCTATCTATGAGAAGATGTGTCAGAGAATATTTACAATCACACTGGGGATATTTGAGAAGAAAGTTAACATCTTAAGATTTCAATATGTGTATTCATACATTAATTCGTCTCAGAATGATTCTATGAAATAATTTATATGACCTTTATAGACTATTTATTTATCCATTTTATTTATTTATATTTATCATTTAAAAGATAAATTTAAAAGACAAGCAGCATAGCCTAACTTGAAAAGTCTAAGAATGTACCCTATCTGGCAGTCACAGAAGAAGGCACAGTGCCTATGACTGTGTGGTACAGCCTGAGTCACTATTTAGCTTCGTGTCCACTGCTTTCTAAGTTCTCAGTCGTAGTAGGAAGAAATGATGCATGAAAGGATGCCGGGAGAATAAACCGGTTATTGATAACATCAGATAGAATCGAATGTAATTGTTTGGGAGAAAGAAAAATACAGCTACACTTCCTAAGTCTACAGCTTGACTGAGTTGGATGTTGATGAGCACAAAGACAGCACCTAAGGTTTGGAGTGAAAAGGTTATGCTATGAAGGCTCTGTGCTTGGAGGACTTCCATTACACAAACAGCCATGCAGGTGCAGAGCTTTCAAATGTGTGCTGAATACTGAAGTAGAACTTAAGTTCTACAGGGCCCCAGGTTTCTTAGAGACAATTGTAGAATTTTCACAAAGGCAAAGTATTTAAGTGACATTCCAATACATCATTTGTCCTTTTAGTTGTTTTGATGTTTGCATTAATAATGAGAAGTAACATAGTTAAGATGCCCTAAACAATAAACCATCTTGTCAAGAAGTGACAATAAACTGTATTTCTCCTCGTGGATTCAATGACTATCAGTTAGAAACCTGATTTTTAAAAAGGAAGGGACAGAAGTTGTTCATCTTTTTAAATCTCAGACTTTGAACTTTTGAATATTTTAACACACACAAAGAAGTTAATCACTGTCTCAGGGTAAAACATTTCTGAGTGGATAACTAGTGTAATTTCTCTATTGATGCAATAATATTTTGTTTTAAAAAGAAGAATTATGTCAAGTATTTCCATCATATTTAAGAAGTGTTGTCAAAGTAAATGATGTGACCTGCTGTAACCAATTTTGTGAGTTTTGAAGCGTGCAAATATTTAAAATTTTGCTATTATAATGTGATGACATTTAGTATTATATATCTTAATATATATATTATATTGAAATATGTCCATATTTGTAAAATGAAAAAATGCTCAGGGCACTACTATTTTATGAATCTAATGCTGGATTCAGAAATTTATATGTAAAAAAAAATCTAGCCAATGTACAATACAGAAGAATGGATTTATATCAAAGAATATAAAAAGTTAATGGTGTAGAACCAGATTCCAGCCTATAGCTCCTCATTCCAGGAGGCTCTGCAAGAGCCTGACAAATACAGAGGTGGATGCTTGCAGCCACCCTTTGGATTGAGCATATGGTTCCCATGGAAGAGCTAGAGAAAGGACTGAAGGAGCTGAAGGAGTGTGCAACCCCATATGAAGATCAATAATATCAGCCAACCAGACACACCAAAGCTCCCAGGGACTAAACCACCAGCCAAAAAGTACACATGGAGGGACCTATGGCTCCAACCGCATATGTAGCAGAGGATGGCCTTGTCAGGCATCAAAGAGAGGCCCTTGGTATTGTCAATCCTTGATGCCCCTGTGTAGGGGAATGCCAGGGCAGGGAGGTAGGAGTGGGTGGGTTGGTAAGCAGGGGGAAAGAATGGCATAGGGGATTTTCAGAGGAGAAACCAGGAAAGGGATAACATTTGAAATGCAAATAAAGAAAATATCTAATTAAAAAATTATTAAAAAGAGAAACTGGTCCTTTTGAGACATGATATACCAACAAGGAAGAATATACAGTTATTTAAGCATGATAGAAAAAGCATATCTCCCTTTTGGGATGTTTTCTTTCTATATTAAGAAAAAAAACCACTTGAAATATTGAATATAAAAACAGATATGAGGACCCAGCTATCTAGAACAAAACCTGTCATGGTGATGACTTTCAAAAATGTGGAAATTTCACTCTTTTCATAGTTTAAAAAAACTGAGTTCTTTTTACTCACAAAGTTGTTATTTATGTGAATATGTGAGGCATATATGAATGTTATCATCATGTTAAATTAATTAATACATAAAATAAGGTATAACAGTAGATTTGGAAGTAAGTGGCCTTATCCTAAAGTGTGAGACTAAGAAAACACTCAGATTTTCTCTAGCCATTAAGACTTACTTGAGATAACCATGGGATCCTTTGCATAGGAGATGCATTTTTCTAGAGCTCTGATAGCAGAATCACATGGCTGAGCGTGACCTTACTTGACATAGGCAGACATGTTTTAAGTAAATAATCCTTTGTTTTCAGAAAATTGAACTAAAAATTCTGTAAGAAATACATGTGAAAAATATTTTATATGAATTAAATTTGATCAACTGAAATAGTTGGGGCTGAGGAGTTTGCTCAGTTTTTAGCAACACTTACTGTCTTTGCAGAAGAATCAGGTTTGGTAACTGGCACTCGTATTGGGCACCTCATAACTGCCTGTAACTCTAATTCCAGAGGCCCCAAGGCCCTCTTAAGGTTTCCAGGATGCTGATGATCATGGGCACATATCTAAATGAAGTCCCACACATATATACATAGAATAAAATAATTTAAAAATTAAAATATACAACTATAATGCTCTGAAAAGTCTGTGAAAATATATCTAAGTGAAAAACATTACCATGGATTTTTTTTCAAGTGATAAAGATACCATCCAGTCAGTATTCTTGTTATCTTATTCATCCTTTCTCCACTGTGTCAGTCTGATGAGGCAGCCAGTCTGTCTTGCTTCACTTGCATTTTATGATGCTTTCTAATGCATGTGGACATACTATTAGGAATCTGTGTCATCCAACTTTTTAATGTCTAAGAGTAATGGAACAAGGTAAAAGTTTTAATTTATAATAAATAAATATATATTATTTATATATCTATGTAAAATTTCTATATTAACTCTAAATACTATGATCATTCTACAAATTTAAACAAAACACTGTGTCTGATTATTTCATAGGATATTAAATTCATTTTCTGTTGTTCTTACATTCTTAGAGTACAGAGCATATAAAGTATTAAAGGTTAGAAGCAAGAGCTCTGAGACACCAAATAACTCACTTAGATGAAGGAAGTTATTAGAAAGGACAAGCTAGCCTCTGTGAGAGTATGAATCCTGCAGTTCTAGTGTGCTGACCTTGAATAAAGAAAGGCACTTAATTCTTTATGCAAACCTCACATGACTAATGCTCTAATGGAAAACTTCCCAGATGCCTCAAGGTTCCAAAGCAGAAGTAATACCCTCCCTGGAAAGTATATAACCATTACATTCCCTACAAAGTCATGAAATAATGTGATCTCATAAATACACCCTTAACGTCATATAAACTATAATTACACCACTGAGGGTAGAGCCACTTTTTGGATAGTAACATGTACTAGGCCCTTTTTTTTTTTATAAACATAAAACATAAAGACCTTGTAATGCGAACTCTAAATCAAAGATTAATATTTTGAATGGGCACAAGTCATATAGTAGTGTATTGAGACAATAGATGGAAAATGAGATTACCATAAAGTTGAAATTGAATTGCTAGGGTTTAATCACAATCACAATTAGGGTACAGCAGTCTAGTTTCCTTCATGGTTAGGGCATATCATAACGTGGAATCCTGGGAAGCCACAGCCTACTCGTCTTAAAAATAAATACTGATACAAAAGAAGAAAACTAAGGACGATTCCCATTTCATTATCCAGTCAGGTTTTCTTTGCTTGCTTTATTTACTTAGCTTAGCAAGGACTAAGGATGTAATACAGCACATAAATGCCCACCAGCACCCTCATTCTCCTTGTAGATTCTTTGTTTGAAACCAGCCATCTGGGGTAATCTCAAGTCCTGTGTGACTCTAGACATTTTCTTGTTATTTCTAGGCTGAATAGGTTTGTCGGGGGAGAAGGGAAGTAGAGTGCTTTTCCTGCAAACTCAGTTTCAGACTGGCTATGTTCCAGCGCTGCTCTGCCCTACTTTTCTTTCCCCATCATAGGCTGTTGATATCATCCACTCTCTCTGTTCTATTAACTTCTTTCAGATCTCATATACCACGTTTAATTCCTTTATAGATTTGTATTTTTGACTAATTTCTTCTTTATCTAATAGAACTGACAAACATGATCAGAGTAGAAAATGTTTATTAAACAAGTGTCACCAAAAATTGGAAATTCATACTTAATGTTCTCTCTCTACCTCAAATCATACCCAATGTCAAGTGTTGTTATTATCCAATTTTGAAATATTGTGGAACTGAAGCATACACAGTTATTAATTGAAAAAGCCATAATTCCAAATCAGGATTTATGAATAATTCAAGATCATTTTTGTTTCAATTCACTTTTCTGATTTTATACAAGTGGTTACGTCTTCTTAAATAACACTTTTCCCCTCTAAATATCTCCAGGATACTGGTTTAATATGCATTCATAGATGCATACATACAATTAACTAACATTACTAAAGCAAATAATGCAGTGTTGGCTTTGTTTGAGAGTTAGATATTTGATTTCTCGTTTTTCAGAATATCTTCATCATATAATGGAGAGAAAACAAGTATAAATAAGCAGTGTATTGCTTTGCCAAGACTAATAACAAAGTAGCAGATAAAATTTAAAGGTAGAAAGAAAGATTATTCCTCATATTTAGAAGCTGTCAGTTCAAGATTATTGTACCAGCTGGAAGCTTTGGTTTCTCTAGAATACACTCTCCTTTTCTTGCTAAGAGCAACAGGTGTGCACACTATGTGCCTTTGCTTACTTACTAGAGTGTAAGCTGCACTTGGTGGGGTCCCACCTGAACATAATTCATTCTTCAGTGTCCCTTCTCCCTAAATACAGTAACATTGTTGGTTAGTTTCCACATTTATTGGTGTAGATGGAACTCAGTCCAATCAATAACTAATAGTAAATATGATCATTAATTTTAGTGAATTAAAAATATTTGGAGAATTGGAAAATTCAGACTTAAGTACTACATAGGTGGAGACAATCCTGATGTTTAGTTTGGAGAAAGGAGATATACATTAAAAGGCTTTATGTTCAAGGAGATACTAGGAAACTTAGGCTTTGACACAATAGTAGAATGGAGATTGACCATGAGAAAAGAAACTGTCCATACAAGAGATAGCTGTGATAATATGCATTATTAGTTTAGATGGTGATGGCCTGGAATTTCCTCTCAAAAAGAGATGTTAGGATGTGGCTTGAAGTTGAAAATACACCCATAGCAAAGTCCTCCAGTGGTGTTTTATCCCTTTAAACCTCATCACATAAATCTGCAGGAAGCAAGTATTTCATTCATTATGCCAGATATTGAGCAGTGGTGCATGGTGTGTATACTAGATCCTCCATTGACTTCTGTTGACTATAGTAGTCAGAATTATGCCACAGTATAGGTCAGATATTTTGAGAGAAACTCATTCATGATTTTTTGGAGCTCAGTCTTTCCTATTGTAGTTGTTGAGGAATGACTATGCCGTTATGGTATTTGGCACTTTCCATGGTGGGAACAGATTGGGCTCTGTTTGCACCTTACCTTCAGACAGTTTTTAGAAAGATTTTATATCCTGTGCATAAATAGTTTCTTCAGTTTCCTGCCAAGGAAGGTGCCCTTCTCTCTCTCTGTAAAACTCACACTCTGCATATTACAAGTAATTAGGATAATATGTGGGAGGAAGGAAATGGTTTTATATTTGGCTGTTAGGTGGCCTTTGACCTTTTCAGTTATCATATGGCTGGACCACCAATAACTGAGGCCATGGAATAAGTAGCATTCCTAGACTTTTCAGATGTGATGAGCCTTCATTATGTTTCAAGGTCTTATATGTCTTTCGACAATTCTTAGTGCTTATAGTTTTTAAAAATACAAAATTATACATTTTGTCTAAGCAACAAGGCACACTTTATCTCTCATTGGTCCCTTGTATTTTCCATAAGTGGAGTTACTAATATGAAGTAGAGAGATAAGATTAAGAATCCCTCTTAAATGATGAAAATTTCTTAGTTTGGGAACAGAATTCTGCATCTTCCCAGCAGAATGTAAACACTTATGTAGACAGTGTTCCCTTGCATGAACAGTGTAACTGTCTCCTAAGTGTCTAGATACAGAAGGACATTCTGATCCTTGACAGTACCGGTTCATTTTATCCACTGACCTTTATTATGAATAATGACTGATCAGTATTGTAGCTTAAGAGGAAAGAGCCATGTATTCTATCAAGCTACTTTGTAAGGATATCCATAAGGTTTTGTTGTTGTTGTTTGGTTGGTTTTGTTTGGTTGTTGTTGATGTTGTTGTTAATTTACTCTTTTTTGTGTGTTTACTTATTGACTTTATATACCATTCACTGCTCCCCTCCTGGTGACCCCCTCCCACAAACCTTCCTACATCTCCCCTCCCCTTCTCCCCTGAGCAGGTAGGGCCTCCCCTGGGTATCCCACAGTCACCCTGCTACTTCAAGTCTGTGTGAGCCTAATTGCTTTTTTTTCCTACTGAGGCCACACAAGGCAGCCCAGCTAGTAGAACACATCCCACTTACAGACAACAGCTTTTGAGATAGCTTCTGTTCCAGTTGTGTGGAACCTACATGATGGTCAAGCTGCAGATCTACCAATATGAGCAGGGAGGCCTAGGCCCAGCCCATGTATATTCTTTGGTTGGTGGTTCAGACTTAAAGGCCCAAGGGCCTAGGTTAGTTGACTCTGTTGGTCTTCCTATGAAATTCCTATCCCCTCCAGGGCCAGCAATCCTACACCCTATTCTTCCATAACAGTCCCCAAGCTCCATCCACTGTTTGGCTGTGAGTGTCTGTATCTGTCTCAGTCAGCTGGTGCTTGGTGGAGCCTCTAGAGGACAACATGTTCCTGTCTGCAAGTATCATAGAGTATCATTACTAGTGTTAGGGATTGGTGCTTGCCCATGGGATGGGTTTCAAGTTGGACCAGTTATTGTATGGTCATCCCCTCAGTCTATACCCTATCTCCCACGCCTGCATCTCTTGAAGATAGGATAAACTAAGATTGAAAATTTTATAATGTTTTGAAACAAATGTATATGAGAACTTGTCTTTGATCTCTTATGTGCCCTTACTCTTACTACATATATTGTAGTCTTAACATATCATCTTCTTATTAAATCTTTGAACGCACAGCCTTGGAAAAAGTACCATATTTAAAAGCTGCAAAAATTAATAGAATATAAACAACCTCTGTTTAAAGATTATGCCTTAATGACATTGTTATTAACTCTGCAAAATTTGTTTTGAAAGTAGTCTGAACATTGTAAATACATTTTTAAATTAAGGATCTCACTTAGATAACTTTTAAAAAAGTGATGTGCTCTCCTGTCTGCCATTGGTCCTTCCACATTCTCTCTTTATTGAAGTAAAGGTAATTTAATCCTTGCCTCTAGATTCTGATACTAATTTGACAAACATTTCCCCATAAGCACAACAATATTAAAGTTTTAAGTAAAGTTAAACAACAAGCAAGCCACCTAGAGAAATGTAAAACCTTTGGATGGAAGTGACTAGCTATTGCTTCAACCAAGCCACGGAGAAATGATTAGTTTTTGTTTTATTTGTTTTTAAATACATGATGAACCTATTATTATGCAAATAATGCGCTATATTTTTTTAACTTCCACAGGAAATATCATCTATCTTTAGCTGAATAAAATTAAGTTAAGCTCAAATAATACTTATCTTTTATAGAGAGACCTCACATCAGGATATGACACTGGTCCTTTACTGTGGCAAGTGAACTGCTATTTTTTTGAGGTCTTTAAACCAATATGGTGATGTCCAAACAGTTCAGTGAGCTTCTTATCATTTTATCATCATTTTATATATCATCTATCTATATACCCATCCATCCATCACCTATCTATATATTTATCTATTTATTTATTGGATTTTATGGAAGAATTTATTTCTGGAAGGTGCAAGTTATTTTATAATCTACTGTAACATTTCCAAAGAGTCACTTAATGATTTTCTCTTAGATAAGCCTACTATGCCTAAGGGTCTGATTGGATAATGTGACATTGATTGAAGTGTTGTGGGACATTTTAGTGGGTGTTACCTTTATTTCTGTAGTTGTGATTACTTTTTATTTTACTTTTTTTTTTTTTTTTACTGTTTTCTGAACAACACCAGAAACCTGTCTTTACTTTCCAACATTTCAGACCTAAGGAATCTTGTTGCATGGGAGGTGGGACAGTTTCTTTTTTAATCCCTACATTTAGAAATGAAACATATGTATATTCTCAGATCATATAAGTTAAATTGTCCCAGTGCTTATAAAGAAGATTTGAAAATGCCATCAATTTGAAGGTACAGCCTTGAGATGTGAAGCATTCAGAGCCGGCTAGAAGGTAATATGGCACCAGAGAGAAAGGAGATTACATGCTAAACACGCTTCATGAAAGAGGACTATGGAAGCCTCTGAATAGCAGAACCTTGAAGGCAGAGTGTTTGCAAGCAGCCTTGCAGGTCTGGTGCACTGGCTGGCTATAATCTCCATTGATCCCTATTTGGCCCATTAATGTAATGGGAGAACCTGGCTGAAAGTAAGTTTCAAAGTGGGTTCTAATTCTATTTAAAGACTGTAATGCAGCTGACTAATTACCTCACGAAGTCTAGGCTATTTCTGTACTGCCAGAACTGAAGAGAGGGGTTCACATCTCCTTGTCGGTCTCTTGCCTTTGTAGATCCTGTAAAGATCATGGCCTTGTGCAGATTTCCTAATGACACTGAAAGAAGATTTTTAAAAAATTACGAATAAATCAATAGCTTAACATTTTATGTAACTATAGAGTCTATAATTAAAGCTACCCAATGTACTAGGCTTGGGGGTTTAATTTCTTCTCATTCATTCCTAAATTATAAACTCACAGTCGAACCTGGCGCTGAAGAAAGTGTGGCCAAAAAGTTCTCAGGAGCCATTATTATTATTTATTATTATTATTTACAAAATAGAGATATTTCAGACCTCTCTTTTTCCTCTCTCTCGCTCTTTCTCAGTGTGCGTGTGTGCATGTGCGTTCGCGTGCGTGCGTGCGCGTGCGCGTGTGCGTGAGTGTGTGTGTTTAGGTAGTTTTTTGCATACTCTGCAGAACCATTTCTGTGTAGCCTGACCATACTCATTTACATTTAAAAGTTAGGAGTTTTTCTATTTGAAATCCAAGACTGTCTTGCTGATGACATTTTCTTTTCTGCTTGCAGTTTGACAATTCATAGTCCTGTTTATCTTGAGGTTAACCGGAGGTCTCAAAACACTGCTAATTGGCAAAGGAAGCAAAAGAGAAAGTTTTGTTTTCAAGACCAGGGAAATGGTGACTTTATGGTAAAAGTCTGGAGTTTAATTATATTTACAAATAAAAATATGTAAATGAAACATGATTGCTGTGGCATACAAATTATAGCCAAAACAGGAAGCCAGCTAAGAGGCAGGGGCCCGGCAGGCTGCAGGCTGGCAGGCCCCCTGGTTCTCACTCCAGCTCTGTAATAATGGGAGAACTGACCTTTGGAAAGTCATTTGTCCTTCCCGGGCTGTGCTTCTTATAAGATGAAATAAGAGCTTTCTGTGAATTCGGCCTGAGGTTCCGAAAAATCTGTAAGTCTACCTCATAGAGTATATACGACAGCTTCCTATCAGAGTCATGAGTATATTTCATCTGAAGAAATCACAGAGTATTTTAAGATTTCTATTGAGTATTATTACAGGTTAGACCAAGTCTAAGTAGAGATAAAGCAGGACAAACATGTAATAGTAAATTATTGATCAGGAAGCATATTGAGAAATAACTGGGTCTAGAGGTAAGGAGAAGATGGAGGGAGGAGAGAATGTGTTTTGTTCGTTTGTGTGGTTTTTTCTTTTTGTAATTTTTATTAAATTATTTTATTTATTTACATTCTGATCCCCCTCCCAGAATTCTTTACCTCAGATGCATAGAAATCTAATTATCTATGCATAAAACTGAATCTTCAGTCTTTCCCCCCAAATCTCTCTTAACTACATCCTTTCACAGAAATATCATGGATCCTTCTTAAATTTTAAGCTGTCATAGCTCAGTGATCTATAGCTTTTTGTTAAAATACTGTGTATGTCCTGGAGGCTTAGTAGGTGCAGAGCTAGCATGGTACATGAATGGCCCTGGGTTCTAGCCTCAACATGTCCTAAAAGAAGTTGTGGCAGTACACAGTAGTAGAAGCTGGAGGAGGAGGAGGACTTCAGAATAAGGGTCTACCTCAGCTGGCGGCCCACCTGGGCTGAACTGTGCCTTGTGACAACATTGAACATTAGATTGTCCCTCTTAAGGACAATATATCAGTGGTTAACAGGATCTTACTCGTGCAAAAGTGTAGGGCTCTTTTCCCAGTACACATGTCAGGTGGCTCATTTACTGCATATAACTGACTGTGGCACCAGAATTCAGTCTCATTTTTTTTTTGGGGGGGGGTGGGGTTTTGGGGTTTTTTTTTGAACTCTGCTGGCAGCTACACACACATGTCCACATGTCCACATGTCCACACACACACAGAAAAATAAACAAATCTAAAGTATAAAGTGTTCAGAGAGAAACTTCTCTTGTTCTCAGTGTCTTTTCGCTGCCATCTTCCCTTTGCATTGTTGTGCTCTCCTTACACCCTTCCTACCACAATTCCTGTCCTACTTCAACAGCCACAGTGATGTAATCATAACCTAACTTTGGTTGTCTGTCTTACTTTTATTCTCAATACCATGGAATGCCTTTTCAGATTTATATAGAGTTAAAATAAAACAGCATTCACTGTCATGCTTGTGGCTCTGTCTGCTCTCCCACACCAGTACTGACATCCCTTGACTTCCTGCCATAATACCCCTTAATTGTTTTTCCTGCTCTGTTTGACCCAGCCTTTCTGCCTTTCTTGCTGACTCTAGCTGTATTCCTACTTTCCATGAGCATGTGATGAGCCCTACAATGTGATTTGGTTTGAGTTTCTTTTCCTCAGATTTTCATTTGGTAGGTTGATCTCTGTTCCTTAAAGTTTTTGTATTACACAGCCCCGGCATCATCTCCTTTTCTCACTGAAACCCAAATAATTAATTTCTAGAATATAATAAATATCCACTTTGTGTCTGCTGAGTACATCATCTAAGTCGCTGCATTTCTACTTTTGGGATTTTATTCAAATTTTACAGAGTCTATGATAAGTTAACTATTGACATCTACATAGTATGCAAATTCATCATGGAACATGACAATTGTCCTGGATGCTATCAGTTGCATGACATTAGAATCTTTACAAGAAATGCTGGCTAAGTTTATGGGGCCACTTTTAGTGCTCAGGACTCCAGAGAAGATGCAAAGCACAGCTTACATGCAAGAAAATCAGAGACCATGAGAAAGCAGATTATAGAAATCAAAAAAGAAAGCATACTAAGTACACAGAAAATACTGTATTTAAAATTGATCTTGATAAAGAGGATTGTACAGGTAGAAGAGTAAGCCAAGGTGAATGCCATATCTGTGAGTTCTGCCTTGATATTTGGTCTTGTGATGCAAGAAAGGAAAGGTAGATGGACAGTGGAGGAAAGTGAAAGAGATGGGAAGGTAATTCTGAGAGACTTTGAAGACAGAAAGGCTGAATTTTGGTAGGCAAAATTCCCAGATGTCAGCTAAAACTCAGCTAGCACCTGCCAGGTCCTGATTAAGGTAAGGACAGAGGGTCTTGGCATAAAGGCAGAGACAGGGAAATACTGGCAATACTTGTGTAATGCCTTAACAGTTTGTGACATGCATGGTTAAAGCAATGAGAAAGAAGAAAATGGAAGGTACATCCAGAGGAAAAATAAATGAGATTGTTTGTCGTTGTTGTTTCTTGTAAACAGAATGCACATGTGCAAATAGAAGCTGTCTGGACAGCATGCACACACATTCTATATGCCTTGAAAGATTAAAAAACAAACAAACAAACAAGCAAATCCACACAAAAAACAACACAGAGATGCTTAAGTCAAGGTGCAAAGTAATATAACTAAGAATAAAGTGACAGAATTTTGCCTTTAATTTAAGTAGAAACAAAATTAACATGTTTGCTACTATTTTAAAGTTATTATTGCAAAGTTTATTAAAAATATTCAATTTTCAAAAGCTTGAAGGGAATTGGCCAGATGGGATTCCTCTTAGTAGTAAGTGCTTTTAGATACCCATAAATTCTGGGTTATCATAGTAGCAAACAGCATGAGAGGGAAAATAGGCTTTGTGTTAGTAGGTGTGATGTTGTTAGACAGAATCATGTGAAGTAGGCCAGCTAACACAATACCTTCAAGAGATTATGTTTATCTGGATATGATATCCCATGCCTATATTCCTAATACATACAAGGCTGAGGCTTGAAGACTGGTAGTGCAAAGCCATCATTTTCTCTATGAGGAGATCTGTAGGCTGACAAGACTGATCAGTGGATAACGATGCTTGTTAAATCTGAGGATCTGAGTTTGGTCCATGGCATCCACTTAGTGGGGGAAAAAACAGATTTCAAAAGTTTTCTTTTGATATCTACTAATGTGCCATGGCATGAATACACACACACACACACACCACTGATAGGTAGATATTTTCAAAGAGATTAGGCAAGACTCTCACTGAAGCAGCGTGTTTGTGAATATGGAGGATGTAACTCTCTGAGTCCAGAACTTGTAGGTCCTTATTTATGGGAACCAGGGCAGAATGAATAACTCAGCATATTATAGAGAGAAAAGAAAGTAAAGAAGAGATTCCTCTCAGATCTCTAGCATGCAGTTAGAGATTTTTGGAGAGAGAATTTGCTTTGTAAAGTCTATGGTCATAAGTGATTGAGCAAGTTGCAGAGATTCTTCAAAAAATTTATTTTGTGTTTAAAGTGTCAATCTAATAAAGGATTACCTTGTGAAAAGCTCTAGCCATTTTGTCCTTCTCGACTCAATTTTATGACTTCATGCAGCTCTGCTAAATTATATAAAGTGTCTGTGTTGGTGCTTTTCACATGGAAGAAAGTGGTATATATGTGGCAAGCATATGGAATGTTGAGGGGAACCCTTGAGTCATACCTCACTGGGCATACATTTTTCTCTTGAGCACTGGACAAAGTAAATCCTCTATATGCCATGACTGCCTTGCTCCTTGCTGATGCCCAGGGTGTGGGAAAGCACTGGATGTGTCTTTAGAATGGATCTGTCCTAAGAAATAACAGAGCAATACTGCTCTAGCACTGGAAGTTATGCGAACATCTGTCTCTTCATTTCTTAGAAGAAAGACAAGATCAAATTCTTGATAAAAATCACAGTTTTCTTAGTACAGAGTGACCCCTGGGTAGAATACTAGCATTTTTAGTTTGGTTATTCCCTCATATGCTAAGTTTTTAAGTGGGATAATGGTTTTTGAAATTGATTTATATATCTCATAATTCCTTCCTTCCTTCCCTTCTCCTTCCTTCCCTCCCTCCCTCACCTCTTTGTTCCCTGTCCTCTGTAGATTTCTGTTCCTGTGATAAACAGTGTGGCCAAAAGCAACTTGGAGACGAAAGGGTTTGATTTAGGTCTAGATTGTAGCCCACAGATAGATGATACTAGATTTTCCTCCATGGCTTACACAGCCTGCCACTGAGGGACCTCCCTGAGATGGCACTCTTCATAGGAGAGTGAACCCTCATACTTTAACATTTAATCAAGGAAAACACCTTGAACCTTGCCTAAAGGCAATCTGACTGACATACTTTTCTCAATTAAAATTAGTATTTTTAAACATATCTAGCTTATGTCAAGTTGAGGTTAACAAACAAAACAAAAACAAAAATAAAACAAAACAAGTGATTAACCAGGACACTCCCTTCCTCTTTCTCCTTCCTATATCTCTTCATATAATCTAGTTAGATAATATACTTGAAAGAACTTTCACAGTTGAAAATTTCTTATATATCTGGAAATAGTATTAAAATATCCAAAAGAATACAAGTTCATATAATGTGCTAGACACTGTGCTTTACAATATATTATCATTTAGAGATTTAGTAAATCTCCAGAGTGGTTACCATTCTTTTACTGTGGTTAAGAAACATAGACCCTGAGACTTTCTTAGGATTCAAATATAAATCACACTATTCAATCTCAGGCATCACCTATGGAAATAATAAACTTAAAAACAAACAAACAAACAAACAAACAGTGCAGATACTTTTAATAGAACCTCTGCTCAATAAGGACTTAGATTCTATGATTAAAAGTCCTTTTAAGTTATTTTTTTTTCTATTACTCAAAATTAAAAACCTCAGCCAACATAGATGTACAACTACAGAAACTTTAGGGTTACTGTGCCATGTTCTTAATTGCTTCAGTTCATAGGCATTATAGAAGCATTGGACTATTGGTTGCTTCCTTCCCTAAGAAGATTGCATGACATCCTCTCATACCATGAAAGTTAGACCCAGGAGGTAGTTTTGAAGTCAGATCTAGCTTGTATCCTCCAGGCCCTCTGTCCAAATTACATTATGTTTTCACCAGTGGGGACTTACCTTTAGCTTCTTGGAAGCAACCAAGAGCAACAACAATAACAACAAAAACAACAACAAAAAAAAAAAACCTCAACAACTATAACAACAAAAACAAACTATAATGTTTCAGAAAGTCTCTTGGACAACTCTGATTAATAACTCAGAAGAAAGCTTTTCATGTTTAACATTTATTTTGTTGTGTTTTGTTTGGTTTTGTTAGATCATCCACGGCTCTTAAGAGGAGCATTGCCAGCCAAGGTTGAATTTTTTCATGAAAAACATGCACATAGACATTGGTAGTATATGTAATTTTTGGTTATTACATAATAATTTGGATGCTTATTATTTTTTTCAGTCCTGATTTGCTTTCAAATTGGTAGTTTCATTGCAGTGACTAATGAACTATAGATGTGCTGTTTGGAAGAAAAGAGAATCAGCTTGTAGTGATAGTTTCAGGAAATGGTGACCAATTGATTTCAGAAACATTTGCAAAGGGAACAAGTTGTACTGAGCACATAGGTGTTAGAGGCTCCTTCCCTCAATTGTCCTAACCAAGGTGACCCAGGAAGGGCTGCATTCACCCTGAAAAATATCCCTGCTAAAGGTTTAAGTTCCTCTGGGATCTTTGTTGCCAGAGTGTAAAAAGGCCTGAGATAGTTGTTTTATTTGATACTAATTCAGCCAGGCAAGCCATAACCAGGAGTGTCACATCTAAATGCCTAGACACACTGTTCATCTTCCGTTTGCGATTGGCCTCACGTTATAGAGCCATGTCAAGGCCTGTTTGGTGCAAAGCATTTCAGGACTGACTTTTCTTTTCCACTGTTAACAATGAAGTAGATTGCTAGAATAAAGAGTTATAGGATTCTTTAACCTTCTTTTTTAGGTGCCCAGACAATCTTTCTCTTTAATAATCTAAACTGCTAATAGCTAGTTGAGAGCTAAGTATAGAGATTTTGAGGGGTTCAAAGTATTGTGCATGTATGGGGAGGGCATGTAGTATAAAGCAAGCAAATTATGCATTTTTGGCATAAATCTCAGAATTCTATCCATCTATCTAAATACTGGGAGAGCTAGAGTCAGTTTTCTTTATGGGCTAACCACACACAATTAAGAGACCACACAAGAGTATATGGTCAGGAAAATTGGACTTAATTAATCTATTATTCTTTTGAAAAAGAGAACACAATGTTAAGTGGGTAGGGAGAGATCCAGGGGGAGTTTGGAAAGCATAAATAGTATCAAATACATTGGGTGATATCCTCAAAGGACTAATTTTTATAGGTCAATACAAAGTACATCTTTGTAAATATGGAAATGATCACTTTTCATTCAAAGAGTAACTCTACTCTGCCAGTGTCTACACCTAAATCTAAGTTAAATATATTTAAGAGCATTTTCACATCTCATAAAATACAAAAAGGTAGCCAATTGTAAATGTTTAAGCTCTATATACATTCCATCTAAAAACTGTGGAGCATTTGTTTCTATTAAGGCGTCTTTGGCATTTTAGACTCGGTCACTAGTATGAAGATATTTGTAGTAAATTTGAGTGCATGCCAGATTTCTTGGAAATAATTAATTGGCATCCATAAAGAATGAAAGGGTTGGAAAGAGGAAGAGTTGCAATAAAGACACAGCGGGCTTTCATGGAAGATAAATGGCAGAATTAAAGGCAGCATTGAAGTGAAATTAAATCACTGTGTTGCACTTCAAACATTTTCTTTTACTTTATCAGAGTTCTGTTATTCATTGTGCTTAAAAGATTATACTTTCTGTGGAGAACCTGCAGGTGTTCACTTCCCATGCTAAACTGCACTGCTGTTTGGACCACCTGCCTGTGTTGATGGATTACTGCAGAAGGGATGCTCCTTAATACTGCCTGTGTTATCTTTGATCCTTTTACTTTGATAAATGGATATGAGCCAGAGTCAAAGTTGACAGTTTTGAAGGAATTGAGATAAGTTTATTAAAATAGAAGGGAGTGTGGCAAAGCATGATCATTTCACATTAATGTTTGAATATCTCATAGTGTAAAGTGTGAGACAGTCAGTTTGGTTATTCTAAAAAAAAATCCTTCAAAGCTTGGGGCTAATTAGTTATCTTTCATATTTTCATTTAGCTTATTTTCGTCTCTGTGAAGTTATAAAAACCCTACTCCATGACTTGTTTTATTTAATGAAAAAATATGCTACTATTTTAATCTTCAAATAAACAACAGCTTGCAGGGGTCAGTCCTTTAAAGTAGATGCTTCACTGGCTGCAATTATTAATCACTTTCCTTCAGGAAATATATGAAATTAAATATTAAAGTACAGATCTAAACAGTTCCACAGTCTCAGGGCTTCTGAGGGCATGATTTCCTTATTAGCCTGAAATAGCTGACCTTCCTCGAGCCAAATGTGGAAGCTGCATGAATATAACATCCCTCATCTTGTCTCTCTCCCTCATCATCTGGGCTTCATTTACCTCTTGCCACTTCATAGCTTTTTAAAATAAGGCCCAGTTTCTTAGAAGTTGACTTTCTAGGATGGCATGCTTACATGCTGGACAAAGGACCTATTTGCAAAAAAGAATAATTCATACTAAGCCCAGTTTCCACATTCAGCAGCTTGCATCTGCCATATACACACTCACTTTGGCTTTTAGCGCTTTCAGTCAGTGAACAGAACACTCCTCCCTCATAAATCTTGATATGTTTCCAACATAAACATAGTATATTAGAATCTGATTAGTGGTGGGGAAAATAGATAAAATGTAGGTGGGAATAAGGGGATCACAGTTCTGTCTAAGTTAGAGATGACATTTGGACAAAGTCATGGGGTACATGAAGGACTTTGTCATGAGGATCCTGGGAGGAATAGTATTCTAGGCATGGGGAGAAAGCTACAGTAAACACCGCAAGTTAAGAGTCAATAAAGAACAAGGACAGCTTTTCTAGACTATAGTTAGTGAGTTACAATGGGAGACAAGAGAGAGGTGTGTTGAATGCATGGAGCTTCACACACACTGGGGTGGGTGATGATGGTTAAAATTGGGTAGTGAGAGGATCCAGTTACATCTGAGATAAATGGGAACACTGTTGCAAAGTTTTGCGGACAAACTTGATATCATTTGTTTTATTTGATATCTGAGTAAAATTTGAATGCAAAGTAAACACCATTTTCCAATGGGTTAGGACTGAATCCAGAACTCAAAGCAATAAAATAAATGCATTGAGTGTGGTAGCCAAAGACAATGTAGCAAATGCTACTTATAGGAATATTAGCAATAATATTAGTGGTAAATAATAACATGAGAAGTGTTGCCATATGGCAGATAGTGCCCTGATTTACACGTGCTCATCCTCAGTGCTCTTTGGGTGCAGGGCATAAACCATCATTCTATTTGTAGAAGATATCTATAAGGAGTCCATTGAAGATCACACAGGTATGAAGGTCCATTTAGATTTAATATAGGCCTGAAAGAGTGTATCCTTTTAATTTGTACTAATCGTGTCTTCAAAAACATTATACCAAATTGCAGAATAGGAATATGCAGCAAATACTATTTTCTTTTATAATGAATCTTCTTTTGCCACTTTAGAAGGATACAAAAGATTTTGCAAACTGATGCCAGTGCTGCAAGGCAGTGTCTTGCATACTCACATACTTCATGCACCAGGAGCCTGAGTCTTCCACGAAAGGTTTATTTCTCCCTGGTGCTCACAGCCTCTCAGGAGCTTTACTGTGGCTGGGCTTCCCACTGTCTTCATTCCGGGGCTTGTGATGAAGAAAACATTCTTATCTGGGTCATGTCTGTATTCGAAGTGAGGAAGAAAAAAATGTGCTTACTAACCTTAGACTGAGTGTTAAATCTTTTGACTGCCAGACAGAATTCATCTCTGATCTTTAATATTGGCCAAAGGAAACCATGTGCCTATTCCCAAGCTATTTTGTACACATCTCACAAACAGATCCTATATCAAGGGAAATGGAATAGTTCAAGAATGAATTCTTGACTCCAAGTTGTATCCTTCCTACTGTGGAGCTGGTCATCATTGGCTCTTTCCAGGTGTAGGAGGTAAATCAGTATGGTAAGAAGATTTTATTTATTTATTTATTTATTTATTTATTTATTTATTTATTTATTTTACTTATATGAGTACACTGTAGCTGTCTGCAGACACACCAGAAGAGTGCATCGGTTCTCATGACAGATGATTGTGAGCCACCATGTGGTTGCCAGGAATTGAACTCAGGACCTCTGGAAGAGCAGTCAGTGCTCTTAACCACTGAGCCATCTCTCCAGCCTGGTAAGAAGATATTTATGAATTTTTTTTTCAACACACAAAATGCCTATTCTTTTGAAGGGAAGTAAATGCACCATTCCCTATGATGTCAGTGAGGAATTGAAAGTTCAATCCGATGAAGGTATAGTTAGTTACTAAGGCATAAATAAATGACTATTGCTTTAGTGATGAATCCATCTGCATATCAGAGGATACAGGTCATCTCATGCCACTTTACTGGTTTACACAAAGGGAAACCTCCTTGAGCATAAAGCTTCTGTACTACTACTTCTTTGTTCTTTCTCACATCATCATGGCACATAGAATGAAAGTAATCCATATCCACAGGGAACAAATTGCTAACTCGAAGCTAGGTGGATTTCTTTAATCAGTTTGTATGGAGCACAGTCATATGCCTGTGATTCTAATAGCTTAGCTTCTGTTCCTCCTTTGTCACCCCAAAAGCCTTCATGAACATTGCAGTGGAACAACCAGGCTGCTCAGACGGTGTGCTCTCTTTTGCATGGCTCAGAAATCTCTTTGTCACAAAATATATTGTTTGCTTCACTTTGTTCTCTATTCAAAATTCATAGAAATTTGTATCTTTGTTGATTTAACCTGTCCTTTTTAATTGATAATCATATTCAATGCTATATTTTGAAAGTATTTTATAGTATTTTCAGTACTATAGTTATATCATTTCTCACCTTCTGTTTACTCCCTCTAACCCCCATATTAACCCTCTCCTCCTCAAATTTATGACCTTTCTTTTATTAACTTATCAATAAGGAATTAATTGCATAAATACATAAATTACATTATTATATAATTAACATACAATTACAATATACACACATATAAACACATAAATATGATAAATACTGTTCATATAATGTTATATGTACATACACAATTTACTTGGTATTTGATAACTAAATAGGGGCCTCATTACTAGGAGACACTAATTTTTTTCTCTCAGAAGTCACCAAAAGATTTTCACAGTCCAAGTTAGGATGACTACTGGTATTGTCAGTGTTGATTTCTTTGTCATATTGGTGAGGTATCATAGGTATAACTTCTCTGCTATTGCTAGGAGATACAATATTACAGAATTCTTTGTTCCCTGACAGTCTCTCCATCCCCTCTTCTATTATCTTCCCTGAGCCTTAGGTACAGGGCTTTAGGAATGGTTAACTTTTGCTAACATGAATGGTACTAATAGATGTCGTTATTATACAACACTAAGATCTTCTCAGTACTTGTTAAATACAATAAGCTATTAACTGTAGTCATTATTCTATGCAGGAAATCTCTTGAACTCGTTTCTTCCAACTGAAGTGCATGCTATTTTGACTGACATCCTGAGGTCTTATCAGCCCTCCAGTCGGCTGAACACAATTCTGATTTTGAATTCAGTAAGTTCTGTATTTGTAGGTCTTTTGACCTCATATAAATGAAATCTTAAAGTATTTGCTTCTCTGTGGGAAACTTCCATTTAAAATTGTATCTTCAAGTCCACACACTATAATTTTTTTTCAAATGGAAGTATTTCTTCATTTTAATTTAAACTACTTAAATTTTACTATACACATATATAGACATATATACCTGTTCTTTGTATGTTCATTCACTAGTGAGATACTTAGTTTATTTTTATATTTTGGATACTCTAGTTAGTAAGACAATAAATACCAAAATACGACTATCTTTGCCATACTGATTCTGTTTCCTTTCAGTATACACTTAGTTATGAGATCCCTGAACTGTGGGGCCGCAGAGCCATGAACCCATGATTGTACATACATGCAGGCCTGTAGCATAAGCGGGGTCCAGAAGTGTCCAAACCCCAGAAATCTCATCCTGAGATCCTCAGGAATAGGATGCCCCCACTCCTCCTTGTCCTGGGCATTCAAGTCTGGTGGCTCATAAATCTGATCTCCTACCTTTGCCCTACCAGAGGTCATATAGCCCAGTAACCAGGTAAAACTTCCTTTCCCTATATGAGGTCATGTCCAGAAGCACCCAGAATTCCTCCTTATGCAAATGTGACATCCCCAGCACCCTGGCCCTGGCCAATGATGTACACTCACCACAAAAGCCTCTATGCATTCCTCAAAGGTTTAAATAACCTTTGTTTTTAGCAGTTAAACAAGCTGCTCCTTGAAGCTTGCCTTCCTAGAGTCTGTTCTCTTAGCACTCACAGTGGCCTGAGGTTTCCTCATGCCATGACTGCTACAGCCTCAGTTTCCCTCTCAGGACACCAGTCTGATGGAGGACCCTTAGTCTCTTTATTCTTAAATCACTTGTCCCTAAAATTCTCCTGAGCCTCAAGCATTCAATATAAGTTTCCTTTAAGTCCCATAGTCCTACTGTTTCATCTCTAGAATCAGCATAAATTGGATGTAGAAAAACATTTAATATTAACTTATTTTACACACTGAACTCAAATGTAATATTATTTTATTTCATCACACAAGGACAACTCTATCTGTCCTTTGTTTCAATATAAATTAATTTTACATTCTATGAGAGAAACAATGTATCTACCTCAACACACTTGGATGTGAAGTTTTCTAACTTTTAAAAATGTAAGCCTACACAGAGTTGTGTGGCAATGGGGGATGGAGAATCAGGGGTAGCCACCAGAAAGTCTCAGATGCCAGGAAAGCAAGAGGCTCCCAGAACCCAATGGGGATGACATTAGCTGAAATACCTAACAAAGGGGAGAGAGAACCTTTAGAGACCATATCCAAAGTTTAGGCACACTCTCCTCCCCCTTGCAAACCTTCCCCTCTTTGAAGGATGGGGCCACTCCCTCTTCTCAAAAGTTTTAATCCAGAATTGATCCTGTCTAGAAGAAATACAGGAACAAAGAGTGGAGCAGAGACTGAAGGAAAAGCCATGCAGAGACTGCCCCACCTATAAATCCCATATGCAGCCACCAAACCCAGTCACTATTGCTGATGCCAAGAAATGCTTGCTGACAGGAGTCTGATATAGGTGTCCCATATAGGTGTCCCCTAAGAGGCTCTGCAAAACCTGACAAATACAGATGCCTATGCTTGCAGCCACCATCAGACTGAACACTGGGTCCCCAATGGAGGAATTCAAAGGACTGAAGAAACTGAAGGGGTTTACAATCTCATAGGAAGAGCAACAATATCAACCAACCAGACCCCTCCCCTTCAGAGTTCCCAAGGACTAAACCACCAACCAAAGAATACACATGGAGGGACCCATGGCTCCAGCTGCATATGTAGCTGAGGATGGCCTTATCTGGCATCAATGACAGGGGAGGCCCTTGGTCCTGTAAATGGCTCAATGTCCCACCATAGGGCAGTGAAACAGTAGTGGGTGGGTGTGTGTGGGAGCATCCTCATAGAAGCAGGGGGAGGGATGGAATAGGGAGTTTGCAGAGGAGAAACGGGGAAAGGGGGGAGTTACATTTGAAATATAAATAAATAAAATAGCCAATAAATTTTTTTTTAAAAATGTAAACCTATTATTGTGCAGATCTAGAATAACTAATTACATTTGGGAAAGGTTTGTGTATTTTTCCTAAGAAAGATCACATGCTCAAAGCTGCAGAAATTTCAATAACTTTCTTTTTAAATAAATTATCATATAGATCTTTTGCACAGATAATACAGAACAGTGGGTAGCAATTTCCTTTTCTGTTTTGCCATTGACTTCATTCTCATCTGATAGGATTTTGTTCTTTCCATAGAGGAACAGCACTGTTAAATTTAGCACTGTCTAATACTCCAGGATCAAAGCTCCCTACTCAGTCCCCAAAGTGGAACAGCTACTGTCAGCCTTTCAGCTATAGTCTTTATGAACCTGGACTTTTTGGGCCAAAGTCACAAGCCTGTGAATTGAATTCCCTATACAAAGTTTTACTTCAGATTTGTGCCCTGTCTTTCATTTCCCCTCAGGGATCCTTTTACTTCTCGAGAATATTCTCTGGCCAATGTTGCCTTAGTCTGACTTGTGCTTAGGAGCTCTCAGAATTTTCAGCTTTGTTGCCAATGCCTCCATATTCCGAGTCTAATATATTATTAATTTCAGAACAGAATTTGTTTGATTTTTAGAGTGATTCTTTCTATCTTGAGATTTTTTTTTCACATCCTCTTTTGCTTTCTTCTTACCTAGGACTGGGTTTCTAAACTTAGCCTTGATTTAGTTCCTTTTTATTCTGTAAAGAAGTTAGAAAAATATAGTACCCTGCCCCTGCTGCTTGGTGAGGAACAGAACCTGCCTCGGTCCTGCTCTTTCTTCTTTGGTGCTAACTGGCAAAGGGAGGTCCAGATTAAGCCTTGAGCTTCACCATTTCACTCACAAAAGCTGGGAACTCTTTGTAAGGAGTGATTCACATGCAAATCTTAAAGCTCTTTACCTCCTCCTCAGAGCTGATTTAGTTTGCAACTGCTCTCAATGCTCAGAAGTAATAATGGAGTCCATTGTTCTTTTAGAATACCTATCCTATTATGAGAGGACTTTAAGAGACGTTCAAAGCCCACCTTTGCACAGAAGCAGGAGTTGGTGAATGCAAAACTTTTACTTTTCAGTACTTAATACTACGAGAATTTGGCCCTGCTTGACTAAACTAGACAGCTAGCCTTGATAGAACTGGAGTGCTTCTATAACACATGAATTGATTTTATCTCACTCATTCTTGTTTCAATATATAAAATTTGAGCATAGAAAAATATCCAAAAAAAATTTGCTGACAGTATCTCTTCTATCTATTAAAGAATTGTCTGTTCTAGTCAATTAAACAAGTTCAATCTGCCCCTTTATACTCTTCCTGGGAAATTTCAAAAACGTTTGATAATTATAGGTAGTTATAATATGTCTATAATTATTTATTTCCTAGCTATTTAATAAGCCCAGGATTATGAAAAGTTGGGATTGTTGATTATCTCTGTCTTTTAAATACTACTTTTATAAAGAAGGTAAATTTTCTGTAAGGTGCCAGTTGGATGCAGTTCAAATACATACTTGAAATCCCTTATTCCCAACAGATTTATTGTTGTTTATTGTTTTTATTAATATTGTGCTTATGAGAAGCTTGTCAATGTTTATATTATATTTTTGTGGAATGTGGGTTGTGATAATTCTGTACATGATAATATTACTTTCCTTTCCATATCATCTTCATAGTAGATGTTCAGGTAACAAATTTGAAGTAGAAAAATAAGATTGACATTTTTAACTAGTATATCAATGACACTATAGTTAGAGTAAGCATTTTTTTATAGTTATTTTTCTTTGGCTGACTTCTTGTAATTAGACTTGGTGCTCTCTTCCCACATGGTAATATTGAGCGAGAATTCTGTCAGTTATACTTTATAGTATTATTTTATGATGTTTTTCAGCTAAGTAACTGCATTATAGAATTTTTTCTATGTGTCTTACTCTATGTAAGTTTCACCTTCAAATTGCACCTAAGTTACGGATCTTAATACACACTTTGATCTTAATTAAGAGATTTTCTTTAACGATTTCTATTGATTTTTTTTTCAGATGAAATTTAGAATTCTTAAAGGGCAGCTCTAGCCTTCCTTTCAGACTTGAAGTCTGTAGGACGTGTTCTGAATTACTTAACTGTTCTCTTTTGGCACTTCCATACCTTTGGGTACAGGCGTCCTTCTGTCTGAATGGGTTTTTCACTGTGTATCCTCTTCCCAGAATCTAATACTCTTTTGAGGTGTGCATTTGTTATTTTCCTGATCACCTTCACCAGACCTCAGCTAGTGTGACCAACAGAGCCCTGTGGCCTAACAAGACAAGGAGCCTGTGATACTCACCATCAAACTGAACAAAGTGAAAGGCCAATGTAAACACCCTTTGTCTCCATTTCAGGACAAGGCCTGATTTAAGAAGAAGGTCATAGGCACCAGCACCAGGACACCAGCACCTTAACATCCAGGCCTTATACCCCACTCCCAAAAATAAACAGCCTGAGGATAACCACAAAAATTGGGAAATATCTTATCTTAAGGATGGGCCAGCTATGCTGGGCAGCCCTATCTCATTGTGGTTAAACATTCATGACTTAGGAATGAATACCACTGACAACTTGTGACCCCCCTAGCACCCACAAATGAAATTCTATATTACCTAATCCTTCTAGAGAGTTCTCCTGGTGCCATAGAAGGCCTAGGCTCCTTTGTCTGGGGTTGCCATTTCAAAGAATGGTTGACCCCAGCATGCTGATTATTTCTGCAGAATAAAGGCTCTTTGTCTTTGCATAATATCTAAGTGATTTTTGGGCCATTACAAAAGAAGGAAGTATTCTACCACGTGCACAGTACTTGGCATAGTGCCAGAGTTCTGCATGTCTCTCTCTCTCTCTCTCTCTCTCTCTCTCTCAAAATCCCTGAACTCTTTCAGAATGTGCATTGTATGACCTATGCTCTCGAAATATGCTTTTCGGGAAATCAGTAAAACAACTACTTTCCCCTACCCTCTCCATATAAATAGTTTTTAAGATACTATGAACTGAGTACTCTGTCCATGTACTTCTGATTCAGTATACTCATAAATACATATTCTTATTTCCTGTATGTAAATGTCTAAGTTACTCATAACACACTGTGCTTAGTGTATACCATGCTGAATCCTTTTAGTTTGAAGAATCATTACTAGGTTCTATTCCTCGACAGTTTAAATGTACCAGAACTAGACAACTATGCCTTTCCAATATGCTGCATGGATTTATATCAAAGCTTTATAACTGAAGTGTCAAAAATCCTAAGTTTTCCAGAGGCTGCATTATTTTTATGTAGATGAGAAGATATGCTTCTCTATTCTATTACACGAATTGTCATCATAATATTACAGTTAAAGCTAATGAACCATTCCCTGGCATTTGAAAAGCCAGTTAACGGAGCATTTTCCTGACAAAGCTTAAGTTTATAAATGAGTTAAGTCTCTGTGTGTGGGTGCTGTAATGATTATGACATTATCCTTCAACATTATAAAATATCCCCTTTCAGCCCCCAATTAAGGCAGGTACAGCATACACAAAGAACAAATTCCTAGAAGTTTCATCAAAATTAGATATATAGGGATTTGAGAGAAAGAACCATACTACAAGGAATATTATTTGTCACAGAAACTAGTGAAACCTTAGCTGTATATTTCCATTATGTAGTTTCATGGCTCAACCACAACTGAGCATAGATTATACAGACTGTATATGGACATTTGTGTCCAGAGGTTTTTTTTTTCTTTTTTCTTTTTCTTTTTTTGAATGTAATCAATTTATTTAGCTCTTTGAAAACAATTCAAAAATGTCCCATAATTATTTAAAATTTCTGGAATTTAGTTACAGCATCAATCTAAAGGTCATATTTTTTCCTTTTTTATTATTATCAAATCATAATTTTTACTTTTTAACACCGGGGTCATAAACACAAAAATGCAGGATGTGAGGAAGGAGATGACACAGGAGCATAGGTGTTCAGGGGGAGTACAGATATCTTTCAGAATAGGGTATCAGATGGGTAAAAGTTCAGGGGTTAGGTCACTATGACCCAGAACCCCCTCTGACTGGTGATCTGAATTTTTGCTTAGGCTGCGAGGCTAAGCACTGCAAGGGAATATAAATAAAAATTAAAAATATGTTTCTGGGTTCCCTGAGGGACAAGCCTGACTGCATAGGGGTTGATGTCAAAAGTATCCCCTCTCCAGGAAAAAGACATCAGGATGGGTATGGCCCTCATGCCTTACTGGATAACGACAATGATGGGAGTACCATAGCCATTACAAGGTCCCCTTTAATTACTGGAGATCAGGCCTCTATCCCTGACTTGGCAGGATTAGAATCACCATGGCCCTTCTATACTTGGAGAAGGGAGGAGATATCAGGGGCAGCCCTGCTTATACACCCAAGGCCTTAAATCAGCCATAAGCCTAAAATCAGTAATAGGCCCGACATACATGCCTAATAACACAAAGCCTTGGGTCTCTGCGGAAAAACACTTTTTCTTTCTTTAAATCAAGAAACTTATAAAGAAAAGCATACTTTTCAGTCTCGGATTGTCTCCATTTTACTGTTTTTCAATTCTCCTGGATTTTAGTTGGGTGGAAGTCACTGTCTGTTGAGAGTTCAGATGCCAGTCTCAGTCTCTGTGGGAATCTTTTGGCAAATTTCAAAGAATACTTTCCATATTTTCTTAGCCTTGATAATAGAATAAATTATTGAAAAACACAGTATGTTAAATTACTGAATTTGATATACCCTTATGTTTGTATTGAAATATTTGTCACCAGACTTGAATTATTGTTCTATGGTAGAGCATGTGTTAAGATGAACTTTAGATATTTTTTTAAAAAATTCATATAACATAAATATGAAATAGCAAATAGCATGAATGTATATATAACATGGTTTTAATTATATAATTATTTTTCTATTATATTTCTAGACCTGAGTTTATTCCCTTTGAAATTTTGAAGCATGTGATAATATTTTTTTTGGCTACTACCCATTGCTTTATCTATTGTGGCCTAAGTATTAACTTATCATATGTTCATATGGTATATTCGCATAATTATCATAAGTATTCAATTTCTTTTCTGATACTACCTGTCATGATCCATGAAAAACATTACATATAATCAATATCACCTCAACTAGATGCTAAAGTAACATTATGGGAAAAGTAATTTATATAGAATGCTCACATTTATGCAGCTATTGTCTCATTTATAGCTTTCACATGACTCATTTTACCACCACCACCACTACTACTATTACTAATAACCATTATTATTATTATGCTCAATTCTTCTTGAGGAGGAATTGGTCATATGCTCCCTCATACTTATTTTGTACTCGATAGAATCTATGATATATGACTTCTATTTTTGCAGTATTTCTGAATCATTTGAGTCAAGTTGAAATTAGAGTTTTGGAGTTAAATTTGATGGTTTCTTTAGTGTTAGATACAGTGTTCAATAAGTGTTAAAATTGAAGTCAGAAAAATGGGATTTGAATCCTGAATCAGGCATTAATACACAGTGTAATTTTTGGACAAGTAATTTAACTTCTGTAGCAGTTAATTTGGCCTTTCTAAATTTAAAAGCAATAATGCAAACCATTCTTTCTGATGAATCTTGGAACAGGGAAATAGAAGATTATAGAGATTTAATTTTAAAAGTAAATTATGATGCTTAGTCAGAGCATTTATCTCAGAATATTAAGCTTATTTTTTCACCCAGTCAATGAAATACATATTTAGAGAAGTCAATCAAGCAGAAAGTGCAGTGGGCTCAGGATACATAGCAAGAAATGGTTCATAGTTTATTAAATCTTAATTTTGTTTTCTCTGGACAAGTTTTCTGAAATACATGTTACTTAGTTCTCAAATAGTGTCTCCTTAGATGTTTTCATAGATGTAACAGAATTTTCAATTATACAGATCTGTCATTCCCCTGCTCCCAAATCAAATGAGCTACAGTGTTGAGTCTGTGATTTTGGACACTGACACACACACAGTTACATTTAAACCTGCCATTGCAGATACTTGAGCTATCGAAGACTTAATTAAATTTGTAAAAATGAGAAACCGCTGTTTTATTTTTGGTAAAATTCTTCATAGCATATACTCAAAGAACCTACCATATTCATCCATTTCACAGGTTCAATCATTCCCAGTCTCCTCACCTTTGATGCATTTGTATGCCTTTTCAGCTTGCCTTTGAAATAATCTGTCTGTTTGTCTCTCTGTCTGTCAGTCAGTCAGTCTGTCTGTCTGATTATCCATCCATCTCTTTCTCTCTCTCTCTCTCTCTCTCTCTCTCTATATATATATATATATATATATATACATATATATATAGATAGATAGATATAGATATAGATAGATAAATGTAGATATAGATATAGATGATATATAGACATACAGATATATAGATATACACACATATAGGTATTTAATGGATTCATCTAAAGCAGGTTAAGTGGCTTATAACTGTTTCCTTCTTGATCTTCATTATCACAGGAGTTTATCCTTTCAAGGAAAAAAAGAAGGATATGTTTGAAATAGCAGAACATATGCGAAATACTTTAACCTGATATGGAGGCAAGAAAAAATAACCATACATTTTCTCTACATATCTGCATAAATCAATGTATTTATTTATACATATATTACATATGAAATGTAATTTTAAAATAGTTTAATAAGAATATATGTCTAAAATTTTCCTGTGATTGTAACATCTCATTAACACAAACACAATGAATGTAAAAATGACACTAATGTGGCAAAATTAATACAGAAATGAACATTTCCTTCTATATGTACAAATTTTGACAAAGAAATCTGTACTGATTAGAAATCACAAAATTTACATGTCTCTATAAATTATAAATATAGCTGTATCAACAGATGACATTTTGCCACTAGGAATATTTTCTGCATATTTGTAAAATAATTTTTAGAAGGCATTGTATTTTTCTTGGTGGCACAATTAAGTAAATTATTAACAAAATACAATAATTATAAAATGGCTTTTTAAACAAAAAGATTTTTACACAATGAATAGATTTGCTAAAGTATAAATTCATGCAAAACATGTTAACAAATGTGATTGTTTTACTGGATTACTGAAAATGGTAATCTGCAAATATAATGGCTCTCTCAACAAAACATTCAATTCATTGGTAAGCAAAAGTTTTACGTGTTTCACACATCAAGTATTTATCAAGAATCCTTTATGTTTTTTTCAAGATAATCTTTACCTACATATATGTAAACATACATATATTTATACACACATGCACACATATGTATATATATATATATATACACACATACATACACATACACATATACACACCTATGTGTGTATATGTGTGTGTGTGTGCTTGTGCATGTATGCTTGTGTGTTATCTCATGCATTGGAACTATTCTAAGGAATAAGAATATGATAAATTCTCAGTTGTAATATTACTTTCTTTATTAGCTATTGCTAATGTCTTCTATTTTAATCTATAATGAAAATTTATATGTCTGTTTAAGACAAGAACACGTTTGTGACTGTAAATAAAATAAAACTTAAGTAAGTGCTCTAAAACTTTTAATATTTACTTAAAGGCAAGCAGCTTTTTAACATGCAAAAATTTATATGAGAAAAACTACTTTGATTTTTTTCCCCCAAGGATAACTCTTTCTTACCAATGAAATAAGATAATATTAGTACATACCATAATCCAGGACAGTGATGCCATAGTTTTCTTATAATATGGAAATTCTAATTAATAGGAATTTGAAAGTGTCACTGCTACATATTAATGATTGGCAAAACTTTATGGAGGAAGTCATGCAAAAACATGTCACGCAATTATGTTTCTGCATTATATTTAAGGTCATAACTGCTTTTTGTTTTATGATCTTTAACTTTCTTGTCAGTTGACAATACTGCTTTGAAAATGACAAATGGAGTGTTATTTACTTCAATGATTTAATATATGCACAAACATCTGTAGTTGACTCCCAGGGAAATTTTAAATTACTTTTTAATACTCATTCTTAAAGGTTCCCATCCATAACCTGTTTATGTTTATGGACTGGTGAACTTTTACAAGTTCTTTGATTTTTGTTTTTTCTGTTCAGTGCATTGAGCCTGGACTTTCGTGTTCATAAAGATCTCCCTAGTATGATCGGGAGAGATGTATGGGACATCTGGCCAGATGCAGAAAATATGTTCAGAGGTCAATTAACTCCTAGCCTTCAGGTGAGTGACTTGTAGTTATAGATGGCTTAATCTTAATACTCAAGGTAGACAGCCTGGAGTTTTATGGAAACCAAACTTACTTTATGTCAATGAAATACACTGCTATCATTGACATTAATTATGATGCTCTTATAATATGACACTAAGACTTGAGGAACAGTCATTATGTCATCTTACCTTGGTGTCTTTTGTTATACATCTCTTTTGAGGGAATTATGACATCCAATAAGCTGAAGTATCTGTATATATACAATTGGTATAAATAAAATTTATAAAAAAATAAATTTAGGAGAAATTTTATAAAACAAATTTGAATTTTAGACAAAATTTTGCAATATTCATTTCATGAAGAAGGGTAGTGATATTAAGACATTTTACATATTCCATTTCCTGAATTACCTTAATGATATCATTAATAAGAACAAACTAGAACCAATATGGAAAGCCTTACTGTTAGGCAGTGCTTCTGAGTCTCCCATCCTTCCCTACAATAATGCGCTGTGCTTTTTTATAGGGTAAATGGGGCCTATAGTCTCAGAAACTATGAATGATGAATGGGATTCTGACAGTCTGAGACCTTCAGTGGCTTCTGATACAACACAAAGTTTCCCAGGTAGAATGACTTTGGGAAATGAGAAAATAGAAATGTAGTAATAGTTTTTTCAAATCTAACCACAGATCATATTCTATCTTTTGTGTGTTTAGTGCTTGCATGTGTGTTAGCACTCCAGAGCTAAAAAGCTACTAATAATGTCATTAAACATGTTTGTGAGTTGTATGTAGATACAGACTGCACAAAAATAAATTATAGTCACAACATATAGAAAATTCTGGCACAAAATAATGAAGGTCTTTTTCTTAAAAACAAACTGGCATGGTTTTGACCATGTATTCATAATAAAGAAGGCTTTTTTAGAAATATTAATATTATTAAAATTGTTTTACATGACTTGTCCTCAATAGCATTGAAAATGTTTTAACAGTAATACATTATTTAAATTAATTACTCCAGATTTGCTTGTGATTTCTTAAGCAGATATCAGAAGTTTAAAAGGGTTTAAAATAACATTTACAAATTATTTATGTATTAAAATTTTTAGACTATATTGGTATGAAATAACTAAATATTTCATATATTATAACTTTCTCATGTAAAAGACAATTATATAAAATTTATAAATTATAAATATAATTTATATATTTACATATGTTATATAAAATATATATATTATATATATGGTATATTTTTGTTCCAAGGGAGCAACAAAATTCTCTTGATAATAATCAGATAGACAGTATACTTAAGACAAAATTTATTGGTGTCTATACTCTACCATTGCTTTATTATGTTTTAATTCTATATAACCCCAAGGATGAATTAAAACATCTTCAATGTCAATGGAAAAATAAATAAATGGAACACTGTAGTTCACAGACATCCCATTTATGAATTTAATCTTATCTGCGATAGCTTCTACTAAGCCCTGAGATAAGATTTACTAAATAGTAGCAATAATATAGGCAAACACTATGAATAAGGAAAGTAGAATATCAGTATGAGGGAATGGCTTATAGGATGTGCACTTACAGACTTTGATTAGACTGACACGTTACTTACCCCCAATAGAACTCTTATGCATAGAGAAAGAACATATTTAAACACAATGAATGCTACTCTTTTCAAGAAAGAACAGGTCGAAGACAGTCCTTTTTCATTAGGTTTAACAGTTAGCTGTTCAGAAAATGATAACACTTGAAATTCAAACCCATTGATTTTATTTATAGGTTTAGAGTTAGCATAGTCGGTAGGTTTATATGAGCTATTTACTTGACTTTATAGTTCTTTTATAGTTCTATCCAGGATGCAATCAAATTGCTCATGCTGAACATATTTTATTTTTCCTTGAGGATTTTGTAAGTCTGTAGTTGATTACCCAGCAAATTCCTATCTAGACAAAACAAACGCTATTTTTCAATCTCATTTCTTTCTGTATTTTTCCTTCTTGTGATGAGGATTGAACCTGGCCATTGCACAAGACAAGCAGGTAGCCTACCACTTGCCTACATCACCAAGTCTTCATGTATTTTTATATTTTTATTGTTGTTGTTTAAAGCAGGGATTTGCACAATATTCCAAGATGGCTGCCAGTCGTGTTCATGCTATAGCTTCCTGCATTCTGGGGTTTCAGATATGGGCTGGCCCTGATGGTTTTAATTCGAGAAGGCAATAAACTTTTTAGACTCTAAACATATCCTACAATCTTCTGTTCTCTACCACTTTACTCTCACCAATTAAAGACTGAATATGAAGCACAGTCCTGTTGTTCAAACACTAACTAGATGAAAACTTTACGACGGACATTCCCATAATGCTGTTAAGCTATTACCAGAGTGCAAGCATGGGGAAAATATTGTGTTCATTTTAGGAAAACCAGGAGACATTGTTAATTTTTAAACAAAAACAGAAAACAAAAAACAAAATAAATAAAGACTTAACTATTTTCCAAAACTGCATCACAAACAGAAGATTTTTGGAAATTTATAACAGTATAACTTGCATTTTGCTACTCTACCCTGTATTCTAGAATCACCTCCCCCCACCCTGCGGGCTCACTCTTGTTAATTCCTTTTCTGTGCCGCTCTAAGCTAATCACCAGCCTTAAAACATTATTAATGGATTAACTTTTCTCCTTAATTATATTTTCTCATCTTTTCATACATTGACATGTATATGTATAATATGTATCAGTCTGTGTTGGGATGTATCTACCTAAGGACTATTTTCTCTCACTGAGTAGCTCAACACAGAAGAAGAATTTAAAACTGTTAACTTAAACAAAGTGATATTCTTTAAGATTAGTTAATATGAGTTTACTACTAAGAAGGCAATATGCCCTTTCATTCTTAGCTTCTTTATTGCCTCAATGCTGTACATGCTATTATGGGATATATCTAAAGTGGCATCACTTAATTCTCATAGGCCATACTGAAAGGCTTAGTCACTACTGGTGGGGTTTTGAGACCTAATGCCACTTTTAGGGTATGGTGATGTTTTGTGAAAACTAGGTCATTGTGGACATTCTTTGGAAGAATATACTCAGGGTCTTTCTTTTAGCTTTCTGCTTCCTGGATGCTGTGGTATGAGAAGCTTTGTTCTATCATGTCCTATCTATATGCAATGATGCTCTCCCTCACAATAGTCCCAGGGCTCAATGTCTCTACTCTGTTGCCTCTGGAATGGTAAACCAAATTATTTTTTTTCTTTTAGCCATTTATCTTGGGTATTGTGATCAATGCAAAACTAACACTTTGCTTATATATAATGAAGCCAAGTTAAAAATATTGTAGAACTTACTTACTTTATAAGACTGAGTAAATTATATGAGATTAGAGTAATACATTTTTTTGTCCCAACTTAAAAATGAAATATATAACAAATTAAATGTAACTTCTCAGTAGAATCATAAAAAGGAAGGGAAAGATTGCCAAATAAATTACTATGTCAGTGGTGTTATTTAGCGTAAGTTATGATTAAAACTATTAGCACAACTAGCCCCTCATAACAATTTTCAGTGTGCATCCTAAGCTCCTATTCCTGCAGAATATTTTCTGCAGTTATAAATTTGTATTTTATGGAACTATTGACATCATAATACAGCATATTGCATTTATTTGAAGCATTATACCTTTATCACACATATATCACATTACTTGCTTTCAATATCTCTGAGAAGAAGGCACATAGATGGTGTGGGGAGATAGCTCAAATGGGAAAATGCTTGCTGTGTAAGCAGAACTACTGTGGTGTGGATTCTCAGAATGCACATAAAATCCATGCAAACTAATGACAGATCTCAGGAGACTGAAACAAAGAAGCTCTTGGTGAGCTAGCTGGCTAGCCAGAGTAAGTAAGCTTTATGCTCAGCAAGAAACCCTGAGCCAACAAATAGAATGAAGAGCCCTTGGGGAAAACAAAGAACCTCAAGTTTGGGCCTCCGGTTGCAGGTGAATGCACACATGCACCTATAAACATACAACACAGACACACACACCATAATGCACTTAAGCCAGCAAACATTTATTATCATTTTAGAGCTTTAATTTTTTTCTTTTTACACCAACGTTATTTCCTGAGGTATTGATAAACAACTCAGCTGATCCCAGTTTGAAAATAATACTCCTATTAATTAACTTTTAGGACAGAATACATAGCTATACATAACTGGCTTGTGTAACTGTCACTCAGATTAAACAACCATTATATATATATATATATATATATATATATATATATATATATATATATGGAATCTTTCATGTCTTTAATTAGTTTATTCATTCTTTCCTTATTTTAAAGTTAGACGTTTATGCCTATATTTTAGCACCATAAGTTCCCGGGCTGATGAGATAGCTTAACAGATAAAAAAGTACTTGTATTTAATTCCTGAGACCTACATGGTTGAGCTTTTTCAAACTGTCCCCTTACCTACATTTACATTGTTGCACACACGTTCCCTATGTCCACCAATAAATGTGATGATAAATTAAAACCATAGATCCTGTCTTCTTTATGTATCTTTGGTTATGCCATGCTTTGATTAGTGATTGACAAAGGTAAACAATTAGTAAACGTAAGTTAAATCAATGGTTATTTCCAGTGTGAAAATCATCCATCTACAAATGGAAAGGTAGACCAAGAACCAGTGTGTAAGATGTGAGGCTATTTGTAGATTCTTCAGTGTTCTAACAATACCTTCTGAAGCAGGTCCGATAACCTGACATATTCAAGGTTTTCAGAAAAGAAAATGATTTTGATGTAGAAATTTTGCCTGTCATGCCTGATTTTCATTTGAGCCTTCTCTTTGTTCTGATCACAGGTATCCAAGCTTATGCACTGGTGTCCAGCTGCTATGCATTGAGCTATTTTCAATCAAAAACACAGTTATTTTCAGTATCAATTGGGAATAAGAGCAGTGGCCACCTGATGATCCCGACTCTATCTAGGCTTCTTTGTGGTATCAGACTGAGCACACATTATTTTTGGCTTGACACACCTTTGTATTGATTCTAAGAATTCTGTGCAGTGCTCATGTTTTCTTTCTACCCTCAGGAGGTTCTCGGGGATAGCACAGCCATTAAAATGTAGGTTTGGTGGTAGAACAGACAAAATCAGAAACAGTTTTACTTTGTTAACTTTTGGAGTCATTGAAGTTTTCTGTCACTTGGAAGAAAATACTAGAGTATTTTAGAATATAGGAAAGTTTCTCAGAGGTAAGAGCCATGTTCTTCCTTATGTTTGTCTACTTCATCTTAGAGGCTCACTTTAAATGGTCTTCATTGTATCACACTTGATTAACTCACCAATAGTATTATTATCGTATTAGTATTAGTATATATTTTTAAAATTCAAACTTTTGCCTTCTTCCTGCTTGGTACTACCTCTCTTACTTCAATAGCTCTTAAACCTGAAGGTGACCTAGAAGTCAACAGGTAGTTCTTATCTACATTAGAACCACAGCAGGTGTCCCTGAACATGTTTATGGAGAGGATCAAAAGCCAAAAAGGAAACACAGCTCTGAATACTTTTTGATAACCTATTGACTATACTGTAAATGGCAAAGATTATGAATGAGGATATTCTATTCTTGTATATTTAGGTGGCAAAAAAAATTTAAGGAGTTAATCATTTTAGTTTAAAAATATTAATTCATTTTTTATTTTAATTGTATGCATTTATGTGGTATAGAGGGTATAGAGTAAAATGTTGATATATATATATATATATATTATATATATATATAATATAATATATATATGCATAGTATATAACCATTTACTCTACATTTTGTTGTATTCTGAAAAATTTACAGTTCTACAAGTTTCTCGTTTTTAGAAATATCTGAACATTTTCATCAATGTTGTTTGTGTTGACACGGTTTTGGTCCTGAAATGATTTCCCTGAAAGTGTTCTTGAGAAAATAGAGTTAAAATACTGGAGTGTTATATTTACGATTAACATTTTGATGAGTATACACATTCAATTTATGACTACACAGGCTGGTTCTGGTTTCATTGACTTCCATTATTCATCTTATATAAAATTTTAAGTTACACAACTACATTCTTAATGATTTAGTAACACCACACTCATCATGGTTACTTAATTTTCCTGCAGGGCATTTTCCCTAAGATTATTTAAGCTCCTTAAATATAGTCTTTTATCTATTTCAATTCCAGTGAAATTCCAGCAGCTAAAAAGTGCTGACACAAGGTAGACTCTCAATTAAAGCTTACTATATGAATAAATAGATGACAGACTGAGTGACTGTACATGTAAGATTTACTTAATAGAGCGTGCTAGTTATAGTTTTAAATGACTGTCAAAATATTTTGAAACAAATCAAAACTTACTAAGTAATTTTCCTACTCGAGGAAATAAAGATAATTGCTTCTAAAAATAGACAAGCATGACAAAAATAAAATAGCTTCCTTAATAATAAATACAGTCATGAAGAATAATTTTATATATTCTGGTGACCATATTTTTGATTATTTGCCATCTTTTCAACCAAACAGGGCTTTTAATGATGAATATATATGAATGAGATATTTTTAATAATTTTTTTTCTTTTATGTGCATTGGTATTTTGCCTACATATGTTTGTGAGAGGATATCAGATATTGGAGTTATAGACATGTGTGAGCTGCAATTTGGGTCCTGGGATTTGAACCCAGGTCATGTGGAAGAGCAGTCAGTACTCTTAACCATTGAGCCAATTCTCCATCCCTGCATGTGATAGTCTTTACAATTATATACCTGTCTTTTCATTAAGAGCATTATTAAGAAAGCAGAGTGATTTTTAAAAAATGTGTTTTTTATATTACCAAGGAGAAAATTTTTTAGATTTCCTTTAGTGAATGACAGCTTACATAGACAATTGAGGCATTCCTTTCTAAATAAACACTAAAACTACTTCCTCTTGATGTTATTATGGAAAATATACCTGATGCACTCATCTATGTACATTAACATATAAATTCAGGAAGCAAGTTGATAGTATGTTTATTTAGAAGAAGAAGAATATAAGAATCATCTCTAGGCCTACCCAGTTGTGGGTTCTTGCCCCAATTGAAGTTTTGTCTTATGAATGATATGTAAATTCAATCTGAATATGGTTGGAAGACCAATATATGGTCTGCAGCAATATATTCTTACAGTCAATTTTTAGATAATAACCAAGAGCAATGATAAATTGGAAGGAAACAGTAGTGGGGAAGGTATGGGAAGAATTGGAATGATGGGGTGAAAGGTAAATTTGATCAAAGTACAGTATGGGATTCTCAATTGAGTAAAATTATCTGAGTTCTGTAGTGTCCTATAAATACAGCCTGTTGCATGCCTAGCCATCTCATACCTGAAAAAGTTAGGAAGATAGAGATACAACTAATATAGCCAATGTTATTAAGTCATTACTAAACTGATCTTGGTGCCCTCATCTGTAATCCCAGCACTTTTTAATCCGATGCAGGAGGATTGTGAGCTCAAGGTTAGATTAGCCTATGTAGTGAGACTCTGTCTCAAATAATGAATAAATAAGCAAATGATGACTGAATTATCACTTCTCACACTCGGTAATATTCTATCGATATTTATAGTTTTGAGATTTTAATTTTTGAGTGTGTTCGAGTTCAAATGGTTACTAACTTACTCTGGAAGAAAATTAAAGTTTAAAACATAATATCTATTAAAAATCACGGAAAATGTAGAATAAAACATAATGGTAGTGTAGAACTTTACTCTTTCTCAAGACAATGTTTTATATAATTAAATGAAAGCACTGCACTCCTAGTTCAAATTTGAGTCATTGTATATAATTTCCTCCCTTGTTATTCTAGTGAGGCCTACATAGGATACGTATGTGTAAACATACACAGACACACACACATATGCATATATATATATATATATATATATACACACAATGCACATGTATACACACACACACACATATACACATATACATTTAGTGTATTGGTGATAGGGTTTCAGAACCCCATGGCCTAGGTTGACCTGATTTCCCCATGTAGACAAATTGTCTGAAAGCTTGAGGCAGTGAATTTGAGATAATACCATTGTTCTGCATGGGGAGTAAAGCACATCACATCATTTCTCTTTATAGTTTACAAAACTCACTTGGGGAAAATGGCTTTCAATCCTGTTATATCTAGGAATGAAGATATAAACTCTAGTCACCACAGGTAGTAATTTTTAATACTTATAAACATGATTTCATGAGAAAAACTGTCATGAATTAAATGGATTTATTTATTGTTTGAAGGAATAATTTGATCTTATGTAACTATGGATGGTTTGGAGCTGCTGATTCTCTGGCTTCTGCCTCCTGGGTAGTCACCACAAATGTCTGGGCACTAATAGCAGCTTTTAGTAGATCCCATTATCAATGCAAGTTACTAAAAATACTCAGAAATGTAAAAGCCATATTGTGACTATTTAACAGCAGTGTTATCATGTTACAAGTTAAATCATGTAAATTAAATACCTCTTAATCTGCATGTCACAATGTCACAAATGCGGAAAAATGCTCTCAAGTATCTTTTGTTGAGGGAGAATTAAAAGAGAAGTTTAACATTGCTGAAATTCTAATCATTCTCTTGGTTTTTTTTTTTTTTTTTTTTTTTTTTTTTTTTCTTAAAGAATTCTATATCACTCAACACTATCATCTTTAGATTCTTTGTCATCAAACTCTTTTATTTATGGTATTTCTTCAGATCTCTAAATACCAGATTTATACCTATGAAGAAATGAATTCTAGAACGTTTCTAGTTGTTCATCTCATTAGACTTAGCATTGTTTATTTATTTTTATTTATAGTATTTATTTATAGTATTTTAGTATATTTATTTTTTTGAAACTTTAAAAATCTCCCATGTGTGGTAAACTCTAAAATTATGTTCCATTTTCCAGACCACAGTTTTACATTGTGCATAGTATACACATTTCATGCTGTTTTCAATAACTCTTCTAATATTCAATTTCATACTCAGTCTCACTCAATGTAAGTAAGTGTTAACTAGATAAGTGATTCCAGTTCTTTGACTTGCAATTTCATTTTCAAGGTAAAAACATTAAAACTGGCTATGACTATGAAGTAATTTTTTTTTCAGCAACAGAGAAATTGCATTTTTTTCTTCCTCTCTGCAGTCACTCAAATTCTGTGCTACTGCTTAAATAAACCATCTATTTCCCCTAGGGCTTGTTTTATGTTCACTTAGGACTTCCAACAGAGGTTAGTACAGCAGGTCAGCCATATACTGAGGTAAATGAATTATATAATTTAATAGATAAACTTCCAAATAAACTCAGATTAATACATATAAGAATGGGATCTGATATAGGCACATACTATCAATTACTTGTTTAATTTCATCCATTTAGTAGACCAACCTGGTCAATTGTATTATCTAGCATTTACTCTTTGATCCAAATGTACATCCAGTGTTGGTCAAATTAATCATATGATCAACTATTTTACCTTTTAATTATTGAAGCTATTATGTAAGATTCTAAACTTCACCAAATCATGTGCTCTACTTTAGCTAATAGCTCTCTGATTAATATCCTAGAATAAGGTAGTATATTTTACATTAAATATCCATGGCATATTCTTGATTTAGTTTGGAACAAGTCCACGTGATTTATACCTTTGGACTGTGTATAATACTTACTCTTATAATAGTGATAATAAAACTGAATTTTATGATTTTCATGACTAAATTAGCCAGCTGATTTTTCTTAGAATATTTTAGGGTTTGTTATTTAATTGTATGGATTCATTATTACTCATTTCTATTATTATCTGAATACAGTATAACTTAGCTAACATAATTTTAGGTAAGGGCTTTGTAATCCTAAGTATAGTTCTACTTTCAATATATTTTTGTGCATGTGTGCATATGTGTATGAGTGCATATGTCTGCATGCAAACACACAGGTGCATGCATGTTCATTATTAATATAATATATAAATAATTTCTGTATGTTAAATAATTTACTCTTATATTTAATGTCTTATTAGAATTTACTATGTTACTATTCTTGGAGGCTTTGGGAGGTTATCCATATTCAATCATTTTTAATTTTTTTAAGTTAATATTCCTGATATTTCTTTGCATTGCTATTTGATTATTTTTGTTCTCAGATTAGCTACATGTTCATCAGAATGAAGGCCTGTGTCTGTGGACAAAACAAGACTTAACACAGTACTTTACTAAGATTACAAACTAGAGAGTATATATGCCTGTTTTAACGACTGATATTAGCATTTAAGCTAACTTTGGAGTATTCTCATTAAACTCTAGAGAATATCCTTTTGGTAAGAAGAAAAATACAACAAAGAACACTAGTGTAGCATCTAATAATCATGCCTGCGTGTCCTTCACAAGACTTCTTCTTACATGCCAGTGTTCTGTGTTGCAGTTCTAATCACCAACCATATGACTATGGTCTTATCATGACAATTACAAAGAATATTTGTAAAGTTTTTGTGTGCTAGACATTGTTTCATTTTACTGTACACAATTCTGTTAAAGCTACTGAATTTATAACTCCCAAGCATAGTGCAGTACTTTCTACATTTTGCTAGATTTGACATTGCTTTAAATTTTCTTAAACAAAATCTACTACACAAACACTTTTACTTCTCTTGTCCTATTTAAGGTTATTAAAGACAAATTCTCAGCAAACCAACATAGAAATGTGTGTTTATGTGTGTATTTATCTGTGTGTGTTTATGTATATTCAGTTGGTATGTTAGCATTTCTTTTACATGCATATATTATATATATTACATATGTAAGTATAATCTTGGTGACTTAATGGTTATATATGTAAAAATCTATAGATTTCACCATTTAAGAACTTTTCAATTATGGAAATACCATTAAGAATAATATAGAGATTTCAATGTTTGATGTAGGTGAAATATTACAAAACTAAGGTTGAAACCTTGGTTTACCAAGGAAATAAATATAGAAATAGAAATAGAAATAGAAATAGAAATAGAAATAGAAATAGAAATAGAAATAGAAATAGAAATAGAAATAGAAATAGAAATAGAAATAGATATCAATGTAGAAAGTCACAGCAGCCTCCTCAAATACTCTTTGCAAATGTGTCTTCTGCTGTCCTCTTTAAGCAAGTAAAACAACCCATTGTTGACTAAATATTCATTGATGCTTATTACATTTATTATTGAAGTTTACCAGTCTATATTCATTGTTTCCAGTTACCTTTCAAACATTTCTAATTGCTTCACCAGAATTGAATCCATTTATCCATCTATATCCATCCATCCATCCATCCATTCATCCGTCCATCCTTCCATCCATTCGCTATTGAGGTTTACTGAATTCAAACAAGGTTAAAGGGCCATGAGTTTAGCACTACCATCCACATTCCCTTGTGCATCTCACATTCTAGACACTGTAATAATTGACAGAAATACAAATATTCTGACCTATGACCTCAGCACTTTGCCTCTACCCAATGTGTTTATATAAACCAAAGGCTCTAAACCTCATTCCGATCCTTCCCTCTACCATTCATTTTTTGTCCCACCCTCTCTGGGATTTTTGCTTGTATTTATTCTTGCTGTCAGCCTTCATTTAAATTAAATTGTGAGGTCTTTGTCTTTGTCTCATCACTTTTGTACTTATCAGGGTATTATTCATCTTGCATTTCACTTTGTTGAGTATTGTTCATAGATGATTAAATATATTTTCAATATTTTGTAATAAAATATTAACTATCCTTAAAAACATATTTTATTTAATGATAGGAAGTTACAGGTTTCTTTAAATTGAGAAAAGTTTGGTTGTGCTCAGTATATTAATGACAGATCAAAATAAATTAGATAGCTAGTCACTTTTATAATTTGACATAAAACTTCCAATCTCCCTAAAGTTACATAATACAATTATTCTATTTAAATATCTCATGTTAACTAAAACCTACTCAAAATATTTCATAAAATGTTAAATAACATATAGATCATATTATTTTTAAACATGTTACTTCTCATAAAATTTTAATATATCTTTTGCAATAGGTAATTGAGCTAATTTTGTAACTTAAAACTTTGACTATGAAATGTCTAAGAAGCAAGCATATTATTCTAAAATGTTGTCTAATGCTTCACTGAGCAGTGACAAAAGTAGTGGCTGATGCTTTAAATGTTTTAATGTAGCCCATTTTGGATGCTGTTTTTGAATGCAGCATTATAATATCAATAATATTATTATTTAAAAATATCTAAGTATAAAAGTATTGTGCAAAAAGCCACATACTCTGAACTCTCATGAAAATTTAAAGAAAACTTTTATTATTTTTAATCAAATAAATAGCAACCACCACACAACATATAGTGACATTTTCAAGTGTACAATTAGCCATCAATTTTCCACATTCACCAGAGCTGACTGGGAAAAAAAATGCTTTCTGTGATTTTCAAGAACAGTCTCTTTTGGTGGCCCATTGATGTTGTCTGTGTCTTGTCACCTCACTGGGATGTGAATGTACATTGTTCAACACTGTTCTTATATTCCTTTCAAATATCAGATTCACATGCAAGATCAAATTGTCATTTTTGGCATGACTTAATATAGTAAATAATTACTTAATTAACTATCATTGGCTTCTCCATCAAATCTCAACCTATAAGAAAATGATTGGGAAGATTTTGTTTTAAAAGGCAGACTCCTATCTCTTGCAGACTGAGACTGATTAAGTAGATCACAGACACTGCGCATGTGCACGTTAACAAGGACTTCAGCATTGATGACTCAGCACCAAAGAGTACTCTCCAAAACGTCCCACAGATTTTCGTGACTGTGATTAAGGAATCTACCTGATTCGGGGATACTTAAAGAAAGTGACCAGGCTGTTTTTCATGGATTATGAATTGAGAGGGTTCAATTGAATGAGGGCTGACTGCCCTGTGATCAGAGACCCTTCTGGTTGGTTTTGTTCCTGAAAGTTTTAAGAGAGCCAAGGAATAAAGAGATATGTGTTGGATTGGAGAGCCATATAGAGAGATGTAGGTATAGCTGGTATTCCAACTGGTCTGCATTTACCCATAGTCATTCCTCTGTTTCAGACAAAAAGAGAATCAAGACGTAAAGCTCTTGTACAGAATAGGGGCAGCATCCCACAGTAGAACCACATACATACATCTACATACCATCATACTATATGGTAATCCCACAGTAGATGTCTCTTTTCTCCTAGTTCATATTTTTAAAGTTGCTGTTGTCAGGTTAGTTTCTCGCAAAGAATCTTTTTTGGGTGAGGCCAGATATGTTCCGTAGTAGTGTAGAAAATTAGACATTCGAAAGTATTTATATTTAAAGATTAATTGGAATCACAAAAATCCTTTGTGGACTGTTTTTTTTTTGTTTGTTTGTTTGTTTGTTTGTTGTACAGAAGTCGTATCTGATAACCCTCACAGCCATTGCACAATGATTTAAATGATTGAGCAGGTGTTGGCTCTCCTTTAAAACACTCTCACAGGCGTGTCATTAATAAATGTTTAATTACAGGAATAAGAAATAAAATTTGCGCCGGGCGGTGGTGGTGCATGCCTTTAATCCCAGGACTTAGGAGGCAGAGACAGGCGGATTTCTGAGTTCGAGGCCAGCCTGGTCTACAGAGTGAGTTCCAGGACAGCCGGGGCTATATAGAGAAACCCTGTCTTGAAAAACCAAAAAAAAAAAAAAGAAAGAAAAAAAAAGAAATCAAATTTGCTTTTCCCATCTTAAGCTACACATCACTTGTTCTGATACTCAAGCTCTTCCAACATACTCTTGTCCCTTCCCAACCTTTTATGCAAAAAATTAATAACAATAATTAATAATTATTAGTAATTAATAATTATTATTATGAATTTGATTTCATCATTATTCCTAACTTCTTTTGTATTCATTTCTCACCCAATTTTTGATCTAATAGATATTTCTTGTCCTTTTTCCTGTACAAAATATACACCTTAAAGCACTTTCAGATTGAATGTTGGTACACTGTTCTCACTCATACCTCCTTTTAAAGCATACTCACACAGTTAATCTCTTGGCTTCTCTGAATTTCATTTGTGTCAAACTGAAGAAATAAGGCCATTATTCACCTAAGGATAAACAGAAAGAGACAAAGAAGATGAATGTTGTACCAAAATAAAAATGGAATAGGGGTTCAGAATTGAGCAGCATGCCTCAGACTTTTATATCCTAAGTTTTTAAACAAGACTGTGACTCGTTGTAGCTCATTTCTTAATAGCTGTAGCTTCCTATTGGATCATTGCTCCCATATACTCAACTACTGTAAATAATAGCCACCAGCAAAGCTTTTGAAATTTTCAGATGAAAGGAACTAAATTAAGGAAGCTTCCCAGGTGTGTCCCTAATCACAGAAAGGATGCCTAGGTTCAGAAACCAGAAAGCAGCCAGCAAAACAAGCGTTACCATCAGAATATCATGCAGTCCAGATTTGGAAAATCATAAATGTCTGCTTTTTATTTCCTGGGAGTTCTTTTTAATAATGTTTTTCTCAGTTGCAACATGGGAGAGTAAATGTTAAATGTGAGAGATATTAGAAAAGGCAGTATCAATCAGTTACGGTATGTGGATTAATGCCATAGCAGTTCCATTCTTTGCTGATTGCAAAGCTGGCTGCTATTTTAAAGCTATTAGCCACATGCAATTGTACCTGAGTGAAATTTTTCATTACCACCCAAAGATGATTCATTTTGTTTCTTTCAGAGAAACTTTAAGAATAAATTTCAGTGAAAAAAAATTTAAGCTCCCAAAGACTTCAAATGTACCTAAAATTTTTCAAAATTTATATAGATTATCTTTTTACATAGACTACTTATGTAATCTACATATTTTAAATAGACTATTATCAAAAAAAAAAAAAAGCTAGAAATAGAACTGCCATATGATTCAGCCATCCCACTACTGGTGTACTTCCAAAATGGAATGAAGATGTCAAAGTGATGCTTTCACTCAAGTGTTTATTTCTGCATTGTTGACAGTTGCCAGGATGTGGAGCTAGTCTATATGCCCTTTAGGGAATGAATGGATAAGGACCATGTGGTGAATATGGATTATGAGGCCACATGAGCTTGTGCTGGCATATGCTACACTCTTACCAAAATCCCCTTTCCACCCTCCTTATGGTGTAACTGGGTAGTGATGGAGCAAATCATTTACAGGGCCAATCTTGGTTTAAATGCACTACTGTTATCAGTGAAGTTAAAAACATAATTTGAAATCAGAGTGTATCTCAGCACATGGGTTGGGTGTTATAAAAGTGAGTATCACAGAAGCTGTAGAAATAGCGCATATCCTCAGAGCACTGGCTGGTCTTCCAGAAGATTAGGATTTGATTTTGAGCATCCACATGGCCACTCACAACCATTTGAGAGTACAGTTTCAAGATCTATGTGTGTACCAGATATGCATAAGGTACATATACATGCAAGCAAACACTTACTCATAAAATAAAAAGAAATGAGTGTTTTTAGAAAAGGAATGTCAGAGCTATAGGCATTTCATCATTTTTACTGTTTCTGAAAGTCTTAGTCCCCAATAACACAGAATGCAGTAAATGGAAACCAGGTTGCCTGTTAAGATAAAGATGCTGAACACATTGTGGTGAATAAAAATATTTGAGGTTCATTCTCAAGACTCCAGGACTTCAAAACACACGTGATCAGACCTGAGATATTTGTATTTAAAATATATATTTATAAATTGATATCTTACTGAGTGTTCTGTGCAGAACTCCCTCACCCAAAGTTATATCTATCCTAATCCTGAAAATGTATAGATAGATATATTACACCATCAAAGCAATGGTAGACCTACGTAAGAGGAAATCGTATAAACTATATAGTTAGGAAGATGTAATCACAAGTTTTAGACATAGTGTGTTGGTCAGTTTGTATTGTAACAAATTTATAGCTAGGGTGATTCACAAGAGAACAAGCATTTGTCACTCATAGTCCTGGTACCTGGGGATTTAGATCTAATGCCTACAGCCTCCATGGCTGCTAGAGGTTATCCACAGGTTGGGAATGGTTTCTTACCTATTAGTCTTCACATAGAAGAACACTAAATATGCCTTCCTATCTGGGAATGAAGCTATTCATGAAGACTCTAGTCTCGTGGCCCAAATACACTCCACATGTTACTGCTCTGTCAACACTTTGGAGATTATATTTTAACAGGGAAACTAAGGGAGGGTCATGAGACTTCCAACCCTAACATAATGGTGAACTGAGGAGAGTTTGTGCCATTGAAATGACCTCCTGAGAGATGGAAATGTATTATTGCTCTTTTGGTGATATAAATGGATTACAAACCGGAAGCATCTAGAAGTTAGAAGGTAATTTCTCTCTTGAACCCTAGAAAGGGACAGAGATTCCTGATATCTCTGATCTAGACATGTTCTCTAGAGCTGTAAGATGATATGTTTGTATTGTTTTAAGTTACTAACCCTATATTAATTTGTTATACAAGCAGTTAGATAGCAGCATCCTTGTGGTTGATGGCAAATCAACCTATATTACTGAATTCTTGGGTTGGACAGTTTTTCAGCTTTTGGGTACTATCATCACATTTTCTGAGGCCCAGAAAGGAGTTGGGATGAGGAAACACCTCTGATGTGTTGTGTTGGCATTCTGTCTTCTTGCTTTTTCAAAGTAGAATTGAATAGATGCAATTTCTTATTTTATATTGGCTTCTACATGTTATTAGAAATAAAATCAGATTTTTTTTTTACCAACTTATAACTCAAGAAGCCAATAATAACTTCCCACTCAACTTCTAAGAATGCTTCCTGATCCCTATTGCCAGTGGTCTATATGTAAGCAAAATTACTCCTAGGTTAGAAACACCTGGCTACAGCAATTAGAGCTTCACAGTTTATCTGCCACAAGACTCCATATTACAGTCTCCTTTAGGAAATAGGCTTCCAAAATTCAACCATGTCAGGATAGCTCAGAATTCAAATGCTGTAGTTCTTTACAGACATCAGTCATCATAATAGGGCCTGTTTTTAACACACATCATAATAGGTTCACTGCCTCCTGCCTTCCATAGACCATACATGGGTAAAACCTCCCTAGTTAAATATTCTGTTTACCATATTTTACATACCAGCTTCTGGGAGCTCCTTCTTGATGGCCCCAGCCTGATGAATAGCCGCAGTTGTCATACTCTCCCCCATTCTGAATACCTCCGTTTTTTACATCCTGTTAATATTTTAAAACTAATAATTTGCCCTCATTCTCTTTTTCATACACAAGTCCACTTACAAACCCCTTCATCAACAACAACCGAGTAATATTTCTGAATAATAGTCTATGTACATGGAACAGAAAACATGTTGAGAGGATAAGTAGAAAACAAGTGCAAAACAGAAAAAAATAAATAACTGGGTAAGTATGAATTATGTCAGAAAACCGAGGTTTGCAGAACAGACTAGAGATCACTCACAGGCACTGAAAAGTAGCAGAGAATGCTATGTGCCTTGTACATTTTGGTGGTTCTCACCTCTAGACAACTTTTCTTTTATAGAAAGTCTGTAGGCAAACATGGGTGAGCAAAAGCCTCCAAAGGTTTCTATAATTTCCTTACAGAGACAACTCCAGCTGAACTAGAATATCTTAATTTCAGTTTCAAGGTACTAAGAGTTTTGACCCTGTGGTGAATGCTTCTCTCGTTGCCAGCTAAGAGGGTGCTTGAGAGGTGACAGCTACAGATTATTTTGGAAATTAACCTAAATAAAAGACTTTAAATGTGAAGAAACGACGATTAGAAGCCATAAATGAATTGTATGAGAGCAATGTAAAATAAGAGTATGTTATGTGAGAGGAAAAGACACACATAATTCTTTATCAACACTATTATTTCCAATTTAAAAATAATTGATAAGATAAAGCAAATGCCTTTTGTTTAGCGAAAGAATAACTCCTAAAATAAAAAAAAATAAATAAAACTACCAATACCTTTAAATACAGTCTCTGAGATATTTTTTGTGCAACATTGAAGCGACAAATAATGAAAAAGACTATTTTTAGCATGTTTTGTTGTTTTGCTAATGAGGATATTGTGTTTTTATTTCTGACAGGTTCACTGACAGGGTCTCAGATGTTGCTTCCCTGCATCTGAATTCACCTGTCATCTAGCTGTGAGGCAGCCTTACATTTACCAAAACTGACATACTAACCAACATGTCCTGGCAATGAACCATAAGGAGAGTGTCCACGGACACTAGAGTACCCAGCTTCTCATTAGTGCCACAGGTTTTATTAGTACATGCCATTTTCCTAACCTTTGCATCATTGCTTGTAGAAATGCAGCATCTACTGGATTTCCCAGCATGTATGACATGTCTTAATGTCACATCTCTAAATAGAAAGGAAAAGGGAAGGGAAGAAAACATTGTTTTTTTAGCTTGCAGGCTCTTAAAGCATGTTTAGCCATGGGGAAATAGTGAAAAGCCAAGAACATAAGAAAACTTCTGCAAGTTCTGATGCGAAGGAAAACTCTGCTAATATTTTAAGCCAGAGGACATGTTTGTATCCTGTCAGTCTGGATATACGTTAGTCAACTTCCTAACTTGACAAGAGCTTGTGGTGTATGCTACTGTTGCATGCTCAGTTATTGCATCAGGAATTAATGTTACTCTCAGCCTCTCTTATACTCCTTCAACATGATGATCAATAATTAGAATTCTAGAATTTTCTTTGTCTTGGCATTGACTTATATATTAGAGTCCTCTTGTAGCCCTGCCTTCAGTCTATTGGTTTCTTAAGCTTTATAAAAAAGTATTTAGGGAGTAAATAACAATTGTCAAACATGGTTTGCGTCCATACTGATGAAACTGAATACACCATTACATACATTCAAAGATGTGGTGATATAGTTCATTCGTGCAAATGAACCCGTTCATCCTCAAATCTTATTGGACTCTTTTATCAATGAATTTAACAAAGTCTAGACCTTTTCAGTTAACAAGATGATAAAGGTAACATTCTGATTTATGATATTAATGCTTAAGTTTCAATTTAATCAATTAACCTTGAGTAAGTAAAGAACTCATACTCTTTCAAGAGAACTTGAACTGAAAGTTTTCATAAACGCTTTTGTATTATAGAGGCCAGTTTAAGAAATAAAGTTTTTATTAAACTAAGGCTGGTGTATCACTCATTACTAATAGTTGTAAAGCTAACATTTGCACTGTATTACTTTGAGACAGCTTAACAAAGCCAGTCACTGATTTTTATCCGATATACAGCACATCCCAGTTTGGGGAGTCTATTCTTGATATTTTCTCAGGAGTGACTGATGGTCCAGTGTATAACGATGGTAGTTCAATAATATTTGCTTTTTAAAATTTAGCACAGAAAGAAATAAAGTATTTCTCTGATGGTTTGTCTAGAAGACCACACAACATTTGTGTTAGAGAAAGAAACATAATTCTGTGTTTATTTATATAAATATATCAAGCAATGTAAAAAACAAATGAGCCCCAAATATTCACACACAGTGTTGAAAGAATGGATCTGCCAAATGCATAACAAGAGATGTTACATCCATATCAAAGTTAAAAGAATAGATTGTATTAAAAAAATGTCTGATTTTTCAGGTAGTTAATGAGGAAATTGTCATCACGTGACTAATTTTTCTTTGTAAAGGCAAAATCATGACAGGTATTAAATGTGAAAAAAAGAGGTAGGGGGATTTACTGTATTTCATGGGAGTGGTTTAGCCATAAGGAACACTTTTGGGTAAATTCCATATAGGAGTTAGAGCATCAGGTGCACAGAGTGTTTACTGGTTTCTGTCACTGTGGTACAGCTACTGGTTAGTACTTAAAAAAATAAAAATCTAAGGTAAATTCATTTGTTTAGACTTTCACTTTTCATTTCTATACTTGCAGGAAAATACATTTCTCTTGTAAAGGTATCAACAAAAAAATGCTTTAGAATTCAATTCTAATCAAAGACAGAATATTTTATTGTACTTTATTATTCTCCAGTGGGCCTCCAGAGAGGTGCATGATATCTGGGTAAGTAACTCAGGAGCATCAATAGTTAATCATAATGGAAACATTTTACCTTTACTTCTTGAATACAATATTAGACTTCTGTCAAATCGAGAATTATTTCAAGTAAAACTCAGTGACGTCTTTAAAATGTGCATTTTTCCTTCTACTAATCTCAAAATCAGCCTAGCTTGTGTCACACCAAAGGAATAAACTCACCATCATTTGAAATCCTCTTTTACAACATTATTATACAATAAAGAGTATGATTTTTGGCAAATTATTTCACTGGTTTCAAAGCAGCAGCAAAGACTGTATTCTAACAGTGTGCCTTCTGCATTGATTTTTTCCCAGGGTTAAAAAAGGAGAATTCTGGTATGGGTCAGAATTTAAAGAATTGTTTTAAAGGAATATACATGTATGCTAAACTCAAATAATCTTCCCATTTCACAGTAGAAATATGTGAAAAGATAGTGCATGGTTGAAAGCAAGATTAACAAGTTACACAATAACTGCTACTACACAGGTGAGCTACACATAACACACAGACAGCAGCTGAGCTGAGGTGGAAAATAGAGATGAAGATTAAATGCCAAGAACAATAAGTGCCCAGACCTTGGTGAAAAGTTAGGAAACAAATTGTTGTTAGTGGTGGTTGTTGTTGTTGTTGTTGTTGTTGTTGTTGTTGTTCTTCTTTTCTTCTTCTTCTTCTTCTTCTTCTTCTTCTTCTTCTTCTTCTTCTTCTTCTTCTTCTTCTACTACTACTACTCCTTCTCCTTCTCCTCCTCCTCCTCCTCCTCCTCCTCCTCCTCCTCCTCCTCCTCCTCCTCCTCCTCTTCCTTCTCCTCCTTCTCCTCCTTCTCCTCCTTCTCCTTCTCTCCTTCTCTCCTTCTCCTCCTTCTCCTCCTTCTCCTCCTTCTCCTCCTTCTCCTCCTTCTCCTTCTTCTCCTCCTTCTCCTCCTTCTCCTCCTTCTCCTCCTTCTCCTCCTTCTCCTCCTTCTCCTCCTCCTCCTCCCCCTCCTCCTCCTCCTCCTTCTCCTCCTCCTCCTCCTTTTCCTTCTCTTCTTCTCCTCCTCCTCTTGTATTTCATCATCTTCTTTTAAACAAGTAAGTATAGCTATATGAAAAGTACCTGTAAAGAAGAGAAGAAGTATAAAAATGCTTAGAGACAAGGTTTGTTAGCTTTTTAGAGTGTTGATCTGGCTAAGTGATTTTGTATGTTCCTTTAATATGTTTGCCAGGGCTCAATCTTGAGAAGCAGTAGTTTCAGAAGATGTGATGATGCTTCTGAGAACAATGGGATCAACAATCACTGACATGCAAACAAAAGTCCAGTAGGTGAATGAAGGCTACAGGGATGCTCAATCTCAGTCAACTATAGCGAACCTGACAAGTACAGAGAGGATGCTTACAGCCAACCATTGGACTGAGCATGGGGTCTACAATGGAGGAGTTAGAGAAAGAACTGAAGGAGCCTAAAGGGTTTGCAACCCTATGTAGCAGAGGATGGCCTTGTTGGACATCAGTGGAAGGAGAGACCCTTGGTCCTGTGAAAGCTCAATGCCCCAGTGTATGGGAATACCAGGGCAGAGAGGTGGGAGTGGGAGAGTGGGTAGGGAACACCCTCATAGAAGCAGGGGGAAAAGTAAGGGATAGGGGGTGTCCAGGAAGAAAGCAGGAAAGGGGATAACATTTGAAATATAAATAAAGAAAATATCAAGGTAAAGGCTATTTCCTGAAGATTAAATTTGTTTCTTTAACAGGGAAAATGATCATGGTAGAAAAGATAAAGAAAAGAGATAGTTGCTTGCTTCTTATATTCTCAGAAATATCATGGAATGCTTAACCAAGAGCTATTCCAGTAGACTATGTTCTTTGATGCTGTTCTTTGTTCCCTGTGTGCAGTGAAAGACTGCTTTATTGTTGATTATTTTTCTTGATTATGATGCCTATGGAAACAAATGGTACTAATGAATAAATAAAAACTATGCCCATGAATAAATTAAAAAATGACTGCATTAAAAATTAACAAAGGAAAAGACAATATCCAGTATAGAGTCCTTTTCCCCCATGGAGCATCCCATAGAATAGGTACATATAGACCAAAATTTCAGAAGTAGTATAGGAAGACAAAACCAAAATTTAATTTAGTAAAATTTAATTCATTCTCAGACTGTGGTAAATTTGCTTTTTGTCTCTACAACCAAAATAATAAGGCAAAAATGACTTGAGAGTAAATATTTAGATAAGCTCAAGGGTTCAAATGATTCAGGCCCTGGTCACTTGGACCTATGGAAAAGACATCCTGGACATAGAAACATGTGGCAGAAAGAATTATTTACTTCATATACAGAAGTACAGAAGAAGAGAATAGGGACTCTACATAACCTCCAAAGGTTCCACCAGTAATGTAAGTCCTCATAGTTGCTGCCTTCAAAGTATATACAAACTTCGAAATGGCAACATCCACCAGAGATCAAGAATCTGAAACTAGAATCTGTGGAATAATTTTCAAACCATTCCATGTGACAACACTCCTTTAAAGAGGAAACTATAGTTAAAAAAATAATTCAGCTTATTGTGCACCATGATAAAAATATGCAAGAGATTCAGGCACATTGGAGTCTATACACACATGGACTTTGATTCTAGAACAGTGGTTCAGCAATACCAGCTCTGTTTCCTTGTCCTTCTTGTGTCTTGAGATACTTATGTGTACAATGGAGGAAACTATGACAGCTTCAGATAATCATTTTAAGATTATATGTGTGAGTTTGTGTTTCCAAATACATATATTGTATGTATGTATGTATGTATATACATAAGTGTATATATATGTATATATAAATACACACACACACATATATATATATATATATATATATATATATATATATATATATATGATCAGCACATAGTAAATCCTGTAATATTATTAAGTTTTATATAACTTGGAAATAGAAGACATAAAATGGCTTCCAAGTGTCTTTTGGAACAAATGCAAAAGCAGCATGAAGTCAAAAGTAAAGTGGGAGTATTAAGACACAAGCACTCTAGCATTCTAGGATGGATGACACCTACAGAGGCAGAGTTATATGCATGTAGTTCACATAGACCAGAAATGTGAGACAACTTATGGCAGAGCACTGTAGGGCAGAGAAGAGGGGGCTAGTGGAATGCAGATCTTAGATGAAGATTTTGATTTGCTTGTATAGGTTCTTGATTGTGTACATGCTAAATACCCAAGGAAATGTTCCAGGAGGAAAATTCCCAGATATGTATTGTGTTCACAGCATCATATGTTTCCAAAGATCATTCTGGTGTCAAGCTAAGAGATGTATATAGCATTTATTTAACATAGGCATCAAAACAAAGTTTGCACAAACTTAAATGAAGGAACTACAGAACGTATAATCCCAAAGATTTCAGGATTTGAGAGTGGTGAGGGAGAGGGAAAAACTGATGATACATATGTTTGTTTGTTGAGAGAATAACAAATGAGGAGAAGAATTAAGGAGTGGAATGTAATAGAACAAACTGTTAAAAATGTGTCCATTTTGGACTTGAGGTTACAAGTAACTGAGAAGTATCAAGAAGCACTAAGAGAGATCCAAACCTTGATTTCTGATGCTCCAGTTAAGTATATCTATCATAGGTAACACAATTTTGCATATTTACCATCATGCTACAGTACAACACAGATACGAGGAATGCTGGAGTTACATACATTTGTGGCACAGTAAAGACAGAAGCATGTCAAGTACATTATATGAGGGCAGAAATATATAGTGAAACTAAGATTCGAGTTCTAAGCACAGGTTCAGAAATTGATGGTGTACTGCCATATTTTCTTCAAGGTGGCACTTCTTAGTCTTCCGGAATGAGCACTTCTGTAATATTGATTTTTATGCATTGTCCACTGTCCTTGAAGAAAGAACATTAATGAAGTGTCCACAGAAACGAGCCCATAACATACCATTCTTTCTGTGTTCATCTCCAGGCTGAGTGTGCCTGAAGCAACCTAGTTTCTTGACATTACTATTTCAAGAACATTACCTCAGACTCGGATATTTGTGACCTTACCACATTTCAGTTCAGATTTAACAATGATAAGAGAAGTTTAAAAGAAGAAAGATTTCTATGACATCTATACCTCTCTGGCAAGCTAGGAAAATAGATCTTTAAATAGCTCTTTAAAGTCCTATTTCAGACAGCCTCAGCTCTACTATTGACTGTACCAACAACATATATAGGCATATGTTAAACTCCATATGTTAAAGTATTACCAAGGAAATATTACTTAAAAAATTATATTTACTTTAGTCTTTCTTACTATGTTCTTGAGAATCAAGTAATATATAGCTTCTATTATTAATTGTAATAGCAATAAAGGAGCTGAGAATAGGAAACATTGTATCATTTCAATATCATTTGATGAAACAGTAACAAATTATGAATCAACACTTGTGCCTGCCAGCTCTTTTTTCTTATAATGGCTTCCCTGTGTTACCTAAATAAGGCTTTTAATTCATAAAACTAATTTAATTTTCAGGAAGATAAACATGGAGATTAGGCAAACTTAGTTGAATATATATTTCTTTAAACACCGTAGTACATTTATTTATATATTTCCATATGACCTAGACATATGTCAAAGTGAATGTTCATGTATAATTTTTCAATTATTAGATGAGAAAAATGAGTTAATTTATTTCTCATTGTATTTTGTAACTGAGTAACTGAGAAGTAACACCTTTTAGTCAAGAGACAAATAATAACTCAATTCATAATTACTAAGTTGGCTAAGTTTTAGCACCACATCTGTGTCTATCTGAAATCCACAGTGGATGCACTGTTGTACAGAAGTGTAAAAATACTTTCCTGGGTGTGATGGTTCATTAGGTAAAGAAGCTTGGTGCCAATCCTGATGTGTCTTTTTCCCCTGAAGTGTTGGAAAAAGGGAATCGACTTCTGCAAGTTTCTTTGACCTCCATACATGCATTGTGACAAAGTCCACCCACAAACAATGAAATGTAATTTTGAAAAAGAGTACAATTTTACTTTCGTATGTGCTACAGAGATTCACACTTCCATTTATTAGGTCTGTAATTAGTATATTCTTAAGGTTGTATTCTAAAAATCAGAATCAACATCAGCATAACCAGTGCCTTACTCAATTAGTAGGTGTATATATAGACTATTTCTTTTTCATTTCTCCTACTATTCAATATATTTTTCTTTTCTATGTTTCTGGTTTTCCCCTTTAGACCTGAAGATACAGGTTCATTTGCTTTGACTCTCTGCCTTAGGTTGCTACCCAGCACGAACATTGTACCTGTCACATCGCTAGCCTTTCCTCTGGCATAGCATTCCTTGAATCTGTGAAGAGCTTACACCATGTTTTCTCCACCCACTGTTAGACAGCTATTAATTACTCCAAAACCCTCCAGTTTTGCTCCCTGGTAGAACATCTTTTGCGATGTTCAGCACAGCCTCCTCCTCCCTCTGTTTCAAAACCTTCAGGCCACACAGCATAGTAGCCCCTTGCAGTCTAGAGCTTCCACATGGGGGTCACCGGTCCTCCATAGCATCATAGAGCATCATTTGTTCTGTGAACATGTTTCCCACATATCCCCTACTTTGGGTCACTTCTCTTGAGATCATGGCCAATACAAAGGAATGAAAAACACTTATGGGTAAAGAATTTATAATGAACAGAAATTGTAATTACTAGTGCCACCCACCCTACCTGGCAATTATAAAAATATGTTCATTTAAGAAATATATTTTAAAAATAAATTAAGTGTTGGTGAACTAATGTAACTGATAGGAAACACTGAGTTTGAATCCTCCATACAGGTTTAGGTTGCCTGGCTCATCCAGTGACCACACAATGCTGTTTCAGCATAGCCACATCACATTTTCAGTAAACACTGGAGACTATGGCTAGATGATCTTCCTCAGCAAACATTAGCATGATATTTAAATAAATTACTTTTTAGCTGGAGATTAAATATTGGAAAACTCAAAATTTGTTCCAAGCTCATTTGTCGACATATTATTAAACACAAATTCTTTGTTAATGTTTAAAGATATATTTGATATGTAATTACAGTACTTGTAATAATTATTCTAATTATTTATATTTACCTCACACAGAATTGCAGAGGCCATATGTACAGACAGAAAAAAAATACAAATAATTTCATTGTAACATATACAGATAACCAACTCTGTACTACAGTCTAGTACCAATATTTCCTTTTTACTATTACATATTAGCCTTGAAATTTTGAAGTAGCTTTGAATTACAGTGTATAATGAAACACAGAAACTGCTCTTAAATTTTATGGGGAAAAATGCTTGTTACTGTGTGTTGGTTGACAACCGCTGTCTGAATATGTTCAGTAAATGCCCCATGCTCAGTGCTTAGCATTGGCTAGCTACTTTGTTCCTCTCTCCACAGACAGCCCAGATGAATCAGTCTCCAGGATGTCTTTTGACATTAGGATATATGGTGCTGTTTTTTTCCTTAAACTGATTTATTATGTTTCAGAGATTTCCTAAGGCAATTTCCTCCACATATTTTGCTTCAGAACATGTACAGTAAGTCAATCTATTAGAATGAAGTTTAATTTTTTTTTCTCTTGGGCTAAATCTTATGGTGAGGTTATAATTCTTATCTGCCAGGAAAAAAAATAGAAAATGTGTAATAAAAGCCTCTGTTTGGAGAAAATTTATTTAACCTTTTGTTATTTTTCCTGATTTGTAATTCATAGTGAGAATAGTTTTATTTTTCTATGCTTTAACTATAACAGCAGCAGCAGCAGCAGCAGCAACAACAACAGACCCTTCCTTCTCACAGAGAATTTATATAAAAGTGCATACCTTCGGACAGAAAAGTGAAGAGACCTTGCTTGAAAACATTTACAGTGGATTACACTGCTTTCAACTAGATGGAAGCCCTATGGCTGTTTTAGAAAAATCCCAGCTCACACTCACAATGTAAATCACTAATGAGTATGGTCATTTTTGTTATGAACATCCTTTCAGTAGAATGCACTGCTTTCATGTTCCTTCACAGTACAGCTCATGCATGTTTGCTGGTGACCATCCCTTTCTGGGTATGCAATTACTAGGGCTGGCTGTTTTCATCTTGTCTCCCACAAACTTCTATGCTACACTTCTGTCAGATGTATATATAGCCATGCTTGATACCCACTGAAACCATGCCATTGCCAAAGGTCACTCCTGTGTTTTATTTTGGAATCATAACTTTGGTTGATGACATATGGTGACTTCCCCTTTATTTAATACTGTTTCCCACATGCCCTGGACAGATCTCCCCCTCTCTCTCTCCCTGACCCCTCCTCATACCCCTCCCTCCTCCCACTCCCTCTCTCCCTCCCTCTCTCTGTCTCTTTCTTTCTCCCATCCCCCTTCCTTTCCCCCTCCCCATTCACCTCTCTTTTCCTGGCTCCCCCCTCTCTCTCTCCCTTTCCCCTTCTCTCCCCTCCATCTTTATTTCCCAGCTGGAATGTTACTGCATACTAATGTGGTTATTACTGGATTCTATTGTAACTTCTGAAGCCTTTATATACTCTTCCAGACCTTTTCTCAGCCTCATCCTTACCTCTTTCTTCATTTCTCCCTTTAGACTTACTTTCTTTACAGATTTTAAAATTCCAAAAGGAAATGATCAGTTTCAAATCAATTCACCTTTTTGTTTAATGAGCCCAGATCAGCCTCTTAGACCAGGTGAGAATAATGATAATGACATAGATAAACATAGTAATATTATAATTATTTTTTAAAATTATATTTGGATCCTCAGTTGTAACAGAAACTCCTAAAAGGTATTATCCCTGTCTCCTTATGAAAAGACTATTTTATACCTGCTTTTCTGTGTGGGTGTGATGTTTTATATTTTGGAGTTTGCTTTATCTTTTATTAAAAATAGCACCTTATCTCACATAATATATCCCAAGTACAACTTGGTACAGATTCATTCCAGTCCTATGCATGCTTCCTTCATCTTTGTGAGTTCACATGTGCTTCAGATCTGTTCACATAGAGGGACATGTGTTTTTGGTGTTCTTCATCCATACTTGCTGTTGTATCCTTTTAGTCTGCTGTTCACTGAGGTTTCCTTAGCATTGGAAGAGATATCCCATTTAAAGTTCAGTATTTTAAGCTCTCCAATTCTCTCAGTAATGTCTAATAGTCGGTCTCTGTATTTTTCCCTATTTGCTGCAAGAGGGAGCTTCTCTGATGATGGCTGATTATGGCATTGATCTACAAGTGTAGCAGAATCATTATTACGGGCCCTTTTTTTGTAAATATCATAGCTCAGGTTCTTGGCTACTGAAACAGTGTTAGTGGCAATTATGGCTTCCATTTCATTGAGAAGGGCTTATGTCATATCAGATATTGGTCGGTTATTGCCACAAGCTTTGTACCATTATTGCATTATATCTTGCAGGCAGGACCCAATTGTAGAACAAAGAGTTTGTGGCTTTATTGAGTGTTTACACTTATTCTTTTGTAGACTCCAGAGTATCTTCCTATTCCAAAGACACTAGTATGTAGAAATGAAGATTCTGTGTGGGTAAGACTTTGATTCTCCATGTTCAGTGAGTTGGTAGATGTTCTCTTCAGCAATGGAGCCTTGCTGTCAGTTTGGAAAGAGCAATCTAAAGTTTTGGCAACAGCTTATGTTGTTTTGAAGTTCTCATTGGGCCCCTTTGACCAACAACTCAATTAAACTTAACGCAAACCCAGTATTTAAAGCTTCATTTAGTGAAAAGAGGCATTCAATTGAGGCTCTGTCTCTTCCATTACTTGCTGATTTCATTTAGACAACATACATACATACATACATACATGTATATAAAATATTATATTGTATATAATATATATGAATTTTTCAAAAATTCTACTGCTTTGGTTTTCATATCAAATGGAAACCAAATAATCAAATAATCCTTAACTTTTGCTATCTCCCCAAATTCCCTCTCTTGTGGTCCTCTGACCTTTCTTCTGCACTTGACCCTCTTTTTCTCATCCCTCTCTCCCAGGAGCGTTCAGCCTGGAGCTGGTTGAAACAAGACATAAACTAGGACTTTGGTTTGGCTTTAAAGACTGAAGGTCTACAGACTTTCTAGTTCTCTAACTATACTGAATGCCGAAGATAACTTCTAAAACATCCTAAATTCTTTCTTGCTCTTGCTCTTTCTGAGGGTTAAAAGCCACTGGCTGAGGAGACAAATACCAGCCTAAATAATGTAGTTTTTGTTCTATCTCCAAAGGAATTGCGAGACTCTGACTTTCAGCCTGCTAGTTGAAGTCTCAGGTAGAAAATGGGACACTTTGCAAGTGAATTGGTGTTTATTCTAAGTTATGAAACATTTTCTCTGAAAGCTCTCTAACAAAAAGGGGAAGAGTGGAGTAATCATCTCTTCTCTTTGTATTCAACACTTATAAATCTTTTAGAATACATGATTACATGGTAAAACGTTCATCACAAGTTTACACGTAAATTCAAATCATAAATCAAATAAGTTTACAACAGAGAGTGTTTACATGCATATCCATCTGGCTAAATATATATCATCTGTCATAACTCCACCTGTCATAGGTTCATGAAGAGTTAAAAAACCATAACTAAGTTGTTAGTGAAATTTTGTATAGATAAACACAGACAATATTTTATCTTCTGTCATAGCAACTATTAATGAATCATCATTTCCTTTTTTAATACCTTTGTTTAATAGTTTTTCAAACTCTTGCAATGTGCTCTCAGTAGCAGAATGTCTGCTTACTATCTAGAAGCAATTAATTGGTCATACATGGAGACTGGCAGAATTCTCATTGAAGTTTAAATTATCAGAAAGGACCTAATAGCAATCTGACTATAAAAAGCTTAATAATTACTGATATAATTTTAGGAATTCTTACAGAATAATCATTAAGAATTAAGAAATTATTTATTTGTCTATATAACATCACTACACGACAGGACATCTTCATAGTTCTGCAGAGATCTGCTCAAAAGAGTGGGCTAATACTTATTGATTGTTATATATGTATAGTAATAATAGGAAAAGCATATTAATAGCAGTAGTCTTTCTTAAAATGGATTTTTCATGGATCTTGCCAAAGGGAGAAAATCTGCCATGGGTTATTTTAATCCAAGTTAGACTATCTTAGAAAAATTCCCTACTAGTTATTAGTTTGTCCTATGTCAGCTCCTGATACCCTTCCTCCTTGCATCTATCCATAGATATCTCTTCTTTTTCTTCTTCCCTGGGGATCAATCTCTTCTTTACATTAGCTCCTTACTCTGCATCTAAGCTCTTGTAACTTGGGCAGCATTGATTCAAATCCAATATCCACAAATATGTGAACATATACCATATATCTATTTCTAGATCTGGGTCATGCCACTCAGAATTATTGTTTTTCAATCATAACAATTTAGCTGCAAATGTCATGATTTCTTATTTTTAACAGCTGAGCAATATTCCATTGGGTTAACATACCACATTTTCTTTATCCATTCTTCAGCTGAGGGACATCTCAGTTGTTTCCAATATATGTCTATTATGAATTGAGCAGCAATGAACCTGGCCTGGGCAAGTGTCTCTATACTAGGATTAAGTGTATGCCCCAGAGTGATGTAGCTTGATGTAGATGTAGATTGATTCTTGTCTTCCTAAGGAGGTGCAAGTGTGATTTCCTTATTGGCTGAACAATTTGATAATCATATCAGAAATCAATGATTGTTCTCTGAACTCTGCTTCCTTTGCAGCATGAATTGTCACATGTTTTTATTGATCTTAGTCATTCTAAGTCATAAGAGAGTGGAAAACCTTGTACTGTTCCTGATCTTAATGGAATTGCCTTGAGTTTCTCTCCCTTTCAGTTGACATTGGCTATAGTATTGTTATAACCTGGTTTTTATTATGTTAAGTTATGATCCTTGTATGCCCAGTCTTTCTAGGTCATATATCATTAAGCAATATTGGATTTTGTCAAAGACATTTTCTGCATCTAATAAGATGATCATGTGGTTTTTGTCTTATTATATGGTAGATTATGACTGTTTGTTTACATATGTTGAACCTGCATCTCTGGGATATATCCTGTTCGATAATGTTGAATAATCTTTTTGATGTGATCTAGGATTTAGTTTGCAAGTATTTTATTGAGTATGTTTTAAATCTATGTTCCCAGGAGAAATGACCTATAATTCTCTTTTTTTACATTAGGGCTTTATGTGGTTTGGGTTTCAGTGTAAATATGGCCATGTAAAATGAAGTGGGCAATAGTCCTTCTGTTTTTATTTTGTGAAATAGTTTGAAGAGCACCGTCCTTAACAGTTCTTTGAAAGCCTTGTCGAATTCTATGTTAAGATCACCTGTCTTTAGTCTTTTGCAGGGAGAGTTTTAATGATTGTCACTATTTAACTTCAGGATATAGGTCTGTTAAAAGTGCTCATCTGAGCTTGATTTAACTTTGGCACATGGTTTATATTGAGAAAATTATCCATTCTTTTAGATTTTTCCAGTATGCTTGAGTACAGCACTTTAACCTATGTTCTTATAAATTTCAATATTTCTTCATAGTGGTTGTTATATTTCTGTTTTAATGTTCATTTGTTTGTTTGTTTGTTCGTTTGTTTTAAACTCCAACTTTTATTCCCCTCCCGGTCCACCCTCAGACTGTTCCACATCCCATACCTCCTCCCAGCACTCCATCTCCACAAGGATGTCCCCCCCTTAACCCCCACCCCAGATCTCTAAACTCCCTGGGGCCTCTAGTCTCTTGAGGGTTAGGTGCATTTTCTCTGACTGAACCCAGACCCTGCAGTCCTCTGCTGTATGCGTGTTGGGGGGCCTTAGATCAGCTGGTGTATGCTGCCTGGTTGGTGGTTAAGTGTTTGAGAGATCTCAGGGGTCCAGGTTAATTGAGAATGTTGGTCTTCCTACAGGGTCTCCCTCATCCTCAGCTTTTTCCAGCTTTTACCTAATCCAACCACAGTGGTCAGCTGCTTCTGTTCATTCATTGGTTGGGTGCAAATATGTGCATCTGACTCTTTCAGCTGCTTGTTGAGTCTTTTTGAGGGAAGTCATGATAGGTCCCTTTTTGTGAGTGCTCCATAACCTCGATAATAGTGTCAGGCCTCAGGACCCTTCCTTGAGCTGTATCCTACTTTGGGCCTATGCCTAAATCTTCTTTTCCTCAGGCTCCTCTCCATTTCCATCCATGCCATTCTTTCAGATAGAAACAATTATGGGTCAGAGTTTTGACAGTGGGATGGCAAACCCCTCCCTCACTTGATGCCCTGTCTTCCTGTTGGAGGTGGGCTCTATAACTTCTCTCCCATAAAATACAAACAAACTCCTTAGTTTCTCTCCTTAGTGTCAAGCATTTCATCTAGGGTCCCTCTCTTTGAGTCCTGAGAGTCTCTTACTTCCCAGGTCTCTGGTGCATTCTGAAGTGTTCCCCTAACCTCTTCCTTTCCAAGGTTTCATTCTTTTTGCTGGCCCTCAGGGCTTCAGTTCTTTTCCCTCACCCAATACCACATCAGGTTCCCCTCTTTCTCCCCCCACCCTGTCCACTTTCCCTCTCTGGTCCCTTGCTCCCTCCCACTTGTGATTGCTTTCTTCTTCCTCTCAAGTGGGACTGAAGTGTCCTTACTTGAGCCCTTCATCTTTTTGACCTTTTTGAGTTCTGTGGACTGTTTCCAGTGTATTCTGTACTTTTTTATTGGTTACTATCCACTTATCAGTGAGTACATACCACACATGTCCTTTTGAGTCTGAGTTACATCACTCAGGATAATATTTTCTAGTTTCATCCATTTGACTGCAAAACTCAGGATGTCCTTATTTTTTATAGCTGAGTAGTATTCCATTGTGTAGATGAAACACATTTTCTGTATTCATTCTTCTATCATGGGACATCTGGGTTTTTTTCAACTGTTTTAATTATTAATTTTGTCAATGTGGATATTCTCTTATCCTTTCAGTTAATTTGTATAAGGGTTTGTGATTCTTCTTGATTTTTTTACGGAGAGCCAACTCTTCGTCTCATTTATTCTTGCTATTGCTTTTTCGGTTTGTTTGTTTGTATTTTATGGACTACTGCCCTGAGGTTGATTATTTCCTTTCATCAAATTGTTTTGGATAGCATTACTTCTTTTCATTCTAGAGCTTCCAGGTGCACTATTGATGTGCTAGTATGACTTCTTTTTGTCACTTAGTGCTATCACCTTGCTTCTTACAGCTTCTTTGTGTCTCGCAAATTTTGGAATGGTGTGTACTAATTTTCATTCAATTTTATAAGGCCTATAATTTTTACTTAAATTCTACCTTGACCTATTTTTTATTCTGTAGTGAGTTTTACAATTTCCATGATTTTGTTACTTTTTTGTGATTTATGTTGTTGTTCATATCCAGATTGTATCTGTAGTGGTCAGAAAAGATACAGAATGTTAGTTGTATTTTCTTGTATCTGTTGAGACTCAGTATGTCTGAACATGTGATTAATTTTGAAGAAACTCCCATGAGCTGCTAAGAAGGTATATTCTTTTGTGTCTGGGTGACTGGTTCTATAATATCTGCTAGGTTGGTAAATAGTGTAATTCTCCTGCCTCCCATGCTCTATTGTTTAACTAAACATCCACTCTTTTATAAAGTCACAATCCTAAGAATCATTCCTCATCCTTTTTTTTCTTTCCCACTTTACAATATCCACTAGCAAGTCATGTTGAATTTGCCTGGAAACACAAGTGACTTTCTTCTGTACCGTAGCATCACATGTCTGTCAATGGGTTAGCAGCTCTATCTTTATACCTGACATCTTCACTGATGTCAATTGTATCTCCTTTGCTCTCTCATTCTTTCATTGTGCTGTTGAAAGGCAGATGTTATTAAAAATCAATTTACAAACTATTCTTTCTTGCTTCATGCTTCAGGAAAAATGGCTTTTATCATTTTAATGAGTCAACTTCATGTTATTCCAGAGGCTTTGATCATACCTAGCTTTCACTCCTGTTTCAAATACACCCATCTTTCCTCCTCCTGCCCCAATGTGACCACAATTGTCAATTAATTTTACTTTCCCAGATCCAATATCAGTTTTTCATAAATACCTCCCTTCACATTGCAGATAAAAATCTATCTTCTATAATTGAGCTTCACAGGATTCTGGAAATGTTTCTCCACAAAGTTTGACAACTTAGTGTAAACTGATCTGGTGATATAGGTGTCTTCATGAGTTATCACTGTAAGTCATCAAAGACTTACTCAGTGTTCAGTGTTTGCTATGCCCAGCTTATTGTTTTCATAATCTATGTGGCAAGTCAAACACTTAAGAAAATAAGCAAATTTATTTTTTGAAAGAAAAATCTATTTCTTTTTCCAATTGTATAAATGTTTATTAAACACTTACATGTATGGCACATAGAAAAAATACAAAATCTGAACTTTGAAGGAATTCATAGTCCCTGCCACCCTAAAAACAAGTACAGCATAAAGACATGATTATCAGTAACATATTGAGACTATTTATAATTTTTATCAGTGAGCAAATGTTAAGGCACACCTGGGAAGTACCTTTAAACAAATATTTCCTAAGAATGTAGGGCATGTGATTCTTACATGCTTATTATCACAGAAATTGATTGCACCCCTCAGGTAAGAAAAGGTTTAGGCTGTGGAAATAAAATTTCAAAGAGATTTACACAAAATCTTACATTTCCTTTCCAAGGTTGTTGGAATAAATTTGAACTAATCATAACCCCTCCATCCTTCTTAGCTTTCATTTTTTTAAAAATGACTAAAAGATTTATGGAGACCTTATGGCTGTTCACTGCCTAATAAAGTTCTCCCTCCCTCATGCTGCTAATTTGCTTGACTGGTCTATTTTTAAAAATTAGCAGTTTTCAGAAACAGCCTCCAGTATTGTGGCTGTGAAGAATCTGTTGAGCAGAAATAAAGGGCTCAAACAAAATCTAATACTGTAAGCAAGTATAAATTTTTAGAATGATATATGATCCTGTGTTGTGCTACTTTGGCCCCTGAGGCAGGAAGGAAAGCAATCTGGTTTTCTGAAAGATTCAAATATCTTACCTAAGCTTGGTTAAGAATACATCATTATGGGGAGGCAGAGTAGAAACTCCACATTTTATCCTCAAATTTTCAGTGTCAGTGAAAACAGCACAAAAGAGAATCTAGGGTTCAAAGCATGAAAAAAGAACTGGCTTATGGTGGCTATAAACTTAATTTCTTTGAACCAGGAGTCAATGTCCTGCTGAGTAGATTTAACGATGGGCATCCTGTTCTTCTTTTAATGATCCTTTATAAATTTTAGAAATGAGATAACATATTCACTTAAAAGAAACCACTGAACAGCCACCTGATAAAAGCTGAACCAAGAATAGATTTCTGTTGGGTCATCAACTATTTTATTTATTTTATAATAGAACAATTTCTTCAAGTTGTCCTTCATTTAATACAAAGAGGTCAGTACTATCTCAGTTTTGATATTAATCTCTTGGTTTCTTTTTAAATCTCATTAAGAAGGTAGACACTTAACTTTATTATATTAATATCAAGATCTTGGAAAGTTTTTATCTGGATATAAACAAGGATACACACCTTTCAGAAGGTTAGGTTGACACTGTTATCAAGAACAAAGTGACTAATGCATTTCTTGTCATTTCACAAAATAATGTTTCAGAGGCACTGTAATGTTTATCTGATCAGCAAAAAAAAAAGTTATGATGAAATTACTTTTTAACAACAATAATAAACAAGTAAGTCACTTTTAGTAATGAAAGTCTACCTTGAACTGAAGTTATTAGATATGTACTACCCTGAAGGATCTTACCCAAAACCATAATTCAGAACTAGCCTGGGAAAGAAATATCTTCTAAACATACTTATTCTTTAAATGCCCCTTACATAGCAATTCTAAGAGAGTTAAATCTGAAATGAGACCCTTACTTGGGGATGTTTGCATAGTTTCCTAAAAATAGTTGGTTATATGTAGCCAGGCATGAGAGTGTTTTACTGAATACTTTATGCTAGTCTGCCACTCAGAAAAGAGACAACACTCAGATTAGAGAAATAACCAAGAAGCACAGATGCTCAGTTCTGACTGTGCCAAGTAAACCCTTGTCCACCACTAAACTTAAGAGAGAATGCATTCTTAGGCACTTAACTTTCTCACAAACAGATTCATTGCTTTAATATTCTGAGCACTTATAAAAAAAAGCCTTTAGACAAGCAGGAAATACACTGGAAAAAACTCATGAATTAAATCACTTGCTTGGTTAAATTAACACCCAGTTTCTACTGGATATTGAGTTAGGTAGTCCTTACTCAAATACATATGCTCCACTGAGCCCCATCCTCTTAAAAGTATATAAGTGAATTGTGAGAACCTCTGCATTTTTATTTTATTTCAAGAGAATAGTGTTCCTGTTGTCAAACTGGAACATATTGCACTTCCTATATATAATACCAGAGTCATTTATAGACCTTGATCAAAGTCTGTCCTAAACTGAGAGGTCTATTGTGAAGGAGGGGTGAGTTTATCCTCCTGCTTTTCTACCAAATCATATGCCATCTGTGTAGTGTTGTTGCAGGTCTGTGATGAACTTCCCATTGCTTCTGTATATTTTAGGAAATGAAATTGAAATGAGTTGCCATAGAAAGGAACACCGTTTATTTGCCTTACATGTAATCAAAGAGTACTTTGATGATAAAGGAATATCATTTGTGCTGAGAATATGTTAAAATATATGTGCTAATATTCTCCCTTTAATCCTACACACCATAGTTCACTATAATACACCTCTAGCTCACACCTCCTCATGCTCATCCAGATTGTCTTTGTGAAACCTGGAGTACACATGTACCCACACAACACTCATTTTTTTAATATATATGTCTATTTTTACTCAATCAATATGAGTATATAAGTAGTGTGCTTGTGTGCATGTGTGTGTTTCTGTGTATGCCTGTGTGCATGCATGATTCCTGGCTTAATATGAAACTGCTAGTTTCTTTTTACTTTCTTATGGTGTGAAAACAATATGCAGGAACCATGCTTTGACTTTTAATTGTGTTCTTTTTCGAAGATAATTACTACATATTACAGTACTCTCTTGGCAGCAGCAAATCACAGTTCTTGGTTATCCATATAGCTGTGAATGTGATATACCAGTTCTCTACACTGTACTGTATCGCTAAGGTTTGGGTATGAAGTGCATTTCACACTTCTGTGGTTCCAAATGTGACTGCTTTATTAGAATATATCCTCACTATGAATATTAGTGAGTCTGTACACACACACACACACACATATTGAAAATTAGTATCCAATATTAGTAACTAATATGTTCTTTCCTATGACATGAAAAGGTATCTAAAACTTCTTCAAAAGGTAATTGTCACAACATACAGTTAGAATCTAAAAAGTAGTTCTATTATTAAGCAGGCTTTGGGAATCAGATTAGGAAACCAAAAATGACTGTCTCCCTCACTGACATATGAATGTGAAGATGATGTTCATGTCTTTTTTTTCTGTTCTTTATCTTTTATTTTTAGCTTTCTTGTACTAATTAACTGAAACCTGGAAAGAAAATAAAGGTTTGTTTTGCTAGCAAAAACAAACAAATAAGGAACAGCCACAAGGAAACACCAAATAAATACGCAAATCCTGAAAAACCTATCTCGGTTATTTCCTTTTATCCTCTTTGGAACTGTTTTGCCATATTGGGTTGCCATGTCCAGCTGCCATAAGAGGGCTTTCACTTTTACTTACTGTATCTTGTTTTATCCGGTTTGGCTATTGTCTTTTAGAGATGGCTCTCATCTCATGATGATACAAAAGGATGGGAGAAGACTTGGGGGAAGTGGAGGGGCAAGGATGGAAGGAAAACTGTTTTCAGATATATTATGTGAGAAGAATCTATTTGAAATATAAATAAAAGGAAAATAAAGTAAAATACATATATTAAATAATAAATCTCGCCAGGCAGTTGTGGCGCACGCCTATAATCCCAGCACTTGGGAGGCAGAGGCAGGCGGATTTCTGAGTTCGAGGCTAGCCTGGTCTACAGAGTGATTTCCAGGACAGCCAGGGCTACACAGAGAAACCCTGTCTCGAAAAACCAAATAATAATAATAATAATAATAATAATAATAATAATAATAAATCTCAAATGCTTTTTTAAAAATCAATTGAAAAAGTATTACAAAAGCAATTGAAACAATTATTCAGAGACCTGCATGTGATTACACCATGGAAGTCCTCCAAGTAGATGTTAGTATGGACTATGTAGTTCATTAATTATTTATAGAATTGCAGGAAATTATTTATATCTGTACAATGTTTGCATCTTATTTTACTTTTATTCAGAAATTTAACTATATAACACCATGAAACTTGAAGAATATCTAAGCAGGAACCCTGTTTCCTACAAATAACATTGTCTTAGAATATATTCAATAAAACAATACACTCAATCAGGATCCCAGCAGTAAGAGAATAAAGTAGGTAACATGTTCCATCCCTAACCAAGAAGCTATCTTCAATAGATATCAGCTTGAAAAGAAAAAAAATGAGTTTTATTCAGTGGAGTCTCACTGGGTATATAAACCACACTTTGGGTAGGTCCCATGCCCAACAGTAGGTGGCCAGTACAGAATGAACTCAATAGCGTTTTGTAGGCTTTTTGTCTTATATTGATTTGTTTGAGCATTTTTGTTTTCTATTTTTTCTTTTTTTGTTTGTTTCTTTCTGTGTTTGTTTTTGTTTTATCAGCCTTTTGCTCATGTATTTGGTTTCCAGTTTTGTGATTATTATGGCCATGTGTGCCTGTATGTGTGGACATGCTCATGTTTTTCTTGTGCATTTTGTTTCTTTTTTTTTAAGTTCTATTTTGGTTGTTGTTTAAATTTTCTAAAAATTAAGGGGGGGGGCAGAAAGGCGATGGGATTGGGCCTGTGGGAAAGAGAATCTGGGAAGAGTTGAAGGAGGGAAAGCCATAATCAGTATACACAGAATGAAAAGAAATATTTTCAGCAATTTTGTGTGTGTGTATATTTGTGTGTGTGTGTGTGTGTGTGTGTGTGTGTGTGTGTGTGTGTGTGTATGTTGTGTTACTTCACCAAAGGACAGAATTTATAAATGATTTCATCTGCAGACAACTTGTCTAGATACAGGAACCCCACATTAAGCTTAGGAGTCAAGGAGAGTTTCCGTAGAAGTAAGTACACCTCACCATCTGCCACGAGGACAGAGAGAGATGTGTAAGAGAAGTTTGATCAGCCTACAATAGCCATTGAAGCAGGAACTAAAGTCTTGTTAGTCCTTGAAGCAGGAACTAAAGTCTTGTTAGTTAGTCTCATGAGCATTAATATGGCTGGGTCTGTTCTCATTATCTGTACTTACATAAGTCATTTACTAGGTAAATTTATTAAAATGATAAAGATATAGGGAAGAGAACACAGTCTTCAAGGTGAAAGTTTGTAAAAGCATGTCTCTCAAGTGTATTACCATAGAAATCAAAGCTATCCCCTAGAACTTGGCATATATGAAATCATGTTCTCTTTTTCATAGTAGCTAAGATTTCTAAGAAAGCAATTGTCATGTTGAGTGATATGGCTAAAATAACCCTTATGTTTTATAACAGCTACAATAAAACGTGTAGTAGTAGTGATTAATAACATGACAAATATGACTAGTTGATTCTACAAAATAAAATGTAGAAAATAAAATAGTAACTGATCTTGAAACACATTTAACTTTATGAGATTATTTCTTGATGTCAGCCCTTCTAATCACAGAATTAGAAGTTCAAGTACCTGCCAATTCCCTTAATGCCAGCCATGAAAATAAGGGGGCACTCAATTATCAACAGCATTAGTGATATCAGCTATTCTTTCTATGTGCGTGAGGCACTGGTATCGTTATTGCTGTAATAACTGTAAATGGTGATAATTATCTCTATTCTAAAAATGATGAAGCTGTATCTCGCTGTGTGTTTATAGCGAGACAAACACACAGAAGAAAGACCTTGTAGATGGTCAGGGCACTCTTGTAATCTAGTCAATAGATCCACATACATGACAGCTTCTCAAAAACTCAGCTTTCTGTTTTGAAAAATAGACACAGAAACATATTCACCATAAAACTATTTTAAAGACCAAAGGAGAAAAGCAATATGAACGGGATTGAAACATTTATGCTATTATATAAGATTATATAAGAATCTGCATTTCTATGAACATTTGAGAATGTTAATTTTTTTCAGCCACGGGTGTAAACTATATGTAAAGGGAGTCTGAACAGAGTGACCAAATTTTCTGTAACCCTAGAGTTTTTTAAATCATATATGATAACCATTTTTATTTGTGGTATTATAAATAATTAGGAACATTTCTAGCTGTCTCTTTTTATGGAAGCATTTTGAATTACTCATCTATTTGGAAGGCAGCCTCCATGAGAGAGAACCTCACTTTTCATAATTCTATGACATGATTGATGGACTTGGTTGTTCCTTTACATCATGGGGGCTGGTAGTCACTGCTTTTTGGGGGTATTAAATATGAGGTGAATCATGTACCCAAAGCACAGTGCTAGGAAATTCAGTGTCGAAAATTCACTAGGATGGAAGAGGGCTAGGAGGCTGTTTGATATATCTTCCTCTCATTGTCTTAAGGAAAATTACTAAGTTCACAAAATGCTAAATGGGGAAAAAGAATGAAGGGGCGTTTTCTCTCATCTGGGTCTGACATATGTAGCAGGGCTGAAATTTTACACACCCCAAGGCACATATGCCAAAATCTGTACTCTCTGTTCTGTTCTAAATATCTTTGCAAGTCTTACCCTCCTGGCAGGTAGAAAATGAGTGTAAGATTCTCAGATTTACCTTATTTAAATCCCTTTGTTGCTGTTCTTCTAAACATTTTAAAAGAGACTGCAGAAAATATGTAGTCTATTCAAATCCAGAGTTTTACTCTGTTATTTCTGCTTCATCCACCTTCATCAGTGCAATTATCCCTGTGAACATAGAGAAAGCTCTGCCTTCCTTGGGCAGTTTGAGGGCTTGCCTGTGGCTGGAGTATGTCCCCGAAAGTGGCATGTATTATAAGCATTGGTGTGTTATAAGCTTATTGTTCTCAATAAGTCCAGGAAAGAAATGATAGAACCTTAACAGTGGGATTTAGTATAGAATAATGCCTGTTGATGTGCTTAATTAAAATCTCCAGAGACTTGTTAGCAACCTTGAGAAGGGATGGATATAAAAGAACAAACTGTGTTTCTTATACTGTATGGCTTACTGGATATCAGTGATTGATCTCTGCCTCTTTAATGAGCTCCCATCTTTCTTATAGGATCTATAATGACATAGAGACAACAGTTGAACTCATCCCAGTATACTGTCATTGAGTCTTCAAGATCGTGAACTCTACAACCTTGTTTTTCTTATTTCTTTCACACCCTTGGATATTTTATTATCATGACAGAAAGTGACATACCTGTGGTTGACTTCTAGACTTCTTGTTTCTTACTCATCTAAGGTAATAATGGTTAGCTGATATTGGAAACTAGTATTTAGTCTTGGTCCGTATTAGTAGTTTCCTTTTATCAAACTATGTATTGCAGAGAACCATGATGTTCCCATCCCCTTTCCACTCTGTTTTTGGTGCCTACGTCCTCTTTCACAGGTGGAACAAAACCTCAGACAGAGGTTCTTTTTCCACCAACCGCCTGTGTTGAACTGTCTCTCTCACAACCTTGGCTATAGAAACTGTCTCTGAAGGAATTTCCATGGCAGTTCTCTGGCCCTCAGCAAAGATGTTTCCTTATTTTTTTCCCTGTAATATATTGTAAATGCTATAAAATGTTGGTGGGTTTTATTATATTGGTAATCAGGACAGAAAAGCAGAGTAATTTGCCTGTTTATCTTTTCATCTCAGGATGCCATGGACCAAACCCACTAAAAGCTAAGTCTGTCCAGTTCCTCCATTCATGTTCTATTCTTCAACACTGCTGAATTACTGTTCTGTGTAATCAATGTCCTGCTGACTGTGCCTTTCTCAGAGGCTTTCAATCAATGTATAATACAACTTGAGAAGAAAAAAACATATCCTGAAAGTGGGCCATCCCTAGCTTACTGAGTTAGTCTATATTGTTTTGACATTAAACAAAGACCATGATGTTTCAACCCTGATTTCACTTCCTATCTCCCAGGAACCTTCCCTATTCTGATGACAAGAATTTATACCTCCTAGTTAAGAAATTCTTCCAGTTTCATTCCCCTTTAGAGTCAGTGTCTACCCCTTTTTTTTTAGGTGGTGGCTATAATGTTGAGTTAAATCTTATTTATTCATTTGTTTGATACTATTTAAAAGTTTTTCACAAACATTTTCATGCAGGAATGTAAAAAATGGGGTTTGGATAGATGGCTCATCAGTCAAGAGCATTTTCTGCTTTTGCAGAGGACACGGGGTGAATTCCCAGCACCCCACATGGTGGCTCACAGCCATGAAGAACTCTAGTTCCATTGCACCTGGCACCCTTTTCTGAATTGGTTGGCTAATAGACAAACATGTACTATACATCCTTGCACTCAGCTAAAACACTCATACACATAAACATATAGATAAATCTTCAGAAATGTAGAAAATGTAGATCCTTTAGATATCATCAGCCATTTTCCAAAACATCCAACACATTCCTTCATAGATATCATCTTCTTACAATTCAGCATCATAGTCTAAATTGATGTCTATGATTTTATTTTTCCATCAGAATTTTTTTATAGTGACTGAAAAGAATCCCACTTTAAATGAACCTGGGTTAATGTTTCTTCTCTTACCCTCTATGGCAGTCAGGAAGTATTTTTTCTCTGGAAAAAATCATTATATACACACTGTATTGCTGGCTCTGATTTTTTTAAAAAAAAGCAATATTATCACCTTGTTTCCTAATTCTTCCTGCTTTTCTGACTTTCTCACAGTTGGACTACTCTCAAAACCAATTGTTTGCCTTTGTTGGTTATTAAGGTTTAGATATAAAATGACCCTTAGAAGCTCATGGTTAGAGCATTTGATTCCCCAGACATTTTTGGATGTTTTGGAAACTTGAGAAAATGTAGCCTACCCAGAGAGAGAAAGTTACCTGGGTGAGCCCTTGACAGTCTGTTATCATTATCTGTCTCACTGTCTGCATTGTATTTGCAAAAAGTAAACAAAAAAAAACAAAAAACAAAAAACAAAACAAACAAACAAACAAAAAAACTCTGCTTCAAACCAATGCTGTCAAGATATTTTTCCTAAACTCGTGAAGCCAAGAAAGCAGGGTCTGAATGCTCAGAAAATGTGGACCAAAATAAATCTTTCCTGTTTTCAGATATTTCAGCCATATTCAGTGTCGTTGATAAGAAAAGAACTAATAACTGGTTTTGCTCTTTGTTTTTTAACTATCTATATTTTATTTGTTTTTATTTCCAGCCTGGATAAGATAAATGTGATCTGGGAACCATGTTCTCTCTACTTTTATGAGATAAATGCCCTCACATCACATTAGCTCTCAGGCATTTTCTTTGCTCTTGTAATAAAACTGTGTGAACAGGGGGCTATCTTTTACTCCTATCAGGTTTTTTAAAAAGAAAAAATTACTTTGTATTTCTTCTAAATCTCAATTCTTTGTAAATGACAAAAATGTTATAAATTTATTATTTTGTTGATAACAAGATTTTTTTTATATGTATGCTTGTCTTTAAAATGAGTGGTAGGTAGTACAGGGACTAAGAAGACCTTGGAGACATTCCACTGGGATTCACATCCCCAAAGTACTGCTATAAGGCTATGATTCTAGCAACACTGCCAGTTCCTTTGAGATCCTTATCTTCAGATTGTCAATCATATTTACAACTTGGCAGACATAAATTATAACTGTATAAGATGATATATATAAAGAATCTGGTCTAGCATAAGGTCTCTATGGACAGAGGGATACATTATCAAATTGTTTGTCAAATACAATTTGCAGCAAGTAATTAAGATGGTGTTATCAGCATTACCATGTAAATCAATCACAACAAATTAAAATGATGAGATATTTTGGTCACAATCATGTCTGTTGATGGCAGCAAGCCAAGCTCTGGAAGCGAAGAACTAATTGCATATAAAGAAAAATCCATTTGTCCTGGGTCTGTGAGGCTTTTTTTATTTAGTGTCTCTTGAAACATATCCCCTACATAATAAACAAGGCCTCTCTATACATGTCTTTGACCTAGTCTTCTACTTATAGCAACAGCCCAAAAATTGGACTGTGTAAGAAATCTGAGTATCTCCACTGAAGAAAATAATCAGAAACATAAAAGTAAATGGAATTTCAAACACGTTTCCAGTCAACTCGACAAAAGATACTAACGCAGTCAGGTTTAACTGACTCATTAATCTAAAGGAAAAGTATTCCTCTCCTTCTTCCTCTCCCTTTCTGCTCTATAGTTTTGATTCAATGTCAGCTGTTTGAAATTTTGTACAATATTCATTTTTCTAGTGTTTCCACAGTCAATAACCTCACTATCACAGATTTGACCTGAAGTATATTATAAAGCAGAATTTGCTGAAATGGGCAACAAAATGATTTTGTCTTCATAGGGACATTTAAGAATCATTTTTCTAGCCCTGTTGTTTTCATTGGCATTCATAGTTGACTTCCTGTGTATTACGTATATGTTCTCTCCTTTTTTTTTCTTCCTCATGGTCTTCTCTGCTGTATTTGTATTTACATGTAGCAGGAGGAAACAGAGCATACAATAGAATGAAAATGGGGAAATAAACAGTAATTTCCTGGTTCAGTCACTCTATCAAAGTTACTAAAATTTTGTTCTCTGCTACGCATTCCACTTACACAGAATAATTTACTACATAGAAAAGGTACAATGGCAGGAATATATAAAATGTACTGTACATGTGCACACAGATAAAAACATGTGCCCCTACATATGTGCCCCAAACTACAAATAAACCACGACTCTTCTTGCAAAGTTTCTCAACATTCATTCAGTGGAAAAACATTGATGATGAGCCTATTGAAAATAAATATGATTTCTTCTTTCTTGGGTATTATTATCTTCCCAAGATTGGTAGCTACCATTGCTGAAAATTCTGGCTATTTTATTGCTTATAGCTTTTCCATCCCAAAGCTTGATCATAAGAATTTTCTTTGTAACTCAGTTCTACTCAGACCCTCCCTTTGTCTTGTTAACAGAGCAGTTGTTTATTGAGCATGTGAAGCCATTTCATTCTGTTTTCAGACATCACAATTTACCAAATCACCACTGCTTCTCCTTGTACATGTTCCAGCACATTTTCTTGGTCTATACTGGTATCGGTGGTGTTTGCTCCTGGCCCGTGAAAAATGAACAAATGGACATTCTTCATTAGGGTATGTCTTCATTTTTATTTTAGTTTAAATTTCACCCACCCTCTCCAATCTTATCTCAACCCGTCTTCTTCTCCTATTATATTTACCATATATTTCAGAACTTGATCATTTTATTTTTAAATGCCCTTAACACAACCCTGTAAATGGTTCTATCTAGATGAACGTTGTTATGGTTTATCAGTAAATAATCATGCTTTCAAAATGAATAATAGATTTCAGGTTTGAAATGTGAAGAGATCCTAAGACAAATTCTTCAAATTTATATGTTTCACAGACATAAAAAGGAAAACCAAAATAATTAATCACCATTTTATGCATTTATTTTTGTAAGCGTATTTAGATGGCAATCTAACAAAGTACAGAATGCGGTTGAAACTTTTCTTCCATCTCAAAGACAGGGTTTTCAAATTAATATCTACAAAATTGTAAGGAGTTTAAGTTTGCTTTGTGATCCAAGAAGCTTTCATGAAGTTGATAATGGGTAGATCTTTGGGTTTTGCTCTCATAGTTTAAATGACAATGTTGAAACATTGTTACTGTGTTTTTACTGTTTTCTCATGACTCAGTGTTCCCTGTGAAGGATGTAGTTCATGATAATACTCACATCTATAGGTTTTCAATGGAATTTTACTGTCAGATTTGACAAGTAGAAGGACCTATAAGACAAGTAACTCCATTGCCAATAAGAAAGCATACAGATCAAAAAATACCAAGCTAGTGTTTTTAGTGTTCTTCTCACTTTTGCTTTAACATAAGACATGGTTCTTTCATGTCTGTTTCTTGTTAGTTTCATTTTACTATTGTGATCATAAACTAGCATGTCAATATTTCATGAAATTTCACATTACATAATAATCCAGGATTTCTAGTTCCTTTTTCTACTGTTTTCGCAACTCCCTGTGTGATTTCTTTTAGACAGAGCCCTGACATTCTGCCGCTATGGTTCACTTTGTATTATCCAAACACAATTCAGCTGACCAAAGCATCCTGGTAAAGTTTAGCCTAATCCATAAACCAACTATTTTGGTGTTTAAGGGAGGGCTGTGTTTGGACTATTATTACTCTAAAACTGCAAAGTTCAGATGGTTTCATAACATTTTAATCAGTAGCTTAATAATGCTCACGTACCAGTGTTAGTGTGAAAATCTTGTAACAGATGTGTAGTTTTTACACATGAAACATATGTAGAAATCTAAGATTAAAAAATATGTAAATTATCCTATCATTTAGTCCAGCTATAAAATAAAAGATATGAAGATATTTTATCTTAAGATTTTTATAAAAGCAAGTAATGGCTAATGGTAGCTGCTATTACAGGACTTGCTTTCCTAGCTAAAGGCTTAACAGGTCAAGTACAATGGAACAGTTAGGTCCAGTGGGATACAACTGCGCAAATAAAAGAAACACTGTGAAAAGAATTGAGAAGTATTACCTGAAGTGAAGCGATAACATGATAGCGACAGGAACAAAAAGAGTTTCCTTTTTAAAGAAGAAGGCATCTGAAGAGGTGGATGATATTCTAGAGGATGACAATTCCTTTCATTTTGTCATAACATTGATATTGGAAGAGAAAGTGACAAAACACTGGAGAGCTAATAGTACCACATTAGAGAGTCAATATGAGGAAGTCCACAAACATCATTATGGGCCCAGAACACTTAAAGGAATCCCCAATATTAGATTTATTTTGTAATGCCTGTTATAATTTTCAGTTTTCTATCATGTTCATCTTTTTACTGAGTAGTTCTAAAAATTTGTCACATCAAACTACACTTAAGCAGAAATCACTTATAGTAATTGCAATCTTTAATTATGACAATACATGCACAGATAGATGATAGATACAAGATAGATAGATGATAGATTGATTGATAGATGATAGATAGACAGATTATAGATAGATAATAGATAGATGATAGATAGATGCTAGATACATAGATAGATAGATAGATAGATAGATAGATAGATAGATAGATGGATGGATGGATGGATGGATAGATAGATAGATACATAGATAGATAGATACATAGATAGATAGATACATAGATAGATAGATACATAGATAGATACATAGATAGATAGATACATAGATAAATAGATATAGAGTGCCGGTTCAAAGCACTACTGGTAAAAATGTAAAATAAATTATAATTTTATTTCATATCAACCCTTGGAAGTGACATACATGTAGCTTGTGTTCCAGAGCATTCTTTTCCAAGGCCATAAAAAGGGAGTGTAAGAAGAGCAGGGATGTGCTTATAAGTATATGGTGCCTGCCATAAGAAAAGGCCTTTTGCTTCATGTCTCAAATCATAGAAATATGCTTGCTTGCTGTTCTTGAGGCTAGACTTGGTAGACAGAAGCACTAGCTTTTCTAGCTGGATGGCAGATAACCATTTTATCCTCATTTGGCCTAGTCTCTCTGAATATGTTAATCCTGTATCCCTGCCTCTTTTTAGAAGAACACTCATCCTAATAGATAAAATTCCCATCATAACATCCTCATTTTATAAAAATTGTCTTCTTCAAAAGGCTTTACTTTTTATTGGAAACACAGTTACATTTGAGAGTCTAGTGCTTCAATAGTGAATACAATTTACTCTGTAAATTGCAGATGCCATGTTGATGTGAACTTGAAGCACTTACTTGAACTTGAAATGCTTACTGAGTTCTGCTTAACTCTCAAAGAACTATATCCACAGTGGCTTGAAAAACTATTAGATATGCCATTCTTATCTCATTTATCTTATCTCTTATCTTTTCTCTGTGTCTTTGTTTTTAGAAGTAAAATTTTTATGGAAACATTCTTCTTGTTTTAATGAATAATGGAAATTTATTGTTATTTATGAAGAATAAAGCAATACATTTTGGGATTGATTTTTACCATTCTCCATATTAACAATTGCACCACATAAGCAAAATCTTCTAAGAGACTACAGCACTCATTCACAAACATCCAAAAGTTAGTGACATGAAAATGCTCAAAAGCTTTGAGACATCAGCTTGGAAACTTGTATTGGACAAATATTTCTAGAGGTTGTGAGATCATCCTTGAGTTTTTTTCATCAAAATTGATATGAAAGCTGGAAGAATGGCTTCATGTAAATCCAAAAGAAAAACAAACTTTTAATGACAACGACAAGGAAGAACTGAGTGTGGCACTATACTGAATCTCCTGTACACAGAAATAAATAAATATGCATGGCTTTTGTCATTTGGTTTATACCTTCAAAGAAAGAAGTTAACTTTCAGCATATATATATCTCACATAATTACTGCAAAGAATCCAATCCAGTGGATTATAAAAAGTGATAATATTCTGTAGAAAGGTGCTAGTTGGTTGAAAGAAACCTTAAAAGCATTGTCAAAGACTATAGTGTCCTGTCTTAGCCATGTGGAGACATAATTGCACCTTTTAATGCATCCAAGAGAATAAAATATCTTTCAATCTTGTCTGTTGGGAAAAGAAGTGTGTCAGAGCCTTTGGAGAATGGAAAATGACTAGGCTAGTTGGGACATTTGCTGCTGACCATGAATTCCTACCACTGAGGAATAACCAGGACAACTTTGATGTTATCTGCACTGTTTGTGAAGTATCGAATGTTAACAGATGTCAACGGTCTCTCTCTCTCTCTCTCTCTCTCTCTCTCTCTCTCAATTGACCTTTAGGTCTACCTCCTTATATCACACCCCACCCACTGATCATGAGAACTTAGCCTGTGCCAGCCATGGTTAGAAAATTTCCATCTCATTTGCAAAAGCATTAATCACTGTTTATCCCTTCCTCCCTTCTTCCCAGCTGCCTTCCCTCCTTCTTCACCTTTCCTCCCTCCTTTTCTTTTTCCCTTCCTTCCTTTTTCCCCCATATTGGTGATTGAACCTAGGCTATGCCAAGCATGTGCTATACTACTGCACTATATCCCTAGCCCTTTAAGTTTTTATTTTAAACTATCTCTCCCTAAGTTGCCATGATTGACATTGAACTGCTGCGTCACTAAAGCATGAATTCAACTTGCTTTCCTCCTTCTCTCAGCCTCCTTAGCAGCTGAATTACAGGCTTATGCCACCAAGCCTAGCTACCCTTTATTCTTTCTCATTCTTCAAACATATGGCTTCAGGATGAATTTGTACTTGACACCCTTGGATGTATGCTTATTTATCTTAGATATTCCTTCTGGCTTATTCAAAATATGAACATGTTCAGTACAACAGATCTTCAAATATTTAAAGACTGCCATTACGTGTCATTGAATAGTTTGTTCCTCAATGTAAATATCACCAAGTTTTTCAAGCAATTCTAAGATTATAAAGATTTTCATTATTTCAATCCTCCTGGTGTTTTTTTTCAAGGACGTATCCCAGAATAGTAATATCTTTATGAAGTTTGTTTCTGGATGACTTACTATGTTTTCAGGTGTGTTTGCAAGAGTATATGTACATTGGGACTTTTGTTCTTCTTGACACAGATATGAGATTGCTTTTTAAAAACCTAAGAAAACACCAATGAGTGCACATCTGTTTGCCTAGAAAGTGTTCATTTTTAAAGAAGAATATGGTTGATGTGAGAATACCTTTTATGTTGCCCTGCTAATTAACTGTCCTCATAGCCTTCTGAGCTCTGAACAAAAATGACAGACTTCCTTAGTCAGCAGGGCTGCTTCTCTGATCTTTTCTGGGAGTGCAACCCCCCCCCCACACACACACACACACATCTCTACCTGGGGAATGTCCTGCAAACCTGGTTAGATTGCAGGTTCATCTTTCTTTCTCCTGATGATAAACTTATGAGCAAGCAGCTGAAATTCCTGGAATGCCTCCCAATGCTAATGAGAAACCTCAGATCCTTCACCTTCAGCCAACCACCTTTGTCCACCTTTGTCCACCTCCAGCCAAAAACCTTTGCTCACACTGGATAATCCTACCTCCTCATGTAAAAGCTATATTACCAGTGATTCACATTGAGTAAAGTTTATCTGTCCCCACGAAGTTGGTCACAGTATGTATTTATTATCATTCATACTCATGAGGACCCTGAAACCCTGTTCCTTGACTCTGTACACTTCATCATCTTAGGCTGGTGGTGAATGACCCTAGAAAAAAAGACAGACCCACACTTTTGTATCTGTGTATACATACATTTCTCTCTGTAGCTCCAGTACTAGCAGATATGCCACCTTCCAACATACATACTGGCAGAACACCAATGCACATAAAATAAAAATAATAAATGTACATGTGCATGTGTATAGGGCTGACCACTTGGGAGTAGAAAATCTATCAGGAAGCTCATCACTGAAGAAAACTAATTTCCCATCTCAGAAGCCATGATTCTTCTGAACTACTTCAGCTAGAAGTGGAAAATTGTGAAATATCCACCATCAACATCAGCATGTCAATTGATGTTGACTGTTGCCTTTGTAATATAAGTCTTATTTAGGTGGCTACTTCATTGAGACTTCATGGGTACAGCTTTCTGTCTTATATAGAAGACACTCCCAGAAGCAGGTAAATAGGTCTTCTGGCCCTCACACTCTTCCTGACCCCCTTCAGCAATGTTCCACAAGCCATATTTATGTATGTGTGTATATGTGTGTGTGTTCATACACACATATGTGTGTGTGTCTCTGTGTGTGTGTGCATGTGGGTGGGTGTGTGTTGCTTATTTTATGCATTGTCATCACTTGTGGATTTCTCTAATTGTTTTGTCTGCTGAAAACAGAAGCTTGTTAATGAGGGAGTAAGTATTTAGAATACAGTTAGAAAGTATATTAGTTTAGAAAATGACAATTATACGTTCTCTTCTATGGTATGGTCTGTGCCACCTGCAGACCTAAGTGTAAAGACACAAAGAAAGATGATGTCATGGAATTTGCAGGTCAATGGACAGAAGTGGAAAACACTATACTGAATACCAGACCCAGAAAAACAAACACTATATATCCTCTTTCATTTGTGGCTCCTAGTTCAGAATATTGGATTTGGCTATGTTATATGAAGTCATCACAGAAGCTAGGAAGTAGAAAAGAATCATGAAGGACTGAGGCAGAGAGCTCTCATGAGTAGGGGAATGAGAGTACTTTTGAGCTTAAGGTTTAGATTGTCTAAACTTATACGTATGTATAACATATGTATATATGTATGTTTGCATGTTTGGTGAATGCATATGCTTATGTTATTAGAAGAGAATGTAGGATCACCTGAAGCTAAGTTAACATGGCTGTGAGCCACCCAATATGGGTGCTAGGAAGCAAATCTGGTCCTTTGGTTAAGCAAGAAAGAATCTGAACTGCTTATCCAGATCCTCAACACTGAGGTTTTATTTATTACAGGTTTTACTTTTGTTCTCCTTAATAGTAAATCAATAAAAAGCAGATATGCAAGTGGTTGAAATTTCCATTGCTTTCTGTGCTACCCCAGAAAAACTCTCTACGTGACTGGAGATGCTGTAGAATCCAGCTTATGGTCCCAATTTTTGATTGTTTCTCAATATAGGAGTACTTGGGTCTGAGAATGGTATATGCTTCCAGGAAATTTGACTTCTTCCTCATTTCTATTTCTTTCCTTCTCCATCACTTCATGTTTTCTCCCCTGTGAACATTTCTTGAGTTCAAATGCAATGAGAGACAATGGGAAATGACACCAAAAGGACAAATGGCTAAGTAATTCCAATTCTGGTAGGAGTTTATTGCTTGTTTGCCTTTGGACAGTGGCCTCTTGTGGGGACACAAGTGAGAGAGACCTTCATAGCTCATGAGTCCCAATGTGATGCTTTGACCTAATTAGTTTATTTTCACCACTGTGTAAAAAGATCCTAGAGGGAAAAAATAGACCTTTCCAGGTGTGAGCTATTACCCTGAAATAGCATTTCCCACCTGCACTGGTCTGTGATCATTGTCCATTAGTAGAAGTCAGAGGACACCCTGTCTTCTATCCAGGACTCTCAGGACTCACAGACTTAAAAAAAAGAAGAAGAATATAACCACTGTGATATACTTGTGTGGTAGGAAAATACTGTCATTTTATCTTTAGGGGAGTGGATATTAATGATTTATCTTGCAAGGTTTGAATTAGCCTGTAGAATAGCAGAGTAACATGATTGGTATTGATCACCCCCCGCCCCAATCACTTCTGTCAACATTAGATTTTTAAAATCTAGCAGTTCCTGGTATTTACTAGTAACCAGGTGCAAAGTTTTAAGCATCACTAATTTTGCATGGTCAAGTATAAGAAGTAAACCACAATGATGGTCCAAGCAAATGATGAACTCTATCACAAAATTAAGTGTGCAATAGCACACTTTGGAACCCATAAACACTTAGACTTGACACAAGTCCTAATGAGAAATAAAGAAAACTGAATGTGATCTAAGCCACTCAACTGCAGCCCAGTTTCTTCTGCAACAAATGGATGCTTACAAGCAGCGTCAGTGAGGCCTGGGCCTCCTTGCTGTTTACCACATTCAGTAATAATGAGGTGAACCTGCTTTTGGATTATTTAGGCAATGGATGAATGTGTTTTCCCAAATGGAAATTATGGTTTAGATGTATAATCTGTGGTCATTTGATATCTTGCCTCATCAGGTGAAACTTTTAGGCGATGACTTAAGGTTAAAATATGAGTATTGAAATGCTGAACATAAGCACAGTAGGCGTAAACATCAAGAGTTACAGTACTGGAAAAGAAACTGAGGGCATATACAAATAGTAATGAAGGCAAGAATACAAAACTTTGGTTTTGCTCTTTAGAATTACTAACTACAGTTACTGTCACAAGTCCCAAGAATGAAATGTGTCCTTGCCAGGCTAAAGTAGAAGGCAAACAGGAAGCTGCTGTAGAATGGACTACACAGGTGTTCCCATAGCAGAATGTGACACAGGCTGAGAAATTAAGAATAAATTGCAAGAAAGAATAAATGTTATATGTGACATCCCTGTTTAAATGCCATATAAGAAGTAGTAAGTAGATGTCTTAATTAGAGTTTCGTTGCTGTGAAGAGCCATCATGACAAAGGCAACTCTTTTAAGGAACAGCATTTAAGTGGGGCTGCTTACAGTGTCAGCCCTTTAGTCCATTATCATCACGGCAGGAAGCACGGCAGCATAGAGACCAACATGGTTCTGGAGATAGAGCTGAGAATTTTACATCTTGATCAGCAGGTAGCAGAGGGGACTCTGATTCCACACTGGACAGAGCTTGAGCATAGGAAACCTCAAAGCCCGCCCCCACAGTGATGCATTTCCTTCAATAAGGCCACACCTACTCCAACAGGGCGGTGCCTTCTAATAGTGGCATTCCCTGTGAACCAAACATTCAAACACGTGAGTCTATAGAGGCCAATCCTATTCAAACCACCACATTAAATATTTAGAGAAACTCAAGAATTAGAATATAATATTCTTTATAGCTGAATAAAGGAAACCCTATTGTTTTATATGTCATTTATTAGACAAAAGCAGAAATGAGAGAATCTCAGTGCATAAATTCAGGTTTCTAGTATTCAAGAATTAAAACTTCTTGCATTGTTTTGTCTTCTGCAACACAACATATATTCTAGGCCTTGGTTTTATCAAGTGGCAGAACCTCAGTTCCAATCATCACTGACAGAATGTCCTTCACAATGTTGTGTCTGTAGAATGTCAGGTGAGGGGCCATCTGGCCTTCAGCAAATATTAGCCATGATCCCTGCTGACACCCACTGGGACTTCCATGCTTCAGTTTGGTCTGTGGTCACTGGTCCTTGCAGATTCCCCTACAACCCTTTATCCTCATCTCAAGGACACACTAAGCCTACTGACTCTCTGTGTAATTTTTTTTTTTCCTGGCAACTATTTGCCTCTCTATACAGTTCCAGGCAATCGAAACTCTATGGTCTCTTCTCAGCCCCCGTGCCCAGTCAGACTTTCCTTTACGAGCTCAAATTAAATCTCATGTTTTGCCACTTGTTTAACACGTGGACTTGTCTGTGGCCATCACTCTCTTTCTCAGTGATGTGAGATGTGACAAATACCTAAACTCTTCCTTCTCCTCTCCCCTTTATCAATTCGAAGCAGTGAAATTTTATCCTGGAGAAGAGGCACCAAAGAAAAAAAATACTTCCTTACATGTGTTGTATCATCTCAATATTTTATAACTATGAGACTTTAAATGTAATTTTAAAATCCTTATTTCATTTGAATCCTGTGAAAATACTGACTTGAAGCAAGAGCTTGGACATCCTAACTCTAGGTAAAAAAAATGGTGAAAAGTAGAAGAATATTTCAAGTAAAGAGTTGATACTTCTAATTTAAAATACAATAATCCACTGGAAATAATTTTCAAGTAATTACATTTAATTTTACATTAATGTGTATGCATGTGTTATACTGAAAATTACCATGATATTTTATTCTCTTTGTTTTGAATACTAAATAACACAACAACAATGCTCCTTGATTTATAGGTGTTGTTTCCTCTTTGTAGTAAGCACTGCAAACAACCGATAACATCACATTTGAATGTAAAACTGCTTAGACAAATTCTGAATGATTAAACAAACATGATGTGGCTTTATCCATTGATGCGTTTTCTGGAGCCTCTGGGAATGCAGGATGCTTAGATAATGCTTCCTGAATGATCACTTTAGCAACTAGAAACAAAGCACAGATTTGGGACTGTACTGCAGTATGTGGGTATACAGCTGTTGGCTGTAGTTTACTCATAGAGCTTAAGACAATTGCTTGGAAACCTAGGTGAGCAGAGTAATACTTGCAATTATTATAAAACTACAGAAATTATAGAAGAGCCACCTACCTGCAAACATACAGGTCCATATGCAGTCTCATCATTTCTACGAAGACATTTTTGATGAGGGATGATATCTAATCTCTAGAGTCTCACATCCTAAATAAAAGGAGTCACTGAGAAAAAAATTAACCCTGATATTATTAGGAGTTGGCTACAGTGATAAAGCCATTTACTGAAGCTCTCCTAGAATATCCAGTGCTCACTGGTAATATTCTTGGTACATCTAATTTTTAATTACAGACTCACTTTATTATACCTTAAATCTTCTTATTTCAAATATCATATTTCCAAAATATAAAAGAAATATGTACAATAGCAATACTAGAGATAAAATTATGTAGGGAGATTGATGGATGGATGAATGGATGTATAAATGGTTATAGATAAAGTACTTATAATTTCTGGAGTGAATCTGATAGACATTACATCAAATTTTTTATTCATAAACATTAGATTGCTTTGTGGTCTTAATAGTAATAAAAATATGTGAAGCGCATGACAAGAATCCCTGTATGTTATTTAAATCTAAGGTGGCTTAAAATAATAAAGTTGTGCAATAAAATGTATATTGTGAGAAGGCAAGGGGAAGGAGGTTGTGTGCCAAGTCATAATCTCTGCCTTGAATATTATGGTATTAAAAACAAGATCTAATTGTGCTCATTCTTCCTGATCTACCATTTGTTATTAATTTTCAGTTTACTTTCATACAGTTAGGAAATTAGGAATAACATTACATTGTTTTCAGTAGCATTTTTGATAACACTGATGACCTATTCAATTCACAAGAATGTGTCAACCCTCTTTGCCATGGCAGAAACATCTTACAGGAATCAGAGCAGTGCTCAACAAAAAACAGGACTTGTTTTAGAACTATCAACAGTGTAACAGACATAACTAGTTCTTCTGCATATTAATATTAACACTTTAATAACAAAATAATTATATTGTGAGAGAGATTGAACTTTATTTGGTTTTTGTTTGTTTGTTGTTGTTGGGGTTTTTTTTTTTTTTTTGGTTTTTTTAGACAGGGTTTCTCTGTGTAGTTCTGGCTGTCCTGGAATGCACTCTGTAGACCAGGCTGGCCTCGAACTCAGAAATCCTCCTGCCTCTGCCTCCCAAGTGCTAGGATTAAAGGCGTGCGCCACCACTGCCCGGCAAGATTGAACTTTAAATTATGCGTTTGGATAAGTTAGAGTATTTTAAGTATGTCTTGTGGAAGCATGCTTAAAAATATTGTATATAGACTCTAGGTAATGTTAAAATGCTCATTTATTTTAACTAGGATTTAAGTTGCTCATGAGTAAAAAATCCACATATTGTGTTCTGTTTTAAAATGTTTAATCAAATAGTGGTGTGGGGAGAAATAATGATTTCAAGACAAACTATCTTAGTTCTAGAAAAGTATGTACAGTTTTCAGAAAGACACACACACACATGGATCTTCCTTCTTCAGTACCAATTTGGTCAATTTCTTCAATTTCCAAAATCCAAATGCTTATTGTGTTGATAATGGTACTAAATTGTATGACAAAGAAAACTAAGCAGATAACCACTTTTCCCAAACCTATATCTTGGACTACTTGTGGATTGTATATTCACAAAAATACCTCTCTAGAAAGTCTACCAGAAATATGACTTTGATCATTGATTTCTCTGATGTTTATTGTGCTGTAGCCAAGTAGAGGAATTACAGACTCTGTGTTCAGGTTTATATGTGCTAACTTTTAATGTTGTTGCTTCATATTCTTGCTTGTGGTCTTGCCAAAATAGAATTTGTGCAAGAATGCAGATTTTTTTCTTACCTATTTACTGGACTGTACAAAAAGCAAGAGCAAGAAGGCTATGGATATCACTCACAACTCAAATGTTATTTCAATATATTCAGTCCTGTGCAGTTCCAGTCGCAGAAATGATATTGCAGCCATGTATTCAATACTAAAACTTGTCAGTATCCTATAGATACACTGAGCGGCAGCAAGGAATGAGTTTCAGTGTCTGTCTTGTTGAATTAGCCAGGCTTAATTGCATCTCAGTTTTGAGATAAGATGAATTATGTCCCTGATACTGTAAAACTATTTTAATCAAGACTTAGTATAGAAAATTAATTTAGCTGGCTTTCTGACTTTCATAAAGTAATTCTTTAAAGAATTATTAAAAACATGTATTATATTCCTGTTTCATAGATGAAAAATTAGAGGACTCTGATATAATTTGTTTTCTAGATGATACTGTTAGCAGAATTGAAAAAAAAATTATCCAGAGTTTTCATATGAAAGGAAATGAAATGTTATAAAATGTAAGAATTGATTGTAATTTTTGTATGGAGGAAATTGTTTTCTTTAACTCCATTTGTTATTTAATTTACTTTGTTGTGCAGAAAGCAACTGAGACCCTGAAAGGAACAATGAGATACTAGAAAAACCTTTGTAAAGGAGAAAACTGGGAATTATTCTGCACTAAGAATGCCTACATGTCAATCATTCTTCCATAGCCCCTTGAGAGAAACACATACGTAACTCTATGCATCAACCACCTGATCCTTTGTCAAAACTAACTGTGCTTACATATGCTCCTTTCTAAAAGGAAGCATAGCTGCTTATGAATGCCAGACCCTCTTATGATCCTTACATTGCATCTTTCCAGACATTATTTAATGAAATCTCTGCTTAAGATATTTGGTAAGAAGGACTATTTTTTAATAAGCAAGTTACCAGAAAAATTTCAGCAACTTTTATCATTTGGCGTTAAACATTTAATTTTAACATTTAATGTTTTGTTTCTGTAATAATCCTTTAGTTGACTCTTGATCAGTAAGTAGTCCATCTTCTTTTGGCTGTGAGAATCTTCTAGCATCTTCACCAACCATGGCAGGAAAATAAAACAGTGTGAGGACACATTACATTGCAGTATAGCTGCCAATAACATGAAGGCAAAGTAAATCACACCAATTTAGTTGGCTCGGAAAGGCCAAGTCATTTCAAGAGAATATGTATAATCTTATAGGAATGTGAAAAATAAGCAAGGCTCTGAAGAACCAGAGATATGTTAATAAACTCTCATTATTTCCTACACACATAAAATTATGCAACTTATTTGTACTTCTCTTTTATACAAATTTGGTCATTCAATTTTCAACCATGTTAGGAAAATATGCCTACGGTTAGTTGGGAAAAACTAAATTATAATGGAATTTAGGAGATATCTAACCAAGTCACTGATAGTAAAACACAATTCTTAAAAAAATGTTTTTGACTAAAATTATTACATGTTTTATATTTCTTGCAACAACAGTTCAGTCTCATTTATGTTCTTTTCCAGGAGGTAGCTCTTTGATTTGAAGTTTATTTTATCAAAGTCAGAGATTAATTTAATGCTGTGAATGAATTATAGACTAGATTTTTCATTTTCATTGTATAAATAATGGATATAACCCTTACAGCAGTCTGTAAAGTAAGAAATGCTTTATAAAACAAATGTGCATATAATGAATTTTTTCAAGAGAAAAATTCTATTTTACTGAACAAATAATTTACTTATAGCACAATTTTCCATATATATTTGGATAATAAGTACTGAGGGAATTCATAAAATGGACAGACATGGAAAAATGTCTTCAAATGATTTTGTTATGAGGGATAAGTGTATCAGAAAATGACACATGTGCTCAAAGTCACATTAATTTGTTTGTGTGTGTGTTTCTGTGTATATATTTGTGTATATGTGTGTGTGTGTCTGTGTGTGTGTGTGTCTGTCTGTGTGTGTGTATGTGTGTGTGTGTGTGTGCTTATGGGTGTAAAGATTATTTATTTATTTCCCATCACTTTGTATTTTATTTTAGTGACTTACATGTGGTTGTAAGTCTATGGGTATTACCACCAAGTTTTCAACCAGATAGTATCTGAGAAAAATCTCACTATTCTTAATCCATATCCTCCCCCTTCCCCTTTAGTTAAAAGACTTCCAGTATGGCCTAGAACTAAGAATAAGGCTTAGCTCTTGGTAACAATACCTCAGACACTGATGCATTCATCTTTCCTATTCAAAAATCACCAAAAATCCTTCCCAGAAACTAAAGAAATCAAACATTGGTATAAACATTGATGCATTGCCCTGATTCATGCTGCCACTTCACCTTTTAAAAACTGTAGCCAATTTTAATGCCTGGGTTAACTTCAGTTAGTCAATGGGTGCAGTGCACTCAGTGTACATGTTTTGTGTGTCCAGTATAATGGTTGTCACTAGTATTTAATATCAATGCCTGTAGTGCTGCATGGCCTGTCTGTCTTTCTGCAATCTTTATTTTAAATTTCTGCATCTGAATTTGAAACTCCTTTCATTATTTGTCAAGGCAAATAATGAATGGATATTTGAAATAATTCCATGAGTTTGAAAATGTCATGCAAAAACAAGTAGGAACAGAAAAGTCAACAAAATAGCAAATTCTCTTGGAGGTAACATGTAATTAACCTACTGAACATGGCGATTTACATGGTTGGAGAGCAATTGATTGCTGAGTGTATTTGATGCAAGGCTCCTAAAATGATTTTTATAAATACCTGTCTGGGAAGTCACACAAAAACACAGGGTGGCTTGTGATTACATTTAAGCAGCACTGGGTGCCTTGGTCATTAATGCCATTTGTATCAAGGCGGCTGGTTGTATTGGCCTGTGTGCACATTATTTCTGGACCTTATTTTGATTAAACATTAAGCCTTCAGTTGCTAGTTTCTATTCCAAACTAAATTTAAGGAAGTTTCAGATGGATTCATTGTTATCCATGAATTTCTTTGCTTTATTTCACCTGACTTAGCAATCGAGAGTAAATACACAAATGTATGCTGTATGTGTCTGTGTGTCACATATGTGTGCACTTGCTAATGTATGCAGTGTGCTACGTTATCACTTGCAAGGACTTCTTGGCTATTGCCTCTGAATCATGAGGAACTCCAGAGCTTCGTTGCTGTCAGGTTTGAAGGAGAACCTGGACTGTAGTGTCCAAAAGCAGAGGCTCCCTTACTTCCATTTTTTTGGCTGATCGGGGCAGTTTCCAAATTGCATTTCTGAAGATGGTTTTCCACACTGTCCCTTAAAGCACTGTTACTGTGGCAGATTGAAGAGTAAAGCAAAAGAAGAATTTCTCTTTGAAAGGCTTGACAGAGATTCCCTTTCTTCCTCAGGTTTCAAAACCTTAGGAAAAAAACTTTACATTTGTATTTGTTCATGAACCCCACAGATAGAATTAAAAAGCAAAATGGCAGACTTTGAAAGTCCCATGTTTATTCGGTGGAGAAAGTGATGGTTCCATTCTTTGCATCCTGCTCATCCTCTCTGTCTGTATACACCCATAGTTCTCGTCTTCTCCGTTACCCATGTTCTCTCAACTCTACCACCTTTCAGCAAATTGTGCCGCGCCAACCCTGACCAGCAGGAATTAAGACAGGGAACAACCGGTTCCTTCTCACAGCAGTTTACTCAGGATGCTTAGCAGTTGGTAGTCAAGATCCCGTTGGCGAGCCCATGATCCCGTGATCCCTTCCCGGGTGCAGCTTATAAACCCTGCCAGGAACCCATGAACTCATGCCAGGTATCATCTCTCCATAGGCTCGTGATGCTTGCGTAAGATCAGGCCACCTTGAAGCACAGCCTTCACACCTAATAAGGACTTGTTTATCACTCGGCCCTCGGGTGGCCATCGCCGTCTTGGGGCGAGGTTCTTATGGCGCCTAACAGCAAATAACAAAATTCATTTTTTAATTGTACCATTTTCTCCTTCTCGATGCTTACAAAGACTGATTACCTTTTTAAGTTCTAAACCTTTCAAAGACTCTTGGGGCTGGCAATTGAGATATAGTCATTACCAAGTATTTGCTGTCCATTGAGAATTGATGTCTACTTTTCTGAGGTTTTTATTGCTTCTTTTCCTAGGCCTTCTCTTTCATATTTTCTCAACTGGAGGTCGTTTGGCATTTGGGAATGGCCATAGTTTGTTGTGTGGCCCTGATTAAGAAATTATTAGTCAGCTTGGCTTCAATGAAACTAATGCTAACAGCACCCGTCAGTCATTGTGACAACCAGAAATCTCCCATTTGACTTCAACCTCCAGTAAAAGTGATTTACTTCCTTTCGAGAACTGGCCTTGAATCTTATTTGCCTCCTGGCCTTTGTTGCTCATTCTGAGACTTGCTTAGGTTGAAATATTTCATTCTTATGGTTTTCCATGTGGCTTTAGTGAATTTATCTTGACATCTAGTTCAAAGAGTTTTTACCTTCTGTCTCAACCCCAAAAGGAAATTATAAAGTTACCTCAGTACCTAACACATACATGTTAACCTGCCCCATGTCATATGTCCATTTTTTTCAACTTAACAAGTTTGTTCAGGGTTGTATTGACCATAGTGAGTTATATTGGAACCACCCACTTCACTAGGACCACTTCACTGTCTCTGACGTTTTTTTTTCCCATAATAGGAAAATGAGAAATCAAATCTCAGTCTTCTAAGTTTATTAGACTTTGAGCTGTTTACTTATGATTACCTGGTTGCAAAATATATATTACTAGTTTTATGAAGACAATATATAGATCTAGTTAAGGCTAGGCTTGAAATTTTCCTTTTGCTTCTTTTTTTTTTTTGCAGCTCTGGAGTCTTTGCCTGGCTTGAAGCCAACATCTACCTCACATCTACCCCATATTCTAGGGAACCCTGCACAATATTGTGAATTTTCAAATTGTCCTCTGAAACATTTTCTATTTAAAATATATACACATTGAAAATTCTTACTAGCACATTCTCATTTTACATGGTTGTTTTAAAACCCAGGACGGTTCAAAACAGTCAAGATCTAGACTCTCGCAATATTGAGCTGAAAAGTAAAGGTTGGCTGAAGGGAGCTTAAAATAGGAAGACCACATATACTTAATGAGGTTAACTTTTTAGACAAATGTAACAGCGTTATTCCATAGAACTAACTTCAAATGCCAAGGAACATCTGATATTTTGAGGTTGCTGAGTAGTAATGGTTTTGACCACACGAAGAAGGGCAGCCACACGGTTCGCATCACTACCAATGGCACTCATACAGTGAGTGAGAGTCTCCCGTCAGCGGAAGCATGACCTCCCCTGTCACCGCACATGTTACTTCTCGTGCTGTGTGAGTTTCTCCTCTAATTTGAGGCAATTTAATTTTCTGCCCACTTCACAAAGAAATGTCAGGCTGAATGACTAGAGCATTGATGTTGAACGTCTCTCCGTCACACTCTGTACTTGCAGTCAAATTGATTCTGTTATCCTCGGTAGGACCAATGAAAGGCAAAACCTAATATTCTTTATTACATAGTCACCTTTGGAAATATAAATTTTAACACAAAGTTTAGTCAAATATCTTAGTAGAAATGAATGCAATCAAGAGAAAAGTTACTAACATACAAAGCGATGACTGAAGAAAAATACTATTTATTTTCTACATTTTCAAATAGATCTCTATGCAAATCTAAGAAACCTGTTTGAAGCTAAGTTTTATTACAGTGTTCATGACACCCTATGGCTGAAAGACAGTGTCTCAAAGGGACTCTATAAGTTCCTTGTATGACTTTGCATGCCAGTTAAATTATTTTATAAGGTGCTGGTTTTCGTAATCTTCAATTAAAAGTACTTTAGAACTCCTGTAAGTTTGGGGGAAGTTTTATGACTTCATGAATTAAAAACACTTAAAAACACACTTAGCCAATGTTTAAATGTAAGATAAATATTCATTGTTAATATTATGTGATAATAAATATGGTATGGTATATTAGAGAAATCATTGCTTATCACTTTGGTTTTACTACTATTTTTGAAGTTTATTTTACGTGATTTTTTTTTTTTTTTAGGGAAATAAATATCCATGTACGGTGTATATTACATAATTATTTTAAAGTATTTAATTCACAGAAAGACTCATTCACTAACTGTAAGAAATATTTTTGTATGTTTTCTTCTAACTACACACAGCTATTTAAGAAAGAAAAATCTTAGTAAGGCAGAGATCAGATCTCAGTTAATTCTATATTTCATCTCCTAAAACCAGCTTGGCAATAGTGGACAGTTGGAACGTATTGTTTAACACATTAATCTTTCTTAAAATAATCATTGCACTTTTGTACTCTGTGCTCCTATTGAGCAACTGTAAGCAGCAGTACTTATTTATGTCCCAGGGTTATTCATCCTTTGTTTCTCTTATCGAAGGAGCACTTTTAATTTTAGCACTGACTGATTGCTTAAGGACTTGCAAGTCTTGTCTACCTGAGTTACTGCAAACTCCATTCAACCTGATTCAGTGAATAAAGTTAAATGCTAGGATTTAGGTTCATACTGAATTTGATTGCACATTGTAGTTTGTCTTCAAAAATATTGTAAGTTGAATATACACACCTCTGGACTTGTAATTATTTCTGCCTCCTCTTCTGTATAAATCCATGAGCCATGAGATGAGGAATGTGATATAGAAATTTCACTTAGGGATGAGAGTTTCATAGTTACTTATTGTCTATGAAACCACAACTGGTTTTCTCTGTTAGTTACCATCTGCCTTAAGAAGCCACTACTCTAATGAGTGCTAAGTAATATGTTGAACTATGGTTATAATAATTTGCCAGTAGGAGTCATTTTGGTTTATGTCCTTTTAGTAGCATAACAGTTTAAGGTTTCCCCTAGGGTTTATGACCTGTCTACTTTCAGGTTTTTGACCACTTTAGGTATGTAAAGTATGGGTTTTAGAGTAAATTTTAAATTTCATCAAAAAGTGGTTGGTTACCAGAGTTCCCAGGTCTAAACCACCAACCTGGGAGCACATAGGGTGGGACCCATGTGTATACCTCCAGCTGTATATGTAGCGGAGGATGGCCTTGTCGGGCATAGGTGGGAGAGGAGGTCCTTGGTCCCGTGATGGTTGGATGCCCCAAAGTGGATGAATTTGAGGGCAGGGAGGTGGAAGTGGGTGGGTGGGACACATCCTCATAGAAGTAGGAGAAGGGTGGATGGTAATGGGAGTTTCTGAGTGGGAGGGAAATGGGAAAAGAAAATAACATCTGAAATGTAAATAAAATATCCAATAAGATAAAAGAAGTGGTTGGTTACTACTATTCCATTTATACCACTGTTGTATCAGCAGGAGCATTTTGCCAGGCAGGTCATTATTGTAACTCATGGGGTTCCAAGCTGAGTGGGATTGATGATTATTAATTTCCTCTGGTAAAATGAACAGCACTATCAGCACTAATAGGTCCATTGTAGCTTCCAGCTATTTTTCACCATGTTCTATGGTATGAGTATATGATATTCTCAGCAATAGGATTCTACTGTCAAATTATGGAGAATAATTAGCAGCATTGAGTTCAGAGTCCAGTTTCTAACTCAGAAACTCTAAATGCATGCACATTTCCTTTCTCTTTATATATTATCTACTGTTTTAGTCTTTTGGACTTGTATTTTTTTCCTTTTGTTTCTTTTTCTATTTTTATGAGAGATGGTAAAGCAAATAATTTGAAAGTTATAGTGAATCTAACCCAGAAAATCAGTTATGAGTACCTATTAAGACTGTAAAGATAGAAATAGTAGAATTTTTCGACCTGTCCTAACACGGTATTTTGCCCTTCTGCACACAGGTTTCTATCTAGTTCTCCCTTTAAAGCAATACATAAAGAATGTCACCGTTACAATTTTTAGATGATAAAACAATGTATATTTCATAATGTATATCATATTCCAATATTCTATGATATAGATTATTTAGGGGCAGCAGAAATGGCTTACAGTAAAAATATTTGCTATACTACCATAAGAGCCAGTGTTGAGGTCCCAGCATCCTTGTAATAAACCAGATGTCTTGAAAAATTCTAACAATGAAAGATTGTGTGCTCCAGTCTCTCACATATAATATCCCCACATATATAATTAAAATTAAAAATAATAATTTTCAGAAAGTAAAGGATAAACTATTTTGTCTCTACTTTATAAATGAAACGATTGAAGCTCTTAAATGCGTATATTATGATTCATGATCATATAGTTTAGAAGTAGATAAACTAGGAATCAGTCTTAGAAAGTCTGCCTGTGAGATAGTTGTTTTAACTGTTAATTTTAAGTAGTCTAAAACCACTTGGAAATGGTGTCTTAGTGGGGGATTGTCTAGATTAGGCTCATATGTAAATATGTCTGAGAAGAATTGTCTTATTTCCTTGATGATTATACAAACACATAGCCTAAAAGTAGATGACAGCATTCTCTGGCTTTCAGTTCTAGACTGCTTAAAAAGAGGAAAGTGAGTTGATTACTGTTCTCCTCTGGTGGCCTACCTAAAATGACTGGCACTAGGATGTAGAATGAAACTTCCTGCTAGATGTCCCTGCATTTTATAATATAAGCATGTAGTTGGTTATTCCTATGCCATTTGAGACACTATTGCAGTAGTGGGCATATCTTGCCAATAAAGTCATCATTTTAGCCCACAGAGTTTACAGATGAGTGAATTGATTGTTTTGGAAGACTGTCTGAAAGTGGATTATACCAATCTCTGGTCTTTTGATACAATTCAAGAGAAAGTGAGATAAATACAAGCATATATGCATTCTTTGATCTTTGCTTATTATAGATATAAAATGAGCATGTCCCTCAAACCCTTCATATACTGATGTCCAGGCTAGGGTTGACCATAACCTGTTACTGTATATGAGAATAAAACTTTACTCCCATAGGTTGTTTTGTCATGGTATTTTATTGGAGCGATAGGAAAAAATCTAAGACCCATTTTTACATGCAATACCAAAGTGTAGCTGGGCACCATCAGTTTCCAGAGACAAAACATAAATAAAGACACACACACATACACACACACACACAAACACACACACACACAAACACCATCCCTTTTATCTCTTAAATGCATGGTAATATCAGGTAGTACAAAGATGGACATGTAAATTGTTCATGAAATTAGAAGAACTGCTTATGGGGTTACAATCTTCTATAATTTAAACTAAAACAAAATATGCATTATAAGAACTTATTTTACATTGTACATTAGGATTGATGTGTGAGAATGCTATGTCTTGAGTTTATGCATTCATTTTACACCTGAGGAAAAAATTCAGAAAATTACAGTAGATAAGAATCAAAGCCTTTATACGTTTTTTTTAATCCTTAGAACAACTTTCGCTTCATTTCCAAAGAATATCTTGTCTGTGAAAACAATAACCTTTTGTTTAAGCCATTTCCTGTTACCTGCATCAGAAAATCCCTCAGCAGATAGGAATAAATATAGCCATACACTAAGATATTTTTGATTTTTAGAACTTATTACAATTTGACAATTTACTTCTAATAAAGCAAATTAATATCTCTAACTGTCATCCTGAATTTCTCCTAGGTTCAATATGCAGAGGGCGAGTATTTGTCTTTACACATACACTTAATTTTTCTTGAACAGCCAAATAATAATGATGATGATGATGATGATGATGATGATTACAATTTCCCAGCTCAGGTGTGAGTATATACTTGAGAGTATTAGATCACCAACCTTGATTCAACTACTACAGTGAAAAAATATTCCATATTGATTTGACAAATTTAGAAAAACCTTAAGTTTAAAAAATGTCTTAAAAGTTATGTTTGTTGTATTTTTGACCATTCCTATCACACACTTATCACTGACAGGCAAATAAATCAGTGTTTTAGTTTGAAGGTAGAAGCATCTTCCTGTCTTATATTAATATAGAATTTGAATAAAATGATTAAGAAACAACTCCCAGGACCTCCATAAAGCACACATAAAATACAGTCATTTGAGAAAAGAGAAGTCCTCACACTCTTTGAAGACTGTCTTCCAGCAGCTTAAAGAAGTGGGTGACATGTTAACATGAAACTTCCTTTTAAGCTATTGCAGATATTTCGAGCATTTCTGCCCTACAAGGTAGCCTACAAGGAGAGAGAAAACCACAGGGACAATGGTAATAGAATGGGGGCAGGGCTCTTGAACGTGAAGTCTCTGAAGACTAACGTCAAGTTGTTAGCTCATGCTTGAGAAAGTTGTCCAGAGGCCTTTATTTTAGACAAAGCATGAATGGTCTAACTGTGGTTTAGGGGGATGTTGTAGTCACAGTGGTAACGTTGCAGTTGTAAGCTCTAGTTATAGCTTCCTTTAATATCCGAAGTGAGATAGAGTAATATGCACTTTTAATGGTTACATATACGTGCTTCACTCACACGTGAAATGTTTCTACTCTCTATTTACATACATAGTAGGACTTTTGTGGATTTTTACTTACTTTCACAGTTGGAAAAAAAGAGGAAGAAAGGAAAAATGGAAAGGTTAGAGAAAAGTTCCACCAAGAAGATTAAGGTTTAACAGGTGATAGCATTATAAGACCTTCTTGGAATTACTGTGATTGATACTAAACAAGCATGCAGGGAACTGCTTCGTTACAGAATACAGTTTTTTTCTTCATGCTTAGAATGGAACAACTTCAAGGGGACTGCTTGCCAGGTAATGCCCTGGCTGCAATTTACATTCCGCAGCCTTTCTATATTATAGATATAATTATAGATTATAGATAGCTTTTCTATCTATAAGGATGATATCTGACATAAGGATATCAGAGAAAAACAAATGAAAGAAGAATTGACCCAGGATAACTATAAAAATGCAAAGGAGTAGACTGTGTCTTATTTAGTGCGGGACTCGTCTCTGTCACCTTAGGATTCCACAAGGGAATGAGAACTCTTTCCAATGCCTCAAGAAATAACACTGTTAGAATGAATATTTCTAGCATCTTTTCTACTCAGCATGCTGCTAACAGAAATCAGTCAGATTTATATGTTGTGTTTACCAAGGAACCTGACATCCATGGGTCCATTCCTCAAGCATCAGAACTTTCTTTGGTTGTAAGTCACAAACAGTGCTCTTCAGCTCCTGCCCTCATCCCTTCTTTCTGTCAACACTTTCCTCTTCTCTTTAGTCTTTTCACAGGTAAAACAGTTCATACTTTACCCTGCCCATACACCTTGCTTCTTGTTTGCCTGTGGTTCAAGTAGATGTATCCAACAGCAGTGGTGAATCTATCTATGGAGAAAGGAGGCTTTGACTTTTCCAATATGTTGAGGAACCACAGCAAAGTAACAGTTGTCTTGACGTTTAGAATGCAACTGGCTGAATTCTACAAGATAGAAAAAGCCAACATCTTGCCCTTCTTTGTTGTTGTTTTAGCCTATTGTGAATGGCCATGAGCTCTCAAGAAAATACATCTTTGTAAGAACTGCTCTGTGTAAAGATTATAAATTACAATCAATTTTATGACATCATTTTGTGCTGCTGAATTGGGAAAACAGCCAAACCTTGGAGCTTTGTTATGTCCTTGTAAATAATAAATATAAGTAGTAATTACAATTATGAAATAAATATATATTACAGGTCATGCACTGTACTATATACCATATAATTACAATATCAATATTCCAAACAAAGTCAGATTACAGATAGACAAACTTCTATTAAAACTATATGAGCAGTAGACATGAGCCAAGTGGGTAAAATACAGCTATTTATAAACAATAGCTAAGCCCATATTTCAGGTAGTGTCACCTTTCCTTGCATGACCATTTCAGACTTGGTGATAAATTGTGGCACAGTTACAATGTCCAATGATCTAAAATGATGAAATCACTTCCTGTTCCTGAGCCTCTGCAACCCCAGACCAGGCTTAATGAGTTAAGCTTAAATGGAAAAAAAACAATAGCAACGACAAAAAAATTCTTAAAAATCTGAACAGCTTTAAATAATTTTCCAAATATCCAGTTTAGGCTAAGCTACCACATAGTAATCTATTTCCAGAGTCTTTAGGCCTTTTCCTGTTTATGAGTTAACAATATTGATAGTGTTAAATATTTGATTTTTAAACTAAATCTGCTTAGAACACCACTTTACAGACATTGTGAGACAATAAAGATGTCCATATTGAATAGACTAGATTACAACATACCTTGTTTATTGAATTTCAGTGATAAACTTGGAGAGGCTCCAAGCATAATGACTTAAAGCATAAACTTCGACTCTGGATTCAAGTTCTGGCTCTGGGACTGTTTTCTTGTTCAAGCCTCAAGTTTCTACACTCTGAGTTCTTCTAGAGTATTGCTCACAACATCAGTTGGTGAATATCAGTATTTTTTCACATCACCAAATTAGGAAGCAGAGATAAGAGAATGCCATTACTTGCCTGGCTTTTTCTTGTTTGTTTTTTTTACAACCCATGTTCCCAAGCCAATGGTACAGGATAGCCAGGGTTCAGAAAAGGACTCCCTGAACAGGAGCCTACCAGATTCTTATTGAAGTATATTCTCAAAGCTCTCTAGAACCAGGCAAGTTGATGAGGAGTAACCACCAAAACATTTTGAGAGTGTATGATAAAAATTACACAACATTTATCAAAAGGAAAACTTGTAGCATTTGATCTGATTAAAACTTTATTTGAAAATAAAGTCGGTTATATAAAATTTTATGTGGAGATGAACTAATTTGTTAATAATATTTTCATGATGCCAAACATGCAAGTCAGAAACAGTTGCCATAACTTCTCAGCCCAGTCAAATCCCACTAGAACTGTGTTCTTTCCAATCAACACTTTGCAAATGAGAATCAGGAAGATGGAATTAGGGCTTAAGAGCCGTTTTTTTTTTTTTTTTTTTTTTTTTTTTTTTTTTTTTTTTTTTTTTTTTTTTTTTTTATTACAACTCAACTCAATGGATATTCATTTTTAAAGTATGTTAAAATATCCAGTCCTTGTTTCTGTGAGTGTCTGTGGAGCAGACTCTGTATTCAGGACACAGAGAAACATATGACTTACTTAAACAGAAGTCCTAAGTGAATACTGGGTCAATTACAGAAGCGTTTCTAATTTGGAAAACCAAGCATGGGCCTAAGTTGCCAAGAAATACTCCTAAAGACACATTTCAAAACTAATCTAATAAAGACGGAAGGAAATGCTAACTGTGTCTTGTGAATTAACTTCCTAGAATATGTTCTCTGTGAAGGATTCTGCAAGGAGAATTTCAAATTCTAGATCTACATAAAGACAGAGAGAAAACAGTCTACCTTCTTACTTACTATAAATAAAAAAAAGCAATAGACAAAAGACTCCCAATATGAGCCTTATATGTTCTGCAGGTAAAGAGAGTATAAAAGGAGAATACAAGGTGAAGAAGAAGAATATGTATGCCAACATTAACTGAGATATTTACATTTACCAAGTTTACATTAGGAAAATAAATGGGCATCCAAAGGTCATAGATCATCAAAGTTCATCCTCACCTCTTGCTCTGCTATATCATTTCCCAACTACCTACAAAGGGCAGTGACTAGTATTTTATTTTATGGCCAGAAAAACATTTGATCTTTGTTATTTTTTAAAACAGCTTTATTTTTATGGGTGTTTTAGCTGAATGTATTTCTATATACAGTGTGCATTCTGTGAGCACAGAGGCCAGAAGAAGGCAATAGATTCCCTGTAACCAGAGTTGAAGTTTGAGACCCACCAGTTGGGTGCTGGGAACCCAGCCTCAGTCCTGTGGAAGTGTGGCAAGATCTTTTTAACTGTCTTATTAAATCATCACCGTTAGTCTCTGAAATCATTTATATGTAAAAATATTTAGCCCCAAACAAACACTTACAGATTTGGGACCAAGTTATTCTTCTCTTTCTAATGGCTTTCACATTTTCACACTGAAAAGCTAAAATAAATAGAATGAAGACTTGCCTCAGCTCTCTTTACATTGATTGCTTGATCCATTTCCTTTCTGCTTTCTTGCATTAAACTTTCATCTTTGTCTTCCTAACTTAGAAGTTTTGAGGTGACTTGGGTGTTCTCATTTGTATTTATTCCCTTCTTATAATCCTCGTCCATAATTCTTTGTGGTGAGCATTCTGTTCTGAAGCCACCTTTACTTTAAACTTGGTTGTACTTCTTGTGACCTCTTAACTTAATGCACTGTGTAAAGCCTAAAAGCCTGAAAAGACTTCACTTTCTTGTGTTTTTTTTTTTCCTTGCAGTTTTCTAGTGTTACATTATTGGGTTACATTATTTTACTTTGCAGTGTGTGTTTGCACATGTGTGTGTACATGTGTGTGTATGAGATAGATAGATAGATAGATAGATAGATAGATAGATAGATAGAATGCAAATATACAGACACACACACACACACACACACACACAGAGAGAGAGAGAGAGAGAGAGAGAGAGAGAGAGAGAGAGAGAGAGAGAGAGAGAGATATTCCTTCCAAGAAAGGGAATTCCCTGATAGCAAGCATTGCTATAAAATGTCTTTTGCCTATAGTTTCTCAATCATTGAGATTTCTATATTATAGAAAATAAATATACTTCCTTAAACAACCAGTGAAATAATTGGTGCTTACCAATTACACAAAGATATTTTCTTTCCTATTCCACGTTTCTACAGCCAGAATCTCTCATCTTACTAGTTTTGGTAACTAACCTTGGAGCAACATATTTTTTTCTTTCCCCTGTGAACTCAATGCCAGGGAATGCCTTTTCTCTCCTCAAATAAAGTTCAACATGAAGACACCTTTCTTATCCTCCAAATATCAAGGAGAAAAGAATGAGGAAACAGAGCATTCAGTGACTCTGCAGTATCTACATCTTTCCATCCTCAGTGTTCCTTCCCTCTTGCTCTGCCTGCCAATGAGTCTTACCCTAGAATTTAATCTAGACAGAAACTAAATGTTCCAAATTAGAAGAAAATGCTTTCCATATTCAAATTTGGAGAAAGGGAAACCTTTTTCATCACTGTGACATAGGCCCCCAGCTTCCTTCATAACTTAGAGAATTCACATTTGTGTTGATGCAGATTGTGTTCCTTAGAGACATCTATTAAATGCTACTGTACACTGAGCACTCTAGGATCTTTAAATGCTATAATGTAATTGAATTTGAACCACAATAATAGACGTCTAAATTATTATCCCCATATTACAGCTTGGAAACCTCCAAGAAGGAACAAAATAGGCAATGGTCCCAAGGTCCTCTGTCTGCAGATGAAGCTTATACTTGGACATTTGTCAGCCTGATTCCAAAGTGTTTTTCTCTACATCCTGATAGCAAATATCCCTTCATGCAGCCAGTCTTCTTTTTTTTTAAGTAATCATTTTACTTTTATTCTCAGTCTCTAAAGGCATCCTTCAGTTACTAAAAACCTTAAGAAAACTCCATTTCACTTTTACCAAGGCCTCTCATTTTAAAACATTTAAAGTTATCATCTAGAATAGAAACAACAGAAACAATTATCTATTTAGAACACATGTAGAGAAGTGAGTTACAAAAAAATTCTAAAAGCAGCCCATGGACATAGAAGGGGAATTTTTATACCAAAGCTCATTATGTTTTACTAGCAGAAAAAGAAACCCTAATTTGAGGGTTCGGCCTGCCACAACCACTTTCTTTTCATCTAAAGTAAAAGAGACCCATATAGGACAAAGAGTTTTAAGAGCCTTGGCATTCTGCATTCAACCAAGACAAGGAAAAAAAACATGTATTGTTAACTAAGGATCATGAAAAAAAATTAGTATCTTCCTGGATATTTGTGGTTTCTGTTTTCTATCATCATCATCATCATCATATTGTTGCTCTTGTTGTTTTGTTTGTTTCATATATATATATATATATATATATATATATATATATATATATATATATATATCTGGAAAAGACAATTCCTGTGTCCATTGTTTCTACGCATGTCTTCTTTTCAAACCTACCTCTTTTTGCTCATCCTGTGCCCACCTGTCCCCCATCATGAGCTCTCCTTGGTATCACAGTTCTACAGAGACAGTGTTGCTGCCTCAGTGGCCCTTTAGTTATGGCATCATCTCCTTTAGTGCTTTCTCCCCAAGGCACACTAGCTTAAAACAGTTCTCTACAGTCTCCAGCCTCAAGAGTGATTCGTACCAGTTCAAGGGATCACAGTTAATTTGCTGTAGTGGCTTGTCAGCTGCCACACAGATGCCACTCATTTGGTGGGAAATATTTATAAAAATGGGTGGTTCCTGTAGAGCTTTTCAAGGGATAATATTATTACCTTCTTTCTCAGAGAAAACATTTCTCCCATAGTGCTCTGTCCATAAGCAGTCCTAACTGTGAGATAGTTAGGATATTTTGCCTCTCTTTCGCCCCTCCTCTGGACACATTCCATGTTCAAGAACCCAGCTTTTCCCACAGGTGCCCTAGTCAAATGCACATGACTCTGGTTTTTAAACTCCTTTTCATTCATGTTGTCATGTTCACCATGCACGTGGCACTGGAGACTGCTCAAGAGCTGAGCTGCTGTTCAAAGTGACGTAACTGACAGAGCCTTCTACGAACCACCGAGGTTTTCTAAGAGGCTCAGATGCCTTTGCAAAGGAGACTATAAATACGTATGCAGATTAATGGAAATCAGGTTATTTTTTGAAATATAGAATGCTATTTTTGTTTTTTAAACAGATTTCTGCTCCCATTTGATTTTGCTTTTGTCACCTTCCTGAAATCATAATCTTCCCACTCCTGTACTTGTGGTTTTCCATTGCAGATCTAACAAATCAGTGAGTAAGCTTAGTAAATTAAAGAAAATTTAAAATATACTAGAGACAGTTGAGCACATACATTTATTCCTCTCAAATAAATTCTAAATTAGTTGCATCAGTATAAAAGGAAACGAAGATGCTTAGTGTAAGAAATATATAGAAATATAAGGTTAAATTTTCATAATCTTATCTGATATGTAAGGAAAACTAATGTGGTTTTTAGTATTAGTCCCCTAATGTAAGTGTTTTTATAGTATTAGGACACACTAAAGAAATATTTTTCAAATGCTCCCGAAAAAAAGTTGGATACATTTGTACACATGCATATAAGCATGCGCACCTGTGTGTGCATACTGGTGTGCACACATGCGCACACCCATTCCCATATATACAAGCACATGTGAATGCATTCAGGCGTGCATGCATATATACACGCAAACATATGCATACAGTAATCTAAATGGATAATACTTTCAACTTTTATGTAAAATTTCACCATTATGCCTGATGTTGTAGGTCTATATTTTCAACTACATGGTAGGTTGATCCAGGAAAACAACTTCAAAGCTGGCTTGGGCTATGCTGGGAGCTTAAAATGAGTTTGAACAATTTTGGAGAACATGTCTCAAAATGGGGGAAAAGCAACAACAAAAGAAAAGACAAAATAGTTATCAAGCAAATAGACAAAGCACTTGCCTACCTTGTGTATGACCTTATGTTCAATATCTAATACCCCAGAAATGAAGAGAGAAGATATCTAATTGGCTAGCTAAATGATATATGATATGTATATGGCAAGCTGGCTGAGTTGCTGGGTGAGTGGTCATGACATTTCATATCTGAAAACTCAGACAAAAGATGCATTTTAAAGAAAAAGAATGCAGCATGATTGACCTGTCATTTCTGTACATATTCTGAACTCCATGATTTATTTTAAGTTTTTTTGTTGACAATAAGAGTTGACAGGTAACCCTAAGAATTATAAATATTATAACTAGTAAAATTACAATTATAATAGGGTGCTAGCTCAGGAGAAATATTATTTTCTATTATGTTCCTTTGATAAAATAATAATTATGTGACTTGAATACCTAAATAATTTTGTAAACATGTCATTATAAAAAACAGAGTAACATGTATTCTGTGCTTTGAGCCTTTTCTTTTGGCCAAAATAATCATTTATGTTGCTTCTTTTTCCTGTATTAAGTGATAATAATCTGTGTTTTATCACTGAGCTTGCAAATACTCTCTTTAAGATGGAATAAAAGAAGAAAACCACTACCACGCACGTTAAAGAAACAAAAAGAAATCTGAAAAAAGAATCATGAGATAACCACATTACAGGAATTCATTATCATATTTTCAATGAAGCCCACACATATTCAGGTTGATGAACAGTCCACTGAGATGGCTAGACATGTTTGCACCTTGCTCTGCTTCATAGCCACATTCTACACATCTATATCGGCAGACTTCCGTTTTTCCTACGTGTATGTCCAACTAATGCCATATGATTAGATAATCATTGACACAAGTCAAGCTGTTTGTGCTCTTGCAAAATTCTGCTGATATTGGAAAGAACAGTACCTAACTGAATAGTTAGCCAGATATTAATTTCAAAAATATTTTCATTAGGAAATAGATTAAGATGATTATGTTGTAAGTTTTGACTTTGGAACATGTGCATACTTTAATACGAATTATGCTCATATATTTCTGATTTGTTGAATATGGTCCAGTTGAATTAAATGAGTTTCTGTAAATAAATGCAAAATGACTATCCTTAAAATATTTATCTTTAAAATTAGGGTTTATTTTCTTTCATATTCACACTCGTATTTTTAAGGTCATGAGCATTTGTGTAAGCAAAAGCAAAGAATACAAGTGTAAAATAATATTCTCTTTCCTAAATTACTCTATTTAAACTGTTCATCAAAATTTTTATTCATTGATTGATTGATTGATTTCCTTTTCATACCAACTGCAGTTTACTGTCCCTTCTCTCAGTCTTTCCCACCTCCTCCTTGACTACTCCTCCATTTCCTGTCAGAAAAAGAGAGGTTTCCCATGGATATCCACCAGTTTTGGCATATCACACTGCAATAACACTATACACCTCTTCTCCTGTTGAGGCTAGCTGAGGTAGCTCTATAGAGGAAGGGTCCCAAAGACAGGCAACAGTCAGAGACAGCACCTGCTCCTTAGGAGTCTACATGAAGACTAAGTTACACAAGTGTTGCATATGTGCCGAGGGCCTTGGTCAGTTGCATGCATGCTCCCAGGTTGGTAGTTAAGTCTTTTTGGGTTCCTGTAAGCTCAGGTTAGTTGACTCTGTAGGTTTTCTTGAGCCACCTGGCTCCTATAATTGTTCTTCCTCTTGAGCAGGATTCCTTAAGTTCCACCTAATGCTTGGCTGGGAATCTTTACATCGGTTTCTATCGGTTGCTGGGTAAAGCATCTGTGATGAAGGTTATGCTGGGCTTCCACAGACATCTAGGCAGAACAAATTGTAGGTCAAAAGTTTTGTGGCTGGGTTGGTGTCCTAATTTCTCTATTGGAAGTTTTGACTCATCATCAGTTTTTGTAATGATAAGAATTCTGTGAATTTGCATGACTCTCACATTCTTTTTGCATTTTAGGTCATCTATTTTAATTATTCAAAACATATCAAGTTTGTACAGTTAAAACAAACATTTTCACCTGTCAGACTTTTGTTTTTACTCATATGTTAAACTTTATAGGTTGAATTTTATCACTAGCTGTAGCATTTGATTTATAGAAGAAACACACACAAACACAGTCACAAAGGAAACATTTTTTATTCTCACATCTAACCATTTATATACCAATTTATTAATTGAATCAAAAAAGGAATGATAATCATATGTTGCAATATGAACTGGACATGTGAAATCTTTGAGCCCAGGAACTGTGTAACATTTTTAAAATGTCTTTCTACATATATTGCAGTAAAAACTGATAACCTGTATCAAAGTGCAATCTATGTTTTTCTTACAGTGAGCTTTTCCTTTTTATGAGGAAATTGCAGAGCCTCCTAATAATGTGTCACACAACTGCCCAGATTGTCCAAGCTGAATACATTTTGATTGTTCATATTCACTCTTAATATTATATAGTTTCTTAGAACTGGTAATATATAAGCCTTTCATTTCCAGAGCGACAAGCCAATAATAGGAGTAATTGGTTTTGTTATAATAAATTACTTTATTCATTTATATCTTGCATAATGCATAAGTAATGCACAATGCATATTTTCAGAAGCCGCCAGAGTAGTGGTTAAGAAATAGATTCATCAGCACCCACAATGTCTATATGAACTACAAAATAGCAATAGAAGTTACTTGTTCACCTTTGGAGGGAAAGCTCTGCTAGCTAGCTTACTATATTAGATTTTATTGCTGGCTAGAAAATTAACACAAATTTATTAGCTTTTGTGGTTGTTGAAGTGATGATGACCTCATTAGGTTCATATGTTTGAATACTTGGCCCACAGTTTGTGAAACTGAATGAAAGTATTGGGAGGTGTGGCCTGATTGGAGTAGGTGTGTCACAGGCCAGGTTCAAAAAGACTAGGGACACTCATGAAACCATTTCCTATCTCAAATTCTCAAGTCAAAGTTAGTTTGACAGGGTTTTCTGATCCTGATCACTCAGAGTAATTGAAGACACTGGATCTCATCAGTTCTTGTCTATGAGCAATGAGAGCAATGTGCTCATTCTCTTCATGTTTGTTCCTTGTTCTAGACTCGAGCCCTTTATAGGGATAGTTTTGAAGTTGCCTTTCATTTTCTGGCTGGGGGTCAGTGGTCTTTTCTCTGCTCCTGAAAAGTAGCCACCTCTCTCTCTCTCTCTCTCTCTCTCTCTCTCTCTCTCTCTCTCTCTCTCTCTCTCTCTCTGTCTTTGTCTCTGTCTCTTTCTAGGGTATTAAGAACCCTTGGAAAACCATACTTTAGATATCTATGATCTTACCTCCTAATAGGAGTTAGAGGAAATCTTACTACTACAGGCTCAAAGGAAAAGATTATGCTTACATAGATAACCCTTAATGATGGTCAGTTGGTTAGTATTCTGAATTATATCAGGCTAATATATTTTGACATAAAGATAACAGCATCATGGGAGTAATTACTGGAACAATATATTGGCTACATTCTAGAATTTTCTACTCTACAATTAGGGACACTTTTTTTTAAGTTCTAAGATTAACTTTCAGCATTTGGGAGGAAAAGAACAACAGCAATCAAATATGGAAATGTGTGTTATATTGTTAAAAATACCATAAAAATGTGCAGATGTCCAATGGGCTTGTGTTTAAAGAAAGGTATGGATAGCAATGAATGAATAAGTAAAAAAGTATCAAAGAGCTGATGAATTTAAGAAGAATAAAAGACAAACTCAGGAAGAAGTTAAGACAGCTACAGCAAGTACATTCCATCATTGCTTGTTCAAAATAATAAGAGATAGACTTTAGCCATTTATAAGGGTATGTTTGGGGTTCCCTTTCCTTTCTGGCTGAGGATTGGGGGTCTTTCCAATGCTCCTAAAGGCCACCTGTTTTCTCTTTCTTAAAACAAAGAAATGTAGAGATACCCAGTAGTCAGTTAGGTTCATATGCTTTAAAAAGTAGACAAAACTGAATAACTAAAGAGATAATAAATATAAATAAGTAATGTGAGCATTGCTTGTGATCAGCAACATTTAAAGTCACGGATCAAATGATTTTCCCTGCTTTTTTAAAACAGAGGACGAGGTTACAGAAGCAAAAATCAGCTTATTGCAGTAAATTTGGTAAAGAAGTAGAATATATGAATAAACGTAGGTCTTTCAATAAGCTCAACTTAGAAGAAAATGAACCTGCCAGTGGGTAAGATGGTGTGTCTTCATGAAAATAGTCACCTAACAGTATCACTGCTAACCTTCTGGCTTGAATATTTTTTCATATTGGATTTTGTATTGTCTTATAATATACATATTGAGGAACCCTTGTCCAAAAGTCTGAAACCCAAAGTTATGAAAAGTCTGAAAAGTTTTAAATGTTGATATATGGCTACCAGTAGAAAATTCAAGAAATTTGAAGAATACAAGAAATGTGTGTGTGTGTGTGTGTGTGTGTGTGTGTGTGTGTGCAATTTAAAATTCTATAATGTTAGCAGTTTAAAACACTTTCATTCCAAGTATTGTAGCTAAAACATACTTAGCTTATAGCTGGAAGACATCCCTGGATTTTTTCTATTAAAAGAATACAGCATCTTCTAGGAGCCTCCCAAGGTTAGATGATCAGAGTATTCTACACACTGTCTTATGTCTTTTGGAGCATCATTCCTGATGGAAGATCAGTAATTGAAAAGTTCTTCATGTTGATTAGACAATCAGTGAGTGAATATAATTTTAATTAGAAGTTTGAAAATCAAGATAGCCAATTGATATAACAGAAATGGCCTGCTGATCCTAAGGATAGGAACTATATTTTTTCCTTATTTAAAAATGTTTTTATATATTCCTTGTTTATTTAATACAATATATCTTGACCATACCCCTAGCTACTCTTCTCTCATATCTTTCCTTACTTCTTTATCTCCCATATTTAATCTTCCAATTTGTATTGAGTATTCCCAAGCATGATAAATACTTTGGGGCATGGTTGAGATACCCAGTGCCCCTTCATTGAAGGCAAAATGATTTTCTATCTTTCAGCATCTATCAATTGTGCCTAGATCTTGGCAAGTGGTGGGCCTTCATGGTGTTTGCCTTCTCCATGTTAAGATTTTGTCTGGCTAGACCTTGTGCTTGTCTTGGGCATGGTGTCTGTCTATGAGTTGTGTCTGGAAACCACCATTTCGGTAAGTTCATGCATCACTCCAGACTCTTACACTCTTTTCTGCACATCTAGAAATCTTGTTTACATAACCCTCACAGCCTTGAAAATGGATAGTGAAACAGTTATCCCATTTAGGCTGACCATTCCAAACTTCCTGATTATCTGCATGTTGTCTGATTGTGTGTTGCTTTGGTAATTACCACCTACTAAGAAAAAAATAGGAACTTTTCACAATAGAGATACTTAGAAATAATAAAAATGGGAGATTCTACTCACAAGTTTTGAATAAAGTAGCATAAGTTTTCAGCCAATGACAAAACAGCTAATAATGTTCCTAACCATTGAGATTAGATATTTTCCCATATGTTGCATCCATGTGAGGCCCTTTCTCACTTTCTCAGTGTTTTCCATTATCTTGGTTACCTCTAATAATTATCCTTAGCAAAAAAAAAAATCTTCCTCATTGTAGATTACTTTTATAATGAAATTATTCATGATGATGTGAAATCAACAAGTGGGCTCAGTAGTCAATAAATCTGAATTCATTTTCTAATATCATTGTAATGAATTCTTCCCACATTTCAAACATTGAAGATCTATTCTCTAACAATTCTGGAGAAAGGAAATTAGAAGACTTATGAAACTAAATTTTAACTGCCTGTCAGTCTTGAGTTCACTCTGGAGGTCACAAGATAGAATCCATCACCCTATCTACTACAGATTCCAAAGGCCCCTTCATCCTGTAGAGATCATGGTCCTACATATATCTCCATAGTATACTTTTTATCATTTTAATTTCTGCATTCATTTTCCATTCTCTTTCAATAACTTGACTCTCATCTTCCAGGACTCTGCTGATTTTGATGGGCCCAGTAGGATAGTACAGGATAATCTCCCATCTCAACATCCAAAACTTGGCTATATCCTTAAGGTCTCTTTTACGATATCAGGTAATATAGGTCCCAAGGATTTATATGTAGGCATCTTAGGGATCTAACTACTAAGCTTGTCCTGAAATGGTAAAAGGAATACCATGAAAATATGGCAGTAATGTGCATGTTACAGACAGGATCAACTAGGAAATATTACATTGGATAAACATTTAAACTTAACAAAAAATAAGCTTTGGTCATATGGGGGCTATGCTGTCCTGCCATCAAATTCTCAATCATTTTGTCTTAACTTTAATAGGATCATTGGCCTTGAAAGAAGGAAAATGTGCTTTGGTAGTTGTTCTTCAATAAATTCTCATTTTTATCAATCTACTAGAAAATCTGGCAGTTTAATTTCTGGTACATTGGAGGCCATCAGGTGTTCTTTAATGCAGCCTCTCTAAAAAATAAAGTCTCATCAGTACCATCTGGCAAGCCTACATTAACAGGAAACAGAGTGGCAGCCTCAATCTGCTTAGGATACATATTTCATGCAGTACAATGTCAAGTCAAGCACAGATGTTTCTGATCTCTAGATTGAAAATGGTCAATGGAGGCTACGTTATTGCTGCACTTTCTATTATTAGCCAGATGAACATTGAAGCTCTTTTTTGTCATCTTGTGAGCAGTTGCATAAGCTGTACACAACACCTTTCTACTAAGCACCGATGCAAGAAAGAAAATGATTGCAACTAGAAGTGGGTGTTGCTGCCTAATACGTATAAATGTAGCAAGAAACCATTAGACAATGAAAGTTAGCTCCCAGATGGTACAACCATCTGGAACATAAATCCATAAAGGTACTTGTGTAGTAGTTTTGCAATGAAAAATCAGACCTCACTGAGAATTTTTAATGGGCACTTACGAACTTCACTGTTAACATTAGTGTTGATAAATGACAATTATACCTATATACAAACTTGCATTCATCAAGGTAGTCTATAGAAGCTTTGGGTTTCTACTAAAGAGAAAGTGTATTATAAACTAATTGGTCTCAGGGAGAATGCTTCCAGCTGGGTTAGTGAAAATCTTTAATTCCATATAAGTATAGGAAATAGCATTCATCTATTTAGATTTTCTCTTGTTTTCCCATTTAAATCCCTCGCAAATACTAACTAAATGCTTGCCTTAATTCTCTCTTACAATCTCATTTCACAGTTAGGCGAATAAGATAAAGAGAAATGGTAATTTATTTTCATCTTTAAAGTAAATAAAAAATGGAGTCCCTCTGCTCTAATATGATTTTCTCCGAAGCAGACTAGGAAATGAGAAAGGCTTTGTCTGTACATCATTGCAAAGGGTGTCCTTCTTAATCCCATTATCTTTCTTGCAAGCCAGACCTGCAGCATTCCACAGGCCCTAGAGTAGTGGGGGTTCTCTCTTATAATAATTTGCTCATAGGTTCCCAATTTATACTTGTAACATTCCTTTTGGAAACATTAAAGTGACAACTATTTGGAAACTTGTTTTCTGCCATGTAATTTTAGAAAACTCTATTCTTTTATGGATTTAGAGGGCCATGGCAACAACAAGCCTATCTATATGCTATGGTTTTATTTACATATTTATGTATTTTTTTAACACTGAATTGGTTCCTCTGTTGCAGTTTTCTATGGAACAAGAGTTGAAGAACTGAAGGGCTGAATTTCAATGTGATCTGAGAAATGTGCAATAAACAGCAGATAGATTGATTTCCGAGAAACCTGTCATAATGAGATTGCACTGGATATAGGTCCAGCTTCAGGATTAGTCTTCTTTGATCTGTGACTCAAAACATGGACACTGCTGACCCTGAAATCCCTATTCTTTCCCTATTAGAACTTAGTAAACATAGTCTCTGAATGATAACATAGTCTGAAAGGATCTCTTTGTACAGACATGTACATATGGAAATATACAGTATCTCTCATACACATAGTTCAGCATGTTGAATTTTCAACCCTACATTAAACATGAATTTAAAAATTTACTACTTGTTGATCTGTTATGCATTTTATTGATATAAATTCCTTAGATGTCAAGCATGAGGACTTCACAAAACAGACATAAATTAGATCCCTTCATTGGTGAAGCCCGGCATTCTGTCTTTGCCATACCTCTGTAATGGAATAGGGTTGGTTATTAGTGGAACATAATGTTTTAGAGATGTGTATCTGAAAGTAAAATTGGATTCAAGATTTTGTCCATGAGTAGCGTATTTAAATTCTGTTCACAGTGAAGTGATACATATAATTTCATTCTGGCATTTTAAGTGTCTTTAGTAGATATACTGCTTTTTAGCATTAAATATGTTCTGTGAGTTCATTCTTAGTTCCCCAGTGCCATAAAACTTCAACAAAAGGACATGGGAGATTCTAACCGCGCTAATGTTGTTAGAGAAATCATCATTAGTCAATGTTCTGTTTCAGCAGAGGATTGGGAGCTGAATTCCCATCTCCCTTTCTGTCTGTTTTTATCTGCCAGATGCATAGGATATTTCCCCAGGAAGCTTCAGTGCAATATGACAGAGGCAGAAACTAAATTAAGCGCCCACACTTTGGCCATGAGCTAGTACAAAACAGATCAGTTCAAATTTCTTCCATTCACCCCGGCAGGCCACTTGTGTATTTTATTTCTGATTAAAATTATAAATCTGAAATGAATATGTTAAATTGAAAACTAGTCAACTCACGGCTGGACACTTTCTTGCTCAAAAGATACAAAAAAATGTAGGATTTGAGATGTTTCCTTATACAGTTGGAATGTAAACTGAGAATAATGAGGATGTTGAGCGTGCTATTATGTCTTATAGCTTGTCTCCAGAGGATAAAGTGCCATAAGCTTTTAGTGTTTCATGTGCTTAGTGTAGAGTATAGATTCCTATACTGATATAATATCACAAGTTATTGTACTTTTCATCATCATAAAATTATTTCTTCTGTGTTGCATATGAAAATTGATAAGGATGGCATTTCTTTTACTAGGAAAGACTTCTAACTTCACATATCTTCCACATAACCATTACCATTACTACTCATGTCTACTGAAAACAAAAGATAAAGTGTGGTAACATGCTGTATCAATTGTAAACCATTAGAAATCTGCCAATTAGCAATGCACAAAGTCTAGGAGATTCTTTCCCAAAGGAGTCTTTGTTTCTCACTCTCTATGTTAAATGTGCCCTATCTTCCTTTTTAGAGGAGCTACTGTCAACCTTGTCTTTATAGATACAGATTATTTTATGTCCTAGAACAAATGAAAAAAGTAGTTACTATTTCAGCCTTAACTGTGAATTTTCTTCTACAGTCCCTAATTCAATTTCTGTAAACGTTTTAATGAGATAACACTGTTTTATTGTTGCTAATCTTTTCTTTTAGAGAAAACAATAAGTAAAGATGAAGAAGACCTAACTGACTTTTAGCTTCACTTCCAAAGGTTGTAAGGTTTAAATCTTTATAAAATATATCAGTTGATCTAGAAAATGGATATACTAGGCACTATTATAGGACATATAGGAAATAGAAGACAGTTCAGGGTAATACCCCAATCCATTTGTTAAGGTCCCATATATGTGGTATTCTATGATGTTATATTTCAAATATTTTGTAATTGAAACAAATCCTAACCTTTATTTGTGGATTAAATGTAAGTTTTTCATATTTTAGTTAAGCGAGCATGTCAAATAGTTACATAGCTAAGTAAATCCTCATGTATATCCCATAGATGTAAATAAGGAAAAGGAAGGTTGTACACCATGTGTGCATGTGTAGTGGTCAACCAGTAAAGTTCACAACTATCCAACTAATAAATATCTGGTATTCCAAGGGTGATTATTATGCTGATAGGTATTCTGTGTGATGACCAATCATAGCAAAGTATAGAAACTACCATGTACCTATTATAAAATATACAAATACAGACCTTTTGAGTTCACAGTGTGTTTTAATATAAAGAGACTACATTTTTCTATAGTGTTTCCTGAAGATCAAATGGAAATTTATGTTCTTGTGTTATCCAATTGTCTTCCCATTAAAAACTGCAGTTAAATTTTAGCCTAGACCACATTAATGTTGAAAAATAAAGCCAAACTCATTGTGGCTGGTGGACAAATACCAGCATTTTACAATGTATTTAGATGGAATATAAATTATATACTGCACAAATGGTGTACTTGGAAGAAAAAATTATTCTGAAAGAATTTTCTCTAAATTACCTCTAAGGAGAACATACATGTGTGAACTATTGACACATGGATCTGGAAACATGTACACCTGATACCATCAAGCAAAATATACCTTTTTCTTTTCTTGACATTTTTTTTCCAACTTTGGTCACATTGTAATGATGAATAGATAGAAATCTGAGTTCCTTCTTGACACTCCTGTCTGCTTCACTTTAGTGTAGCTTTTTAGTGTCATTTAAGTTATAATTTACTATCACCTCATCATCTCTGTCCTCAGGTTCTATGTCATAAGGTGACTGATGATGACAGGGGTAACATAATTCATCAAGAAAGTAACACTACTGGACAAGATATTGAATTCTACCCTCAATTACAAAATATTAGAGTAAATGTCATATACTTTTTGTGGTACGTTTTCTATGGAGGCATGTAAAGTTGTGGAGCAAGCTGACATAATATGCTTATATTAAATAAAACAAAACCTAGAAAATAGACCTGTAACTTTTAGGGAAGTGACAGGAGCCTGGACAGCAAAATCCTCCAAGAAAATTGCTAGACGCATCATTAGTAGGTTCTGAGTTTTACTTTGCTATACCTGATGGCCTGCTTAGAATCAACAGCTGGGAAATGGAAGACTTTTGGTGCAAGGACATGAGCCAGAGAAAAGTTAACAGCTGAAAGAGTAGCTGGAGTTAAAGTTCCTTGTGCCATGGTAGAAATGGCGTTGACTTTACCATATGGTACTTTAGTCATACGTATTGTTGCTCAGCTTGCTATTCTGTGTGATTCAGTTATCATGTACCAAGTTCATCTAAAATGGTAAGCATCCTAAGTTTCTGATAAAATTATAAGCAGACTTGAAATACATCATACAAACTAATTGGCCCCTGAATTGTCTTGGTTTTTAAATTTTTTAATTGAATTTGTTATCTTTAAGGAGGAAGCCTATTTTCTTGTGCAAAGATTTTATCCTAGACACAATTTAGTACTCTTGGCTTAAAATTTAGAAATCAGCAGTACACATGAAGACTGGAAAGATGGAAAACCCATGCTCGACAGGAACCTTGTGAGACTGAAATCTATAAGGGAAAGGTAAGGAATTACAAGCCTTATGAACCATTCATCAGCATGCTCTCAGAAATGAAGAAAAAAAAAACAAGCTGAAATTTGTCCCTGTCAATGTGAAGGCAGTGCTGTGTAGATGTTCATGGATAACAAAAAATAAGCTGGAGATGACCCTTAAATTTAACCTTACCAATCATCATTCATTCTCCTCAGTAGGCTTCCCGACACCAAGTGGACATTCTGAATTCTATTTGCACAAACCATGGATAGTATCATAGTGTGTGAAGTTTACACTTGTGCTGGCGATTACAGTGTACTGAAGACAACCCTGTATGGTGGGCCATCCAAGGAGTTAACTTGGCTACTCACCATTATTGTTACAAGGAATAATGTGTGTATTGGTAGCAACAAGGAATATCTTTAAAGCTGGAAGTCAATAAAGGTCAGGTTTCTTGGATGCAATCCTTTATCTGACTGATTTTTTCTGTGGTCATTTTGCCAAGTTATTCTAATCGAATAAGATCTCATTTCTGTCATCTGTGTTAAAGATCTTCTGATCATCCCACCTAAATCTACTCCTGCCAAAATTGTTCTTTTTCCCAGGAGTGTAAATTTCAAACTCCAGCTCATTCTTAGAAGCAGTGCAGTTTCTTTATAACTATATTTAACTGATCTTTTTTGAGTAATTTACACACTGGTTAGAAAACAAAAGAAATAAAAAATAAATATTTATTCCATTCCAAAGTGACTTTCCTTCTAATTCATTGTTCATAGCTATATGTAAAAGAATTCAGCCTTTGTGGGTGAAATGCACCATCTCCTATATCATAACCACTAAAACCCCACTCCAAGCCCCTGTTTGTCACTGTCTATTGATGGGAGGAGGAAAGGCTCTTGTGGCCATATCATGAGGAAAGATAAACTGGAAACATGGGAACAAGCCTCAGCTTTTGAAGAATTGAGGGGACTCTTATTTTTCAGTTGCTTGTCCACTGTAATTATTAATTATAGTGTTAAAAGTAATGATATGATTTAATGACAGCCTTTCCAGGGATCAGTTCAGGTAAGATGTTGCTTCTCAATTCTAATCCATGCTATTCTGTGCTTCCTAGTCAGCCTCGGCTTAACTATAACACAGTGGTTTTGACCAACTGATCTCATCCCATCTTCTGGTGTGCTGCTGCACCCCTTTTGCATATTCAGAAGACACAAGCAGAGAGCAGAAGCTTCTGTAGACACTACCTGACAACTCAGATCCCCCCTTATCTGTTCTTCTATTTAATTGTTAGTGTAAAGGCATCATTGATACACATAAAATTCCCCAAGTGGTAGCTACTTTACAGAATTCTTTTTTCTAATTAATTAATTTATTTATTTAAAATACATTTCAGATTTTATCCCCTCACCCAATTCCCCTCACCACCCAGGAACCCTCCATCCTGTCCCCCCTCCTGCCTCCACAAGGGTGTGCCCCCACTTACCCCACGCTTCCCCCTCCCCACCCTCGAATTCCTCCCCACTTGGTGTTCAGCCTGCATGGGGCCAGGGATCTCCTCTCCCACTCGTGCCCGACAAGCCCATCCTCCCCTAAGTATACAGCTGAAGTCATGGGTGCCTTCCTTTGTGCTCCCAGGCTGGTGGTTTAGACCCTGGGGAGCTCTGGTTGGCTGGCACTGTTGCTCTCCTCTTGGAGCCACCAACCCTTTCCAGCTCCTTCAGTCCTCTAACTTCTTCATTGGGAACCCTTGATCAGATCAATGGGTAGCTGCAAGCATCCACTTCTTGGATATATCAGACTCTGGCAGACCTTCGAGGACACAACTGCCAGGCTCCTGTCAGCATGCACTTCCTGACATCCATATCAGCGTCTATCTTTGGTGACTGCATATGGGATGGATATCAAGGTAGCGTGGTTTCCCGTTGGCCCCTTCTTGACTTTCTGTCCCGCACTTTGTCACCTTAAGCATGCTATTCTCAAAATCACTGTGACCCTCACCTACCTAATTTCACTTAACCAAGATCCCCTTACTTCAACATAAACCATCTTCATCTAGAAAACAAATGTATAGGTGTAATGGCTACTACACGCATCTCTATTCCCAATTGGGCACAACCCTGATAAAAACCGTAATTGTACCTCAAGGCCTTTTCTTTTAACTATTAAAGGCATAGCTTGAGTTGCCAAGTCTGAACTGTACTTTCAGTCTTTGCAAGTTGTTGCTGTATGAAATTCTTATCCTTTTCAGGCTTTTCTTTTTCCTGAAAAGTCTTAAATTGAGGAAGGCAAAGGAAGATTAATCTTTTTAAAGTACTGCTTTCAGAAACTAACAGTAATTATATTTCTCTGTACTAGTTCTTGAGTTCCTTGAGTTGTGACTAAATCACCAGAACTATGTTTGTGTATATAGAAATCAGAGAAGGATTAAGAGACAATTAGTGTTTATGGGGGACTTCTACTTGCATGTTACTTCCTATTAACTCTACACATACCAATGCTTTTGATAAAGTTGGTTAAAAAATCTAGACAAAATAAACAGAGAGTCATGAATTTCTCACCACATAAATTCACTGTATCTCAGGTAACCTATGAATTTTACCAGATGTTATGTATGAACAGACACACTCTGCAGCAAGTTTCTGAGGTGAGATGTCAACATCAAAACAAACTTTAAAATTTCTGAAAACCATTGGAAAGTGTATCTATCACTTGATAAGTGTTCCCTTTTTAAATTTCCTCTTAGTCCGAAGCCACGTCAGTGGTCAAATGTCCAGCACATAAAAAGTAACAGACCCAATTTTTATCTCAAAAACCCATTTTCTTGTTTCTTAACCACATCCAAGTTGCTCATTCTTTTAATGGCTTTGCTATTTTATTTTTCTAAATTAATAGTTTTTAAAGATGGATTATTTGTAAGGCTTAAAAAATAAATAAATGCATAAAGTAGCTGACACAGAGCAAGCAATATTTAGCTATTATTAGAGTGTAATCTAGTAAAAGCAGACATTCTTGGTTTTGTCATTACTGGATTTCCATGGTCCGTAACAGCACTTAGCCTAAAGGGAACCTTTAGGAACACATGTCAGCTAATCAAATAGTTATCACTTAAACTAATCCACAGAGTGGGTAATATTACATTAACTAGCCATCCCATTTTATTCATATATTTTAGAGGCTCTATATGTCAGTTAGCATCCTATAACTAAATGTTCTTGTATTAAATTATTTTTCTTCTGCATGATGTGTGGAGGATAGGAGCTGGCATGCAAGGTTCAGAATTTTAACGGTTTTACATAACTTCCATAATTTTGTTCATTTTGTGTGTGTGTGTGTTTAAAATGTCCATTATCCATATTTTCTCATGTAAATGAGATATGCATTTATTTATATTAGAAGATATCTCAGCCTAATTAAATACAAATGGGAAATCACCACCAAAATGAATAAAGGAATAAAATACTCAACCGCATGTGTGGCTGCTGTGTTTGATCATTACCGTTTGCCCCAAACTTCTGAACTTCTTTTAACCTTTCCAAATGCGAACCTGCAGGGATGGTCTCATTTTATAGCTAAGGTGGTAAACCGTCATCACCCAACTTGTAAGGAATAGTTGCTTTGCTCCTCAAAGCCATCATATAGCTGATGTTCAGTCTAGCATCAGTGCACAAATGTTAAAATGCCAAGGTATGAAGGAGCTGGAATGCGGTAAACTTGGATTGGTTTAGATGCTGCATGCTGCATACTACCTTAACCTTACCAGTTTACTACCTGATAACTAGCTGTGCATCAAATAGCTTAGAGTAAAATTCTAAGGAGAGAGGCGTTTACATTTAATTTTATAAGAAAGAGTAACAGACACCAGTAAACTCTGGTGTATTCTGTAGGCTATGGGTGAAGATATGTCTATGTATGTCCCACAGTTGTGACAAATGTGCCACTTTGGTCTTAGATGCCAGCTGTCAGACCATATGTGCAAGTTTTAGAAATGAGAGTAAATGGGTACACACTGTACTTTCTGCTCAAAATTGTGGTGAACCTAAATTTACTCTATAAAAATAAAATGTATTAACTTTAAAAAGCATGAAATCAGAATACACTTATAAAGTACATTATAAGCATAGTACAAAGAAATTGTTCACTGATTGATCCCCAATCATGACTGTAGCCTTTGGTTTGTTTGCAACTGAGGTTTTGTAAACTTACATAGTAAAGTGCTTTACTAAAACATTGAGGAAAGAAACAATTACTGTTCAAGCCAATTAGTCTGAGAAAGCACTATAGTTAAGCGTGCTAGACAAATACTGATGTATTTTGCTGGAACTGTTACATTAACATAGGACCAAGTATAATTCAATTATGTTTGTTGAATATTTTCTATTTTAACTCTATACTTGAGAGATAGAATCAGGCTGGATGTCTAGGGGACTGAAGAATTAGTTCAGTCAATGAAGTGTTCATTAAATAAACATAAGGAATTGAGTTTGATTCCAAAAATCATAAAAAATTTTGGTTTTGCAGCCCATTTCTGATTATAATCTCTGTATTTCATGCCACTGATTTTTGTCTTCAAAACAATTAGAGTCTATTTTTTCTTATAGTAATATAGTAATGATGATCATGATATGTTTTAACCATGTATTAGTTATTAATTACTTATCATTAATCTCACTAATTTGGCAAAGAAAGGAACAAATGAAAACAAAACAAAATAAAAACACTGGAAGCAAGCATAACCAAAAATGATAAAGATAATTCCATATATAATTTTTATATTATCTCTCAAGGTTACTGCTGAAACTTGCCAAAACAGGAAACATACCCTAAATCATTTACATTAGATAAAGTGCACAGTAGATATTGAAGATGATATTGATATGCAATATGCAACTCTTGTAATTCCTTCACCTCTCATAGATTTTCTCTTATATATGTTTTTATCACCTAGGATTACCCATAAGTTATCACTTAGTCCTACTTACTACCTGTGTCATTGATATCAATACGTATGCATCACATTTTAAGGGAAAATTGTGTAAGGAAAGTAGTACTTTCATTTTGTGTGAAGAGGTGCCAAGAAGCAAACTTTCTATTATCATCTCTGTGTGCCTCATAATGAAGGCAAGAAATGGAAATTAACTTGTCTCCAACTTAGATAATAATTCATGTAAAATATATCCTTTTCTTGTTTACTATGATAAAGATTTTTAATGAAAATTTAAATATCTACTTCTCTAAGTGTAAATTTCCATAAACATTTGTATTTATAGCCTGAAGATAATAAAGGAAACCAGGGTGAAAAGCCCTACCAAAAATCTACACCACTGACTCTATGACAGTTTATTGTTCTAGCCTCTAGCTATCATGGTTTCTATCAGACATGGAAGACAGAATGATCTTTTACCTATTACCCAGTATCATCCCAAAATATGCATGCTAAATAATTACATTCAAAAACTGTATAAGGAAAGCATAATCTACTCTAATAATGTATAGATCATTAATGTTTTATACATCACTATATATGTTTATAGAAATGATGGTTGATTTGATTGTTTCTCATGGTTCAAATAAGAAAATTCATATGAATTGGATGCTACCCAGAGACAAGTGTTTTCTTCATCTTTACTACAGAGAACAGTTGAAACAAATGTATTGAAATTCATGACTCACACTTGACTTCAGGCAATACAAACTTAAAATTCAAGGGTGTAGTTGTGTGTTCAGAGGCAGTGTGAGGCTACCTGAATACAGTTTCATCAATTAGAGTCAGGAAAGCAAAGCCTGAACAAAGTTTTTATCACGCTATTATATCACTGTTTGTCAAAATATAAATATCCTCCTGAATTTATAGATTATATATCATATAATATGTACTTGTAGAATTGGAACAATAACATTTTATTCATATTATATAGGAGATAGCTTATATGGCCACACTATGGCTATTTTTATCAATATAGGAGTTCTATTAAATACTGATCATGTGCAAATTGTGCTGAAATTTTGTGAAACTTTTCTCTCTTTTAGAATAAAATTATCCTGGCATGTTCTCTGAATAAGTATACTATCATACTCGTAACACTGATTTTCTTTTCACTTGATGATATATCATAAAATATTATTTATTTAGGCCTGAAATATATTTTATCATTATTATGTTGCTAGCTGAATAAATGATAAATAAATGATACATCAATAGAGTTACAAAAGAACTAGAAAAAATTAAGAGGAAATATTTCTTAAAATGAACCCCAAAGCCACAAATGTGTGTTCTTATTTTCAATAGTAACACGTACTCATAGTATCTCTTTTTCTTTTTCTGTCTCTGTCTGTGTCTATGTCTGTGTCTATCTCTGTCTGTCTTTTTCTCTTCATCCCTTTCTCCATCCCTCCATCCCTGCCTCTCCATGCTCGTGAATGCAGGTATGTATGCATGTGTGCATGTGTGTGTCCTTCTACTTCTCCATGCTTCCTTCTGTTCTCCCTTTCTATATTTGGTTTTGTTTTTAAGTGCTGGGTAATAAACACAGAAACTGGATAATGTTATTTCTGAGTTGTAACCTTGCCCTGCCACCTTTTATACTTTTTAAACATGAAACAGGGTCTTTCCATGTTTTCCAGTTTCCCTCAAAAGTCATGAACTTATGAACCTCTGGCCTCACCCTTAAAACAATGGAATTAATAGACCAAGACGCCAACCCTACATCTAGTTATAATTTGTAGAAAAGATCTTTTAAGAAATATTTGTAAAACACAATCTAGTACTTTTTTCAAAAGATTTCTGTAGAATTTATTTTGATAATTGTCAAAATGAACTTCCTATATGATTAACATAAAAATCCCTATGTTTTGATAGAAATGATATTTCATTTGATTGTTCCCATGGTTAAAATGAGAAAATTATTTGATTTTGATGTTACCAGAGAAATAAGTGTTTTCTGCATCTTTGCTACAGAAAACAATTGAGTGGAGAAAGAATCAGAGTACACCAGAGACAGATAATCTGTTGTGATAGTAAAGTTAATGGATGCCAATTTCAGACCAAAACATAGATGTGTATGTAGCGAGATATTTTTCCCACAAGTTGGGAGGAGCTAAAGTGGGAGGAGTAAGGAGAGGAAGAGAAGAAAAAAGAGGAGGAGCTAGGAGAGGGAGGAGAGAGAAAGGAACATGGAAGCAGATGTGCACTTGTCTCTAGCAGTCAAAGTTAGGTTGGGTATTGGGTTACACCTCTGATTGTGTGGGCATCTTGTTATTGAGCATTACCAAATGTATAAAGTGTCATTCCTACCAGGTCTGCATGGATGGTGGGATGGTCTGGGCACAGACAGCATGGAAGATTGACAGAGCCATCTCCCACGCTGGTGTCTTATAGGTCGCAGGGCTGGTGTATCCAGCCACCTGAGCCAGAGGACTGAGCCAGAGGCCTGAGCCGAGCAGCAGAGGTGTATTCTCAGGCCTAGGCTAGTCGGGAAGATGGTGACTGATTAAGAAAAGCAAGATTGAATGCCACTGTTTTAAATATCTCCCGCAACATGTGTATCTTAAAATATCAAGACTTTCCAAAACATACATGTGTATCTTAAAATAGCAAGACTTTTATTGAGCTGTGCAACATGCCTGTGGGACCAGTATGTGGATACAGGCAGGAGAATTAGGTCAAAAGCCAGTATACACTATATGTTGAAGCTGTAAGTCAAAACAAAAACATGAAAGAATTTTACTGTAAAATAATTTCAGGTTTAAATAGATAAAAACTATAAAGTTTTACACTAATTCTTGACATAGAAATCTGCTTCTACATAGTGAGTAGGAAAAAAACATTAAAATTCACCATAATTCTCTCCACATGCATGCTAAAATGTTCTTCCCATATACTGAAGATCTTTATTTTTTTATACTGAACATCTTTAAACATTAAGACCTTAGATACTCAGCTAAAGGGATCACAATGGAGAACAAGAACACTCAGAGTAGGCTTGTTCACTGTTGATAAATGGTTAATGTAGGAACATTTGATGTGTAGTGTCAACTAAGCTTTAGGAGACCCACTACAGAGACACACTGCAGAGACAAACTGTTTGTCAAATGATGATTGAGTATTATTTTTTAAGTAACAAAATACTACTTTTTCTTGGATTCTTTTTTCCCTTTTTACTTATTCCCTCATATAATACATTGTGACTGCTTCCTCCCTTCCCTCCCCTCTCTTCCCTCCCACCTCCCCAAAGCTCCTCTCTGCCCCAAAGCAAGTGCTCCTACATTTCTAGTCAGAAAAGAGAAGCCTACTAGGGATATTACTGCCTGTGGCAGAACATGACACCATAACCAGGCACAAACCCTCATATCAAGGTTGAACAAGCCAACCCAGTAGAATGAGCATGGTCCTAAGAGCTGACCAAAGTGTCAGAGACATTCCCACTTCCACTGATAGGACTCCCAAAACAAACCTCAACCTAAACAACCACAACATGTATGGAGAGGACATAGTGCAGACCCATGCAGGCTCCATTTATCACTTCAGTCTCCGTGAGCCCTACGAATTTTACTTAGTTGATTTTGTGGGCAATATTCTCCTAGTGTCCTAGAACTCTCTGGCTTCTGTAATCTTTCTGGCCCCTCTTCTGCAGAGTTTGGTTGTGGGTCTCTGCATCTGCTTCTAGAGTGATGACATTTGAGCTACAGTATAGCAGAGTGTCACTGAGAGTCATTTTATTCATTTGTATGGTTTTCGCCAGTGGTGTTTTGTTCTACCCCTAAGTCACTGAGCCATCCAGCTTCTGATTCTTGGCCATCCAGACACTGTTAAACATGGGCTTCCTCTGGTAGCATGGGCTTCAAGTCATACCAGTCTTCAGTTGGCCACTCCCAGAAGGTCTGTTACACCATAGCCCCAGCTCATCTTGCAGGCAGGTTAAATTGCAGGTTGAAGGTTTTATGGCTGGCTTTGTGCTCCAGTCCCGCCACTAGAAGCCTTGCCTGGTTATACATAATGAACTGTTCAGGCTCTCTATCCGGGAGTCCTCATTAGGGTCATCCTCACAGGTTAGGAACGTTAACCTGCATTAGGTTTCCACATTCTCCATATAATCACAATCCTCTCTCCCCCGTACTTTGCCCCTTCTTTCTTCCCTCGCCCATCAGGTTCCCCTTGTTCCCATCCCCGCTGGCCCTGACTCCACCTGCAAAATTTATTTTATTTTCCATTTCCAGGGAGAGCCATGTATTTTGCCTTAGAGCCCTCCTTGTTTAGTTTAAAATCCTAGATCTGTGGATTTTAGTGTGAGTATCCTTTACTTAACAGCTAATACCTATTTCATATATAAAATCAAGAATAAATTTACTATCCTATGGGTAATCCTGGGTTAGTTTAATTGTACTAATTAAGTTACACAGCTGAGGTAATTGGACACTGACGTAGTCGTAAGGACAGAGAAACTTAGTTATCTACTTCATTTGCCACATTTCCCACTATATTCACACCAATCCTATACCCAACTAAAAGACACATTTTATTGATTCCTTTGTGGCTATCTCAAAGCAAATGAAGTTATGCAACTTTTAGTCATCCAAGGCAATAGTTTCCTTGTCTTTATTACTTCTTGCCTTTCATCAAATAATATCACAATACCACTAGCATAGACTACATCTGTGTATCATGTACTCAAATAATATAATTACAATTAAATTAGCAATAAACTGTGTGTGTTCTAAAGAAGTAAATTGCTTATGATTTATGATGACTCAATAAAATTCATCACCTTATCCAGACATTCTCTTAGCGTTGACTTCCTCTGTTAATTTCTTACAGTTCAGGGAAGAAAAACGTATAGAGAGCTTCATTGATGACAACGTTTACAAACTTGTAAATTTGGCTGAGACTTGAACCTGAGCAGACTGACTTCAACATTAGATGTTAACCACTTGTTTTAACACTTAACACATAAAGACTTTATGCCCTATGTCATGGATTGAACTTATAGCAAGCATCAAGTTTCCCCATTTGTTACACTTATCAAAGTTCTAAAGAATAATGCAGCATTTTAACCAGGTATTAGAAAGCCTATGGCTTCCAGGAAGGGGAGTTTGAGGAAAGAGACATTAGGAAAAGGAACTGTAGTAATTTAGAGCTCATGAATGTCAAGTTTGAGTCACCAGAATGACAGCCAGGTGGCAAAGCACAATAGGCAACTAGAATGTGAGTCTGGATCACTTAGCTTTCTAAAGGTCAAAGCTACATATATACCTCTGTGAGTTATCTGCATGGAAGTGATAGGAAAAACATTAGAAATGTCTGAGATCATCTAAAAGGGGAAATAACAAGGTAAAAATAAGACAAAGTATTCTTGAAAGGATTTTCACATAAGGAAGGTGGAAATGAAGTACAGAAGGAATCTGGCTAAGATCATTCACTAGGAAAATAAGAAGGGCAAGAGTTACCAAGTATAATAACATTGGAAAACAGGCAGAAAGGGCAATAGTAATGGCCACTGGGTGCATCATAGACACTGAAGTATTAGAAAGCCACTTACTCCTAAGTTGAAACAAGCAGTATATTTCAACTGGTAAATCAAAACACTAATTGTGCTTGATTGATACATATATAAATGAGAAAGAATTAGAAATACCCACTGCCTAGAGCCATTGCAGGAGGAAAGTTGTATATGTACTATGGGGAAGAAATCTCGCGGGAGGGGGGAGGGAGTCCGGCGGCAGGGTCCCAGGGCGGTCCGGCATCAGGGTCCCGGGTGGGCTTCCCACATCGCCAGCGGAGGGTCCCTTATTCACGCAGCTTTTGGTGGACAGGCCAGCGGCTGCATCGACAAGGTTCCAGGGTTCCAAAGGCTGGGAATCAGGCAGAGAGACCATGCGACATGTGGAGTCCGGTTTTCCAAAGCTTTATTGTTCATGACATAGTAAATGGATGTAGGTGGTACGTGCTTCCCCCCTCCACCAAAGGCCAGGGGAGTCTCATTTTATAGGGAAGGAAAAAGGGGAGGGAATAACTTAATTAGCTACGCCCCTGGCCTTTTGATAATTCATTAATATTTAAATCTCTGGAGGTAGAGACTTGTTAATCACAACCTCTACCTGTGTCCTACGTGACTGAAGGTAACAGGTTAAATGGAGTTACCTCGTCCAAGGCCCAACAATGTACAGGTATGTGTCTACGTGGAAAAAATCAACATAGAATTGTTATTTTTAATTTTTGCTTTGGTTTCTAAATCTTATGTTGTGAAGAAATTTGACTGTTAGCTACAGAAGAAAGGTAGGAAGTAAAGTGTACTTAAAAATAAATAAAAGCTAATGGGACTCATGAAGAGTAAGGTTTTGAAAGAAGCAAGAGATGGCTCAGCAAGTACAATGTCTACAACAAGGGGAGCTGGGTTAGGATCACCATATCTCAGTGAAATCTGGGAATACTGAATACATCTGTAACTCCAGAGGTGGGGTCTAGTGGAGATGGCCCATTCCTGAAATCAGTTGGCTACTCAGCTTAGACAATTGGTAAGCTCCCCATTGAGTAAAAAAACACTATCTTCAGAAATAAGTGAAAAGCAACTTAGGAAAGCATACGTTATCCATCCCTTGCCTTCACACCTAGACACACACATACACAAGTAAACATACTTCCATGCCCAACAACTTAACATGTGTACACATATATTTCACATGGAACAAAATAAGAAAATGAGCAATGGAGGTGATCTGTAAGAGAATAAGATTGTTATGCTTCGTGCATGGGAATGAAGGGCAGCGCATGCGAGGTTGATAGCACATTGATGGAAACATTCAGCTTTCGTTTTAAGTACTTGCTATCTTTGAAGACTTAGTTTCTACTTTTGTATTTAGGAAGACTTAGTAGATATACTAATGTTTCAAGGTAGATAGACATATGCCTTTGGCCCTCTTACTGCAGACAGTTCCAGAGTTCTGCTTTTTAATTTTCTAAATGCTTCACATCTACTTTTATCCAAGCTACCCTTCTAGATGGAGAGAGAAATATTTAGCCCCCAGAAGAAATTAATCTTTAGTTTAGAATATGTTTCAATAGATGTGGATTTTTCTAACACTTTAAAATTATTTTTAATATCTTGAATCAAATAGGGCAGTTACACTTTTTGGCTGATAAGAAATTTCATTTTTGTTAATTTTTATTTTTCTAATTATACATAAAATTTGCAATTTGAAATTTTCAGTTAGAGCTTCCAACCTAGAGAACTGGCTACATGCATTCATTTACTTTAATATAAGAAGTGTCAATATGTATAAAAAGAGAGTTAACAAATTGAGAGCTATATATGTCTTTGAGTATTTCCCCATAACGGCAACAACAACAACAAAAAAAAATCACATAAACATATAGCTACCTCCTGTATTGGAAATCCAATCTTGGATATTTTAACACACACACATACACACACACACATGCATGCACAATTTCTTTTGTAGAAAAGAAATAAATTTGATAGAGATATACTTTAATAAAAACAAATTAATAATAATAATAATTGTATACATTAGTCAAGTATGACAACATTCCAACTGATTGTTTTTATTTAGTTTGCTATAAAGTAATGAGAGAAATTTTTTGCAGGTAATATATGTAATGGAGTCATGAAAACCAGATTTTTGGCTTTGGGCTAGAAATGCCTTTACCTGTTTAGCCATCTGCTGAACTAAGGGGCCTAAATACAAGATGATTAAAACTAAACTAGAAAATCACAGAAATTACAAATAATACAACCTTATGGGAATGAAAGGGGAAAGTGAGGAAGGTTGACTACAGGTGACAAGAGGCAGCAATCAGCTGCTAATCCCAGCCCTGGAAACAACACTAGAATGTGACTTCTCATGGGCCTCGAATGTAGATTCCTTATTATAACCAAAGAGAGTCCAAAACAGCAACAAAGGTATGAGTGGAAATGTCAGTAAAGAATGATGGGAAACCCTGGGCTCTTTTCATGTGCACTCATTTTATTCACATTTTTTCATCTTTTTTTCTTCTTTCTTTTACTCTTTTTTGTCTTTTTTTAGCTTTCTTTTTCTTTCTTTTGCTTGCTCTTTCTTTTTTTACTTTTCTTCCTGTCCAGTTCTTCCTTCCTTCCTTCCTTCCTTCTTTCCTGTCTCTCTTCATAAGTCAAATACAGTATTTACAAAAAAAAAAAAATTATAAAAGGACTGACTGTCCAAGCTGTCTTTTTAAACATCTGCAATACAGTCAAAATATATGGGACTAGAACTTGGAGAATGCTAGGGAAATCAATGTTAGCTTTCAGTCCCATTCCAAATGGATTGGGCTATTAAAAAAAAAAAAACAGAGCAACAAAGGAAACATTCTGTCATGGAACAATGTCAGTGTGTTCTTGACTGACATAAGCAAATTGGAACTCTAAGAAGGATCAAGGCTGCAAATGGTTTTGAAAGCCATAAATTGTCAAATCGATATGCTAAGCTATTGGAAGTCCGTGTGAAAATCATGGAGCTGGAGCACTCCAGGAACCTGCCTGGCACTCACTAACATTTACTATCCACTTTCAATAAATTAAATTTAAACAGTTTTTTTTCTTCCTTCTTGACAAATGGGCGTATAGTTCTTACTAGAAATGGGAACATTTCTTTTGAATAATACAGGCTAGGACCTATGAATGAAAAGAAGAAATAATGTGAAAGAAAGATGGAGAGAGACCATCATTATTGAGGCAAGCAGCAACCTAACTTCTTTTTCACATTTTCAAATGGTGCCCTGCGCTCCTGGTCCCCCCTCACAGAGCCCCTCCTACTTCCCCCTCCTCTCCCCTTCTCCTCTGATAGGAACCCCACAAAAGACCAATGGAGTCAACTTACCTAACTCTTAATATTAAACACAATGAAACAACAACTAACACTGAGCAAAACATTTCTTCTGGATACAAATAAAACAAATGCTCATGAAAACAAGAGTAGAAGCAAAGCCATTTTTAAAGTGGAATATCAAGGACAATGAAGGAAGTGAGATGAGGTTGAATATACAGAAAAAGGAAGAAAAGAGAAGGAAAGGGGAGGAAGAGACGAGGGGAGTTCTAGGGAGTGAAGAATGAATGAATTCTGGATAAACTCTCAGTTGGTTAATGGAGACACTGTCCGTATGAAAGTCAGTAATTTCCTCAACATGAATGAGCTCGAGGTTTACAGCTTTTACACTTCTCTATGTAGGCACGAGCATGTTCATCATGCAGTTGTCTTATGCAATAGCCTCAAAGCTTTTCTTCCACTACAAATGGTGGGCCATGTATAAACTCTGTTAGCATGTGGGCAGCCCAGCCTCCACTGTGCCTGACAAAACATATAATGAAATAATGTAATTATTTCCACCTAGATTTCATCCTAATTAGAACTTCCTTTGAGATGATATGGTAAGGACCTGAAGTGAAATCCAAAACCAGAATATTTTTTCCTTATGAAAATGTCCATGAAAAAGATGTTTAGTAAACAATAGAACCAGGAAAATAATAGTGCTCTTGCTTCCATGTGGGGCAGGGGTAGAAGGAACTAGACTTTATTTTGTAGAAACTTGTAGAAATTATATTCTTTAAAACTGAAATAACATTTATTAAATAAAACACAATTGGTAGTTGATTTAGAAAACTAAAGATATTCCCATATTTTAATTTAATCTACTAACTCCTTGTCCCCTTAATGAAGTATTTTAAGAATTTGTATTTTAAAAAAATCAAACTTGGGAATAATATACATGGAAAAATTCATAATAAACACAACTTAGTTTGAACCTTATGCATAAAAATTAATGTCAAATATACCGTCTAGAATTTTTGAAAAAAACCAATATTCACAAATTTCTCTGAGTAATCTTGTCCAATTTTTTTCAGCCGTTTCAGAATATAAAATGTTAGATAATTAGGACAAATCAGCAATTGCAGCTAAATGTTAACAAGTATTCTGATTAAAATTACTACTCAGCTAGAAATGCATTCACTCTTTTTAAATATGTATTAATAATCTCTATATTAAATGTATGGGAAAATAATACACTATTCCCATTTACAACAGTTTATATTTGTATATCTAATGTACCACATCAAAAATATACAGCATAAATAGGAACTCATTCATCCATAAAAATGGCTTATGCATCTGTGAATCATTCTAAGTCAATGTAATGGAATTATCTTCAGTAAACTTACATATCCATAATTTATATGTTTAAAGATTATATAAAATTCCCTCATAATTTGTATGTACAATAGTTATAGTATACACTTTAAGATTATTAACTTTAATAGAAAATTAGTTCTGTGATTCTTTTGGCTATTCTGAAAGAGACATTCATGTAATTTTGGAATTTGAAAAGTAAACTTTAAACTTCCTAATGAAATAATTTATCCTAATAAGCTGTAAATAAATAGTATCACAGAAATACCATGATCACTACTAAGGGCTTCTGAGCTTCCTCTCTCACTGACATGATGCCCATCTTGCTAATGTTCTGATGTTCTTTTCCAGGATTGCATTTACACTGATTTCTACTGAGATTAAAATGCTTTCATTTCAATTGCTATATTGCACCCAATTATATCTTATCAAATCAATGTTCATCTTGAAGTGGTCGCATTTTGCATAAAGAAAACTAGGCTTTCTGCCCCATACTAAAGGTACAAAGAAGGGCATCTGAGGTTGGAATTAATAATTGTTGATTATTTGCAATCTTAAAAAATTAGTGAAGATTATGTATGAGTCAACTCTGGTTGCTTTATAACAATTCTAACATAAATGCACAGGATATCTGAAACATTAGAAATATTGCTATAACATTTATTACTATAAGCCAGGCAGATTTAGGAGTGGTAGCAGAAAATGAAATTCATTGTCTACCCCCCAAATACCCAAAAATATGTTATTAAAGTAGGCTCAAAAAGTAGACTTCACATTAGCCAAGATCCAGGGATGACTCTTCAAAATAAATGGCTAGATTCTGGCCCAGGGCAAAGAACACAAATCAGTGATATCAGTCATACTCTGCTGCTCTTGACTTTGGGTACAAATAAATCACATTGTATTTTCCTGGAAATCTTCCTGATATGAAAAGAAGCAAAGTGGTAACATTGAATCACCATGTCACTGTACCAGTACCAATTATAGTAGTTTCATATGTCTTTAAATTACATTTAAAGTCATCACTCCTATGTGAGCTAAGTAGTTCTTAGATGCAGGACATGGGGATATACGTAATGTATTGAAGAAGAATTTATGTAGAGCAATTTTAATCATGCAACATGACTGTTCTGACAGGGAATCACATCCAAAGTCCTCCTAGGTCTATGAGATCTAGCTGGAAAGCAGATATGCTCTAAATTACAGTATGTTCTGGCTGGAATACAGACACATCCTTAGCACAAACCTTTAATCCCCAACAATGTAATTAAAGTTAGTTTGTAGAAGGAAGCAGACAGGTTTGAAAGTGATATCTAATTGGGAAGCAGTCAAAGTGATGAATCAGAGAAATATTTGACATAATGAGTCAAAGATAGGATACTCACAACTCTCAGGAGAAAAGCACATGGAAAGAGAAGAAACTTAAGAGACCAGCAGAGAGAGGAGGGATGGAGAGAGGAAACAGGGGTGAGGGAAAGGGAAAGGGAAAGGGAGAGGCAGAGGCAGAGGCAGAGGCAGAGGCAGAGGCAGAGGCAGAGGCAGAGGCAGAGGCAGAGGCAGAGGCAGAGGCAGAGGCAGAGGCAGAGGCAGAGGCAGAGGCAGAGGCAGAGGCAGAGGCAGAGGCAGAGGCAGAGGCAGAGGCAGAGGCAGAGGCAGAGGCAGAGGCAGAGGCAGAGGCAGAGGCAGAGGCAGAGGCAGGACAATTTTACTGGGACTGTTGGCAATTTTACAGAGACAGGTTGCAGGTAAAGACAAAATGAACCAGAGATGAAAAGGAGCCAGAAGATTAGAACAGATTGCTAGAGTTAGTTTGAGGCCAAGCAGAGCAATTCACTGAGACACTGAGCAAAGCCAGTTTGTACAGTTCAGCTTGAGGGGAAGTTTGAAACAAAACAGCTGAGTTGAACCAGCCAGCCACAGTTCATAAAGAGTATGACAGGGTGAGCTTATTTAGCAGTAAGTCTCTGAGATGACAATTACATCAGGCAAATGAAAGCTACTTTTTCAATCATGATGCTAATAAGTAAATTTATAATTGAATCTCACTGTCACTGGATTGTTTCAAAATGTTATGCTTATAACTCAGAGAATGAATGCATAGATTTAACGGAAATACTGAAGAAGCATATGACATAAGCTATCATGAAGCTCAAAATCTAAAGCACAAGTTATACAGCAGACCACATAAATCCTACAGTGCACTGAATTCTGTGCCATACACCTTTATGGTGCTACTCAGACTCTTAAACACTACTTAGAATGTTTGAAAAGTGTTGATATCCACAAAGAAAATGGAAAGAATATGATGAAAAATATTTACATAAAATAATATAAGCAGGTCAGGAAATGGTATTTCTGTCCCTATTTGGCCTTGTTCACCAGAACCTTGTGTAAAACTCCTGTTAAAAAAGTAAGTGTCCCCTCTTACTGTTGAAGTTACATTGAGATTCAGACTATAAGTAAACTAGGAACTTGCACCAAAAGCCCTGCCCAACTGAAAGAATATACTCTGTGAATGCTTGCAGGGTGCCAAGTGACTGAAGGACTGATCCAGTGCCTTCTCTTCAATTAGGAAAACTTTGGATTAGAAACATGCAGCCTTCTAGCATAGTATGCGGTGTGAATGAGAAATGTCCCCAAAGACTCATCATTTGAAACCTTGGTCAGAGTTGGCAGTATTGTTTGAGACATTGGGAAGGTTTAGGAGGTGTTGTTTTGTCTCAGAAATTATGCCACTGGCTTTGAGATCAAAAGACTTAAGCCTTTTTCAGTCTACTTTCTGCTTCATGCTTGTGACAGAAAATGCAAGCTTTCAGCTTCCTACTGCAACCTACATGCTTGCCTTTTGCTGCCTTTTGCTGCCACTCTTCCTCACAAAGATGGACTCTCTTATCCATCTAGAGACTTAAGCCCAAATACACTTTTGCTTCATTCAAGTCAATTGCCTCTATCATGGCATTTTATCACATGAACAGCAACTAATGTACAAAGAGATAATCACAGGCCCCCAAATCCAAAAACCTGAGAACCTTTATACGATATGCATCAAGGATACCAATGCTGTAGCTGAGTCATACTTGAGGAGCAGAAACATATCCAATGCTGGGTTCACTGGGGTGAAGAAAGCACACAGAGCAAGAGAAGCATTGCTGCAGTTACAATATGCCTCCCAAATGCATGTTGAGATGCAAGAGTTGGCAGTCTGGAGGGGTGGACTTTTGAGAGGTGAATAAATTCAGGAGATTTGCCCTTGTATATGGATGGATGTCATTATCATGGGATCTAGGGAGAGCTCATGAATGCGCTTGCCTGAAGTTCTGCATGCAAGTGTCTTCTGTGTCTCAAATAGACTCATGTGCCTTATTTTTCATATTGTGATATAGCAGTCCTTTGCCTGATACAAACATCAAACTCTTGGACCTCTAGGTCTGTAAAACCTATGAAAAATAAATACATAAGTATGTTACACCATTTTTACCCATCTCCAGCTTTTCCTATGCCCCCTAATCCATCTAGTACAAGACCTCTTCTTCCTCTGTGTGTGTGTGTGTGTGTGTGTTTAAATACAAAGGAAAATGCCAAATCCATTAAACATTGCTTTTATGTATATGTGTTTAGAACCGACCACATGGGATTGGAGAACCTAACAAAGAATTCTTAGTGGTCATCGATTGTCTGTAGCTCTTAATCTATGGAAGGGGCCCTCTGAGATTCACTCATATTTGCCCACATGCAGTAGAAACTAGTGTTTCTACTGCAGAGGTCTTATTAAGAGACTTGTAACAGAGTCTGTAGTTCTCTGTTACAGAATTCAAAATAAACATAAAAATGAATAAGCATATCAATGAAGATAAATGCATATACCATTGTGAGCATTATCTACTAATAGTGCACAGCATAGCTACTCAAGGCCCAGAAACCAAAGGGCTGTGTGGCGTTATATACGCGTTGTGCGTTTGTATGATTAAAGTAGCCTGATACAATATTTTTGGGGGGGTAATGAGGCAATTGCATTCTTCCTTTCAAAGTTATGTTGTATTGCAGTTGTTATTCTAAGATTCATAATCAAGAATGGATTTTTTGTCTTTTTTCATTAGAAATATGGTTTTAAGAGGTTTAACCTAGGCATATGGAAAAATAACCTAAATTTTTAGTATAACATTTAGAAAACTTTGTGGAGATCATCAGAGAAAACAGCATTCTCTCTTCAATGCAAAATACATAGAAATAACATCCTATCCAAGCAAAGTATATATAGGCTCATCTTAACAGTGATGAATACAATTTTTAAATATGATTTCTCTGAATTCTTCCATTTTTTTCATTTTAGTTCTAATTCTTATCACCAGTATTTAAAATTTTAGAAGCAATTAGGGAATGTTTGAAAGTTTTACCTACATGTTGATGTGATTAGAGAAATTAGATAATTATTGGAAATAACTCCAACTTGATAATTATGGTTTATTTTGTGTTAATAAAATACTTTTAATGTTAAGAAATTTTACATAAACAACACGAGTTTTAGTGTAAAACTTTGACAGTTTAATTTATGTGTAATCACAGTTTTAAATAACAGTGCCATACAAATTAGCATCCTTAATTCTAGGTTTCTAAATGCAAAAATTATTATCTTTGTGCCAAGCATAATCTCATAGAAGATATAAGGTTTGGCCTGACCACAGTATTTAATTGCCATCAATCAAAAGTAGAAATTTTATTTTGTATAAAAAAATACAATTTATTTAAATTCTAGACCTTAGAACATTTCATCTCCCCTTTCTACCCATTCTTGTGGAATGAGAATTTCATAAAACACAACATACAAATACACAAAAGTATACATTCTATACAGTAACATAAAATCACATTTTGTTGTTTTTAGTATTAATATGATGTATGATTTAGAAAGAAAATTTAGGTCAAGTGAATCTTGAACTCAGTTTATAAAGAAACCATCATCTACCACACCAGAATTAAACATTACTTTTTCACCTTTAAATATATGTATAAATATAGCAAACACAAACATTTACATTCGAATTTAATGTCTATTGTATATCCACATTACTCTAACATATTGTGATCAATTGTGTGGCTTCTAAAATGTCACTCTTCTGTAGAATCAAGGTCAAGATACTTGTACTTTAAGAGTTCACCAAAGTCGTATTTTTTCATTCATAGATGGATCCAGCTCAGTTGAAGCTTCAAACTAGGATAAACAAGACAGTGTTTTATATTCATGTTTATAATATCAATTATCCCATTCATGGGGACTCTGCTCGTATGGCATTCTGAAGGCCCTGTCTCATAATCTCATCACCTTGGTGATACAAATAATTTGGAAATTGGATTATAGTTTCAACATATAAATTTAGGGTGGTCAAATCATTTATATCTTGGCAATATATGTGAAGTAGTGTGTAAGTATCTACCCATCTATTCTTATATATACATTCGTATGTTAAAAAACATATGGTCAAGACTTATTGCCACACATACATATGTTCAAATGCATGCAGATATATATTCAAATGGACACAGATAAACACTCATGCCCACACAAACACATTCATGAATAAATTTGTTTATTTAAATACATATCTATATACAGACATTCATATATACACCTGCACTCATATAAATTCATATTCCATAATTCATATATGTATATATATTCACATAAACCATATGCATACATACATATATATCATGATCACTATGAATATAATAATAAAGTAGTTATTACCATGAATGAACATAAAATTCAGTGGGGTAGAAAACATATAAAAATTTTGTTTACCCTTTCATAAAGTATTCACACAGCACAAAAGAAGGGTATAAATAACAAAATAGAAAAGCTGACTGTGTACATGAGCCAGCATTTCCTTTCTAAAGAAAGACATATATATATACTTATGTATGTATACATCCAGCGATATAGTGATATATATATTTGTATATATTCACACATTCATGAATACTTACATTTTTGTATTTTTATAAATACATGCTTATTCATATGCATTTACTCACATACATCAATATCTGTGTACATCTCTGTATATATCCATATAAATATCATGAAGTAGCTGCCTTCATCCCATAATACTTCTCTTCCCTACACAGTATCCTTCAAAACTTCTGAAATGAAGATTAATTTTTTTCTTTAAAATTCAAAGAGAAATTCTAGTCAGATGGATGTGATATTACCTGCAGAACTAGGCAACTGAATCACAGATCTGATCACTATGAATACAATAATATTTATTAACTGAATGAACATGAAATTCAGTGAGATAGACAAACATATGAAAAAATTATATACACTTTCATAAAGTATTTTCATGGCACAAAAGAAGCATGCACATAATAATATAGAAAAGATGACAGGAGACATATTCCCTTGAGCATAAACAGCACCCAGACCAGTAACACTGTGTATAGTATTGGGAATAATGAGGAAAATACAAGTTATGCCAACAAGATTGCTGGCAAAACACAGCACTTTTGCAAATATTAATAGTTTCAGTATATGAAAAATTCTCACTAATTATCAAGACATATGCATTGAAAGAGCAATGAGATGCCAACTCATTCTAGTTAAAATAAATACTATGAAAATTATACTTTAACAAGGGAGGTGAGGGGACAAGTAAGTAACTTTTCTACAGTGCGGAGAATAATGGAAATTACTGCACCCACTATAGAAAATGGTACAGCTGATATACACATATGTACCATATTACCCAGCTACAAAAGAAATGAAATCATCTGTCAAAAGATTTCTTTATTTCTATATTTAATAGAGTACTGTTATAATATCCCAGGTATAAAATCAAAGAATCCATTAAGGTATCTATTGAAAAGACAATATAATTAAGAAATGAGGAGCACATGGACAAGGCACAGGTATTAAGCCAAAATATTTTTTAAAATGCAAGTTTGTCTGTAACAAAGTAAATGGAGCTAAAGATTGTTATATTAAGTAAAATATACAAGTCATAAAATGATAGATACTACATGTTCCCATTTGCTGAATCTGAAATGAAAACCAGTGTCACAGAAGATAGTGGAATAGCTGTCACTGGACACTAGAGAAGCACATGGTGGAGGGGAAATAAAGAGAGGTCAAATAATGAATACCACAAGGGTTGAACAGGAAGAATTAGTTAAGGTGCTCTATAAACAGAGTAGGGTAACTCTGATCCACAGGAGTTTCAGATCTGTCTCCAGATAACAAGAGAAAAAGAATTTAAAGGTTGCCAAGATGTAAAAATGATGACTATTTCAAAAAAAATAGAGTAATAATTGCCTTGAATTGATTGTCATACATTGTTTACATACATGGAATTATCTTGTTTCTCATAAATATGTGTAAATGGATTACATAAGTATTAACATTTATAGTAAGAAGAATTTTAACAGGACCAACAGTTGGTTTACTTGTTTAGTTGTACTATATCATTTATACATGTTCATAATAATGGAAATTGTTACAACTGCTTATGAAACATGCGTATTTATTCCAGAAGCCATAATCCAAGCATTCATAAGAGCACAGGCCAAAATAGCATTAAATGGGAAGCACTCCAAATGCATAATTTGCAAATAACAATAATTTACATAATGGAATATTAAATAAGCATTAAAATTACTGACCTACCACTAATTATATGAAACATGAATTGATCATAAAAAATAGTATATTTATAAATAGTGTAATAATTATTTTTGGTTACAGATAGGTTAATGTTATTTTAGGATGTCTTATAAGAGCAAGCCTAAACAATGTTTTTTGTTTATTTGTTGTGTTTTTTGTTTTTTTTGAGACAAGGTTTCTCTGTGTCCTGGCTATCCTGGAACTCAATTTGTAGACCAGGCTAACCTTGAAATCACAGAGATCTGCCTTCCTCTGCTTCCTGAGTGCAGAGATTAAAAGAGTGCACCCACATGCCCTGCAACAATGTATTTTTAGCTGAGTGTCTATATGGAGTCCAAACTGCATATATTTTCAAAGAATAAAAAGCAAGGAAAACAGAACTGAATGGAGCAATTTCCACTGCTGGAAAAATTTAGATATAGGAAGGCGAATCAGGTGGCTCTAAGGGATAGAAACGTGCACACATTAGCTGATGTTTGGTTTGTTCTGCATCACTGTGCCCTGTAGTTAAGTATGGGCTCCAGTGATTTTATCAACCATAACATTATGCTGAAGAAAAAGTAGCTCAAACATGGTACTTATAATACATAAAAACATGCCTGTAACATCCTGGTATTTGAAAAAACACTGTAAAGGAGTTGCAGCTTCAAAAAGAAAATGACCTAGACAAGCTATAAGAACAGAATTAACATAATATGTGACAAAACTACATGAGACATGAGTCCATGTTGGGAGAAATTACTTGTATGAAAATATATTTTATTTATCCTAAAATTACAACAGTATTCCAAGAAAAGGAATAGCTAAACGGTTTTAAAATATTCAATTTCTCTATTAAATAACTGTGATTTGGAATCCAAATGATGTTTTAATCATCTAAAATGAAGGTGGAGATTATTCTAAATGCAATTTAAATTCTGAAGAAATTTCTTTGCATGGCATGCTATTTTGTTTTTCAGAGCTCTCGCCTAATGCATCTTCATGGGAAATTATTATATTGTGGCATTTTAAAGTAGATAGCATGTCTGAAAATAGTCAAAATATATGTAAATCAGTGTATCAAGTAGGATCTAATGGAACTATTTAAACAGGCTTGTTGAAATTTGACCCATAATTGTGATTGTACCAGTGTGTTGTCAATTTTGCTTCCCACTGCTAGTTGATCACTAGGGGACATAAATAGCCATGAAGTGTATAATTGGTGCTGCTTTACCATGAGTAGTTATTTAAATTCAGCTTCTCTGTGCTCCTCTGAAATCATGTATATTAGCAATATTAAAGCTAGGAAATAAGTACATGCTTTGCAAATATAATCATGTCTTTATGAAAAGTGCTAGGCTTATTTCCCCCTTCCTTGAGCCATGCTAACCTGTAAACACTTTTGCGTTTACATTTTACAAAAGCTAGCGTTTGAGCCTATTCTTCAAACAGGAGATAATTTGGGCTTGTTTTCAAACAGAGCCATGTTTGAAAAAAAAAAAAAAGATGAGATCAAACATTCTATTAAGAAAGGTGGTATAGAGAACCCACATAGAAATTTTAAGGATAGAATGACAATGTTATCCCTTACCCCAATTCAATGTGATCAAGCACTCCAGTGAGACTTCCTTTAGCACTCTGACATAAGAAACATGCCTGTCAAACCATTTGCCAGGGTCGCTGTGTCCCTTTTCAATCAAGAAACTTGAGGCCATAATGGTATTGACCCAGAACTGTCCAGGTTATGCATTAGCATAATGGCTGATGAACCTAATGCATTTTAATGCCATTAACAAGTTCTCATCCCAGGAAGAAAAAGAAAGCACACAAAGCTACAATTTTTGCTTTATGATAGCCATATTTGCAGAAGAGAACATTTCCCCCTGCATATCCTAGATGGAGTAGCACTCAGACAAGTTACATTAACTTCTGGCGGAGTTCAAGAACAGATTACTAGAAAGACAACATTTCAACATATTTTACCCAGCTTGAACCATATCCATATCAGGATTGCCATTGACCATAGTTAAGCAAAAGTCTAGCCTAAGGTCTCATAAATCATTTGAGGGAGAAACAAGGTTTCCCTAGAATCTGAAGAGGTAAAATATTGACTTATCCGGTATCTTAGGTAGGGTTTCTATTGCTGCTTATAGACACCTTGACCAAGGTAACTATTATAAAAAAATAACATTTAATTAGGGCTAGCTTACTGGTTCAGAAGTTCAGTTCCTTATCATCAAGCTGGGAAGCATGTAGTATCCACGCAGACATGGTACTGTAGAAGGAGCTGAGAGTTCTACATCTTGATCCAACTGCAGTCCACAGAGGGCTGTCTTCCAAGCAGCTACAAAGAGGGTCTCAAAGCCCTGCCTCACAGTGAAAGACTTTCTCCAATAAGCCAAACCTACTCCAACAATAGGGCCACTCCCTGGGCCAAGCATATTCAAACCACCATACACAGTCAGTGATTGTTTAACATGTTTCATGTCTGGGCAAAGAAATAGGCACCTGACTTAGCCACATTGGTATTCATGTAGGATTTAGGCATGCCTGAAGCAAGAAAAACCAGTCACAATCTAGAGCACTCTACACAAAACCACAATTAATACAGGAAAGATTATTACCACAGACTGGTGAATTGAAAATTGAAATCTATTACTAATCTAAATGGCCACAATCAGAAAATGAAATTTTCATATGATCGTGTACATATTTTGGCTTAGCCTTGGGAGAATTTTGAAAGATGTGTCCTTAGAACATTCAACAAAAATGAAAAAAAAAATCATGCTTCCAAAGATGAAATTCACATTAAGTTAGGGATTTGCTATTATTCTTTAGAAATTATGTTTTTCTTCCATTTTGTGAGGTACGTTTAACTGTACTTTGTAAAATGTTCACAAACACATGAAACTTCTAACCACTTGCTGTCTATGTTCTCATATCCCAACAAAATAGCCAAACATCAGCCATCATATCCCAGGTTCGGTTGGAAAAAATAAAGGAAAGAATATTGTAAAGGGGGGGGGTGCTAAGGTTGAAGAACAACAGTACTTTAAAAGACAGACTTAGAAGTTGGCACAGAATATTTTCATGGTATTGTAGTGGTATTAATCACATGGTATTTCCTGGTATTAATTCATGATATTTCATGGTATTAATGACATGACCCCACTTACCCTAAATAGTATGAGGAAATAATTTTAATTCAAACATTATACAGGACATTATACAGCAAGATGTTTTGTCTAACTTTTATGAAAGGAAGAAATATTATAAAGGATACCTATCAGTCTGCTACAAAGTGATGTAGACTGAAAAGTGATGGTATGGAAATAAACAATTGAACAAGAGTAAAGGAGTAGAGGATGCAATGAAGTGGCTTTTGTAACTTTGTCATGCTGAGTTTATTTAACAGCACATTATTTGGCATTTTAATATATCAGGTGATAGTGCCTTCACATGGGTATATTATAAAGAAAAGTTATAGCCACATGACAGGAATATATTAGAAGACCCTGTGGAAGTCTCAGCATGTTAACGATCATGCACAAAATATACATAAGGTCCAAGAATACAAATATGACTACCATATAAATATTTTATGTTATTTTGAGAATAATTAAAGAAATCAAATAAATACATATCCTAGGCATCATATTTGTCATGGATATTTAAAGATTCGGTAAAACTATTCAACCACTATCCTCCTTGTAGGAAATCCTTCTAATCCAGCGTAAAACTACCATAAATATAAATTACCTCCAAAATTATGGGCAGAAAGCAGTTCATCCGTATGAGCCCTATATCATGAATTACATTCTAATTGCCTAACCTGTCAAGTTTCTATACTGCTAAATATTCAGCCGAAGCAAAAAAGGAGAAAACCTCATTATAGACTGAGCTGTATTTAAATGGCTTCTCTGAGGAGGGGGATTTTGTAAAGCAAATGCCTTCAGACTTAGAGAAATTAATGAATGTCCAAAAATATATTAAGGTATTATATTATGAATAAACTATAGCTCAATTAAAAACAAATAATAAATCATTTATATTATCCCATTAATTTTATTATTTTAAGTTCCAAAGGAGAACAAAGAAAAACTTTTAGCTTGCTTATATTCATCATTAGGTTAAAAAAGTATTGTTTTCTTTCTATTTTGTTTGCTTCATGTTTTGGATTTGTGTAACGTACAGTAAAGCACATATGAGTTTATTTCATAAGAATGTATAATAACATGCAAATAGTAATTTTGAACATACATTCTTAGAAACATGAGGCTTACACTTACATTCTGTTTATCTAGAAGCCTTTTGAATCCACTGCAAGCATCTTTACTTCTTTATTTTTTACACCATGCACCCTTGCCTTAAAATAAATTCCATGTAACTTTCAGGACTAGCATTCCTGTTATCACCAAAATGTTTTATGTTGTCTCTACCTGGAAGCAGGGCCTATCTGTTTGCCCTGTGTGTGCACTTATCTGAAATATCATACAGCATATTTTTTGTGTAGTATTTTATCATGTCATACACCTTGTCTCTTGAGCCTTAAGTTCCTGTCTGATTAGCATGGGCACCATCACTACCACTGCCTAGCATAGGATACTCAGCACAGATCAAATGCCTAGCCAATGAAATTAAAGTGAACTAAAGTCATCATTAAAGTGAACTAAAAAGAGCATTTAAATAAATACCACCAATTACACTTAGTTCTTTTTTGAAACAATTTTACTTTTTGAGAAATGCATACATGAGAAATGTGTCTGCATCCCTCCTCCCCACACCCCTATTCATTTCTGTACCACCCACATCTCTTCTTTAACTATTATTGTTTTGTGTATGTATATGGAACCTATTGGGTCCATTAACTTTGCTCATATATACCCATGTTTGACTCCTTGGAATTGAACATTCTGTATGGGAGCTCATCCTGGAAGTGAATCTCTCTTCTCAGAAGTAATTGACAATTTATAGCTTGTCATCTAGGAGCGGCACCATATGGAATTGCTCTTGGAAATTTTGGCATAGTGTTATTTTGCACATCTTGTTCTAGCAACTATGTTGTTGAAAGTTCATGGCTGGAGCTTCCCTTAAAGAGTACATATTTCACAGATGTCCTAGTCTTTTATAATTTTCTTCCCTGTCTTCAGTAATTTCCCCTGAGCTATTGGTGGAGGGTTGCATTGTAGATGTATTCTTGGGGTTGAGCACTGCTTAGTCACTTCTCTGACTAGTTGTGAATCTTTGTAATAGTTAAACAATCTGTTGTAAAAACAGCTTCTCTGATGAAGAATGAGAACCACACTTATATGCAGGTTTGAGGATAAGAATACTGTTAGAAATTATATTTGTTTAGGGAAATTATGGTAGAAGTTCTTTGCTTTGTTCTACTACATCTCCAGCCATGGTTGGTTTTCTAGGTCTACAGTATCTGTCATGAATTACCTCCAGTTGAGTTGGTTTTAAGTCTACGAGAGTTGATGGTAACCACCAAGATAAAAAATGACTGTTGTTGTCGCATTGTAGATATCTTGCTGGTTGAGTCATTGTTGTATTTCAAAGGCTATACACCTAAGTAAGACTACTGATTGTTTCCCTTCCTTGACATTTTATATGGCATCTTTAGAGATTGTGAAAGTTGGTCCTCAGTGAGATAGCATATAGCTTGAATCCTTGAAGTCTTGTGTCTGAAGTATGTGATATCTTCTGCAAAAGGATCTTTACCTTCATGCTCTGGATAGCAACCCAAGAAAATGGCAATGGCTTATACTGTTTTGAGGAATCTCTTGGAGCCCCCTGAGGGACAGGAAGATTTCCCTTAGAAACAACTCTGAGAGCAGATACCACTGTTAACACTTTTATTTTCTACCCCTTTTGATGTGGATCAAGAAAGTTTTCGTGGCTCAGGGAACATCAAGGGAAAGATAACATAAAGGGTGTAACAACTAAATGAAGGCATGAGGTGTCTTCGGATTGCATGGTTTCTTTCTTGAACCATCATCAACCATCTTAACTTGCACAAGAACTAGGTAAGATTGGGCTTTTCAACACTCCTAAGTGGATAAGGATGAGCCCATGAGTCTCTACCCCTTCCTGAAAGTAGTTAAACTTTCTGTATTGGCAGTTAATATTTCCTGTAAGTATACATAGTTAAAATCATAGGTGTATACACACACACACACACAGAGAGAGAGAGAGAGAGAGAGAGAGAGAGAGAGACAGACAGACAGACAGACAGACAGACAGACAGACAGACATGAACCTGTAATGGGAACTAATTATGAAGAGGCATCAGGAGTGGGAGGAAGACAAGAGAAAATAATGGCAATGTGAATATGACCAAATACATAATATACTTGTATAGAAAACTCAGTTAAATCCATTATTAAGTACAATTAATAGATACTAATTTATCTTAGGCTGGTGATTATTTGAACTGGAAATGGTGTCTTACCAATTCTGATTTGCCACACTCCAGCAAGTATGGACAAGATAGGCATAAACAATCTTTAACACACATCTCAACCAGCCATTTTTATGATAAATTAATGTTTTCATCCATGAGCACTTTGTATTCCTGTGGCTACTTTAATTTTTTTTCTTAATCATAAAGTAGTAATAAAATGTTTTGTGACTTTTTAGTTCATCTAACTTGTACTTGTGTGTTTGGTATTCTGAAATTTTAATTTTGTGACCCATTAGAAAATTCTATATGTCATCTCATCTTTCTGATAAATAATGCTTTTGTGTCTGTCAGACAATTATGATGAATATAGGTTGAAAAATCCCTACCCAAATTATGTGGGCAAATATGACTTGATTTTGCTATTCAACTATAGATCAAATCATAAGTAACAGTTAAATCTTGCATTTTACTACTATAATTGGCTTTAGTATAATGTGATTTTAAACTCAGTAGACTTTATACAAATGTATCAAATGTTAGTTTAAACTCTAAAACTGTGTTGTAAATACAGCAAATTTTAAGTCAGATGTTTTTCACTAGAATGTTAGCCCTCTTCTCTTCTCCTTCTTTGTACCACTCTGTACACTTTGACATATGTCATCCTGGAGTAGCACAGTAATGACCTTGCCAAGGACCAAGAGGTGTGTCTTAAGGAATTATAATCTTTTGTAACTCGATTTATGTGATTACTGTGTAAAGCAGAGCTTGTTCAGCACTGATGGATGGCAATGCTGCAGGTATTGACTGATCTTCAGAAATATTTATATGACAGGTCCCCTAAGGTTTTGTACATTGTAGGAGAGAACAACTGCATACAGAAAAGAAATGGGCTGAGAGTCAAGTTCCAGAGCAATGCACTTCATTATCATATTTCTTCCGTGCCCAGTCTAAAGTTGAACAGTTGCCAGTGTGGGGGGCACCACGCAGCATTCAGATAAATACCCTCTGCCCTTTCCGGCCAACACCTTCACAGGGAGATATTTACAGTTCAAAAAGCACTTTGAAACTATTTGAAAAGGCAAAGAATATGTTCAAAAATCAAACTCTACTTGAACTACTTAACTTCTAAGTTCAACTTCTTCTTTTGATAAATTTCTATTCTGGGAACTATGGACATGTAGAGACCCGCAAACCCTAGGAAGCTCACTCAGCCTATTCTGGCAATCTACATAGTTTATTTTTACCTCACCTTGATTTATAGTTCCTCCTATGATTTTCTCTATCTCTTTGTCCAACTCAGATATAAAAATCCTCCCTTTATAAATTGAATTTTTTATTAAATATTCAGTTGGAGTCACCAGAAGAAACAATGCCTTGACTAAGCTCAGATTTTTAAGGAGAACAATGTTTCAACAATGATGCCTTGAGCCAATTAATCAGGTCACACTAGGAAAAACCGTCTCTAGGAAAGGAAGTATTGGTAAGAAGTCCTGCAAATGAAAACGATAAATTGTGTGTAGTCACTGTGACTCTCTATGAAGTTCTCAGTGGATGTAGCTAAGGACTGAACGTGCTGGAAGCCCACATCTCTTCTTTAAACAGCCACATCAGGCCTCTATCAGTTATCCTCCGTGGGTATTCGGTTAAGTGAAGCAGTCCAGCCCCTACTTAAGGGTAATTTTCTTTTGAGAAATGACTCAAAGTTTGCAATTTTGCACCTTCATTATATCAAAATCTACCCATTTTTATAGTATCTCATTTACTAAGATGTGTGCTCTCACTAGGAATTCAGGGGGACAAGTAGGACAAAGGAGAGTTCTTACTAGGTGGGACGGCTTTGGCTCCCAGGCCTAATAGGCACCTAAGCTCTCCTCCTAGGGCATTAAGTTGGTGCTTTAACTAAGTTTCTCTGATCATAAGTAGACCTCTCTGTCCCAGCTCGTAACTTTTATCACTAGCAACGAACAGTTCACCAGGACAGTTCTATCTTTCTTGGGCAGAAATGGAGGCATCAAATCTGTCATTTAAGACTCCGTTCCTCTTTGGAAACAAATGATGCAGTGAAAACTGCCAGAGAGTAGTGACCCTTTCACCCCCATGTTGCCTTTCTCAGTCAGGATACATGCTTGGAGTGCATGAGGGAAAACTGCTTTCTCTGTTTCTGTTTTATTTATTTTGAAATCTGGTAAGGTGTGACATCTTTTCTGAAGTCTGATGTCTAGATTCTTGGATGAAACATTAATTTAAAAATTATTATAATAGGGACTGGGGAAATGGATCAAAGGTTAAGAGTGACTGCTCTTTCAGAGGTCCTGAGTTCAACACCCAGCAACCGCATGGTGGCTTATAGCCATCTATGATGTGATCTGGTGCCCTTTCCTGGCATGCACGTGAATGTAGAGATAGAGTGCTCATACCTCATAGTCTATGGTTGCTGTTATTATTATTATTACTATTATTATTAAATCTTTAAAATATTATAATAACTAAAATATATAGAGGTTAGCCATTTATCATTGATACCACAAGCATTTTATTTTTTATTATTTTTCCCATGAAGCCTCTTTTATTGAAAATAGGGTAATTTTTTTAATATGATATATTTTGATTATGACTCCCCTCCCTTTGCTCCTCACAATTTCTCCCCACATCCTTTTCCATTCTACTCCCCCTTTCTGCCTCTCTTTAGAAAACAAGCAGGCATCTAATGATAATAATCAAATAAGATACAATAAGTGTGACAGCTATTTTTGGTTGTTAACTTGACTACATCTGGAACAAAAAGGGCACACCTGTGAGTGATTTTCTTAATTAATAAGTTAATCCAAAGAGAGGAAAGAATGAAGAGGTTGCTTATTTAGAATCTGAATGTGTGGGGTTTCTTTTTCTACAATTCCTGTTTGTAAAATTAAAACTCAAAAGTAACAAATTCAATATTAAATATACTATCCAGATGATAGTGAAAATTGATGCTAATATTTCAGAGTTTCAATTTTAAAACTACAGGGTAAGTGTTGTAGAAATGGTTCCGCGGGTAAAGCGGTTGTAGTATAAGCATGAGTATCTGAGTTCAGGTACTTAATACTAAAAGCCAAGGTAGCTGTGAAGGGCTGTAAGTCCAGTGCTGTTGGGGCATACTGGGACTCCCAGACAAATAGTCTAGCCGAGTTAGCAAACTTCAAGAAACAAAAACCAACCAACAAACAAAAGAAGACATCTGACATTGTTCCCTGACCTCCACATTCAGACACACAGTCAAGGTCCCACCACCCCTGGCCAAATATACATTTACAAATTAGTCTCTGAAGTAAGAGAGAGAGAGAGAGTTGCAAATTGAAAACTGAAGGTTAAGGTTGAGGAGGCTACTCCAGTGGTAGATTTCTTGCAGCCATGCAGAAGATCCTGGATTCAGTTCCCAAACTTTATAACCCAGATATGCTAATACACACCTGTTATCTCCACAAGGAGACAAACGGAAAATTCATGCACAGTGTTTTCAAGATGAGTAGCTGAGACTTCCAATCATCTCTTTATCTGGTGTATTCTCTTTCATTCTCTCACTTTTCCTGCCCCCTTTCTGTCAATTTTCTGGATTCAGCCTGTTTTTTCATTACTTGCTTTCTTTTTTTCTTTCTAAAAATAAACACAAGGTGCTATTAATTCTGGTTTATAAGAGTAGGGAATGGTGAAGGAGTTTGGTAAGTAGAGGTATGCATCCAGCAAGCAAATTCATGACTTGAGTTTGATCTCTGGGACATACATAAGACAGGAGGAGAGAGCCAGCTCTAAAAGTTGTCCAACTCTGCATGCATACATCCATGTGTACATATATGCCTGAACATGAAATGATAATGATATGTACCTTTACATTATTCAGCAGGGCTATACTCTCTGTGTGATGCCCACTTCATCTTGTAGACTTAGCTCTGTAAGACCCAAAAGATCCATAGACTCAAACACTGGTGAATGTACATAATACGAAGCCTTCTGCTCTTGCAATTTGAAGGAAGCCACTTTAAGAAATAAGGAACAAAATAATGAATATAAAATTAAGTTCAGGGCCTTGTAAGGGACCCTTGCAAGTGAGGGCCCGGAAGCATCATTAGCTGCACAGCAAATCCGCCTCTGCATGGCTATATTAAAAGCTTTGAAACATCTTTTACACTTTTTTTCTATGCTCTAAAACAGTCATAATTAGATAGCTGCTTCCTGATGTCTCTCCCCTAAGTTATATAAGAATAAATAATGAAAGAAACATGTTAGCTCAGATCTTGGAGATCTTCTTCTTAAGTGGGTGTTAGATATAAAAGCTACTTCACAGTAATTAAGTGACTCTTTTTGGTGAGCACAAATATAGTGTACAAAAACATAATTTTGGCTCATTCGACACTTTTACTTATATAACTAATAGCTATGCCAAGTAATATTACTATGTCTGTTAAAATAATCCTTTAGTGCAAAACATGGTAAATAGAGTAGTGTCTGAGTTCTTAGACAGCTTCTTATTGTGCTAACAAAATTACTTCAAAGCAGTGAATCTGCAACATGCTAGCTTTCTCCTGCTTCATCATTTTTCTATAAACCTTAAAATTATGACCTCAAGGGTATGGATCTATTTTTATCATTCATTGAAAAAAGCTTTCATCTTGCTTCTTATTGTAAATAACTGACTCTACAATGCTTGTCCCTTGTGTTATATTTGATGGCAACTAATTGTTAGTTGGTTTTAATTATACATCATAGTCTTTGTTCTGGAGACAATCCAAAGAGTAGATCATCTTGGTGTGTAATTTACTGAAACAGTTTCTAGGCAGACTGCCATACCAAAGACCATGTGGTACAATTGTCATTGAAATTAGAAAAAAATATTGGTATACATGTTTGAATTAAGGATTAAGGGGTAGGTCTGTGCATTGTGGCAAACTGTGCAATGTGTTAGTAAGGCTTAAATCCAGCTATAGGCTTGTTTCTAAATATGATTATAATAATACACACACACACACACACACCTAGGATAAAGCTTTGCTGAACACTGCTTCTGAATTACTTATGGATATTGATATGAATTTTTTAACAAGTAAGTAGATACTGCTCACATCTGAATATTGGCCAAGACACAACAACCAAATTATTCCATTCCAAAACATAGACTTCTCTGGCCTTTTTAAATAAAGAGTTCAAACTCTGCTTAATATTTGTATGTGTTAAAGATAACATTTTACCAAATATTTAAAATTAGGAAAAATGTTCACTCTGTATTTTAAACGATGAATTTTCATGATCTATAAAGCAGATAGTCTGTTATGTACCATGGAATACATCACTGATTCTATTTTGTTTTTGTTATTTTTATTTATAAACAATGCAAAAAATCTTAGATGAACACTAGCAGTATGTCGCCAAAGATAGAAATACTGTTCCTTTTTTAAATAAATGGTGACTTCCCTCTCTTGTTCATCAGAGCATGTATCTGAGAATTTCTCAAAGCAAGTCTCAAGCTAGCTTTCAATAGAAATAAAACAAAGCCGAGAAACAAAGCTGATCATGCAGAAGTAACATTAGCTATTGAGATAGAGGCTGAAATTTGTTTTCTTTATTTCAGACTTATGCATATCATATGACCAATAAAGATATTTTTGAAATTAAAATGCATTGTAATATTTTATTATTTACTCTGAATAAAAGAATTTTAAAGTATATTACACATTTTATTTGCTTTCCATCATTTTCATCAGATGTTCCAACTTATTCAAAAAAAAGATGAAATACTGTGTTGTATTTCACAACAGAGGGAAAGTTGATGATTTGTCTTTTTAAATTACTTTTCTTCTAAACTCTGAAAGTACATTATTTTAAGAGTCATTTTAAAGAATATGTAACATAGGGTAAAATTTTGTTTAATGAGTTATGACCATTAGTCATATGCCAGTAAATATGGTGAATGATGTGTACATAAAAATAAGATTGATACCCTTGAATGGCACAGGGACAGACAGTGTCTGGGTAACTGGGTTAGAACACCACAGTAAATGATGCTAAGATCACAGATTCCACTTATGGACCAATTAGCTTGTCTTTGCTCTTCAGTCATAGATTGCATATAGATTAGCTCTCTTCAGAGCTTCGTGCATTTTACTTTATCTCCTCCAAAATGGATTTAAGGAGAAAACAATAGAGCGATGCAGAATACAGAAACCCAGTAAAAGTTAATACAAGAAGCCTCTGAGGCTGTATTTCCTAAGATTGCTGCTATAAAATACAAAAACAGAAATTGAAATGTGCTGATTAATATAAGCTAGAAAATGTTTAAAATGAGTTTTCTATGATTTATTTTTATTAGTGCATATACATCTGTTTATCATGTGCATACATGTGCTCACAGAGGCCAGAGGAAGTCATTAAATCCCCTGGAATTGGAGTTAAACCTGGTTGGAGCTGAATGGTGTGGGTACTAGAAACCAAAATCCACTCCTCTTCAAGAGCAATGTGCTCTCAAAACTGCTAAGCAGTTATCCAATTTATTTATAAGAAACTAAGCTTAAATATAGAATTCATTTAAAATAGAAATAAATATAAAATATAGATAACTCTAAACATAGCAATGTATAACTATAAAGGTTTCTTAGATATAACTATATACAATACAAGTCATATATTAAAAGTGATTTTCCTCTTAATTTCTATCTACACCACTTATTTAAGTTGTTAGACGATATTAGAATGTTAATAATCACCATTATTTATTTGTTTGCTGAAGGAAGTTTCATGATATAAAAGGATAAAAAGTACAGTTTTGGAATGTATTTCTTGGCATATTTTATGAGTTTTTGTATATACTTATGATTACAACTACATTATCTTATGACAAATTAAGCAGATAGCTCATTTGAATGTCAAAATTGAATGTCACAAAATGGTCATTAGACATTAATTTAGAAGAGCACACATTATGGAACATAGTCATCCTTTAATCAATGGCTAAACATTTTAGAGAAACAGAGATCAAGGACTGATAAATTGAAGCAAGCTATAATCTTAGATGAATAAGAAGTACTATTATGAACAAGGCTTACAGGACTTCATAAACTTTGTGAAATAATGAAGAATTGAGTATAAATTGAGTTTTTATTACTGTATGTGGCAGAAATCTTCGATGCTGGCCATTTGATCTATAGTGGTGTTTTTAATACTAATACTACCTTGAGTTTTATTGTGTAAAGAAATATTATATTTGAGATTAGCATTCATGGCTTGTGGATAAGGATGCCCACATGCCAACAACTGGTTGTTCTGGTTAAAAAGCAGCATTGTGCAGTCGATCCTCTCCCTCCATATTTACTGACAATGAGCTTAGTTTTTCAGGCTTGGGTAGCAAGGGCTTTTATCCACTAAGTGTGTTCTGATCTGAGAGTTACATAGGCAAATAGTCCTATGTTTACATAAAATAATAAACTGGATTTTGTGTGTATGTGTGTGTACCACACACAACAACAACAACTCCACAAAGTTTTCTGACCTCTGCGTACACTTCATGGACACACCCCAATCAATATATACTAATAATAAATAAAATATTTTTAAACCATGAAATTCAGGGTAACATTAGTAATGTATAAGAACAGGATATGTACAGACAATAAACAAAGATTCTACTGCATGTACATGTCTTTCTGTCTGTCTGTCTGTCTGTCTGTCTATCTGTCCTAGATTCTGGACAATCCCACATTTGTTTTGCTTTCCATTATGCAGCTATCTTAGTCAGAAACCAGTCCTGGAATCAAAAACAGGTATTTATCACAACTAAGCAAAATGTGTCTTACAGAGAGATAAACTGCACTTGTGTCAATTCTTTCCACATATAACCTTGAAATGAAACCAATTTAATTTGAAATCAAGATATTAAAAGTCTGTCTTGCTGCTTTGATCATTTTAGGATCTTTCAGATTTTTCCTCCCTTATTAACTGCTTTGCACATTAAAGTATATTCATTACCAAAGAACTATAGGCAACTGAGTCAAGTTGGGAGTGGAAGATATCAAACTCCCAAGGCAAGAGCATGCCAATTGTTTGTCCTGTACCAAATGCCCATCTCTGATAATATACATTCAAGTAACCTTATAGGGTCTCAGCAAGTTATATCCAAGAATATATGTAGATGAATATTTTATTATATATACATATACATATGTATATATGTGTATATATATATATATATATATATATATATATATAATTAATGAAGTTGAAAGGCAATGAGGAGGTATATGTAGGAGAGTTTGAAGGTTGTAGGGAGGAAAAGGAATTAAATTATAATATTTGTAATTAAATTAAAATCTTAAAAGTGAACAAAATGAATTTGAAAAGATAAATAAATATAAGTAGAGAAACACATTTATGAGGTTAATCAACAAAAGGAATTAAACATATTTTCTTTTTGTGGATTCATTTCTGAAAAGTTTTCTGAACAAATGAAATATTTCTATGCTTAAAATGTCAAACATTAGATTACAGAGAGTATATCCTTTCCTAGTGTAGGTAGTTTTAGATTTTACTTGAGAGCAAGCTGTGTGGCTGAGAATCCCAGTTAACTGGCATGCTTAAGGACTCAGGTTGATCCCTAGGACTGCACAGAATGATCTTCCTTATTGAATTAGCACTTATCATTCCATTATCTAGGAGAGGTGAAAGTGCTGATCAGAAATAAGCATTGACTTTATCCAAAACCTTTAACCAAAATTTAAAGTATGTGAAAAATACTTTAAAATATTATTTATGTACTTATGTATAGAGAAAGCATTCTCTTTGTATGTATGTATTTATGTGTGTGTGTGTGTCTGTCTGTCTGTCTCTGTGTGCAGAAATTTGTACACACATGGTGCATATGTGGAGGCCAGAAGACAACTTGGGTGTCAATGTTCATTGTCTCTTGAGACCATATGTCTTGCTGCTTACTTCTGTGTGTACCATGTTAACTGTCCTTGAATGATCTAGACAGTGTCTTAATTCCTCATAACTGAACTTAGGATCACTGTAATAATAGACATGGTCTATGGCATCAGTGTCAACACTGGTTTGGGGAATTCAAACTCATACCTTAGGCTTGAACAGGAATGACTCATCTACTAATTCATCTCCCAATCCCTAAAAATTCAAGTTCTTCATTGTGGTTGAAATTACTCCTTAGGTTCACAAACATCAAACATTTATTTATTTTGACAACACATTAGATAAGATTGTAGAATATTTAACAGATTGTCTCTTAATTTTATTATTGCTTGTAAACATTTATTATATCCATAAATAAAATGGGATATTTGTCTTCATATATCATAAGAAACTAAAAAAAAAAAAAATAGTTTTTTGTGTATGTTACAGTGCAGCAATCCAAAGTAAAACCAGTTTTTAGTTTCATAATAATTTGTCATATCACATTTATATGCTTATAAAGGATCCCATGTCTTGCAGAGAAATGGTTCCCACCATTTTTTGAAATAGTATAATATTCCAGCTAAGCACATTAATGATGCCTTCAGAGGTACCACAATGCATCTGTGTTATATTAAGGAATAATATAACAGTCTTCTTAATTAACTTGACCAAAAGTGAACCATATTTTAACTTCTCCACTTCTTTCCCTGTGGCTTCCATCTGTCCCTAACAATGGGCTTTTCTCTGTATTTTCGAAATAGCACAGAAAACTTCACAGGAAATGGAATAAGGGATACTTTACAGAAACCTTTAACAGAGTTTGTCAATAGATTAAGTTACTTTCTCCACTTGACCCAAACAGTCCTCAAAGCAGTCATTACTGCAAACATACCTTATCAAGTTATATCCGCAGGTTGCTCCCAACAGCTATGGCAGATACCTGGAGTCTAATGTTGTTTGCAACTGTTTATCTGTCTTCAGCAAATGATTTTCTCAATACACACATGTGTACATGAATTACTCTGGATTAAGGGCATGGAATATGTATAACATGAGATTAAATCTGTGCATTAGCTCAGGTTATAATTAATGGGATTTTTAAGGCAAGTAGAGTTGTAGTCACAGTGTTGTCATAGACGATTAAGCTTAAACAGGTTGACAGTCTAGTATAGCACATGAGGTCTTAAGCGATCTGCAGTTATATTATTAACTTGGCTGTGCAGTCCACCAAAATGTTACGATTTTTAACATAAAAGAGGTTTTCATAAAGGTGTAATAGTAGAGTATATAACTGGTAATTTGTGAAGTACATGTACTAGGTAGGAGTCACTGGTTTAGGTACTATATTGGATAAGCTTTGGCTCATTCTTCTACATAAATTGTTTCCAAATCACAAGTTTTGGCATTGTTGTTATGAGAGATATGTAGTTTTTTGACATTGAAATAATAAAAATATAACTGGTCCATGTGTTTCGTAAATGCAAGATGTTTTCATGTAACTATGTCTCAACATTAGAAAGAATCAATATGGACCAAGAGGAGATAAGGATGCTATCCAAACAGAGAGGGGCCAGGATGTATTGATCTGCTACAATTAACTAATGAGTCAGTCACTACCTTACCTGAAGGACTTCGGGTATTTAAGCTGTTCCAGTAGCCTATAACACAGAAGAGTAAAGATCAACACACAAAGTCATTCAAAACACACTAGGTTAAAGTATCTGTGAAGAGTAGAAGCCAACTTACTTCATTCCTTTCCAGATAATCATCTAACATCTGACAGCTGAACTGTAACTGGAAATTTTACTTCTTTTTCCCCCAATAAGGCAAACTCTTACTTCTTTATTTGTTTTCTGTGCTAATTTAAAATATGTTGACTTTGCTTTATGTGTGACATAAATCACATAGTATTCCTGCACCCTAGTTGTATTTAATTAATCTCAATGCAATTTAAAAACATTTCTCAGTTAAAAAAATTACTTGGAACACCTTTTGCTATACATCCACATGTGTGTACAGGAGCACACATGCTAAAGCAAACCATTTATTAGTATTAATGTCATATATAAGAATCATTGTGTTTTTTCTAACTTCGGGAGTCATGCTGTTAGTAAGTTGATTGATGACACAGTAGGCATTCTTCTAAGCTTTCTACATGCATTAAAGCTTATATTTAACATATTTCTTAATGCTGTCCCTATACTACCTTAATTTTAGATAAGATTCTGTGGCCAGAACTATACATTTATTTGCCCAAGATCATCACTTATTAAACGAATTCAGGTAGACTAAATCAAATTCACTTCACATTCGTCCTACACATCCATGTCAGTGCTTGGAAACAGATAGAACATTGTATGGTGAACTTGCATTCAAGCATAACTGAAGCTAGAAGCCCTTAAATCACATTGTATCAATATATTCAGTAATGAAGAGATAATATTCAAGTATTTACCAAAACCTGGCTGGAGGAGGGAGCTAGGTGACATCATACCTTTTAAAATCTCTCCACAAATTTCAAAAGTCTCTACCAGAGAGCATTATGTATTTTTTCCCACATTCAAAACTGCTGGACTACTCTCGGAGTATTATATTGAATTTTAGTTTTAACATGCAAGGCATGCTTTTCACAATCCACAAATTTTGTCTTCTTAATGAATCGGTATTCATAAGTCATCTCCTACCGCTCTAACAGAAGCCAGGAACCTGACAAATAGTCACTTCTTTAGCCACAGCCCTCAATGGTTTCATCACAGAGACATTCCTGATCGTAACATCCTCCAAAGACTTCATGACTTAATGATTTCTCCCCTTATATGAGGGCATCCACACACCTGCATCTACTTCTTAGGGCTTCTAATTGTCTATCTATCTATCTATCTATCTATCTATCTTTCTTTCTTTCTTTCTTTCTTTCTTTCTTTCTATCTTTCTTTCTATCTATCTATCTATCTATCTATCTATCTATCTATCTATCTTTCTATCTTCCTATCTTTCTATCTTCCTATCTTTCTTTCTATCTATCAGAGCTTTGCTTCCATTCTGTAGAACTTTGTTTCTGGTTAAAAAGACCCCAAGGATCACTATTGCTTACTTAAATCTCTTATGCAAGTAAATCACCTTGGCAAGGAAAACTTTCCACATTTTTTTCCTTTGCCTTCGTCATGCAAAGTCGTTCTAGCATGCTTGCTTTCTCTCAAACACACCATCTAATACTACTATATATACACATTCAGTTGCTTAATTTGGTGTATCTGTCTTGCCTCCAAAACTATGACCTCCTAAGGACAGTGATTAGTGTATTTAAGAGGCACATCCATACCAGGCCTATATAAACATTCATGAGATATTGAATGAATAAAAAAATGACTAAATCAATGTAAAAAGCATTGCACAACTTATACATTTAGACTTATAATTTATTTTCTTCATTGGTGACCTAAAGATTTATTTCTAAACTCTTTAAATACAATAATTCATAGTATCTCATTTTTATATGGCAAGTAATTAAATTATGACAGTCACCTATTAGCAATGTGATTAGTAGGGGACTTTATTTTTTGCCATCTTGAGATTATTTCCATGGTTATAGTTAAAGAAAAATAATGCCTATCTTAAAGATTCCAGTGAAGAGAATATCCCCAGAGAATATTAAATTAGAGTAATATTGAAATATTGGGCCAATGCACAGCTGTTCATCATTGAGAAGAGTTAAGTTCTTAACAGCATTAAATCCCAGCCCATTTGTATTGTGTAATCACAGACTCACCTCTCCAACACCTTCCAGACCTGGAACAAATGGAATTTCTCCACTGATGCTTTCTTTTAATTCAGTTGATTGGAACAGCTTGAGATAAATTGCCTTTGCCCTAACTCAAAGTATGAATTACCAACTAGTATTATTTATTCATACCAGTGCATCCCTTCACTGACATTAAATAATCAAGAATTGATTGTATTTAGGAAGATCAACAATCCTATGCTTTACTGCACTTTAAAAAAACAAATAATTCACAACCTTCAGAGGAATAGAGAAGACTCTGCACTATTTCACATATGCCAGAGAAGTGGAAAAATTTAATTTACATTAAATGTGAGAAAAATGTCATTTAAAATTAATGGAAAATAGCTTAGGTTAACTATGGATTAATTTAAAGAATTTTAAAATGTGGAGATATTTTATTTTATCATGAATATAAAGAGTTACAGTATATAGTACTATCAGATTTCCAAATCTTTTAAGAAAAAAACTGTTAATAAACAGTTCTACTAACTATTGGGTTGCATTAACACCACATTAACATCTTCTAACCTTCAGAAATTAGGAAAAGGTAAGTAATTATGCTATTAACAGTTTGCCTTAGAATCAACTAATTAATCATTCATTGCCCATGGCACAAATAAGTCATTAGTCTTGTGGAGGCTCATTATAAGGAGTGACATGTGGACAGTTCACCCGGGTAATCCTTTCTGAATGTTGATGAGGTTATTTCTAAATGACACATCTATGCTAAGATAAATTAGAACAGATCAGTCAGTTTTTCCTCCTATCTTTACAGAGGCATAGAGAGTAGAGTATGTTTAACTAAGTGATGCTTGGGGTGTGTGAGGATTCCTCCCAGGGAGAGTAAATAAAGAATGGAACAGCATTCCAATGAAACCAGTTCTTCTGTCTTTATTTTTTAATTTGGGCAGTGCACAATTGTCTATAAACTGTACACATATTCTGAAACATGTTTTTGAGAAATATACACTTTGAAGTTTAGTGTTTCAAGATATTGGAGCCAGCAGGTAGAGGTAACCAATAATGATTCTGCATCTCTGGTTTTCTTCCCACAAAAAAAATACTTAAGTAGTAGTCTGGATTTAAATTGTGTCCATGTGAGAGTTGAAAATTTAACATGTGTGAGGAGCCGCATTCGCCATTATAAGATGGCGCAGGCTTCTGCTTCCTGGTTCTTCACGGAAGCTTTACTTGAGAATGTGCCTGTGCATGGCACGAAAACCGAGTATGACAATTGGATGAAAGATTTGAGCCAATGAGGGATCTGCACGTCTCCCAAAGCTCTATTTAAGCAGCGGGCTTTCTGAGCTCGGCGTCCTTCCCTCCACCTCACCATCTTGAAGAGCTGTTCAATAAATGCTGTCAGAAGAATCCTGAGTGTGGCATTCTCCTTATCGGCGAGGCTGTGCGCTACAAACATGTAATTGTACTGAGATATAGTATTTTAAAACTTGCACAGATTTATTTCACTAAAATTACCTTGTGGATTCATTAATTTAGAAAAGTGAGAGCCATGGATTAGATGGATACAGTATTGGTAGATTAGTATAAATAGGCATAAAGAAACCTTGGTTAATTTTAATTATATCATTTGGGAGTTATGTTTCTTTGTTTTCCAAAATAACAGATCACTCTTGTGCACATGTCAGTATAATGGAATTTATCACTAAAATAAAATTCACATTAAATGTTAGAAAACTTACTTTAAGACATCAATAAAGTAATTTAAAATAATTTCCAAGAGTACAGATAACAGCATTGCGTATTCACGAATTGTTATAAGGACTATTTGACTTAAACCATGCCACTAATCTAGCAAAACTCACACAGTAACATTATAAGCAATTTAAACCTACTAATGAGCACGTAAATATAAATTAATTAACGGTAATGACCAAAACTCAGCCCGTGGATAATCACATGTTTTCTACTTTGAAGCCAGTAGAACATACTGTAGAAGCACCAGGCAATTGAGCTGATAATTTATTTTGTTACCGATTGCCTAATTATTCTTTCATGACATGTGTTCCTGGAAAGGATTTGCAAATCTAAGTAATAAAAACTAAACCTTATTTTTATATCCAATGACTGTTATGATTTAAAGGTTAGCTCATGAGCAATGAATAGCTTATGTCCTTACTCACCTACATCACAAACCCATAAGACAAGGTATGCTATGTACCCAATGAAGACATGAAAAACTAACACTGCCAAAATGCATGGGATAGGTTATGAGGCAGAGCTCTGTCACAGCTCAGGTGTCTCAAAAAAGCTACATAAATTAAAAATGTGCAAGCTTTAGATATCTGAAAATATACATCTTACTGTGTATATATATATATATATATATATATATGTACAGACTTATGATTTAATTTAAATATTATAGTCAATTATTGTGCCCTAGCTTAAATGAGTGTTTTTATAGTATGTTTCAATAGGAAATTGAGTCATTCAATCATGGAAAGTTTTGTTTTAGCTTTTTTTTTTTCTCATGAAAAAAATGAGGTTGTTTATTTATTTCATTTACTTTAAGTTTTTTTTTTAATATTCCATGATATTTATGAGAAACCTTCTGTGATGGTTTGTATGTGCTTGGCCCAGGGAGTGGCACTATTAGGAAGGGTGACCTTGTTAGTGTAGGTGAGTCACTGTGAGCATAGGCTTTAATACCTTCATCCTAGATGCCTGCAAGTCTTCCACTAGCAGCCTTCAGATGAAGATGTAGAACTCTCAGCTCCTCCTGCACCATGCCTTGCCAAGATGCTGCCATGTTCCCACCTTCATGATAATGAACTGAACCTATAAGCCAGCCCCAATTAAATGTCCTTGCCTTGGTCATAGTGTCTGTTCACAGCAGTAAAACCCTAAGACACTTTCAGAAAATATCTCATTTTGAATATGAGTGCTTTTTGGAATACAGGATATGAAATGTTCCCTAATTCTTTATTAAACACAATTTTAAAATGTCCAGAAATGTTAAGGACCATAAAGACACATGGTATAAAGTGTGTCATCCAAGTACTGGCTTAAGAAACATATGCAAAGTATTATTATTGAGAATTTTATACATGCATATAATATGTTTAAACAAATTCAAACCCTCATTTACCCACTCCCATTTCTTTCCTAGCTATCCTAACACACTTTTTATACCAATTTCATAATTTCATGTTTCTTTCTCTTTCTCTCTCTCTCTCTCTCTCTCTCTCTCTCTCTCTCTCATTTCAATTAGTGCTATTTCTATATTTGCAGGTCATCTGCTTGGTAGACTCTCAGGAGAGGCATTGTCTTCTTTCATTAATTAATTTACTCATTAATTTTACATTCAGATTGCAGCCCTTCCCCCTCTCCGTCCAGCCTCACCCTCAAAAATCCCTCCTGGCCATTATTCTTGCCCCATCTCCTCCAAAAATGTACCCACCTAGGGTACCCACTTGCCCTGGGACATCAAGTTGCAGTAAGATGAAGCTCACCCTTTCTCACTAAGACCCAACCAGGCACTATAGCTAGGAAAAAGGGGATCCAACAGAGTCAGCCATCACAGAGAGCCTCTGCTCCAGTTTTAGGGGGACCCACCTGAAGACTAAGCTGTATGTCTGCTACCAATGTGTATAAGGCCTAGCTCAAGCCCCTACATCTTCTTTGGTTGGTGCTTCAGTCTGTGTGAGGCCCCATGGGAACATGTTAGTTGACTCTGAAGTTCTTCTTGGGGTGTCTTTGACCCCTCCAGCTTTCTCAGGCCTATCCCCCACTCTTTCATAGGATTCCCAGAACTCTGCTTGAGGCTTGGTGATAGGTCTATCTGTTTTCATCTGTTGCTGAATGAAGCCTCTTGGGAGAACATGCCTCCTAAACACAAAAGAAAATGCCTTCTCAGCACATCACAGGGCCTCCTCCCACTGAGGCCAAACAAAGCAGTTCAGTTAGAAGAACAGACAAGCAACAACTTTTTGGATAGATCATGCTCTAGTTGTTCTGGACCCACATGAAGACCAAGCTGCACATCTGCTACATTTGGACAGGATTTAGGGGAGGGGCGCTAGGTCAGGCCCTTGTATACTCTTTGGTTGGTGTTTCAGTCTCTGAGAGCCTCAAGGGTCCAGTTAGTTGACTCTGTAGTTCTTCTTGTAGAGTTCTTATCTCCTTCAGGGCTGCAATCGTTTCCCCATCTCTTCCTTAAGAGTTCGAGGCCAACCTGGTCTACCGAGTGAGTTCCAGGACAGCCAAGGCTATACAGAGAAACAAATAAACAAACAAACAAAAACAGTTTCCAAGCTCAATCTACTGTTTGTCTGTGGGTCTCTGCATCAGTCTGAATCAGCTGCTTGCTAGAGCCTCTTGGAGGACAACCATGTTGGTTCCTGTTGGCAAGCATAGCAAGGTATCATTGGTAGTGTCAGTAACTTTTTTTAAACTGCCCGTCTTCTAGAGAAGTACTCTTATGTTTCCACATCTGCCACTTCCTTTCTTGTGTTACTGAAGTTCAGTTTGATCAGGCATCAATATAGATATTGTGAGTCGTATAGAAACCCAAGGGTTTCAGCACTGTTTCCTAATATATCACGCAGTACATGAGTGTATAGTAACTTTAAGTGAAAGATATCATCCCCATGCTGGAGTAAAAGAAAAAAAAAAGCTAGAATATTAGAATTTAGAAACTTTGAGAAAGGTCTTTTGGGGGATAGAGTTGAGTCCCAAATCTTTGGGTATTTCTTGACTCCTAGTTTCAAAAAAAAAAAAATCCCTTTAGAACCGGAATATAACACTGTGATGTGCAGGTGTTATAGCTGGCTGGGGCTTGGATCTGCCTAGAGGTTGAAGACAGAAATGCAATATGGAGCTTGCTGATGCTGATGCAGAGAAGGTGATGAGCTGATTCCTGGGGCTATGTTGTTAGGAGCAGTGGAGGGGGAAGGCATGTCTCTTCCCCTTCCTTTACTCATCTTGATTGATTGAAGAAAGCTAACCTGGTGCTAGCTGAAAAACAGAAACAAAGGCCAGGTCTCTCATCACGAGTGGAGCATGGACAGTTGGATTTGATACTCAGAGATAACCTATAAACCAGCTTCTTAGAATGTTAATTATGTTTTCAGGTGGTTTCTTCCTCCTAATAGTGTTCTTCATAATCTTCTTTCCTATCAGTCTCTACAACCTTTGAAAATAACATCTATATAAGTCATATTTTATCCTCCCAAATTTTAATTAATATTGTTGAATCAATGAATATATGCATTTCTCAGAATCAAAGACCTTCCATTTTCAATTATGAATAGTGAAATGTTCTATTATAAAAGATGATAATTAGAAAATTAGAATTTCTCTTATGTTATACTTGAAATGATTTTTCTTAGGATTTCATGCAGTATGCCTATTATAATACATGTATCCAAATTGTACCCCAGAGAATGTTCTTTTTAAAGTGGTTTTTCACTAGTATGTATAATTATACAAATTCTGCTTTGGTTTCCCAAAAGATTTATTAGGGGACAGCAAGATGGTTCAGTACCTAAAAATGCCTGCCATGAAATATGATACATTGAGTTCAATAGGCAGAATCCATATGATGGAAACAGATTACTGACTCCTGCAAATTGTCCTTCAGCCTCCACAAATATGTATGGAATGCACCCATAAACAACACATGCATGATAGATAGATAGATAGATAGATAGATAGATAGATAGATAGATAGATAGGCAGATGTACAGACAAATGGATGAACAAACAGACAGAAAGACAGATAAAAATATGATTAAATGTATACCTTTTCTGTCTCTTCTTACTCCATTGCTCTCATTAAAGCAAGGTGATACTCAAAACAACAGTGATATTCTAGGCATAGTGTCCTAACAGAAGAGACTGTGTAGACTACAGTGACAGAAATATGAGGAAGAGACCAAAGTTCCCTGTGAAGTTGGTCATGGTCCACACATGCAGAAATGACTTACTGACACTCATCTTGCCTCTCTGTACAATCTGTTGTACCAAGTGTTTAAGTTGATCATATGGGGATGAACCAGTTGAATGTGAAGTGAAATCATCTTATTTTAATTTGAAAGAAAGTGGTAGATCCATTGTTGGCTCAAACATGAACGTTAGGGTGCATGCACACCTATACAGAGAGAATCAAAATGTGGGCTCTGGCAGCATGTGTCTGAGGTTAGAAACGTTTTAAATTAAAAGGTTTTAACCATGACATCTTTCCTAACAAGTAATTTTGACAGGTCCTAGCAAGATGTTTCATAAATCTACATAAAATCCTAGAGTTCCTGAGGTTGTTCTGGGAAGCATGAAACCAGTGTTAGATTTGTCAAAATTTCATATTCCCCAAAGAAAATCATTTGTTCAAGTAAAATAGTTTTATCTAATGCATGTCAGGTTTTAATCTGAAAAACAATGGCAAGGTAAGAATCGATTATTCATTTTACAAATTATTGACTACACAATTACTTTTATTAAAATAAACCCATTGTATGCTTAAAAAGCAATTGCATTTGTCAAAATTGGATTCGCAAGCAATTTTATAATGAGTTTTTTGTGAATTAGTCAATATTGCATGAGGAACAATCATAGTTAAATCTGGTGAAAGTCAGACATTGTTAATGATATACTCAAATCCTTTATTGGGGAAAATAAGGAAGTTGCTATTCTCAGAGTTGTTGAGTCAAAAAATCTCATCTTCTGTAATTATTTCAGTAATTCTTGTTCAAAAATACGATCCATAGCTGAAGTTCAGGTTATAATTAATGTCAATAAGCTGTCAAGTGTTGGTAAAGTCATTATTTAGTATCTGATCTCTAAAAGAAGCACTGCAGCATAGCAAAAAAGCAAAGATTTGGGTTATGGTAGCATTTTTCTTTACTCTGGAGCTCTGAGACTTTAGATGATTCTTATGCTAATTTTACAAGATTAGTAGGCCAAGGGCTTACAGCATAACTTCAATCAAATGAAGCTATTATGAATTCATGCTATTGTCAGGTGTAAGCTTTTGTTCTTTCCCATCCTTATTACATGTGGTACTTGAATAACATCAGGTTGTCATTTCTGCGGTACACTTACATATAAGTCCAACTGTAATTCATAGTAGGTTTCTAAGCACTCCCTGCCCTTCTTCCCTGAAACCTCAGCTGTGCAGATTAACACTACATGTTGGATTTTAAAGAAGTGTGTGCTGTATCTCTTCTTAAGACACATAAGCTTTTATTTTGATCTGCACTCCTTTACAGGGTACTCATCTCTGAGACACTGTTATTTCTTATGTGTTAGTACACCATTCTATAAGGCTCACATCTTCTGTGACTGGTGTTTGGTAAATAGGGAACTGTACCATGTATCAGATGCTGTTTACTAGGGAACACTGTGATAAATACTATGCATGGGTCAGCTCACTATCAGTACTTAGCAATCGATTAAAATCCTTTCCTAAAGAAAGGAGAGTTCCCCTCTCTTTCTAGAGCTGTTTTTCCAGCATTGAAAATTCAACTTATTACATAGCATTAAGCTACAACCACCTAGTTATAAAAGTACTTTTTACAGAGTCAGTTGGGATATGAAGGTAAGTACATTTTAAAATACAGTATACAATGATGCAAGAATACTTGAAATTCTATAGAGATATTGTATCAGAAAGTTCTTATAGTATTTCACCTGCCAGTTTTTTCATTTTATTCTGTAGATTTTCCTTCAATATAATCAGTACACCAATCATCTGTTTGTCTTAGTTTCAAGAACATAGTTTTGTGCACAAATTAATCAATTTACTGCTTGTATGAAATGGAAAACATTTCTAGAATGAATCTAATATTCAGTATATTTACTACAGATATAGGAAATAAAAATTTTCAAAAGGTTTTGTTTTATATTACATTGTCTTCTGTTATTATAAAACTGTGAATGAATGAATAAATGAATGAATGAATGAATGAATGAATGAATGAATGAAAACCTAGCCATTGTGGCTAAGGTTAACAACTGAACTGTTAACTGTTACACCTAATGGAAAAAGCAAAATAAATTTTTCTCAATAGATTGGCAATAGGTATATTAACCACTCCAGACAGGCTTAATGTTCAGAACTAGTTGACCAACATTGTGGAGTCCACAGTTGTTTTGTTGTTCTGGTTGTTGTTTTTGTTGGTGGTGGTGGTGGTGATGGTAGTGGTGTGTGTGTGTGTGTGTGTGTGTGTGTGTGTGTATGTGTGTCTGTGTGTGTGTGTGTAGTGAGCTTTTATTTGGTTACAGTTGGTAGGATTTTTGGTTTTTATTTTATTTTGGTTTGGTTTGTTTTTTGGTGTGGCTTTATTTTATTCTTATTTTATGGTTTTGTAGTTGTATTGGATTTTTGTTTGTATGTTTATTTGTAAAATGAAATGAAAATTGCCTAAGTGAGGAGAAAGACAGGATCTGGAAGGACTTAGGTTAAGAAAAATATGGTCAAATATATTTAAATTTAAAAATCTTTTTAAATAATAAAGGTAATTTATTTTTTAAAAAGAAATGATAACTATAAAAAGAATAGGTTTTTGTGTTTATTTGTTTGGTTTTTCAATGTGATAGCACTTGATATCCACAGTGTCCAATCCTACCAATCTGTGAAACAAACACATAAATTACATCACGTGGAAAGGGGACTATGAATATTTGGCTGAAATTATGGAGCTTAAATTGGGAATCTTGCTAGGAATTGTCTCTATAGAATCAGTCTGATCATGGGAGCTTTTAAAAGCAGAGCATTGAGCTCTGGCTCATGATCAAAAGGACACACGAGGAAGAATCTGAGGGATTTGATGCAAAATGACAGACCATCCAGTTGCGTTGCTAATTGGATATATTGGAGGTCTTATAAGAAAGAGAGTTTTTACTTAGGGCACAGCAGCTCTTAACGTCTGAATCAAAGACCTCAGTTCTATCATAAAGAAAACGATCATGAAATGAGCTCAGTGAGTTTGGGTTTGGATTTTTGTTGAAAAAAAAAAAAAAAAAAAAACTTCAAAACCCTCCATGTGAGCCAAGGAATAGAATCAGAGTAAAGGCTGGTACTGTGCTGCATTTCTGACAGGAAAGCCAAGGGATGGTAAGATTCTTATGTGTGAAGCCATAGACACAATGACAATTTGCTATAACAGCTGTAGAAAATTAAAATACATTTCTCTTGGTTCTATTTTGCATGGAAGCATTCTTTCATTAATATATCCAACAGGCTTTAAGAGGTATTTTTCTGATGACAAATGAATCTTTTAAAACAATATAAAATTCATTAGTATATATTTGGGGTTTTTAATACTCAAGTTTGGATTGATTTACTTCATATTTATTTAACATGGTCTCTAAAATTCTTGTGTGATTGAAGTTAATGTAATATTTATGCAATCAGAGTTAATGTTAAGACATATAATGATTTGATCAGGTAAACCATGAATATAAATTGCAAATTATCATAATTATTAAGTATCATAATATTTGTGCAGAGAAAATACTTTTAATATAATTGTTTTTCTAATTAATTTGGGAGTGTATTTTCACTGGGTATGTCGTAAATGTCGCTTTTTATTTCCTCATATGAAAGAATAAGATGAAAGCTGTACCTAAGCTTTGCAGATACAGGGCTTGGGCTTAGCCTAGAGCATTTCTTTCTCTATTCTAATTATCCCTAGGCTTAGGCCTGGAAGCTTCTAGCCTCCATACTGCTAAATTTTCCATCATGACTGATTCAATTTGGCTTTTCTTGGTTTCTGACTGAACTGCTTTGCCTGGCCTCATACTAACTTGGGCAATATATTCTAATCTTCTGGCTCCTTCTCATTCTCTGGTTCATTCTGTCTTTACCTGTGTCTAGTTTGTTCTCTCTGCCACCTGTCTCTATAAAACTGCCCACATAAAACTGTCATGCACACAACTTGCCACACACCTTTTTTCTCTATCTCTCTGCTCTTAAGTGTCCTCCCTTTCCTATGCTGTTCTCATGTGAGTTGGGCGTATCCGATCTCTGACTCAATCTGTCAAATCTTTCTCTGATTCATCACTTTGTCTGCCCTTCAATTAGAATTCACTTTCAAACATGGCTGCTTCTTTCTTCAAACTAACCTTACCTTCATTGTTAGGGATTAAAGGTGTGTACATGTCTGTATTCAAGCCACATCATACTATAATCCGGGGCATGCCTGCATACCAGCCATTTCACATAGACCTGGAAGGTTTAAGATTGATCCCTTTCCAAAACAGTCTTGTTGCTGGATTAAAATGAACTAAAGTATATACTAATAATAGTTCTATATAATGAATAAGCAATAATAGCCAAGTAATATAGGAACAAATTTATAATATTGAAAGAATTACTTTTAAATGGTTTTGCATAGTCTTTATATAAAATCCATTTAGGAGAAGAGAAACTATTACAATATATACCTTCAGTAAAAGGGGTTTCATGAGCCCACACAAGCATCGCAATCTATTCCCAAAGCTATTGGTTACTCTTCATTACTTGATAGTATGATCTTATTAATAAAGAGAGTTTTTACTTAAGCCACAGAACATGGAAAAATCAAGCTGGTACACACCTAGAAGCTCCATCCCTACTGACTATCATTGAGGTGCTAGAAGGCACTTTGCATCCTGCTGGAAGATAAAAAGAATCACCCAACTACAAACTCTGCAATCTGCAACAGTGACCTGCCTGCAAGATTTTCTTGGGCAATAGTGTGGCACAAATGTTGAGGTAACCAGAGACTTTTCAATTGAAAATTAGGCTCACTCCTTAGATGGAAGCCATATCTGACCCATGCTTGTTATTCTGCGAAATAAACACAGTAATATAATAACTCCGAATAACATATTGCTATACCTATACATCTCTACGTTGTTCATCTCATCAGAGAAGCTTATTCTTGAACAAGATAATAATTATCATACATACCCACAACTGACCAATCACCCAGACTTAAATAGTATGTATTTATTTTATCCTTCCCCTAAAATATCAGTGATCTCCATAGAAGAGTAGGTTCAAAGATCTCTGGAGAGATCCAGAGATGATCCATGGCTTTAAGAAAACATGGCCATCAAGACCCAATGGAACTTATTTACATAATAAGAATACACAGAGACTGTTAACACAATTAAATTCAAACTAGACAGAACCCCAACAGTAAGAAGATGTGAAACAAAATCTCACCTGTAACTAAGAAGCTATTTTCAATGACACCTGCTGAAAAAAAAAAAATCAGATCTTTCCCCAGTGGAGTGTTACTAGAAATATCATCAAGACCCTTGCCCAGTAGTACTTGGTCAACAAAAAACAGACTGACTGACTTGGTTTTGGGTGTGTGTGTGTGTGTGTGTGTGTGTGTGTGTGTGTGCTTTTATTGGGATGTTAATTTTTGTCTTATTGTATTTTATAGTTTTGATACTCTTTTTTGGTTTTATGTTTTTTGAGACAGAAAGAATGTGATATTGGTGAGGGAGTGATATGTAGAGGATATAGGAAGTGTTGGAGGAAAGATTATGTTAGTCCATGAGGCTGGATGTCTCAGCTAGTCTTCAGTATATACTGAATCTGTAAGATGTAGGATCCAATGGCTGTTAAAGGAGCAAGCAGGCAAACCACCAAAAACCCTGGCCCAAATTAAAGGTATGTCTTCCCACCTCAAATTATCTGGAGTTAAGGTGAGTCTTCCCATTTCAAATGATTTCATTAAGGAAAAGCCTCACAGGTGATCCCAGCTACCTAGGTCTTAGTTAATTCCAGATATAATCAAGATATACACACAAAGAGTAATCACTACAAAAGCTAAAGCAGAAGGTGTTTGAATGAGGTCAATCCAGCTATTACACAGTCTCTTAGTTTTCAACAGCAAAGTCCAATAGGCGTGTATTTATTACTAATTTGTCAGTGTAGATTACTTTCTTTCTGGTGGTAATTTTGAACCCAGATTAGATCCATCTTATAGTCTTATCCTTTTCCACTTTTCTGCAACTAATTACAAAAGAAAGAATGAAGAAATTGGATCCATTTAATAAACAATCTATTTATGACTCCGTTGGTTAAAAAGTCACAAGGCCCAGAATTGCTCTAAGACTTGGGATTTTAGACTTGAATTTTTAAGCAGTATTTTCAATTACAAAATTAGGGTAATGATCAGAAAAAAAATCAATCAGGCATGCATTTTACCTATGTCAAATATATTTAATAATCATAATCAGATAATTGTAAATTTATGGAATATGTTATACCTCCTTATGCTTCAAAAAATCTACATATTGAGTTTTAGTCAGTAAAGATAGATAAGTTTTAATTTTTAAATATATTCAGTTAACATTTTGAGACACGCATTGCACAGTCTCTGAATTTGCCATACTCTATATACCACTTTCCTCATCCATAAATGTTGTTGAAACAAAAAAACTGCTTTATGAAAAAAGACTGCTTTTTGTTATACTGTCTGTGAGTATGTATACACTATAGATCTGTGCACTATATTCTGGGATGTTACCTACAGCCTATATTTTTATAAAGGAACATAGTGGTTGATCAAAAGGTAATGATAAATTAGGAGAAAAGACTTTCTTTATATCTGTAATGTAGAGCTTTACATCCCTCTGTTGTGTACCATCAGTTGTTCAGTTGCCTGATGTCAAACAATATACTCAGTAATCTTCAAAAATATATCCATCTCTATTGACCTACCAAAATGTGGTGTCATAGTGATGTCAAATTTTATTACCCACACAGTTGCAAACTCACCTTTTCTAGTCCCCACAACTCTGTAACCACCCCTGTCTCCACCTCAACATTGTAAACATATCATTAGCCCATGTGAGGTAGTAACATCACTTACTATTGGACTTACTCTTCTGTGTTAGACCTGACTTGATCCTTTTAAAATAGGACTGAATAAGCATTATTCAGAACTCAAAGTTAGTTTACACAATTGGACACAAGCTATGCATTAGAAACATATGCATAGAATGACAGGCAAAATCTCACAGCACGACCCTGAATGAATCATTCATGCTTACTCCAAAATCTAGATATTAAAAGATTAATGACATAATATATAAAGTAGCCTTTGGAAAGAAGCAGCAATGTAAATAAGATTTCTTGACATCCTTACCTGGCTTTTAACTATGATCAGCCTATTGTTCTTTGTTATGAGTGTCCTGTAATTAGCTTTTTATAAAACTACCAAAAAATCTCAGAAAAAGTGATTTTCTTTCATGTGTTATATAATAATACTGGAGAGACACATCCCTGGCAGACAAGAAGGAATGAGAAAATCATGAATGTTTGGATTCTTTATTATCTAAATGCATGATTTTATAAAACTTTAATGACCTCAGGCAGATCATATCTAGTCCTTGCTTCTTCACTGGTAAAGGAGTTCATGCAGGTAAGCTATGCTCAAAATTCACTATATATGCATGTGAAAGTGTCACCATAAAACATTTTACTCTATGCAATGAACATACATTTTTAAATGCTCTGATCCTAAATCTAATCACATTTGTGAAATTGCTTCACCTCTCCAAACAGTATACTTCTCAGTCTTGAGGGAAAAGAAACACAAGATTGGTGTATATATAAAGCTCACAAGTTTATCTAATCAAGAATACTGTGATAGCTGTACATCATAAAAGACTCATTTAGAAGTCATAATCACTCTTCAGTCTCACCTCTTTGATCTTTAAAAATAGTAATTTATTCTGTTTTCTAAAAGTATAGTGATTTTTAAACATTTATAATGTTATCAAGAGGATTAGTAAATTATTCTTTTATGTAAATTTGAGCTGACTGGGCCACTGAGAACAAAGAGAATGTAGATCCAAGGCCTAATTCTTGTTTAAGGTCATCTCAAATATCAAACCCTGCATAAGCTCTTCCATGATTCAATGAGGCGTGAGGGATAGTTTTCTCAGAGATAAAACAGACTGCTGTCTACTTTTTCTTATGGTATTTTATATACCATGAGAAATGCATTTCTCTTGTCTGTAAGAAAATATAATTTGCTCACATCTGTCTTTGAAGAAAAAAACGCTCATTTTTCTTCCTACTCCATATATGATAACAACGAAGTCTTTACTATCACTTGTAACTGGAATGGAATTAGCCTTTATCTGACTTTTTTTTTAACTGAAAAAAGGTACTGTTACTAAGCAGTTTTGTAGGAATTTCCACAAATTGCTACAGTTCTGGGCAACTTAGGATGCATAGGCATTATACATAGATCCAACTCTGTAGTTGAGGCACTATGTAAGTTTTAACTATATTTTCTACCACATTCTCTTCCACAGACTGAGGTGAAGCCTCCCAAATTACGAGGATAAGCATCTGGATACAATTCAGCTGAAATAGCTCTTCATATCCCTCCAGCATGCAGAGAGCAAAGAAAGTTACCCACTACCTACATATCCATCAACCTAGGAACAGATAATGAAAATGTATCTTTACACCATTATTCATGCACTTTTTATATAGGTCCACACCAATGCCTACCCTGCAGGAATCTGGGTTGATTCTCATCTCGGTTTCCTAAAAGAGGGTTCTGACTTATGATAAGGACATAAGTAATTTTCATATTGAGTAAAAATATTACTTTAGAAATATATTTTAATACCAACAGGAACCCAGTATTATCTGTTTGCCTAAATATCAGAATATAAAAGAAAATTCACCATAACCAACATAGCCTACATTTATATGTAAATAAAATAACCAATGCATGACTTTAAACTCAAATTCTTCAATAGTAATGAATAACATTTTAAAAAATAATAGTGAAAGACTTGTAGAATTTCATTTTCCCTTTAAATCATCCACTTGATCATTACAGTTGTGGTAGACTATGGTAGTGACTTTAGACATTTCAGGAGAAATTAGTTTTCATGAATTAAAAAAATAGCCAAATTACCTCAGTCAAAAGTGTAAAATTTCTATTTTGGTCAATCTCAATACAAGGCAAATAGGCAAACAATAACAAAATGTTGAATAGCAGACATAAAACAAAAAGTATGGAAAATTTAAAAGAAAACTTTAAAAACCAATCTTTATTTTAAACATGCACATATAACACAACACACATGCACATGCGCACACACAGAGAGAAAGAGAGACAGGGAAGGAGTGAGGGAGGGCAGGAGGGAGGGAGGGAGAGAGAGAGAATGTCTCAAAAGGACAAAATTGAAAGGACCAAAAGAAAATAGACTAAGGATAGTACAGTAATAGCAGACCATAAAAGGAGTGTGCTTTGTTACTGATAACAAAATTAAGTGTGTGACTGTTACATCACTCTTAAAACATTTTTTTTACATCAGTTCTATGTCAGCTTGTAGAATACATGTTTAAATGCTCTTTCTTTGAAATTTAGTCTTGAGTCAGTACTAAATATGAATTTAGCTCTCATTTGTGTAAAATGTAATTTCATTTTCCATAATTGCTGCTGTAACTGTTATCACCACAGAGCCTTGTTAATCCACAATAATGACAAGGAGACAATTGCCGAATTTTGAAATTCACTATGAGAACAAACACACACACAAAAAAAGCCTTGGATATTTTGGTTGAAGATGTACTTTGTTCATGTATTTTGACAACTTTTGCTTCACTTTAATTATTCTGACTATACTTATACTAGTCAATATCCAATTGCATATTATATGAATGTTAGAATACACACAGGAGACAATTTCTTGTCAAGAAATTTCTTTACTTATTTAACTTAGGATTCCAAATTATCCAGAAGGAGAATTAATAAAGCTCAGTCTCTTAGATTTATGCTCACCATTGGGACAACAAAGCCTTTTTATACTGGATCTCTTTGCAGTTAGCACTCCTCATGTCTAGAATGATTTCAAACTCAGAGTCTGCAGTATAGCACAGCAATGCTCCCCATAAATTCATTTTCTTCCCCACGTAAATATATTCCCTTAATCATCTTGAATTAGTAAAATATTATAGTTTATAAATTAAACATCACTGTAGTGTAATGTTTTAGCTTCTATACTGAATACTATAGATGTTATTATCAGTGTATTAAGTTGGAATTACCAACCCACTCTGTTATGTTTGGCTGTTATTCTGCACAATTCCAAGTCCTCGACCCCTTGAACAATCTTGAAATTAATATCTATCAACTATGATGGGAAAATTTTTTAAATTAAAAATTTAGAGTAAAAATTATAGTTAGACCTGAGCCAAGCTACATATAATACCTTCTTAGAGCTCCTGAATATTTAGCTAGTTTCTGAATTTTTAGACTACTTTCTGGTAGTGGTTCTAAGACACATACTTGTATTCATAATGCTACTGTATAGATTTAAAACAGCGTAGTACAAGCTGTTATACCTGAAATAAACTCAAAATTCTTATTTCTGATTCTGAAAGCACAATTAAGTATTAGGTAGGATTTCATTCTCTTCCCATGTGGCCATACACTTGGTGAGTACATGCTTCAGAAGATCTTAATTTAACTCATTGATCTCTATGTGCCTTTCATATACTCCCCAATACTGAAGTTACACATTCCCTTGCTCAGTGAGGCATAAAATGTCATGTGCCTTATATAAACTCACTTATTCATTCAATTATGATTTGCTCATTGAACAAACAAAAAATCAGACCTGTTATGAATGCCAAATTGACCAATACCTCACAATGAAGCCAATATCTTGGTGAAACTTCTATTTATTCTCTGTATCAAGCCCTGACTCAATTTACCTTTAGAATTGTCCTAGTTAGCTTGAAACTGTCAATTTGCTACCACCTAGAATCAACTGAAAAATGACTCTCAATTGAGGGATGTTCCTGATAAGATTGGCAGGCATGTCTGAGTGATACTGTATTACATAATTATTGATGTGAGAAGGCCTAGCCCTTTCTGGCCAGCACCAGTCCCTGAGCAGGGAGTCCCTGGACTATGTGAGTAAGCCAATTAAACACAATTTGTAAGCAAAATGTAAACAACATTTCTCCATGATTTCTGCTTCAAGCTCCTGCTTCAGTTCTGCCCTGACTCTCATCAGTGATACATTTTAACCATGAAATGCAAACTAAGTAAACCTTTTCTTCCGTGAAGTTGTTTTTTTCTAATGGCATTTGGCACACTAACAGATGGAAAATAGAATAGGTTACTTAATTTTTTTTCATATTAGGAACGTCATGACAACCTATGGTTGTTACTATTATCACTATGCTATTCAATTATACTCTATTCTACCCAAACATGTTGCCTCGTTGGCCTCTAATATTAAGGTACCACTAACTTAACAAATGATGATCCCATCTTACTTTCAAGAGTAACATTTTCTACCATTTCAAAAGGGTACCATCAAAAAGTGTTGTTTACCTGTTATCTTAACCCAGAGCATTCTCTCCATCCATGCCCCTTATCATGCCAGCATATAACTGTGATCTATACATTCTCTTTTATGAATTTTTAGACACAATTCACAGATTCACTTTCCAATTCTGATTCAATTCACAACTGGACTAATCAATATTGATTATACATTTCTGAAACACAGAGACTGGACAAGGAGAAATGAATTTTAAATCAAAGAATTTGATATTAATCTAAGCTACAAAATTTACGTAGCTTTGGGGAAAATAATTCTATTGAATTTTCCTGAAGTTGTCTCCTCATGTATAAAAGAGAAGTTGCACATCAAGTCAAAATAAAATATAAACTTTATAATGAATTTTGAAAGAAGTTTCCTGTTACCATTTTTCCTATTGTGTCCAAAATAGCATTTCAAATATAGTGATCAACATACAAAAAAAGATATTGAGTTAATTTGACAAAACAAAACAAAAAGTACTCTGTTAGTCTGTTGATTTGCTTTTTAAATATAGTGCATGTCTAACATGCAAATAAAATAAAATGATTGACTCACAAATTAAATTTTGGGATCACAATTTAAGTTATAATACTTCATGTCAGTAGAAAATATTTATAAAGTTGTAATTGCTTTATTTTTAAATATCATTATATTCAAATTAGGTATTGTTTTTTCAAATGTACTATAACAAATATAGATAACTGGATAAACAGTATTTCATATCTCTCTTTTTTAAATTTTTCAATTAAAAATTATGACATTTCATTTCCTGACAAAGAACAATAGCAATCAGTTGTTGATATGAATGAGTAGGTAGTACATCATTCTTATACCTAAAATCAAATAAGTATTTGACATTAATTCAATAATAACAACAGTAGATCATTAAGACTTCCATAAGCAGTGAGATCGTGGGAATGAAATGAATTGCATTGAGTTCATTGAGTAATTAGAACTGTATACTATCAAGCCTGTACAACGTGCTGTCTGCAGTTTCATCAATATATTTACCCTAATATGTATTGTTGCAAAGCATGTAATAAATTCTCTTCTTTATAGTCTTCTGGGAACTGGGAGAAATGATTCAATTAGTAAGAACACGTGAACTGGGGGAAATTAAATCAACTTTAATAAAAACATCCATAAAACATGTAGCAAGCAAAGTGTAGTGGTCATTAGGGGCCTCGTTCCTGGAAATCAATAAAACATTTCCAAGGGTCATATTTTTATAACATTTCCTTGCATGTACGTTGGACTTGGTTCAAGGGCATCCTTAAAACTGCCAACACCTGAGGACTCCTGACTTTAGGGACACTATATCTCTAATGAGGTTGCTAAGTTTGCATGAGTTTTATGTGTGAGAACAATTCACTGTGATAGGTGGATTTAACAGCTTTGCAATGATATGGCTGTAGAAAGGCAGCCATCAGCAAAGTTTTACTTTTCTCTAAATATTCATATATATATATATATATATATATATATATATATATATATATATATGTAAATATAATATCCTGTGCTGAAAGTATTAAACAAACCTGAGTATATGATCCACAATATCTTTATATTTTTCAGTATGTATATGTTTATATCACATTTTCATAAGTATTCCCCTTTATTGTCTAAAATGAATAAACCTACTTGCTTAGCTACCCTACCATTTTCTGAATAATTTGATTATGTTACAAATCTTAATGTTGTACATAATTTCCTATGTTCCTTAATCTATTTATATATTATTTTTTAGTTGACTTTTTTAAATGATAAAATTTCATGGGTGTGGGTATTGGTATGACTATGGACACAAGTATGTGAGGCTCTGTAGGCTACTGGGGTCTGAGGAGTGCTATTGGATCATCCTGGTAATTACTCATGTCCTCGGTAATCTACTGTGACTAAATCTACTAGAAAACCTCCTTATTCTATCATGTCTTCACTTAGCATAGGTTCTCTGTGTCGTGATTACATAGGTTTCTTCACGTGAGCATAGCTATGTTTTTCCTATGTGGAGCTGAAAAGCCTCCTTTATCTAATGTAAGTCAGGGGCATTTCTTTCTGCTAGAGAAATATCTTCCAGAAAATTCCTGGTTTCACTATTGAAGATATTCTTCACCACCTTCACAAAATAGGAGGAAATTAGAAAACCTAATAGGAATAAGTCATAGTATGATATATATACATACATATATACATACATATATATGCATTTATATTTGTATAGAATTTGAAATATATTTGAGAGGAAATCATTTGTCATCTTAGCTATATTAAATTTGTCACCATGTAAGGCAGAGGAAATTTATCAAGACTTACACATACTTCACGGAGAAGTTAAAAAGGCATCTGAAACCAAATTCAAATTTGGTTCCTACCCTAGGAAAATTTCTTTATTTCAAAAATATCTTCTGTTCACAGCATAATCATATGGCATCATTTATAGGCACTACACATTGATTTGTAATCACAACAACATGCCCTCCATGTTGGTCTCATCGTTAGTTATAAAACAATAAAATGATGAATTCATCCTTATATTAACAGTGAGAGTTCCTGAACAAGGAACCATACTTAAATGTAGAAGGGTAAAGAACTTACAGGAAATTAGAAGAAAGATAGGACATATTTACCGTGACATATGTGGATGACTGCATACCTATCTTGTTGAAGCAGGACAAGTGATACATCTTGAGGATAAGAAACACAGAGAACAGTTATATTTCCCTACCTGGTTAAGCATAAAGAAGTGTTGTGACACATTTGTGGAAACTGATAAAAGGAATACAATTTTTTAATATGACTGTGATATTTCTATTATTCTATATAGTGAAGTATTACATCTATTCAGATACACTTAACATTTTCTCTGTGACTATTTTTACTCTTTTGTTCTTAAGACAAATATTGTTCCAGTCATCTTAGGCCCTCAGGGAAAGGAATTATGAATTTTGCCACAGTCTATATAAAGACACCACTTTAAATTGGATTAGGAAAAGTTCTTCTCTTATGAATAGAGATGCAAAAGTGCTTAATAAAATACTTGCAAACAGAATCAAGGAGCACATCAAAAATACCATTAACCATGATTAACAAGATTTCATTCAAGAGACAGAGAGCTCATTTAACATATGTAAGTCAAAAATGTCATATGCTACATAAAACACTAGTAGACAAAATCCACATGACCATGTCATAAAAAAAAAGACCTGTGACAAAATGATGCAATAATATATCTTCTTAGTAAAAGTTCTGGAGAGTTTAGAGTTTCAAGGGACATACATCAAAATAATAAAGGAAGTTAACAGCAAGCACATAGCCAACATCAACTCAAATTCTGAGAAACTCAAAGCAATTCTACTAAAATCAGGAGCAAGACAAGGTTGTCCACTCTTATTTATTCAGTGTAGTTCTTGATATTAGATAGACCAGTTATAAAACTGAATGATAACAAGTGGATACAGATTGGAAAGGAGAAGTCAAAATATTGTTATATGTAGATGTTATGACACTACACATATGTGACCCTAGAAATTTCAACAGTAAACTCCTACAGCTGATAAATGTTTTCATCAGAATAGGTAGACACAAATTAACTCACAAAAAAATCAGTAGCCCTTCTATATACCAATGACAAACAGACCTATAAAACAAATCATGAAAACATCTTTCACAATCACCTCAGATAACATAAAACATCATGTGGGGAGTAATGGGTAACTGTACCCAAGCAAGTGAAATACTTGTATTATAAAGCTTTAAGAGAGTGAAGAAAGAAACTAAAGAAGACATCAGAAGGTGCAAAAATCTCCCATTCTCATGGATTGATAGGATTAATGTAATGAAAACTGGCCAGCCTATCAAAGGTAATCTACAGATTCAATGAACTACTCATCAAAGTTACAACAGAATTCTTCAACAATCTTGGAAGGACAATTTTTAGCTCAATATAGAAAAACACACAGACACAAAAAAATGGCAGGGAGTATGAGTGATAGCTAAAACTAAACCTCAATAATAAAATACCTGTTAAATATATTACCATTCTCAATTCCTAGTTGCATTATTGAGCTGCAGTATTGGAAAAAAGAATGGTATTGACACACCAGAAAAGATGATCAATGGAATCAAATTGAAGACCAAAACATACCATACCTGTGAGCACCATATATATATATATATATATATATATATATATATATATATATATATATATGAACACACACTGGAAGAAAGATAACATCTTCAACAAATGTTGCTTGTGAAACTAAATGGCTGTATGAAGAAAATTTCAAATAAATCTGTACCAATAACCTTGCATAAAACTCAGCTCCAAATGGATCAAAGACCTCACCATAGAAACATATTCACTAAACCTAATAGTAGAGGAAACAAGTAATGGGCCTGAATTCATTAGCACAGGAAAAAATAATTCTGAACAGAATACCTCATCATAGTTACCAAGATCAACAATTAAAAAATGGGACCTTATGAAACTGAAAAGCATCTGTATGGCAGAGCACACCATTTCGAAAAATCAGCAGCCTACAAGATGGAAAATTATTTTTACAAACTATACACCTAATGGAGGACTATTATTTAAAATATATACATAACTTAAAACAAACTAGACATCAAGAAAACAAATGACCCAATTTTAGAAATGGGGTAGTTTTAAACAGCAAATTCTCCAAAGAGAAATCTCATGTGGCTGACACTTAAATGTTTAAGATCCCTAGCCATCAGGGAAAGGCAAATCCAAACTGTTTGATTTCATCTTACACCCATCAAATAGCTAAGACATAAAACAAGTGACATCTAATTCTGTCGAGGATGTGGAGTAAGGGTAACATTTGTCCATTGCTTGTGTCAAATTTGTACAGCCACTATAAAAATTAGTGGGGTTGTTTCTCTGGAAAAAATGAAAATTGATTCACCTTAGATCTATCTATACCACTCTTTGGAATATACCCAAAGGAGTCTTTGTCTTACCATGGAGTCACTTACTCAGCCATGTTGATTCATAATGTCCAGTCACTAAAAACAATCTAGATGCCTTTTAACAAAAGAAAAAACAATGAAAGAATGTTTGATTTACACAAGGCATTACCCAACCATTAAAGAATGAAATCATAAAATTATAGACAAATAAATAAAACTAGAAAACAAAAATCATCCTTAGTGAGATATTCCAGACCTATAAAGAGAAGTATGTTTTGTATTTCCGTATGTGGAAATTAACAATTAAGTCAATGATAACCAAGCTACAATCAATAAAACCACAGGGGTTAGGCATAGTGTATGAGACTGTGAGGGGGGACAAATAGGTCACAGTGAGAAATTGAATTAGAATAAATAGTTATAGGAAACAGGAGAAGCAAGTATGTTGTGAAGGAATGGGGCCAAGGGAGAGAGTATAGGAAGATACCACTAAAATTGAGGGCCATTTGTGGATTAGCATGGAAATCACGTTTAGTAGAAGCTTTGTAAAATATTGTCATATATAAAGGTGATCTATATGAAATTACCAAATATTGGAGGAAACAAAGCCCTAGTTGTCCAAAGGAGTTGTTCAAAGGAATACCATGAAGAACTCTAAACAACACAGCCTGTTACCAAGTCTATAGATTGCTCTCCACATCTTCTGGCAATTTCCATTTTCTGAATATAACACCTACACTATTTCTTGAACATGAAGAAGTTGGGCTGGTGGTTACATAGAACATTTACCCCTATATTCTAGCATCTTTTTACAGGAAAGTACTTTGCATGCTATCAGAGAGAAACTTAAACATGTACACAGCCACAAACATTTTGATTGACAGTGGTGTCCTGCCTGCAGGATATGCTATCATTGAGAGTAATCAACTAATATCTGATTTGGAAAAGGACCCCTACACAAGATGGGATGGAACCCATACCTGACACTGCTTGTGTAACTAAGAGCCAGAGACTAGATACCCTAGAAAGACATCGGGTAAAACCAAATTCTATTGCTTAGCAATAAAATGAGTCCTAATAACATTCTGCTATACTCATAGATCAGTGCTTTGCTCAGCTTTCATCTGAGACTTCCTACTGTAGCAAACTGGGGCAAGTACAGAGATTCAAAGCCAGACATTAGGTAGAGAATGAGAGACCTTAAAATACTCACCCATAAACACAACATCTCTATCAACTCCCTTCCATAAGGGTCAGGAAGCCCTACAGAAGAGATGGAAGAAGTGTAACAATCAGGGGTTGTTGAGGACACCAAGAAGATATTTAAATCAACAGGATCAAAGCACATGTCAACTCATAGATGCTGAGACCCAATGCACAGGGTTTGGATGTCTCTTCACATATTGTTATGTCTTCCAGCTTAGTGTTTTAGTCGGGTCCCTGAGTATGCAAAAGAATCAGTCTGTTTTCTTGCGTCTTCTCTTGTGCTCTTTTCCTTCTATTTTTTTTTCTTTTGTTTTGTCTTGTTTTTGGTTTTTGTTCAATTCCAATGTGTTAATTTTTTGTTTCTTCTTAACATATTTATTTTTAATAAAAAGCTAATAAACATATGCATATATAAATCTATAAAGAAAGGACAAACTTAATATAATTTAGATTTTTTGCAGCATGTCATTAAATTTAAGATTTTTCTATTTGCAGAATGATTTAGAATCTAGAATCTAGATTGGGAAGGAAGTAACTTGTTACATGTGTAAGTATTTTCCAAAGTGATGTATTACCAAAATAAAAGACATTTAAAAATTTGCTTAGCAACTGTATTTTTAATTTTGAGTTATTAGACTTGCACAATTAAATATTCATTTTGAGCATGAAATTAATTTATGGTAATGTAGGGTATCTTGTCTTTTAGAAGTAAATAAACTGACATAGGACTCAGTGATCTCAGTTTTGGGATGGCATTCGTAAGCAGATTCTCCAGGAACTCTAGACCAAAGGCAGAAATTAGTTGCCTGAACTGGGAGAATTTAACAAAAGAAAAACCACAAACTTCACATACATTTTTTCCATAATGATTATTATTCTCTTTAACTTTGGCTAGCAATTTTAAAATTTCTAACCAATCAGCCCCTTTCTACCTGTACAGCCTCATAATCTACATCAGTGTGATTTCTCAGTTCACTGCCTCTTAACATCAGTGCACTGATGTGTAAGAAAGCTAAAGAAATCAAGCCCTGGGACTGTTCAGGCTTGCAACGTAACCAACGTGCTACACAAGTTTAGTAGTTCATTTTCTCCTAGAATTATTTTCCAATTGCAATCAATGAATATCTTAAAGTTGGAAAGGTAAAAGAGATGAAGTAGCATCTCCTAGGAATATTTGCATACAGCAGAAGCATGTGCATGCCATACTTTATTAAGTATTAACATACACACATACACACAGCTAAGCTGCTAGTATTTTGTATACCAACAAAAGAACTTCAATGAACACACAGTGCACTGTAAGTTTATCTTGTTGGAATGTTGACCCCTTTGAAAACTTGAGTTCCATGCAAGCATTCTCTCCATTTTTCTTTTCTATTATGGGTAGATTCCCACAATCTAAGGTTTAGTATGGGTTCAGAGTATGCAATGTAAATTTGAGCTTAAGTGAAAAAGATATTTTCCTAGTAGCTTATTCAGCAGTGGAATTGAATTATTACAATGTGAAAGATGCCAGGATTTCAGATGTACTTGGGCCATTTCACCTTCACCCTGTTCTTCTCTTCTAGAAAGCTTTTCATGGCAGCTCTCCAACTGCCTTTCTTCCAGTTGAATTTGAAATGCTCTATTACCTTGGCTAAATTTCAACTATGTCAGTAAAAATCCCAAAGAGCAAATCAAACTAACAGCAAAAGTGCCTTTCTTAAATAAACAGATTGCTGACCCCCAAGCAGGAGACGAGGCATTGTGCCATGGGATTATTTCATAGTCAGTTTTAATAAATACAGTCTTTTTTTTTATTGTGCACAGGCTTTCAATTGCTAACTCAAGTTGAAACTCAGTTTATACTAAGGACTGAAGGCAAGCCACAGCTGTAATTACAGAGCACACTCCTTGTGCTGGTGTGTGACCAACACAGCTATTTTCCACCAGAGGATGCCAAAGAAGAGACCTACTTGAACTCTAGTCCCTTGATAACAGATCAGGTCTGGACTTGTTTTGTCATACATCCACAATAACTTCCTTAAGATGTGTGTTTTTTTTTCCTATCCTTTGGCAAGTATATTGTAAGAAGGTAGTTTATGAATATTACGGCCAATGTTTTCATTGTTGCTTATGCTACAATGGGGCAGGGGGAATCACTTCTACAGCCTTTGATACTCCAGAATTTCTGAAGGTCCTCATCTAGCATTCCAACACTGGCTGGCTGCAAGAAACTTGTCTTATATCTTCACGTTTCTTACAAGAAACTTGTCTTCATGGAGTTTTTTCCACACTTCCCTAGATGTGGTCAATACCTATAATCATATGCAATGTCTCCAACACATGAATTCAAAAATATTCAACCGTTTATTATTTTTCTTCCTTACCATCTCTATTGGGCTATTATCTGATCAGTAGTAGCATAATATCACCTATGATTGATTTCTACACTATTGTGTCAGCAACGTGATTATTACAAGTTCTCCATTTATTGTCTCTCCTACTTTTTAAACATTCATACCTCATTTTCACTCTATTTGATATCATCTGACATACATTAGATTGCATGGTTTGCTATTGCATTACATTCTACCTTATAGTGTAATCTCTCATGTCATTTTCTTCTCTACACACACACACACACACACACACACACAGCTTTAGGTAAATTCTCTCTCCTTCTACTGCCATACAACCCTTGAATGGCTAAAGGAACACTGTTGAAAATGATAATTTTATAGCTATACTGAGTGGCATTAAATTTGTAGATATAGAATTACCATTCAACACTGCTGGGAAATCACATTGTACTTCTCTAATTCACTCAGGCTTCTGACTGGAAAAAAAAAAAAAAAAACAAACAAAACTTAATGATATATTCTTCTCTAACCTTAAGTTTTCTTTCCTTATCCTTATTATTTTGGATGGTTATTTTGACTTTGTAACTCTGCTAAATATCAGATTCATGTTTTTAATTTCTCTACTACTTCCTCCTCCTTTCCTCCTCCTTCTCTTCTTTTTCCTCCTTTCCTCTTCCTCCTCCTCATCCTCTCCTCCTCTCCACCCCTACTCCTCTTCTCTTCTTCCTCCTCATCCTCTTCATCTTTTTCCATCCTTCTCTCTCCCTCCCCTTCCTCCCCTTCCCTTCCTTTCTCCTTTTTCTCTTGCTTGCTTCCTTGCTTGCTTCTTTTGACTTTTATACAATCTAACAAATACCTTGATGAGACTGAAATACAAACTTCATCTCAGTCTCACCCATGTCCTGTATTCAAAGCTGCTATGCGTGCAATTAATTCCACACATCTCCTGTAAGTGTTCCATAAATAAACTGTTTGTAACAGTTCTGTTTAGAAAGAAATTTCCTTGGTCAAATTCCTTTTTGCACCTGGCAATAGGAAATCCCACATCTCTGCATGTAGTTTACAGTTGAATTTTCATCCATACTCTCACCATGTCCTCTTTTTAGGACCACCAATACCAATCAATGTTATTCAACCTCTACACTTCACGATATACAACTTTTTATTTTTATCTAATAGTTAACTATACTATTTGTATTTTTGTCACCATGGTTACCTATTCTAATCTTCTGTTCATTCTTTAGTCTTATTGGCTGAGTTATCACTTGCTTTTAAAGTAATGCTATGAATCTGAATTAATCTGGCCTGGAACCTTTGTCTTCATCTAACTACTAATTCTGGATGATTTTATCTACTCTGAGCCTCAAATATTATTACATATATAAGCATCAGTTTTGCCTCCTGCTTTGTATTCTTTTCTAGCTACATTGATCAAACGGGTATGCCAATCATAATCTTAAACTATGACATGTGAAGAATAAGCCTTATTTATGAAATTGGCCTACAAAAGATAAAAACTAATGAATACAAAATGTTATTTTTCATAAATCTATGAATTCATCATATATATTCACTTATATTTTAAATTTTTCATTGGTACTTTTATCTTTTAAATTATAAATTTGTACTGTATTATTTTGAAATGTTAAATAATATATGTGGACATGCTGTAGAGATGGCTTAACAATTAACAGTTCTTACTGATATTTCATAGGCCAAAGATTCATTTCACAACTACCACATGGCAATTTACAACCATCTGTTACTGCAGTACTAGGGGATAAAAGATCCTCTCCTGGCATCTGGGGATACCACAAATGCATGAGATGGAGGCAGGCAGGCAGACAGGCAAGCATTCATATACAGAAAGTAAAATAAATCATTTTTATAAGGTTTATATTTTATTTTTAGATGTATTAAGATTATTAACACCCTAATTAAAAACCCCTTGTCTAACTTCAGTATGATAGTTTTGCTTTATTTTATTATATCTTTTTTTGCCATGTTTGGTTGTTATGTCACGGAACCTATTTTTATCCAATGAGACAAAGAAAGGGAGCAAATCCAGAAGGGAAGGAGAAAAACAGGGAGCAGTGGGCATGAGTGGAAGCTATTATCAGGTCATATTGTATGAGAATAGAACCTATCTTCAATAAAAGAAAAAAAGACTTCAAAGCAATTACAAGAAAAGAAGTTTATCTATAAGAATAAAATTTGATGAAGAAGTATTAAAATATCTAAATGGTTGTAAAATTCTGTCGTGCATAGGGCAGTGTCTCACAGGTGTGTCTGGTATGTGCCAAACCTATGGTCTTCTCTATTGTACAGAGAATTCTACCACTTTCATTTCCAGCCATTAGATGCTTATTTTTTAATAAAAATCTATATTGCATAAAGTCAGTTTGAAATACACACTTTAATGTACAGAATTACAGTGGCGTGTTCAAGCTAAAGTAAAAGTATCATATATTCCTCTGAAGTGACTACTAAACCAAAACAAACTTATTAACTGTCAGAGAAGGAAGAATGAAGGCAAGAAGAAAACAAGAAAATATGATGAGAAGAATAATAAGAAAAAAATTCATGAAATGTAATTTCAATGAGAAAAATGATCAAAACAATATGCATTGGCATGAGCTAAAAATATTAGTTTCAAAATAATCAGTAATAGTAATGGCCATGATTATTAATCATGAGAGAAGAAAGCATTCGTTCAATATAAAATAGAGATAAAGGTTTAAGTAATAAAAATTATAGTGTCTATGTCAAAAATATTGATATGTAAAGGCAGTCACCTGCAAAGATTTAAAGCAAATATTTGTAGTAATTCTACAATGGGGTCTGACTGATAGTTTGACTTTCTCTACTTATCTACTTGTCTATAGTTTTTTAAATTATAGTATAAACTTAATAATAGTATTATTCTTAATAATAGTATTAGTTGATATTAGTATTGAATTTATAAAGATTAAATAAATATTTTCCTTATAGTTCTTCCATTTCATTATTAAAAATCAGCATAAAATGAATAGTATTTTGAAATTAGACAAAGCTTAGCAGTAAAATCTTTGGTCACTATGCATTTAGAAATCATTTTACATGTAAATCAGTGGCCTTGAAAATCTACCTCACTTCACAGTTTGCCCAGTTTGCCAGTCATTTGTTATTTATTTGTTTCTATTTGAAAACTATCTTAACTTAAAACTCTGTTTTCCATTGAGAACACATTTTACCTACACCTTTTAGACCAGGATCATTAAAATTCAGGTCATATTTTATTTTTTCATGATTTCTTTAATTATATCCTAGCCTTTGTAGATTATTTTTTCCTTGGGCTCTTGGAGTACTGTCTGTGCCACTCATCTGGCATTAAGCATAGATGTCTATGATAATTTTTATTTGTTCCATGATCATTTGCCTTCTGTTTGAGGGAAATGAATACAGAACCAAAACCAATATCCTACACTCAGCTTGGAGTGTAGGATGCAAAGAATTTTAAAACAATTTTATCTATTATTCTTAGCAATCATGATGTCTGTCAAATAACATAAATCCACTCTTAATGTTTAGAGACAATTTTCATTTAATAAAGCTACATTTAATAAAGCTTAGCTTGGATTTCATTTAATAAAGCTTAGCTTGGATAATGTGAGAAATCTATGAAATATGTTCATTTTTATAATAAATTAACATAGTTCACATTATTTAATGAATCAACCTCTCTGCTATCCAGGTCTGTTCATGGTATTCTATTTTGGAATGGAAATGTTTACACAAGCTTTTCTTTGTTGTCTTTTATCACTTTAAAGGAAGTTAAATGGTGATCCTTTAACTCCTTGAGCCATTCTCTGATCCATAGCTCAAAGAGTTTGGGGGATAGGAAAAACCGTATTAACAATACACCCTGTGTTTTAGAAAATGAGTGCTAGAAATGATAAATAAATCTACTATAGAAAGGAAATCAGAGTAACGTGTGTAGATACTTCTCATTCAAGACACTGGAGCTTCATTGTTAACAGAGTGTATGCTGTACTTGGTGACTTTGCTCAAGTAGAAAATAGAAAGGGTAGGTCATGATGCACTGGGGAGAAGCTGGGAAACATCATGTTGGCCATATAATTGATGCTGTTCTGTGGGAATGGTGCACCATTACAAAATGAAGGATGAGTTTGCCTCTATGATTGTTCTTCTTTCACCGATGCTATCCTGGTCTAATTACATAAAAAAAAAAAAAAAAAAAAAAAAAGAGTAGACAATCCCAAATAAAGAGACACTACCTACATTGTAAACTAGGTAAAAACTAGGAGACTGTACATATAGGAGCCTATGGGGAAAGTATGCATGTAGTAAAGTATTCTGAATGCAAGACTGAAGAGAGAGATTATATCAAAGACTGTGAACTTTAATGACAACATGCCAAGAAAGGTTTCTTAGCTGGTGAGCCTCCATACTGGTGCAGAGGTGACAGAAGGTAAAGTAGGGTAAAAAAAAAAAAAAAATACAGGAAATGTGTACTCCATTGCACCTTTCCTGTAAATCTAAATCTATTCTTAACTAAAAAGGCACTTACATTTAAAAATGTATCACCCTCCATAAAACACTATTTAGCATTTACAGGAGATAACTTCACATACTGTATCAACTAAAGTAGCAAAATAATTTTTAATTTGTTTTAAGTACTATTTTTAATTTTATTTTATTTTTTATGTATTCACTTTACATCCCACTCACTGCCCCCTCCTGGTCATCCCCTCCCACAATCCTTCCTCCATCCCTCCTCCACTTCTCCTTTTAGAAGGTGGGACCCCTCTCAGTTTCCTCCTACCCTGGCACTTAGAGTCTCTGCAAGGCTAGGTGCTTCCTCTCCCAGAGGCCAGAAGAGGCAGCCCAGCTAGAAGAATATATCCCATGTACAGGCAACAGTTTTGGGGAAAGCAACACTCCAGTTGTTCTAAAACCACATGAAGACCAAGCTGCAGATCTGCTACATATGTGCAGAGAGACCTAGGTCTAGCCCATTTATATGTACTCTTTGGTTGGTGGTTCAAACTCTGGGAGCCCAAAGGTTCAGGCTAATTGACTCTTTTGATCTTCCTGTGGAGTTCCTAATCCCTTCTGGGTCTAAATTCCTTTTATTCTTCAACAGGAGTCCCCAAGCTCTATCCACTGTTTGGTTGTGGGTGTCTGTATCTGACTGAATGAGCTGCTGTGTGGAGTCTGTCATAGGACAATACACATCTGTCTGCAAGCACAACAGAGTATCATGAATAGTGTTAGGGATTGGTTCTTGACCAGGTGATGAGTCTCGATTTGAACCAGTTATTGGTTGGCCATTCCCTCAGTCTGTGCTCCACTCCCCATGCCTGCATTTCTAGTATACAGAATAATTTTTGATTTAAAGCTTCGTGGGAGGATTGATGTCTCTATCGCTCCACTGGGGTTCCTTCCTGGCTAGGGGAGGTGGCCTCTTCAGGTTCCATATGCCCAATGTTGTGAGTCACAGCTAAAGTCATCCTCATTGATTCTTGGATGTCGTCCTCATCCCAGGACTCTATCTCATCCTGGAGATACTCCCCATCTCCCCACCCCAGTCAGTTGCAGATTTCCATTCATTTTTATGTCTGTCTAGCCATCTCTCCCATACTTACATTCTGATTCTAAATCTGAACTCCACACTCCAGATCCCCCTCCCTCTACCCTCCCTCCCAAATTCCTCCCCCTATCTGCCTCTTATGACTGTTTTATTTCCTCTTGTAAGTGAGATTCAAGCATCCTTGCGTGTGCCTTCCTTCTTATGTAGCTTCTTTGGGTATGTGGACTGTAGTAAGGTACCTGCATTTTATCATTAATAATATCTACTTATAAGTGAGTGTATACCAAAATTAGAAATTGCATTTAAAGAATAATTTCTTCTGAAAGGTTATTCTGTCATCCTATAAAGTTGTTTTTTATGTAGAGTCTTCAGTTTTAAAGAATTTTTTAAAAAAATTTAAAGACTGGTTTTAAAGAGTTTTACCTGGCACAAATACAGTGAAAATGCATGCTTCACAAATAATTTGAAAATTTAGGTTAATGACTATAATGTGCCACTTTCTTGTATAGTAATCTGGAGAGTTGTTGGCTGGTCTCCATCCTTTGGATGTTTTCACTTATTAATGGTTACAGTATGACTTATTTATATCAATAGTTCCTCTGACAAATCACTACACACACACATACAAACACATGCACACACAGATTAGATATAGATATAAATAGATAGATCTGACAAATAACTGTATACATGTGTATATATGTGTATATACGCATGCATGTATATTGATATAGTTATATAAATTATATATAGAAAAATAACTATATAAATATATTTGTGCACAAATACACATATATATTAAATGCATAGCGGATGGATTTTTTTTTATTTCTTACCTGACATACATAATTTAAAAATGTAAGTTTACATCTGCTCATTTCCACAATGTTAGCAATGAGGGCTTTAACATTATCTTCCTGTCTCCTGTTCAAGAGTTCCTGGTTTCTATTGAAATAATTTACAAAGCTAGCTGTTGAGGGGCTCTCTTCCATGGACTTGATAAATCGTTATTTATTCAGCATTAAATGAAAATATGACATTTAGTTATTGTGAAATTTATTTTAGGGATGAAATTCTATAAATTCTTCACCTTGTAAAAGAAACTAAGGCAGAAAAAAAAATCATTTACTTCAAGAAGCGTGCCTAATGAAAAGTGGGAACTGGAAACATGACTCTCTTCTTAAGTCTACATAGAGCTCTTCACAGCCTTTATTTTCAAATACTTTGAATCTTGCTATACCTTTAACTTCTAATATCAATGCATTGATATTGGGCATATTGGGTAACTTCTGAAATTGTGTTCAATGTCCTTTGAGGCTAAGAATAGATAAATGAATGTGGTGTATGTAGAGAATGAAGGGATCCAGGTAGTGACAGGCCACATGCAAAACAGACACTTCAGCATTCTCTGTGATGCTGGGTAATGTTAGTGTGTTACACATGTATGTAAATGTGATTTGTATATGTGTATGTGTGTATGTGCATGTGTATATATTCATGTGTATGTCTTTGTGTGTGTGAGCCTGTATGTTTTATGAGATATGATATGAAAGCACAATGACAAGATAATTTTTAGGAAAACAGAGACTACTAATTTTTATCTTATTTATTTTTATGCTAGAAATTGCAACGGAATGTGGTCTCTTAGTTGAACTAGTTTTTTCAGGTCATTTTGGAACACATAAGAAACATGTAAAATAGTACTAATAAATAAAGTATATTAAGTAATATATCAAAAAAGTAATATATCACTGCATATTATATATAAATTATTTATTATATCTAGATAAATATATTCACACTAAATAATGCAGACAAGATAGAAATAGGAGATTAAAACCAAACTTGATATAGACAGTTCTTAGAAATTATATATATATATATATATATATATATATATATATATGCAAAAATCTTCTCAAGGGCAGAAAGGTTCTAGTAGAAGGTGAACAGACCTAAAGTAAAAACCTGAAATTGAAAATACTACAAAATGTAAAGAAGTTTCAGTGTGCACTTGTCACATAGGTTGAAAATTTGACATCTAAGTTAGAGGCGAGCTGTTATAGACAAAGAACTTCGTACTGAAAATATGAAATGATACCCTGGCAAAATGTGTTAGCTATAAATGAACAGGAATGAATTTAATTTTTAAACTTATGTTTTAATTCACATTATATGGGCCCAAATATTCTTAAAATCCCAAGAAGTCTAAAACCTGAAATTCTGGCTCTGAACATTTAAGATAAAAGATACTGTTGTAGTTTGAATATAATTTTATCACCCCATGGTTCCCCTGTGATCAGAGCTTAGTGCTCAGAGTGACATTACTAGGTGATTCTGTTGAACCTTCAGGAGATAAAGTAGGGTAGAGGTTATTGGGTCATTGGGAATGTGCTATTACACTGAAGTTCCAGTCAAGCCCATGATTGCTCTCTTAAGATGATTGTTATAAATGGCTCAAGAATTTCCTATGCCTTCATTGTGTTCCTACTTTGAGAGGGTAATCACTCATTTTCTCCAATATTCATGAGCCATGGTATTACATCAACTGGTTCCCACATCGGAGGTCAAACAAGGGTCCTCACATCTCCTAACTTCCACCTCTGCTCACATATTGAGCCCATGGAAGTGAGTACAGGAAAACAACCATGAAAAAAAAAAAAAAAAAAAAAAAAAAAAAAAAAAAAAAAAAAAAAAAAAACAATGTAACCATGATTCTGAGAGGGACATGCTGTCATCTATCATGTTTAGGGGAAAATTCTCTACAATCCACTCTTCTATCAGAAACCTCAATTGAAACAATATATTTGTAAAACTATAAAAACATATATTGTCTATGTAATACATTTGACTTCTTTCTCATATGCATTTGCTCAGCATATAGTAGCTAGAACTGCAAGTAACCCCAGTAACTAGAAAACTGACAGCCCAACTCACTGGATACTTTGAGATGATACAGATGCTCATTTTTTTTTTACTACAAGAAGAGTTATACTACTTACATGATATATATATATATATATATATATATATATATATATATATATTAAAAACATACCATTTGCCATAAGCATCTACACAGTCAACATTTGTTTTTGTGTTAAACGTGGGAAATGTCAAGTGCCTCTAAGAGTCAGGTTTGAATGTTCTTCCCATGGCTTGGCTGTCCTGTTCCTTGGCAGTTTCAGAGTGCTCCTTTCCATCTCATGTATTATTGTAATTTAGACAACATCATGGCATTAGCCAGCTGATGGGGAGCACTGAAGCTCTTTTCATGGACCACTTAGGTTTCATGAGCCTGAAGACTTCTGGTATTTAAACAGATGGTTACCAGAGATGTCTCTCAATTACTATTTACTGTGCAAATTAAACCTATAGTGATAAGGGCTTAATATCTTCATTAGTCAATTTTGCACCAGTAGAATGAAATATTTGATATTGCTATTTATCAAAAGGGGGGTTGATTTTTGTCATAATTATGTAGTTTTGACATTTAGTGAAGAGTGGAGATGGTTTGCAGAAGGACACTAGTTTTCCTAGCAAATGGTAGCACACCAGAGAAAATGGAAAGCAAATGGCCACATCTCAAATTAGAAGAGAGAAAGAAGTTTTGTTAGAGGATAGAAGAATCAGAAATATTTTTACCATAGACCAGATAATGGAAAAAGGTGCCCACCTATAAGGTGAAATAAGTCAAGACCAGAGAACCAGCAAGGCAAGATATGTCCATTCCAAAATCTGTGGTATAGAAGGATTTTGTTCATTTGTCTCTTTTGTTTTACTTCTTTGCCCAGGTATCTTTTTTTCTCTAAGTTCCTAAGGTCTTTTATTTGGCTGCTGCGCAATGCTAGCTACAGTCCATTTACTTTCCAACTGCCTTTGGCGACACGCCTGGAGCTAACAGATGATGTAAGAGCAAGAATGGGGTCTTACCTAGGTTGGTGAAGATAGTATGACAAGTTTCCTGGTTTAAATAAAGAGATATAAAATTACATCACTTATTACTATATCTATATCTTATCACTATATCTGTGTATATATGTTAATAGATTCAGAAATTTCCTGAGAAATTTATTTAAAAATATTTGTTCATCTACAAGAAATGCAAGGACAAAGACAGAGTAGAGACTTAGGGAATGACCAACCAATAACTGGCCCGACTTGAGACCCATCCATGGGCAAGCACTAATCTCTGATACTATTTATGTCACTCAGTTGTGCTTGTAGATAGGAGCCTAGCATAACTGTTCTCTGAGAGGCTCCATTCAGCAGCTGATTGAAACAGATGTAGACACACATAGCCAAACATTGGACAGAGCACTGGTAGCCTTATGGGAAAGTTGGGAAGAGGACTGAGGGCTCTGAAGACTCCATAGAAAGACCAACAGAGTCAACTAACCTAGACCCTTGGGGGTTCTCAGATATGAACCACCAACCAAAGAACATAAATGGGCTGGACCTAGGGCTCCAGGCACATATGTAGTAGATGCACAGCTTGGTCTTCTGGTGGGTGTGTCTATGTCTCAGCAAAATGGTAGAATGCTTTGACCTTTAGGACAGCTCTTAAGATTGTATGAAAGAATCCTGAAAACACGAATTTGAAAATACTTAATTTTTCAACTATGTAAAATATAAGGATGCAATATGAATTGTATGAAGAGCTTCGCAAATCTAAAGGAACAGAGGCAGCTGCACTATGAGCCGGCTTGTCAGAGAGATACTAAGGAAGGAAAGAGGGGTGATCACAGGGCAAAATCCCATAAGTCTAAGGTCTTTTGTTTGTCTGTCTGTCTGGGGTTTTTTGTTTGTTTATGATTACAAAGACAGGTAGATTTCTGAGTTCAGGGTCAGCCTGGGACAGAGGGAGTTTAGTCCCAGGCCCAGGTATGGTAGGAATGGTAATTTCAGGGCAGTATTGTATCCATCTATCTTATTGTCTGCATTTTTGCTCATTGCCTCTTTCTAAGAATCAAGGGGTGGAGGGCATAGGATGTGGATTCTTGGGATAAACAAAAGGAAACCTGAGTAATGAGTAAATTGATATGTTAATAAAAAAAACGGACTTTTGATTGCAAGAAATGAGCAATCCAGAGAGTTTTTTGGAATAGTCAGAGAAAGCTATCTAGAGCACAGCAGAACACAGAAAGCAATCTGACAAGCTGTCTCAAGCAAAGCACAGAGAAAAGCCGATCAGGAGAGCCATCTTGAACAGAACATAGGCCTTTAGCTTGGACCCATGATTGAGTTGGTTGTTTTGCTACTACCAGACACCCTTTCTCTCAGAACCAGTATCCAGACCGAGGCTGGTCGATGACATTCTGTCATGCACTCATCACCATGAAGAAATTTAATTTCAAGGCATGCTTTAAAAATCCTTCTGTAACTAGATTTGGGAAAAACCATCATAGTGTATAATGTTGTTCAGTTGACTAGATCACATGTCAGTTTAAAATAAATTTGTTGACTTCATTCCTCCCCAAAGAGTATATGATTTCCAATGCATTTAACTTACATGACTGTTAATAGAAGTTGAAATTGCTCTCAGGACACTCTCAATTTCAGAAGGTGCAACAGCATCAATACCAGGACATGAGAACCAATACTAATTTGTCTTTACCACATGTGAATTTTATTCAGTCTACTTCATGATGTTTTAATTTTTATTGTTAAATGTCTGTGTATATCATTCATGGATCCAGTTCAATTCCATCTTTATATACTAGTAGAGACACATTTCACCATTCCCAGAGTTCTTCTGGTAGCATTTCATATAATTTGGAAGCATGAGCACATGATTTAGAAGGTATGCCTAATATTAAAATGGTGTCTGTCATCAATACTATGCATGAGGATATAACAAAAGGCCACTATTTATTGCTTTCTTGCTATGTTTGCATGCCTGCAGTCTAAGAAATTTATAGCATTCCAGAAAAGCTAGAATTTTCTCTGTTGACTAGATAAATTGAGTCTATTTACTACACATGCACACACGCACACACACACACACACACACACACACACACACACACACACACCACACCACACTCACACAAGGTGGGCTAGGAGATTTCTGTGCTAGTGGAAGTGGTTTCTATTTTAATTGTCACAGAATTTTTTTCTCAAAATCTAACTAAAGCTATGTCAAAACAAAACTCTAGCTAATGTTACCCTCCAGCCTCTTTCTCTGTTTTTTAGATACTACCCTTATGGCTTTGCTCATTTCTCATCACTCTTACTCTGCCTACTTCATCTGTGTCCTCTTCAATATCGGTTTTATATCCTCTCATGTTTCTTCATTTTTCTCTAGAAGACCAAGCCTTCATTCGTCTTCTCTTCTCATAGTGTGATTTCTGTGACTTAACAGAGCTAGTAACAAAGTTTTGTGTAACATGTAAAGGAATATACAATTTCTGCACTTTCAAGCTCAATGATCATTGTGGAAGAAGAGGCGGAAAAATTTTACAAGCCAGAGGAACAGGAAGTTATACTTGAGATTGTTTTTTTCTAGAAATGTGAGAACCTATACCCTTGAAGTCTCAGCAACATGTCTGTCTAGACATGACAAGAAAACCACTAATAGGCATGCTACTGAGGAAGAAAAGATGCTTACAGGAAGCCTCAACTCTAGACAAAGAACTAGCAGCATCTAAGGAATGCTGAGAGTGAGGCAGATAGTCTTTTCAGGAAGATCAGGCAATTGGGTATTCCACACCAAAAGGTCAGTCGTGAAAGCATGTACATACAAGTAACATTATATAGAATGACAATTACGCACACATGATGTTGATAAATTATTCTTTGATGGTGAAATGAGCCAATTCAAGCCAGATTAGAGTATTTGGGGTTTATTGAGAGTATATGGCTGGTTTATTGGGAAGCAGCTCTAGGGTGGGTTCACTGATCTAAAAGAAAAAGGATGAGGAAGTCACCATGGAGAGGGATATAGGGGAGAGGAGGAAGAGAAAAAGAAAGATCTTATACATGCAGGGAGAAAATGCAGAGAAAGTGAGAAAGAAGGAGATAAGAGATCATAATATCTGGATTATATTAGAAGGAGCTTCTGGGAGGGAAGGGGAAGCAGAATCCCTGGGCTGGAAGGTTCAGAGTAAAAGGCAAAGTATGCCCTTTAGGGACTGAGGGATGCTGAGAGATTCTGGAGGCCAGCTCCATTTTAGTACGTTAAGTTTGCACCTCAGCCCCTTTGCCAGGGTCTGAATCCCAACAGTTAAAGAAAAAGAGGTCATGATTTTGAAAAAAAGTAATATGGGAAAGAACATGGAGAGTTTTTGGTGGAAGTAAAGAGGAGGGAAATAGGATTTAATATATAATTAAATATATATTTAATATAAATTTAAATTTAATATATAATTATAATATATATAATCTCAAAAAGTTCAGAACAATTTTTTCTTAGAAAGTAGAAGAATAAGTCAAAATATCTTGCAAAAACAAGCTGATTGTATTCAAAATCATTTGTTTGCCCACAGTACTCACAATGCAACAAGCAGGCAATAGAGAGAGGGTATTATTAGACACAATGAAACAGGTGTGTGCCTTCATGACCAAGCCTCACTGATGTAAATCCAGTCCTCACAATGATCTGCAAATCCTCAACAGATAAGAGATTGCTTGAGCACTTGTTAAAGTACATGCTCTAGCTATTACAAAATAGTATAAAGCCAGTTTAATATCGGAGACATTTGTTATTTGTTATTGAAATTATGAGGAAGAACTCCTTTTGTTCCAAAAACCTTTATTCTCTTGATATCAGTGAAATTAGAAATTAACAGGGAATGTCATTCATGGGAAGATGAAACAACTTTCATGAAAATGGTTTATAAAGTTCTCTTATCTGTTCTTGATAATTCTCATTAGTCTGATTTACATTTTAAAGTACAATTTGAAAAAGAACTCAGCACTTCTAATCTCTGCAGATTACAGGTGAGCAAGCAATGTTTATAAACTACAAAATAAAATGCAGGGATTGTCAAGAGTGTTTTTTGAAAATAAGTTAAAAGTTACTGGTGTCAAAGTAGCTAGAACAATATTTGCAGCCACATAAAAATTTTACTCCAAGATTGTACTTAAAAGTTAAAATTAACTTCACCTCCATCAAAAGCCACTGCAGCTTATAAGACACTAGTTCTTTTGAGTCCAGAATCCCTTCCTGGTCACACTAAGATACGTTCAAATTTCCAAAGAAAACAGTAGTATACAGAAAGATGTTACACACACAGGAAAAAACACACCAATATGAAATATAAAGTAGTAAATTTATGACACATTCAAACATTCAATTTTCTCCCTAATATTTTTTAACAAAATAAACATTCAATGGATATCATCTGCATTTTGTAATCTCCCTCTCCAGGAAACATAAAAAAAATGATGATTTTTCTGCATTTGAAAAATCAGACTTGCTGATTTAAATGTAACCATTTATAATGTGAGGTAGTTTGATGATATTACTGTGGGAGTGTGTTTTTTTAAGGTGAAGATTGAGCAAGGTTCTAGCCCTAATAACAGAGAAGTCTTGTGGGTAAAAATTAATTTATAATATGGACATTCACATGATGCTCTTCTCCTTTCTTGAGAGGGGAATCTATTCAATAGTGTCAACAAAATTTATTTTTCAATGCTTATGCCCTATTTCACCAACCCCATGATTTCTGGGTTCTATTATAAAAATTAGGAATACAATGTTTGTATTATTGAACAGCAATATAAACACAAATGATGGCATTAGTATCAAAATAATCAAAACCAAAGTGAAATTTAAATTCAGTTTCAAGAAATCCACTTAACTACTCTGTGATTACATTTATCTCTCCCTTATGTTAACATGAGCCTTAACTCGCCAAAGATGGAGAGGCCAAATTTGAATGAATCAAATGGAGTCAGCCTTGGAATTACTTGACCAAAAATCTAGTGGGCTTGTATCATGAGCTTTAAGCAGAACTGAGTGAGTGAGTGAGTGAGTGAGTGAGTGAGTGAGTAGAATAATTTACCACTCTACTCAAGTGTCAAGAAGTTCTGCTTCTAATTTTACTTCTGTGAGAGTGGGTTTCCTGGGGTTGTCTTGTCTCTAAGATTTTTTCTTTTTACTGCAAAAGAATTTCACTTCTCCTATTGCCCTAGCAAAACGATAAGGAGGGATATGGGAATATGCTTGCTGATGTCTCGTGGAAGCCTTAAAGCTGTTGTTGCAGTTAAAGAGTCCAATATAGTTAAAGGTTGGCTTGAGACATGGATAAATTATGGACCTGTCTTAGTTTTAAAGTGCTGTACTCAAAATAATGCAAGGCAACTGAAACTTGGGCTGTTTGTACTGGGTTTAATGATAAGTCCAAAATTAGCCAAGTCTTTCCTCTGTGCTCTTTGTGCTGTCGGTGACATAGAATGTTATTTTGTGACAGATACTTTGATAATACTAACCTGAGTGGTACATGACAAATGCAAGGCCTGATGGCTTTGTTCACTTTTATGTGTGATCGAGATTTCTAGATATGTTTCCTTCTAGGATAGAGAGAAATGAGCAATGTCTCATTATGTAGCTGAGGCTGGCCTTGAACTGCTGTCTGCCTTACCTCTGGCCGCATGTAATTACAAGCACCTGCCAATTTGCACAGCAATAACATTTCAGATCTCTAGGCTTAGAGTATCACAAGGGTGCTGTGTGTCAGTTACTGGGACACTTAAACTCCTGGAGACTCGCTTTCCAAATTCCATACTGAAGCAGTGATGTTACAACATGGCCTTTAAAGAGTGAAAGGAAAAATCCCTATCAGGAATCAAATACTTCATAAAACTGGCTGAAAAAACTATATGGTGGAATTTCCTAGAAAACATGTGTTCTTTAAGTACTCAAAACCCAATTCAGGTAGAGTAGGAAAAATTTGGAGAATCACCAAAGGCAGTAAAGTGCCTCTACTCTATTTGTGGAAGCTCAGAGTTTGTTGGGTTTGGATCAGAAAATACATAGGTAAATAAATAAATAAATAAATAAATAAATAGCTAAACTTCAGTGTTGGATTGAAGAGGAGAAGGAAGAGGTAAGCAATCATATTTTGAACAGGTTAACAATAAAATGTACTATCCAAATGCATCTCCTTCTATTCCACATTCTCGTGGGGAGGGAAGCAGTGTATTCCGTCATTTCAAACGTGGTGTCAGTTTAAAGACAATGAGACTTAGGAAAATGTAAATGCCCCACCCTCATCTTCAGAAATGGCTCCAGATTCAGATTGCCTTCACTTTTCTGCTCTGCTCCAAACCCCTCAAAGCAACAGATTCCATATGGGTCAAGCTAGGGGTGTCTTTCTTCTACAAATATTTCAGTGAGAGGAAAATCCTGAAATTCAACATAGTACCACATGTTTGATAAATCTTGTCATATGAGGTAGCTCTGGTAGCTATCCCTCAGGAGTCTTCACTATGGTCAATCAGTTCTTTAAAGCCTAATACAGAGGACTTGCATCTCTTGGGAAGAATAATGATGTCACCAGTGGTCAATCTAACCTTGTATGTTGTCCATGAAGATTTGAAAGTCCTGGACCAAAGAAATAAACAGAAGTAGAGCATCACAGAAGGAAAAGAGGAGGATGTCTTCAGAAGAACTACCAAAGAAATATCCTGTGAAATGGCCTGTGGCAATACTGTACTCCAGGGGACATTTCTGCTAAGTAGTTGAAGTTACATATATAATTCTTTTACTAGACTTCAGAGTTAAAAAATGCTTCCTGTCATAAAACATGAACCCTAAGCAGATTTGTATCTGAGTAAATATGACCCCACATCCATTAAAATGAGACCAAGCAGAAGAACAAAGTTCAATCATTTTTAAGCAGAAGACAAACTATATATCAGTTCAGGGTATGAAGATTCAGAAATGCCATTCAAACCATGTGATCATTTAGCAGGGCTGGAAATTAGTAAGCATTCCAATTGAAAGGGGACCATCATGCTGGGATCAGGTTTAATAAGACATCACGAGTTAGCCATTTCCTTTTGTGAACACGGATGGAACGTATAGAAGATTTAAGTGAGAGAAAGACATCTGAGGCAGAAGAGAGGTAGGGAAGAGCTGAATGTTCTCCAAGCATAATAGTGCACTCCTGCCAAGCCTTCAGCATCTGAACTTCCAGGGTGTGTGTTGATTAACAGGGTTAGGGTTTCATCTGTTATTACTTAACTGACATGTTGCTGCAAATTATAGCTGGAGCACAGTGGTGGGTTATGGATACAAATAACATTTAAAATAATTTCTTCCCTTTTTACCTAGAGGAATTGAGAACTCAACAGCAGGTTTTCCCTTTACTCGAAAAGCATCCATCCTGCTAACTGAGTAAAATGGCTGTTGTTCGGATCACGCTGAGTTTTAAATGAAATGTGTGGTAAGGTGTTTATTCTCTCACCGATTAGCTCCCATTAACATTAATGGGAGTCGCCTGAGCAAGTGCCTCATGAAGTACTGAAAATTCCATCTTCTTAGGATGCTGTTCTGTGGGAAATGCTTTATTTCAAAGATATCCCCACCACCCACCCATGGCTTCAGATATTATAAGTGTGACATCATTCATTGTACTGTCAGGTTTTCTTTTAAAAGGAAGTATTCATAAAATGAAATAGAAATAGCCATATCAAAAATGACTGGAGTAACATGCATAAAGATGAAAGGTAGTTGAAAGGGATACATCAAAGCATGCATAATTTAGCAATCTCCACTAAATACAAAGCCAGTATTACACTTAGCTAAAGTAGATGTTTCTGATGAAGTTGTATTTAAGTTCGCCTGAGCTTGCATCTTCTAGTCCTCCATCCCCAGTTTCTTACTGATCTGTTTTCTGTGTTTCATTGGGGTTTCATTTAAAGCTGGAGATAATATTTAACATTTTCAAGGTACATTTTCAAGACAGTTGAAAGAGACATACAGGGAATAGATATGTGGTTCCCATTTTACTCATGGGAAAATATACATTAGCATGAAATTCAACTGCCTGTCAGAAACTGAAGAGTTAGTGTGAGCGCTTAGCCAGATAATCTGAACAAAAAATGGGTAGAGCTGCCCATCGACCTTTTTATATTTTACTATCAGTTGAGAACCTATATGAAGTAACTAAAGGAAAAGAAGAGAATTATTATTCAGTTGGTCAGAAATCAAGGTAACTGATAGATCTGCAAATTTTCTAAATGGTGTTTGACTTTTCTCTATAGCCTCTTATGTTACGGAAAGGAGAGGAGAGGAGAGGAGAGGAGAGGAGAGGAGAGGAGAGGAGAGGAGAGGAGAGGAGAGGAGAGGAGAGGAGAGGAGAGGAGAGGAGAGGAGAGGAGAGGAGAGGAGAGGAGAGGAGAGGAGAGGAGGAGAGAGGGTTTTGCAACCAAGCATTTTGTAGTCAACCACAGGAGGCTCTAGCTTTGTGTATTCATGCATCTCTTCAACGTCTCGAGGGAGCCATTTCGGGATAAAACATGCCTTCATAACTGCCTCCTGGAAAGTAAGACCAATTTGCTTTTATGCTTGTGGAATCTTCCTATCAGTTTGAGGAAGAACAAATTGTGGGGAGAGAAGCACTTTCCTAGTAGAGCAAACACATTTGTGGAGTTAGAAAAGCAGCCTTACACTGGTACTTCCCAATGGAAAGACCTCATTTTAAGAGTATTCACAGCATAATAACACCTCATAATTTGCTTTTCTGTTCATCTAGGATGACTCTAATAATATCCCTGATTTTCTGTTTTCAAAAGATAAGAGTTTGCAAAATAAATTGAGGGCAATAGCTAATAGAAAAAAAAGAAAAAAGTTATTCTTTAAAAAATAATCTTTAAGTATATAAACATTTTCTGCATATATTTGCTTCAGTGTTAGACACATTTTCTGTCTACAAAAGGAGGTTTACTAAGGCCACCGTAAGTGAGAAGCTCATTACTTGGCTACACAATTCACAAGTGTATCAATGCATACTTACTCATGCAGTTTTTGATCAATAGTTACTAGGCAATTTCCAAGTGTCCCAAGTTGTCCTAGGTACTGGAGAAATTAAGTTGAATCCTTTAAAGTGAATGGAGGAAAACTGAAATTGAATTTCTACATGCTAATAGCATTGTGCCTGAAAGCCAAGATTCTTCTTGGTTTAGAATTCATAAATTTATCTTAACACATAGACAGGGATAGCATCTCATTTATTTCATTGTAGTTGCCCTTCACACTTTAAGAAGATGCTAGAGAATACTCTTGAGAAAGTTATATACTTCTTCATGAACTAAGCTATGAAAGTTTAATTTTAAAGGCATTTTTAATTCTCCTTCTGTTCATCTACTCTAGAAAATAACAAGGCATGCCACTCAGAACCTATTGTCCATGTGCACAGTCAATAGTTCATCTAATATTTGTTGAATATTCAGTATATGCCAAACACTCCTTTCTTTCAGGTACCAAACACATGGAAATTAAGGAGACAAAAGCTTTCCTCTCAAGTGACTTTTGTGACACATGACATTATGGGGTCATTAAACAACCAGGGAATGAATATTTAGTGGTTGGGGGCTAAAGAATTGCTACATTGCTTTCTTCAGGCATAGCAACAACCTTATTTTGTAGGAGGTACAAGAAACCAATGGGAAATAGAATAGATAGCTCCAAGAAAACAGACTGCAATAAATGTCTTCTTCCAACAGGAATACACATTTCTCATAAAGAAATGTAAACCTTTATTAGGAATATTTTTCTTAAAAACCTATGTGACTTATAATGTTCACCAGGTATATGAATTTTGGTTAGGTTGTAAGAAAAAACATAAAATTCGCTTCCTTTTGAATTGAGAAAAGAGACATTGTTTTTATTTACTATATATATAGTAAATATATATATATGAAATAAAATTATATATATATATAATATATATAATATTTATATATTATATATATATAATTATATATATATATTATATATATATAATATATATAATATTTATATATATATAATATATATAAAATTATATATATATAAAATATATATAATATATGAAATAAAATTATATATATATTGCACTTAGAATCTTATGCCCTGCCAGTGGAGAAGTACCTAGGTCTAGGAACTTGAGAGCTGCCTCAGAGGGTAAAAGCACTTGCTGCTCTTTTGGGGAGCCTAAGTTCAGTTCCCAGGACACACGTGATATCTTACAACTGTCTTTAACAAAAGATTCAAATGATCCAATACCCTCTTCTAGCCTCTGTAGGCAGTCATGTGCATGGTTATATATATATATATATATATATATATATATATATATATATATATGGAAACATGGAAATGCTGGGGAAAGTAGAAATAATAGTTAATTATTTAAAAGAAATTATAGGGTTATATGAAAATATGACACAATGATATCTATAATATTTCAAGCTAAAGCACTTAGAAGGTATAAAACAGACTCCCTCTTGATAGACACTTCTACCCCACCCTCGTTGGAGATAGAGTTACTTAATGCATTGTTTCTCTTGTTGCAGCTACTGATGAGGTTGATAAATTCTCATCTTGATCCATTTCTAAATATAGAGATAGCTCACATCTGTTAGGAATGCTTTTAGGCCATCCTGTGAGCACAGAGATTAGATCATTCTGTAAATGAACATGATTCTCAAAATGCTTATTGGATGAAGTGTGGTTTAAAGTGAGGGACTAGAATTATGCAGAAGAGAAACAGGGACTCCTAGTGTGCTTTACACCCAAATCATGAGGCACAGCAACTGCTATGAACCAGTGTGGCATCCTAGGCGATGCTAATTTTCTGTCTCTTAAGGAACGCTTTTTTGTGTAGCTTCGGTAAGCAAAGCTTATGCTACTCTAAGGTCATAACTTCCTATGGTATCTTGACCTTGCTAAGCACCTGAAACTCTGGAGAGCTAGATTATCCTGCTTCATTTAGTTCTTTGTTAGTATACCCACTACGGCCCGTGTACTTTTCTAGTGAGTTGGAAGAGGAATAGTCTTGGCCACAAATATGCAACAAATAACAAAGAATGGTCTAGGAATCACGAGATAATGCAAAGAAAATTAACTGAGCAGGGTGTTGTTCTTTCTGGTTCCCCTCGTCATTGCTGTGCTGTCAAACCATAGGAAAGAGTGATTTTGAGCAATCTTCCATCAAAATCACTGAGGGCAAAGGAATCTATTAAACATAGATTTGTGAGATTCATCAGAGTTTCTAATTGGAGAGTTCTCAAGCCTACACCTTGGCATTCCTTGAAGAGGCTTATTTTTCTACTCTAGCCACCGTATGCTGTAGACTTCAGAGTTAGAGAACGATCCCAAACATCTATGGAATCACGGGTAGAAGGAAGCTCAGCGAGCTGCTATTTCCTCTGTTGCTGCTTCCTACACATCATGTTCCGCTTTCCCTTTTCCTGCTGTAGACGGGGCCTTTTCCATGTTTCTATCCTCAAGTTAGGAAAGTGACAGGATAAAGAGTCAAAAGTCTTGGAATTCTTGGATGGTCTTGTATTTACCTGAGGGTATTAGGAAAGATCACATTATACCCACCCAGAAATCTGGATCTTCTGACTCTCATCATGACAGTTGAGCCCAACATTGCCAGTGTCTGCTGTCCCCTAGTGGCTGAATGTGCCATGGGTTCCTTTTTTATTTTATTTTCCCCACAAATATTAAAAGAGGAATATTTGGTTTGGGGGTAATTATTATAAAGAATTACTTAAAGCAATGACCATAGTATTCAATTTTAGAAAAAGCTGATAGTGCCTTTGTTCCTTTTCCCCTTTAGGGGCAAAAAGAATTGAGTGCAAAATCTTCTACTCAATGCAAAGCAGGTCAATTTGGTCATCACCTTACAACTTCAGCATAATGAATTTTACAAACCCCATTGGTTTGCTCTTGCTCTAGATTTAGTTTTTTTGGGGGGGGTTGGGTTCTTTTATTTTTTTGCAAGTAAAGGCTTAACATCTGGGCTCAAATGCAGCTCTATACATGAGAAGGTCTGGATAGAGAAAAGGGAGGTAATTTAATTATATTATAACACTCAAATGCTGCTCTATATATGGGAAGGTCTGGATAAAGGGGAGATGATTTAATTATATTATAATCTCAAAAAATAATTACTTCTAAGTGGACTGTAAATAGTTCCAGAAAGTTTCATTGAAAAGCATAAGTAAATGTGTGTACTTTGTTAATCCTTTGTAGAGGTGATAGTGACCCCGGGGAGCATTTCAATCTGCTTCAGTTTCCAAATTAGATGCTCAATATCCCAGAATCAGCAAATATTCCGGAAAATTTGCAGTTGAGTCTTTAAATAAGCATATTAACAAAAAAAAGTCAGAGATTCTTTTCCTTATGGTAAAGGTGAATTAAGGAAGAATCCTTAAAATGCTTGCAGTATATTGTATTGTTTGGATTCTAAAGTCTTAATTTAAAATGAGATGAGACATTAAACATGAGGATAACTGGGAAGCAACTGGAACCTCAGTAATTCCTGACTTCCTGAAATGTGTTAGACTAGTAAACTTACCACTCATCCAAGTTATTTCATGCCATCATATTGTGCTTACATCAACAAGATTCATGTTTTAAAAAACATGTGCAGATGCAAACTTTGGTGGACAAAGCTCCCAGCATGTTTAACCACCTGTGCATCTCATGGCAACTTCAGAGTAAGGCATCAAACAAACAAATCTTCTGGTGAGCCATGAAGTGATTCTTCCTCCATTTGTACACTCTCTGTATCAAACAATCGCCACACAGGATACACACAATCTCTGTCCTCCAACCAAATCCAGTTGTCTCAGCTATTCTGTTTGTAAAATAAGGAAGTCATTGAAGAGTCCCTCAAGGAGGCCATGAGCTGTTTGCTAGGGACAGTAATGACATCTAGCCTGTTTACTGTTTCAAAACTTAGGGATCTCCCCTTAGACAGACAGAACACTAGCCAGGAATGTGCTTCCTTTTTTCACTACCTCAAGGTTTTGTTCTAGCATGTTACTTTAGCACCTCACTAGATATGAAGCTATCCTGCTTTCGTCACCCTAACGTTCTACTGTGTGTCTTGGCATAGGAAGAACATCTACTACTAAAGTACACATTCTGGACACAGAATTTATTTCATGTCTCCACATAGGAATATTACTACCTAAATAAATATGGGACAGAAAATGACCTATACTTACAACATTAATAAAATAGATGTACCTGTATAATAAGCGTTACATATAAATCATTTCATGAGATTTGTGAAATGTTTACAGTTCATACAGCAGAGTTGCTCTGAATTAAAATTATGTCTAGCCTCTTTATCCAAGTTTTCAGTACAATTAAAGTCGTTCTCCACACTTTTTCCAATATCTCCTCCCTCTCTGGAGCACTTTTTCCCCTCATGCATGTTCTCTTTCTATTTGTTTTGTCCTAACTGTTTGGAGCTTGGAAACTCAGATGAGCGAGTCCATGCAACATTTGTCTTGCTGAGTCTGGGTCATTCAATATCTTTTACTATTTGCATCCATTTTCTTGCAAATTTCCTGCTTTCTATTTTCTTACAGCTGGATAAAATTCCATTGTGTATATAAACCACATTTTTTTTTATTATTCATTTAACTCATCAGTGGAAGGATATGTGGGTTGTTTCTATTCTCCAACTATTGGGAATAAAGTCGCAATGAACATGGCTGGGTGAGCATGGCAAGTTGTTGGGATTGTGACAAGGTGTGGTCTAGCTGCGTCATATGGTAGATATTTTTTTCAGCTTTTCGAAAACTACCTACACTGACTGTGCTAGTTTATAATCCTTCTAACAGTGAAGAAGCTGTCTTATACCCCCATAAAACTCTTAAAGAAAAGTATAAGTGATACCCTACAAAGTGTATATGTAGGAAGTGACTTCATAAATAGAACTCTAATTTTTTCCAGGAATTAAGGCTAACAATAATAAATAACCTTACAAACTAAAATTATTCTGTAAAGAAAAAGAATCAATCAGCCTGGTGAAGAAGAAGCTCACTGTGTGGGGGAGAGTATTTGCAAGCAACACATCTAATATAAGATGAATACAAGAATACGTTAATAACTTAAGAATCAGTTGGTCAAGAAAACAAATAAGGCATTTAAAATTGGACTATGGATCTTTTCAGAAAGTACTCAAAAGAAGAAATAAAAATGGATATAAAACATTTTTCAAAGAGGTCAACATCATTCGCAATTATAAAAATACAAATTTAAATTACATTGAGATTTCATCTTGCCCCAATAAAAATGCATAAGACAAAGAGCACAACAGATACCAAAGGGTGCCCTCTAACTTAGCAACACATATGTTTGTCTTGTTTCTGTGACTAATAATATTCAACTAAGTTTCCTTTTACATAACAACAGTAATTTGAATTGATTTATATCTCTCTTTGATGGGGACCTAATATCGTTGAGAAGTTCAGAACTTAATTATCTATTGTTATTGGATTCCAACTAACATAATAATGACACATAATGAGTGCCCCGTTGAGCCATTTGCTTTAAATTTAATGTCAACACCTAATCCTAGGCTAGTTTGGCAGGTGCTTGTAAATGCATCTTAATAAATAATAAGCAACTAAAACCAATGAATATTGGCATTGTAGTTTTTAAATATCAAACATCTGAAGCTATGCAAAATTTGAAATTTAAATTACCTTAATTGGTAATTAAATTGACTAACTTTTTGCAATCTGGCTACAAAAATTCACTATCTAGTTCTCAGGTACTTCTATTGATATTTTCTGCCAATTCTTTTATTAACAGTGTTTCTTTTGTGGCCCTCCAGTCTCCTCAAAGATCATTAGAGAGTTATCATGCAACTTTCATTTTTGGAATAGTTATGCCTTTACACTGGAAACTAATAATATGGTTATACCCCACCCCAATAAATGATGATCTGGTTCTTAGAGCGTAAGATTTTATTCCAGAGTTAGTAGAAAGCTCTGCTGGGGAAGGAATATAAATGGACCCGATGAATCACAAAAGGAGAGGCGTTGCAATCATAGGTGCTGGGATAAGATAGTCAGAGAAGGATAACCGTCACACCCTTAAATTATAGCATTCTTGGTAACATTTAGCAGCACTGAAAACCTTTTCCTCCTACACAGGAACACATCCTCACCCTAACTATTCACCCCAGGTTTGGGGGCGGGGATTAATACCTTATTTCAGCTCACACGTTAATTTTATCTATCTATACATAGTGGATTATTCTAGGAAGAAGTAAATGGGATCTGTAGGATACATGTGAACAATTAATTAAAAACACCGGTTCCTATAATATCTACACTTTAATGATCCTTTCATCAAATATAATGGCTTATATCCTATGGTGAAAGAGATTGAGTCATCTGTCCCCTAAGTTTTAAAAGTAATGAGCTCATGAGGTTATACTTTATAAGCAGGATAATTTGGCTTTAAATCCTCCAACACACACCTTGTAATTTTTGGTTTCTTTGAAATATTTATGCAGGCCACCCACATCAATATAGACTGGCTAAGACTGTTGAGAAACAAATTATCATATTGAAAATGTTTATTTCTTACAGGGCACAGTACTGTAAAAGGTGGATAATCCACAGAATTATCCTAAGGTCTTCTGGGTTCAAACAATTAAATTAGATAAATGATTGATAAGTACTATCCTTATATAGTGACACGTAATAGGTAGTAGATGATAGATAGATAGATAGATAGATAGATAGATAGATAGATAGATAGATTTGTGTAGGAGCAGGAATTATATGCAAATGCATGCCTACATAGAGGTGGGAGGTTGTGTCATTGAACATAGAATGCAGAGGTTGAAACCAGAATTTCCCTATAACATTCTCTCTTATTTTGGAGGTACAATCTCTCATGGACTGACAGTCTTGCTATTTAGCTCACATATTGTCTAGCAAATATTAGCCAGTCATCTGTCTCTTCTCTGCTTGCCAGGTTACTGAAGTTCTTCTTTCATTTGATCATTGCAAAGGTTCTGAGGAGCTGCCTTGAGATCCCCATGCTTGTGCAGCATAAACTCTAACCAAACTGTAGACATATCTTCATCTACTCTTTGTTTTTATTTTCTGTGGTGTTTTTTCTTCTTGCATTACTAATCCCAAGTACATATAATGATAAAAAAAAAAAAACCTCGTAACTGTTAATACAACTCTTGAAAGCTGAGTCAACTTTTATGAAGGCATAATTAAATGCATAATTTTTGATTAAATTATTGTGGTACTACTTTCATAACCAAGTTGCATACTTTCCAGTAGCTATTCAGATTGAGACCCATGCCAATGCTTTCTATGAAAAATGATACTAAGAACAGCAAGAAATTGCTTTGCTTGCAATTTTGCCAGGCATTATGCATGCAGTGACACCCATTTGATCTGCAAGAAAAATCCTGTGGGCAGTTCTCCCTGTGCACAATTCTTGCTCTTCTATTTCGACCCTACTGAAGATAGATTTGGTAGTTTTCTGCAGGTCATACAGGTAGGAAGCAGATCAAGACAATTCATAAGTCAGTATCAACCATTAAAATGGTAAGACTAATTTAGAAGCTATTTATCAACATTTTTCACCTAGTCACAGGAGAATTTTCAAAATAAAATCAAACAAATGATCTGATAAGAACAAAATTGTGCTCATATTAAATCAGGCAGTATATTTGACATCCATGCTCTAATGTACATTTGTTGTAATGGCACAGCCAGTGCTTTGGAGTTTGATTGAATCACATATGATAAGGCACCACACCAGAGTTTTAGTTGAGTGTGCACTTTGAAACTTGATACAATAATCTACTGCATCAACGATAGAATTTGTGAATGTATTTGCTAATAATATTTATCAGAAAATTAGACAAAGCCTTGATAAACACTAGCCTCTTAAAGATATGTTGGAAAATATCATTGAGTCCTTGGACGAGATAGTTCTCAGATGAAGGAAGATGCTATTGCAAAGGGGATGGTTAAAGGTTACAGTCAAATACAAATTTCTATACATTATGATGGAACTGGAGTGACTTTCTACTGACTTCATAGCCTAAATGTATTTCATGAAATAGTAATTTTAAGCAAATAAGCACAGGCACCAAAATTGTTGGCTTGTTCTCAGTTAAAATTTAGAATTTATGTGGCTGACTCATAAATAATTCAACATTGATATAAACACTGCTACTTTCCATAAAAAAATATTTTCCAGGTCTCAGAAATCATTTTTGCAGCTTATTTTTATTACACAAAAGCTCGTCATAGATTAATCAGCAGCAGAAAACTTAGGTATCAGGTTTTAAAATATTACATGTTAGAAGCTTGCTGTTTAAAGTGAAAATTTAAATATGATTTAAAATATTTTTCACAGCGTGGATGAATGATAATAAAATCTTGAGACTTGCCATTTTTGAAGCCAACATCACCTTAAAAGAGTTTCACTTCGGAGCTCCAGGTCAAACTGTGATAACTCTATTAAGCTTTTTATTTTTATTTTGGAGAGGAAGATTTGTTGTTTGTAATAGATGCAAATGGATGCTAAGATCAGACAAACCTTGCAGAATTTAACTTATAACAATGTCTTCTAGAATATCTTGTCTGCTAGCTTATCTCTTTGAGGTGAGCACCACTTGGCCATCCAAGGTTATCAGTTTTATATCTCCTTGCCTGACATTTTCTCTATCATATGATTCTCTCTAGGCCTCATTTTTTAAGTCTTGAATACTTGCTCAAATCTGTTGGAATCATTAACAGTAGTGAGAACATTCTAATCTAGTTTACTAATTTTAGAGTAAAAACCAGATCTCAGAGAGGCTGCATGTACTTCAATGAAAGCTATGAACATGGTAGGAACCAAACTGTCTGATTCTCCCACTGAATGTTTATCTCTCTGTAAGAAGGCCATTAGCACTTTTTAAGTCATGGCAGGTTTATAAGCAGTGCAGCAGATTAACAAGTATATCAGTGTGTTTGTGTCTAAATATTCAGTCTTTCCAAACAATTAACTTCAATAGATACATGGTGCATTCTAAAATCCTATTTTAGAAATGAATTTTATAACATTGATATGACAGCATTAATTACTTAACAGTTCTTGAGGGTCTATGTTGTATTGGGCACTACAAATAAAGAGTCAAGAGCCAATGTGTCCTTGTTCTTAAGGCAAGCAGCTCAAAGCAATGGGAGTTAAAGGAATAGATTAATGGGAAAAACAATTAACAAAAATTGAAAGATAGACTGGACTCAGGGTTTTTAAGAGGAAGCAGAGAAGGTGAAGATTAATTCATTAACAACAATTTTTATATGTTCTGACTCACAGTACTAGGTTTTATAAAAACTACTCTTCAAACCAATCCTATTAAATAATATTATTAACTCATTAGACAAGCAAATGGACACTCAAAAATGTTAAGTCACAAAGTCACAGGGCTAGGATGTAAGCTCGGGAACGTAATCTATAGTCTTTTTTTTTTTTCCTGAAACAGGGTTTCTCTGTCTATCCCTGGCTGTCCAATCACGCCCCCCACCCCCTCTGACTTTCTGTGCAGACCAGGCTGGCCTCAAACTCAGAGATGCCCCTGCCTGTCCCTCCCAAGTGCTAGGATAAAAGACATACACAACTACACCCAGATATAGTCTACTTCTTAAAAGTCGACTAAATGAACTATCTTCAGCCAGTAATGAGAAGATGGCACAGATCATGGTGATTCCTTAAATTATATTGCCTAGTGACGTCCCAGTAGACATAAGTACACTTTATGGTGTCTGCACAATGACAAAGTTGCCTAATGCTCCCAGAGAACATCACCGACATTAAGTGATATTATCATATTATCATGGCTGGTTTCTCAAATACATCTAGTGTTAAGAAGACACATCTGTGAGAAAGGAAGAGGAATAAACACTTCATTTGTTTGGATACAGTCAAGTTACCCATGTATGAGGGAGTGAGTGTTTGCTGCCATCACTAGAAGCTATGGACATGTTGCTTCACAAGATGAATATGGACAGGTTTTCCCAGAGACGACACTGAATAACAAATGAGATTTCTTGAAGTGTGCAAACTGGCTTTTGAGGAAATAAGAACAGAAAATAAACTAGGATAACTAGTGAAAATGTAAAAGTCAGAAGGGAATGAGAATAAAACACATGGTCCTTGTATTTTAAATTTTAAAATATGAAAATGTTCTGCAATGGGGGTTCAAAGAGTCAGGGGAAAGAGATAAATAAATGTGGTCAATGGACTAATAAAAAAAGTCTCTCAGCAATACAAAATGACCTGAATGCTATGTTGAAGAATGAGTTTGCGGTAGACAGGAGTTCTTAATGGAGTTAGATTGTTTCACATTCTCTAGTGAAACAAATTCAGAGTTTGTGGGGTAAAGGGTTATATTTCCTAATCATTTTATTTCTTTTCATATGTGTGTGTGTGTGTGTGTGTGTGTGTGTGTGTGTGTGTGTGTGTGTGTGTACATATACATGCATATATATGTATATATATGAAAACTGATATATATATATATATATCAGTTTCTCACACTTTTAGATGACAATTTAATAGCAAGGAAATTAAATTAAAATACTCTATAATTATTTGAATTGTTAACATATAAAACTGTATAGCAACATACTACAAACATGAAAAACAGAAATGAATCATTAAAGAACAAGGGATATTTTTATGAAACTATCGTAAAGTAGTGAAAAATTTATGTAGAACTAAATTATCTCTCAAAAGGTATTTGGGTGTTGTAACAATAAAACTGATATTCATTTACAATACAGTCCAGTTTCAATTTGAATTGCCATATATTATAAAATCAAGTATTGTTCATTTATCTTAGAGCCTGATCATGCCATTTGTTGTTTTCCATAAGTAAAGATTTTAATGTTACAACTGTTTCTTCTAAAATAGAATCCTGACATATGTGTTAGAGGAATGCACAGTACAATTTTCCTAGTCATCAAAGAAATATCCTATCATTCTCTTTTATAGAAAAGTCATACCTAAAATTGAAAATGCAGCAAAGACACATATATACTAAAGGAAGAAGGAAAAGAGGCTCTCTGATGACTCTGTGGACTCAATCAAGGGCCAGCTTAAAAATTCTAAAAAATGTAATCAACTGATTTTTCTCACTACTTAGAAGAATATGCATCCACTAAGTACTAATGTTATTTAGAGTAAAGCCTGATGAGGTGGTATGGGGTTTTACTTTTCATGAGATGCTGCCTTCCGTATTTCCCATTTCTTTTTGCACCACTGTTCTCTCAGTTGCCACCCAGATGAGCGATCATTCTGCACTCTTCCTTTCTGCTGAATGCCATCAGTCATAGAGTCCTTCTATTCTACCCCTCTGCTGGGCTTTACATCTATCTATCTTACAGGTTGAAATCATCATCATTTTTAAGCCCATCACCTTGACAGAGTTCCCTCAATTCAGTTTCCTCACAATCTATTTTCCATACCTGGGAAGCATTCTACAATGTAAATGTAATATTTGCAATATCATGGTATCATGAACAGATTCTAGTTCAGAATCCTCCAAGTAGGATTCAAAAGTCCCCAAAAATCTGACCATGAGGATTATACAGCTCCAAAACCATATACACACAAACAACAAAAAGGGACTCAGCAGATTATTTTCATATACTATACATATACATATGTATGTAACAACAGTAAAGCAAAGAGTCTATCAGCTTGAGAATTAGAATTCATGGTTGAAAGAGTACATTAGAGGTGCTGGAAGGATAAAAGCAATGGAGGAAAGTGATGTAATTCTATTTCAGTTCAATATATACGTGTGTGTGTGTGTGTGTGTGTGTGTGTGTGTGTGTACAAATGCTCATGCACATGAGTGCACACACAAATATATTAAAATTTGTGCTATTAAGGAGATATCCTGAAAGGTTGAATAATATTGTTCCTAAAAGCACAGGGTTATCAAAGATCTCAGGGCTGGGTGTAGAATACTTCCTTATAAGCTATTTGTCTGAAAACTCCCTAATGTCAACCCAAAACAATGCAAGCTCTTGCCATTCCTCTTCATGACTCACCAAAACTATCTGATAAGACCGTGTTAAAGATGCCACACATCTTGGCTGCAAGAAAGAATGGTTTCAAGCTGGAACTGAGTTGGATGCTGTTCTCTGCTGGATAGGTTTCAGAGACCTGGGAGGTGCTAAGGAGCCTGCTCAGGGAGAATAGTCCTCAGTAGTCTAACCACCTGTGAATTCAATGAACTTGCCAGTCTCTTGATCTGGATACTCTGACCCTTCTTTCATTTCCCATCACTCATGCTTCTTACATTAGGAATCTTTCCTCAGTGGTCTCACACTAAATTAGACCCTTGTCTTGTACATTGTCATTTCAATCTATGCTTATCTTACCATATAGTTTATGATGCAAATAAGGTTAAAATGGCCTCTGCATGTGTATATTGTTTTTGTTGTTGTTCTTTTCTTTTCTCTTCTCTTCTCTTCTCTTCTCTTCTCTTCTCTTCTCTTCTCTTCTCTTCTCTTCTCTTCTCTTCTCTTTTCTTTTCAGTGTACTCAAAGACAAACCAAAAAGCCCTATTTAATTTTAGGCTTGTATCGATAGTAATGTAAATGAATCGATGATATTTTTTAAAAATCCTACTTTCTGTCCTCAATATATTAGTAAATTTGGCCCAATATCCTTTTGTCTGCAGCCTTCTGTTTTTACCCTAAACAAAAATTACAGAATGAATGTAAAGACCAAAATAAAAGAAATAATAAAGCTATTGATAATGAGAAGGGAAATCTATAAAGCAGGCTCAGGTGTAGTCCTTTGCTGTTAGTAATTCTTTGTAGAAGTGATCTAATAGCTTCAGCCTCTTTTACATACAGATTGAGACATCAACATGGTGGTGTTCTTGTACACAACTCCACAGGGTTTGGTACTCCATTTACATGTGGCAGAGAGTGTGTGTCAAAATATGTCTTGGAGGAGATCACAATTGTAACCTAAGAGTTAGTATCTGATTACTAAATGGTTTCCTGCATATATTACAGATCTTTGATTAAAAATATAACTCTTCAAAAATATAAAAATATATAATCTAATGCAGAAACAAATTAATGGAATTGAATCAGACTTAACCTCAATCACTTCAGAATACATTTAACTCCTTGGAGATTGGCCCAAAGTTTTACCTTAGGGATTTCCTCTAAAACAAGGGAACAGATGTACGTTTTTGTATGGAGTATGAAAAAAATATCAAGATTATCTTCAGTAAGCCCTACTTAGGTGTGTCACTGAGCATCTAATTCTAGAATTTCTAATAAATGCACAATTTATGTTCCCAACATTAGAAGTTTTGATTCAGTAATATCTTCAAGAGCATAAATTTATGTCTTAATGAGAGGCTCTAAAAAAACTTCAATACAAATTTCTATCACCTCACCTTTTACAACCTTCACTAACAAAGCAAAAAGGTTCCTTTGTTCCTCTTTTTTGTTGTTGTTGTTTTGTTTTGTATTGTTTTTCGAGACAGGGTTTCTCTGTGTAGTCCTGGCTGTCCTGGAACTCACTCTGTAGACCAGGCAAGCCTCGAACTCAGAAATCCGCCTGTCTCTGCCTCCCGAGTGCTGGGATTAAAGGCGTGTGCCACCACCACTCGGCTGTTCCTCATTTTCTAACAAAAATATGTATGTGCTGAATCATGTGGAATATATTGCGGATATTCTTGTTTGTCTACAGTTGCAATGAGAATACTTTTTTTTAATTTTCAGAAATTGTATTCTCTTATACTCAGTTTTAGTTGCACTTACAGAAATGACATTTTTTCTTACAACTCTAAAACTCTAAAACTATATTTAATTATGGTTCAAAAAAGATCATATGGGTTTCATGAGAATATGTCTGTTTACTAGAATTATATTATAAAATGAGGGTGAAAGACTTATCATCAATATGAGGAGTTATGGTTTGTGACTGTTTCTGTGATTTTGAACAAGACCCCCTACAGTGGTAGAAGTGTAATGATTCATATCTGTCCAGGAAGATTGGGACATCTTTAGACAAATCTTTATATTATATACTATGTGTATATATGTGTATTATATATTATATATATAATCATACTATACCTGTGACAGAAGAAAGTAAATAAAATTTCTATTAAAAAATAATCATTTTAGGTTGCCCAAACTTATCAGGCTACATCTCCCATAAAAAGAGTGATAGCAAGGACCTTTTAGATATCAGTCTAATATAAATATTGCATCATCTATTTGAGTTAGCGGGTTTTGTGTGATGCAACAAATGAGGCTTTGATAGTTACTACGAGTTGTTTGGGGAATTATCTCTAAAATTTGTCTCCCTGGGTATAAAATTGTATATCATTCTCTGGACTCAAAAGAATTCATGATTCATAAAACACAAAGTAAATGTGTTGAGTCAAGGAAAATGATCCATGAGAAGTCTTTTCACAAAGTTTCTTCTGTGAGTTATAAAAAAAAATATAATTGCATACAATTTGCAAAGTATCCCCCAAAATGATGAAGCTCTATTGCTATTCTGGAGTTAGAAAATCCAAGTATGAAATTTTGACAGGTGATTTTTTTTTCAGATCCTCCAGCAAGGTAAAAATGACTAATCAATTTCTCAGTCATGCTACCAAAGGGCTACAAAGTTTTTCTCTAATTCCTAACCCTACAAGTTATCCTAGTAACCAAACAGAATCTGACCATCATGTTGGCCATCCCCTTGACCTCACAGACACTTGTCTTCAGGGGTAACTGATGAAGTCACCTCACTGGCAAAAACAAGACTCAGGAAATTCTAGTACTGAAAGGAGTGCTGCCACAGGGGCTTGTGATTTCTCTTTCTACTGCTGACATGGAGGTGTCAGCAGAGCTGCTTTGGCATGAGTCATCCTCCTCCCTGAAATAGCAGAGTGGTAGCAGAGCCAGGCAAGTGAGGAAGGAGTCGACTGAAAAAGCACCGTGTTCCTCATCATTCTCAATTACTAAAGACAATAATCCAAATATCAAAAAATCGTTAAAGACACGTGTTGTTTCTCTAGTGATACTTTTTATGATTGTCCTTGTAAGAATCTTTATGGATGGCTCAGGTATGTTAAATAAATCATCATGACAGAAAATACATCCTTTCCATATTGATGATGGATCTGGTAAGGATGCCCATAAATACTGAAATTGACTGTAGCTACAGCAGCTATATGAAATGGCTCTGTGTGTGTGTGTGTGTGTGTGTGTGTGTGTCTGTGTGTCTGTGTGTATGTGTGTGTCTGTGTGTGTGTGTCTGTGTGTATGTGTGTGTCTGTGTGTGTATGTCTGCGTGTGTGTGTGTGACTTGTGCATATCCTAACAAATATCATCAGCCACCTTTAAGTAATATATGATAACTAGTAAGATATGTAAATGATATACAAAGGTTGTCTGACTGTACTGTTTTGAAGAATAAGAGAAAAAAACATTTGCCTATATTTATTATATGCACAATTATCTTAGTTTAAGAATATACTGAGGAGAAGCATGGTCAGAAGACTGGAGGTGTGTGACAAAGCATATATTGGAGTCCACAGATCACTTCAGTTGCATGAAGTTCCTTGTTTCTGACATACAGAAAATCTAGCTTTGAATTTTTAAAAACTTCTTCTATGCTTTTTTAATTAATTCATTATTGTATTTATTTAGATTCCCAAATGTTGCTCCCCTCCCGGTATCTCTCCTAGAGTCCTTTCCCACTTTGTACCTCTGAGAGGATGCATCACCCCCATCATGCCCTTCTCTGGAGCATCAGGTCTCTACAGGATTAAGTCCATCGACTTCAACTAAGGCCAGACAAGGCAACGAGTCCTCTGGTACATATGAGCTGGAGGCCTTGAATCAGCCCAAGTATACTCTTTAGTTGATGGTTTAGTCTCTGGGAGCTCAGAGGGTTCCAGGTTAGTTGACACTGGTGGTCTTCCTATGGGGTTGCCCTCCCACTAGAAAATATCATCCTGAGTGAGGTAACTCAGACCCAAAAGGACATGCATGACAGGATCCTAGCATGGCTGTTCTCTGAGAAGCTCTATCAGAAGCTGACTGAGACAGATGAAGATTCTTACAGCCAACCATTGGACTGAGGTCAGAGAACCCTATAGAAGAGTTAAAGGAAGGACTGAAGGAACTGAAAGGGATAACTATGTTTTTATTATTCTAATTCACAGTTAATTAAATCCATGGATGCACTGAGCCCACTGTGTATATAAAATTATATGTATATATATATATATATATATATATATATATATTGATATAGAATAAAACATATAGTCTGTATAATGGTTTTCCCACATATTTTGGAATTCTTTAAAAAATGTAGCTTTGTTGTAATTTTTATTATTCTCTTTCTTTGCACAGTATTTTATTTTTTACATTAATTAATTTATTTACATCCTGATCTCAGCTTCCCCTCCCTCATCTCCTCCAAGTCCAACCTTTACAACTCTGTTTCCTTATTACCCCCTCCCCTGCTCCTCAGACAAGACGAAATCCCCCTTGGGTACCACACAATCCTGGGACATCAAGTTGGAGCAGTACTAAGTGCATCTTCTCCTATTGAATCCTAACCAGGCAGTCTTGCTAGGGGATAGGGATCCAATGGCAGGCAATAAAGTCAGAGACAGTCTCCACTGCAATTGTAGGGAACCCACATGAAGATCAAGCTGCACATCTGCTACAACTGTGTAGGTCCATCCCTGTATATTTTAATAAACAGCTTTTACAATAAATGTCAGCATATTTATATTCAGGCCTCCACCATTGGCAATAGGCTAAGTTGCTAGTTCTTTTGTAGAGACTCTGATTGCATTTTACCAAGGATGTACTAGAAAACACTGCATATCCTGCTTGTATTTGAACCTGTGTTACAGTTTTTTAAAAAACAGGAAATTAGTTTTCATCAGAATGTCTGTTATTAGACTTATTCCCCTGAGGGAAAAACAATCTTGTGAAAAGAATTCCATGCCCTCATTTTCGTAGTGTGTATCTATAGTCAATGATTTTGGAGAGCCTTTTTATTTTCTATCAACTGGAAAGATTCCTGCATTTTACAGGAGAATATGAATATTTTTCTTTTATAAATATCTATACTAGATATTACAATAATCACAGTCTATGGACAGTCATTTGTAAATATTTATATTTAAGATGATTTCTTTGTAATACAAAGTCACAGTAGAAGTACAATTCAGTTTATAATTTTGCAACGTCTGCCTCTGCTTGATACAAACAACTGCCTCATGTGTAACCATTGTGTTGAACTCCATATGTCTGTCATCTCAAAAGTAGTCTGAGATCTTTAAAGAATATGAGTTTGTGACCATTCAGACCTCAGAAAAATTTTTTTTCTTTCAGGTGGTCTTACTTAGTTTGAATCACAACTTCTACTTCTGAAAGTGTCATGGTAGAGTACTAACTGATTTCATCTGAAAACCAAGGAGAAAAGAAAAACTTTCACAACCACATGTCCTTACATATAATTATATAATACTATCTATATTGTATGATAATTATAATTTTACAACAATTTCAACATATTTATATTTCTGTCTGCAGATGTAATTGCCAATTTTAAACTTTGCACATCAGCCTCCTGGATACTCCCAATCCCATGATAAACACATGGCTCAGGGAATTAGATAAGTATGAAGTCTGAAGCATCCAATGAGTTAAGCACATAGTCCTTTCATCTTTCTCTAGTAGATTTTTTTTGCATCAATGAGGCATGTACTGTCCTTAAATTTAACCAGTGTATGCACAAAGGATTAATTTAGCACATTCCTATGTATGCTCTTGGTAATATACCCACAAGAAAAATGGTTGACACAAACTAACTTAGAATATAAAGCATTGCAAAAAATATCCCAGAACATTTACATAAGTCTTTTCTCAATATGAGAACTAAGTTTAATGACTTTGAGCCAGGCAGCAAATAAACTCTATTCTAACCTCAAAGATTAATATTGTAGTAAATTCAATGTTTTCACATTAAGACTGCTATATATTAAAGCTCTAGGCCTAAAACTTGAGTGTTTTCTAATGAATTAAAAATCATTGGGCCCTGCTATTGAATTTCTGATGATACTGGTCATATTTCTATTTAATTTTTTTGCAAAATTTGAATTTCCATTAGTTGCACAAAGATTAACTAACATGATTCTAACTAACATGTGGGGAGGACTGAGAAGTAAGGAATAGTGTTTCCCCATAGCTACATTTGTATCGTACCTTAGGGGATAGATTTTTATTATAATTGAACCCCAGGACTTCCACAAGAGTTGAGGCAATGTATGTGGCAAGTGTTCTAATGAGAGAAGATTCACCTTGAAGGCCAATTAAGAATCAGCATCAGAACACTTAGAGCTCATATCCAGGATAGATTAGCTCCTGGATTCTGGTTGAGGCTGCCTGTTCTCTAACACTCCTTGATTTATTACCATTGGCAAGCTACTAGGGCCCGTTATCAATAAAGTGCAGGCTGAACCTCACAAGGTTCTTATGAGGATGCAGCTACCTAATTTAGGGATATATTAACAAAAGTGTTTGTCATGATGAAGGTCCTGACAGTCATTGTTAGCTGTTTGATATTTTTAGGGAAAGGGTATGTCTCTTTGTTGCTTGCCCTGATAATTCCTAGGCTGACTCACTGACTCCGTCTTTCACATACAATCATAGTTAAGAGTCAGTAGCAGCGCAAGGACAGGGGTAAGCAAACATTAAAATAGACACCAGATGTTTACTATTAACTATAGCCTTGATTGCACACTGATCTTAGAAGAAGTTTACAACATTTATCTGTCTTTAAATGTATCCATGCTGCAATTCTTCCTCCTATAAAAGATATTTCTTTCCTGAGCTCATTGTATTTTCTTACCCTCATCTATCTTAACACAGTATCACTGAAGTCCTGGCAAATGGCTACATGGTCTGGTCCCAGACATCCTTTGTTGATGTCACAGGAAACAAAGTATCCTCTCATGCTGTATTCCTACAATATGATTTTTTTACAGTTAATTGTTACCTCTGAAATCATTCATCTAGTCATTTCCTAGTTAAATTTCCTTATTTAGAAATAAAGCAATATCCCAAAAGGCTTGTCTCCCTAGAGGGATCTTGTACAGACAAGAGTCAAAACTAAGAGCTCTAATTGTAGTAAAGTAACATATGCCATTTTTCTGGCTTACAGCTCAGTCAGCTACCTTCATGTTCATGTTCATGTTCACACACACACACACACACATGCACACACACACAAAGAGATAGTGGTCCTTTGTATATATAATTTCACCGTCTGCAGTTTCAGTTCCTCCTCTGCTTCAACCATATTAAATGGAAAATTCCAGAAATAAACAATTCATAAGTTTTAAACCGCATTATCATTGTAAGTAAAGTAATGAGATCTTGCACTGGTGATAAATCATTCTTTTATCTAGCAGTACTTGTATCCTAGGATCTTACATTGCTGCTTAACATTAAGGTACAATGTCTAAGTCACTCTCTTCTTTTTTGCCTCATCATATAGGCATTAGACCACCTCACATCACAACTGGAATGCAGTATGTATTTTGAAAGAGGGAAGAAAATTCACATAACTTGTGCTGAAGCAAATTGTTGTGGTTTTTTGTTTCAATTATTAGTTACTTTAGCATTTTAGAGTGCCTAATTAAAAATGATACTTTACAGTACCGTGTATGAATAGGTAAATGCACATAAAGGAGAAAGAAGTAGAGAGAGAGGGAGGGAGAGAGAGAAAGAAAGAGAGGGAGGGAGAGGGAGAAGGAGGGGAGGGGGAGGGGAGGGAGGGGGAAGGGGGGAGACAGACAGAGAGAGAGAGAGAGAGAGAGAGAGAGAGAGAGAGAGAGAGAGAGAGAGAGAAATAGATAGAACATGTGAGATTCAGTTGTTCTGTCATATAAATTTCCTGCTCAGGATCTTGTATCTCCCACCAATAAGGTTTGGAACAGGCTACTTTATAATCAATTGACTGTGAAACAAATGTTAATTTAATTAATTGCAGTAAATATAAAGTACTGTTATAATTAAAAATGACCAAATGATTTCTAATATGTACCTACCAGATATTCCTTTAAAAGTCCTGGATTTGAACAGGAAAATTAATTTGGAGCAAAAATTATTTTGGAGCTTAACTACTCTTTGCAACAAAATGCAGTATGCTATTTCTGTGAAATGATTTTTAAAGGTGTGTTTATAAATTGAGATTCTGAGAAGGAGGACAGCTGAGATTGATTTGTAATTGGACAGATGCTTGCACAGGGCCACAAGAGTGACAGGTTGATTGAGCTGTCTTGGAGACAGGAGACCTTTCAAATGGGAATTGATTTTTATTTGAGAAATGCTAATGGTGCTTAAAAAAACATAACAGAAATATTCCGAGCATTGTCTCTCTTAGGTAGCATATTAACTATATTAAAGAGAAGCTTTTATATCCCTCTTAGTGTAAATCTTCCTGTCTCTCTTCTTCTTCATGTTTGAAATTTTATTGTGATTTTTTGCCGTGTGTGTGTGTGTGTGTGTGTGTGTGCTGTGTGTGTTGTATGTGTGTGTGTGTGTTCCTCTGTGTGCCTGCATATTCTGTTGTTTGTGTATTGTGCCTATGTGTCTTTTTCTGTGCATTTGTGTTTCTGTGTGTGCATGTGTCTCTGTGTGTGCCACTGTTTGTATGTGTGCTGTGTCTGTGTGTGTGCTCTATCTCTGTGTGTTCCTCTTTGTTGTGTGGTTGCCACTGTATACATATCGAGGTCAGAAGAAAACATTGTGAAGTTGATTCTCTCTCTATGTTATTTGGTTCTGAAGATCAAACTGAGATCATCAACCTAGTGTAACAAATATGTTAACCTTTGGAATATCTCCACACCCTTTCTTAACACTTTAAGTATAATTTATAATTGTTAAAACATCAGTTTGAATATGTGGCTAATATAGAGAAATGAGAACCTTGGCAGTTTCTGATCCTGTCAAAAGGATTTTTGATTTCACACAATAATTGTGTTGTGCTTGTGGTTTTTCTTTTGTTGTTGTTGTTTTTTTTTTTTTTTTTTTTACTTTTCTCTCTCAACTGAAATGAAATTTTACTGTCTCACGAAACCAGGCAACATTTCTCTCACAAATACTAACAACAATTCTATTCTCAATACTACGTGTGGGCTCTTCTTCTTTTTGCTAAGTAGCCTGGTATGATTCACTGCTATTTCTTATGTCCTGTGTTAACGATGTTAAGAATACCACTGTAGTGTACAGCGTCTGTGAAGGGCTTATTCCTACACTCAGCTTCTTACCTTCCAACACTCCTTGTTACTCTAGCCATTTCCAAGTCCTCCAACATCCATTATGGTCACCGTTAGCTTTATGTGTAAGTCCTTCTGCATTTCCATTTACATCTTGATAATTATGACATGTCAAGTGAACACAAAGTATGTTTTTAGACATCTTTTCTCACCTCTGCATGTCTATATTTACCTATAGCTTTGTGACTGATACAGCTTTCATTGGCAGAGACTGAAAGAGACCAAAGAGAAAATAAAACTGATTAAATATTATTATTTCTATTATATGAATTTCAAGTAAAATCAGAAAAGATTGTTCTGATCCAAACCTTGGCCTATTGTTGATTTAGTTCCTTGCCTCTGATGCCTTGTACATGCTAGAAATTCAGTATGAGATTTTTAAATGAATGGAGGAAGAGAGGAAATATCAGAATAAGGCTATCTTGAATTCAGGAGTCTGTCAGCACAGAACTGAGGACATGCTAGTTGACATACATCTCCCAGTCTCTCCCTCCCAGGTGAGCATGGGCAAGACAACATCTTAACTGTCTACTTTACATAAAACATCATGGCAAAAAAAAATATTCCTTGGAGTGTCTTTTCATTTTAAACATCTGTCTTCTCTTTTAAAGCTGCATAATTCTTTCTCAATGAAACATCATCTACAACACGCATTACGTAAACATCTGGCAAAGGAAAGTCAATTACACTATTGAAAATAAGCCAAGTTATCCAGTGACATAATCCACGCGTTTAGTTTTTCTTAAAGTCGGTATTTATTTGTATCCCAAAAACAATGATGTGAATTTTCTTGTTATATCTCCAGGTAGAATGTCTTTTATTTATCAGTAATATTACTCTAATCTTCACTCACAAAATCTACCAGGCTGATGTACTGAGAGGTGGAGAGTGGAACAGTAGACATCAATATTCTTCACTTTCTAGCTGATACTTTCTCAGCTCTGTCTCCCATGTTAATTTATTACTGATGCTACCGGCTTCTTTACTTTCATCTGCAGATGAGATACCTAAATTACAAGCAAAATGATTTCCTTATCCTTAGTACATAGACTTATTAAGCACATGTCCACGATGGCTCTGTAGCTCAAATTTTTCCATGAAAACAGCAACTACATTTTGTTCAATCAAATTAAAACACATTGGATTGCCTAAACGATGCACCAAATGTTGAACAAATACTCTCCTCTGACAATGTGAAAGCAGCAAATGTGTGGGTGCACACATTAGAATGTCAGATTGGAGAGTCGATTTCAAAGGCAATTATTATATATTTTCACCATTTACAAAAGGACTCCAGTGGTTTATGGTCTCCACACCATGCCGTATGCATATTATGTGATTGATTACTTATACTGATGCCTGTGCATAGTTTTAGCAACTAATTGCCCTAGTGAATGAACCCTAATAGCATGATTAGTTACAGTTTAACAATTTGGGAAGGTATGAAGATGATTTTTATTAATGGTCTTTTGACATGAGAATGAAGAATGCCTAGGCGATTAATTGCAAGCACAGATAAAACACACACACACACACGCGCGTGCGCGCGCACACACACACACACACACCAGCTTTTTCTTTTTTGAAAATGCTACTGCCATTTCAACTTAAAAATGTTGACATGAAATGCTCTAAATTTCTATTAGATATGGTTCGTTAGGTATACTTCTAGGATCCCAACGAATATTACGAAGTAATCAAATAAAGTATTAGATCTTGATATCATGGAACTTTTCCTCAATTATACTTCTTTAAAATCGTGCCTTTAAAACTTTAGAAAGAAGCAGACGTTGAGTGTTATCATTTCCCACAGCACTTAAATTTACATAAGCACAAAATAACTACAAGTCAGTCATGTCTTAATGCATTCGGCTTTTCCATTTCTTTTTTCCCTGTGTTTTATGTTGCACGTTACCATTCAGATAGGGCATGCAACTGTAAAATGCACATTGGAAACTAGTAAATGAGTATTGCTCTCAAGGTTTGACTAATGTGTTGAAACTTTCTTCTGGAGGTAGATGCAGAAACAAATTCCCCAGCATATTCCATCTGAAACTTCCTTATCACTGTGGAAGGAAAGGAGGCCTCTTCCCAAAACAGTTGCTCTATGATTTTTTTAAGTATTTTGTTTTTAATTTACAATCTAGCTGTTGTCCTCCTTCTTGGTCCCCCCTCCCACAATTCTTCATCCTATGCTCTGTACTTTTAATTCTCCACTTGAACTTAGTTGAAATCTACTATTCCCTATGCAGCTAATATGAGCTTCTTCTATTAGTCCAGGGTACCTAGAACTCCTATAATGGCAAAATGAAATTAAAGGGCAATGAGAAATATGATTTCACTAGGCACTAATTCATTTGAAGTCTTTTTAGTATTCAGGTATGAGAACCTATCATCAATTTCCAAAACTATTCAAACAAGTCAACCACAATGCTACACTAACAATCTCAGTTCTGGGGACGCAGAGACAAGCAGATAACTAGGTGCTCAAGAATAGCTAGCCAACCTACTAGACAAACCAGTGAGAGGCCTTATGCATCAAAAATAAAGGTAGATGACATAGGAACATTGAAGGTTGACCTCAGGCCTCCCATTGATATCCACACACATACATGCACACACAACCACACATGCATACACACGCATACACACAAAGGAAGAGAGGGAGAAAGGGAGGATGGGCAAGTTGTGTTTAGTCTTTTGAAAGCAACAAATTTGAGAGTTTGGTAAATGTAAGAAATACACAGTATGAATATTTTTGTTACAGAAATAAGAAACATTTTTCTACCAGATCCAAATTTAATACATAGTCTAGCAAGATATCAGACACTGAGCAAAACTCCAATTTTCTTTCAACCCACTTTGATGAATTACGGTTGAGAAGTTATTCTGAGATTAAATCCAGAAAAGAAAACTTAAGATCCTGTGACAAATTCTACCTCCACTTTTCTGTCTATCATTCTCGTCTTTAAATAACTTAAATTTGGGTATTAAGAACATTTATGCATCATTTTAACACTTAAATTCCTGGACTTTCATCTTAGGGCTAACATTGATTATTTAAAAGTGGATTCAACTACAAATTCTTTAAATTAGAAAAAAAATATATAACAAATTTCAATTGACCCTGAAGGATTTGGGTTTGAGCTTCTCCGTGTTTCTTGTTTTTATCCTAGATAGGGTTTCTGAACCATAGAATTTGGTTATGATTGCAATCATACTGACATTGTTGACAATCGCATACAATGGCATTAAACATTTTCAGTTTTCAAAGCTGACGGTCTCCCTTTTAATGAATTCTGAAATGAGTTGATCTGGGTTACATACTAACCAAGGTGGTTTGAACTCAATCACTGTCAAGTGTCTTTAATGATGCAGTGAACAGAAATTCTTGTCAGCAGCGCTGCTTCACATATCATACTTGAGAGACAAATTGATATAGCAGTGACAGTCCTTAAAAAAAGAAATGAGTCGAAGTAAAGTTGACAGCACTGCTGTGGACACCAGTGCCACCATAGATGCCAATGCTGCTGCTATGGGCACCAAAGCCATGGATGCCTCTGCGGTGAAATCTGGTGAGGCCGTTTGTGAATCTGGAGGAAACTTTAAACCTTAGCGTGTATTGAGGCCACTGCCGCAAAGAATGAAGTGTCAAACAACTAATCTATTTAATCAATGTTTCTAGAAAGGTGGTTTTTAAACTTAGCTGACTTGGCTGTGCGTTTAAATCACTTGAAAGCCGCCTTTTAAAAATGCCTGAATCATCCTCCCCTGGATTTCCTAGAGGCTCTTTTATTCATTTCAGTCTTGGCACAGAAACTCGGCTCCTCCATAGGTTAGAGTACAAGTCTCTTCTAGAATTCTCACCCTTGTCCCTTTGTTAAAAACAACCTTTAAGGAAACAAATAACTCTCTTTTGACTCATGGGCATCACTGTAAAATATCTGGAAAAAAAACAAAAGACAAAAACAAGTAAAAAGCAAAATAAATAAATAGCCTGTTTTCTTTGAATTCTCTAAAATGCACTTAATTACACGTAACTCTGATGCTACAAGGCTAATTCTTTGCCCTTATAGATAGATATAATAGACAAGTAACTACACTTACAGAATTTCCTTCCAAAATAATTCTGACTACACAAAAACCTATATACCTCCTTGCATGGTGCTCAGAGATAACTTGTTTCAATAGCTGGTTTATGTCTACAGAGAAAATGTACTAATTTAGCTTAAATCACTGGCTGTGCTTGGCCATACCAGAAGTTAGCTGCTAAGCCTCACATTACTATACAGACAAGAATACTCCAAACCCACATGCCCATGAGGTGGGGGGAACTCACTACATTCCTTCACCTCATTGTTCTCATAGCTAAAATTGATATGTTTGAGAAAGTCACTCCTAAAGTTCTAAAAATTCTCAGACTATAATATGTGTATATTATTCTATTCACGTGTGAGACATTATATTTATGTTGATTATGTATAGATTACACTATTCTGACACAAAACCCAGACTGTGTTGCATACTCTTGTAAATTGCTTCTTTCACAGCCTTACATAATGGCTCATTTTTGAAGGTGGTAGGCACATCATGAAAAAGTAGAACAATTGATTAAGCCTGTAATCATGCCATCATGACACCATCCCTTGGTCAAACTCTTCTGGTAAGTTTTTCACAATTATCTAGAGTTGATACACAGCCATAGACACAGAAGCATATTTTAAAATAGTTTTTATTTTACTGTAACGAATTTTGATATAAAAAAAGGAAAAGGAGGACTAGATCACCAAGTCTCATGAGCCTACCACTTGGATTAAATATTTCCAAAATAATTAGAGGTGGTTTCTCTCTATTTAATTGAATTTTAGAAATAAAAAAAATGGTTTTAAAATAAAAAATATTATACCTTACAGGTTTACTAAACTGAGTTCCTGTAGGCAAATATTTAGGATTCTTCTGATATTTTTCATTAGACAAATAATGTAAGCAGCAACGTTAAGGACACCTTTGATCACCTCTAAATATTTCTCAAATTCAATAGAATTGGAAGTTTGAAGACTATAAACTTTATTTGTATTTCTGCACTAATTTTCAATACATGAGGAAATATCAACAATATCACCAAAATTGAATATTTTTAATTGTATAAGAGGTTAAAGGATTTCATTCTAAACCTGTTTGCTTTTGTTCATTCTCCCAAGAATCTTCATTGTTCTTTCCCAGCTAAACTGTACATGGAGAGAGAACTCACAGGGGGCAGCACAGAAAAGGCTGATTGGGTTATTACACACATGTCGCTATTTTTTAAATATGGATCCTTCTGGAGATATATAAAAATTAATAATATTTTTTAAAAAACTATGGCAGGTTTCAAATCACCAATTCAAAGTTATTTTTTTTAAAGTGAGTGATGGATCTGAGAAGATAAAAAAAGAATAATAGTATAGTCAGAAGGTCATTTTTATTTTTCCTTTTGGGTTTCTGTGATTTTTATTCATAAGTTATTATGACTAGGCCAGTGGTGAAATATGTCTTTCCTGGAACATTCATCATTTCACAGTTCTTTTCTGTGACTTTCTGGTACCTGCAAGGATAACGGGAAAGATCTGCCCAGCATCATCTCTGTATTAAGAGAAACTAGGCTAACTATTCCTTTCTGGAAAAAAAATGACAAAACACACTTTTTAGAAAACAAAAGTCTTTACTAATTAACAATACAACTTAAAAGTAGACTGCTTTTACTTTGCCATGTAAGATAGGCACATGTCACTTGTCATCTCATGACTGGGGTTCCCTCGTGAGTCTATTTCTAACTAATTACTTTTCATTAGTTGTATTAATATAAACGGCACCATCTTCTTCTGTGCTAAATAAGATACAACAACACTAAGAATAGTAGTACACATTGACAGACTCTCAGGAGGACCTACACTTGGGACAGGCTGCTCTATCTGCCAGTGGCTTTGTGGATATAAAGATGAAGATTCTGTTTAAATTTCTGAAATCCATGAGCTTCAGATGCCCCAGAGCAATATTGGTTATCCCCATGAATGACATCTCAGGAAGATGTGACAACGAATCTTTAATCATTTAAAAATCACTTTGGGATTAGTTTCCAAGAGAACATCACACATGTCAATCCAATCCTAATGGGACTAAAGAAAGGGGGTGGGGCAGAGTGGCTAGAGTACTCAGTGTGGGAGGAAATAGGTGACCAGTCTCCTCTGTTCCCCTCTATTGTACTTCCCTCTCTGCTTCTTCATGCAGCTCCCCCAATCAATCTACAATTCTGCCCTAAGAACCTTCTAAACCTCTGATTCAGAATGAGGGTATTCCATCAGTTGAGTGATAATTATTCTAAAGTTCCATGTTGTTTGCAAACACTTGCTCTTTGCCAAACATCCAAAGTCCTCTTCTTATCCTCAAACACATTTATAATTCACCTTTTCTTCTAATGTATATCATATTCATAAAAAAATATGGTTCATGTTCTATATTACATAAAGCCATTTCAGTATCTGACATATTACTTGAATAATGTATGCCCTCTGCTTGGTAATATGCAGCCAGAATCTGTAAAATAATTCTTTTGATTCTATTATGTTTCTTTTTCATCACAGTCCAATGGTTAACTTCAGCAAGTAGTATGTCTTTACCCTTAAAATCACTAGAAGATATGTATAAGTGCTTTTATGTGAGGATGGTTAAGTATAGATTCCAAATTCAATTGAGAGAAGTAAATAACTTGGGTGTTATATTTCAATGACAAGCCTTTATATAAGAAACAAATGGTATAACCTTGGACAGAAAGTCTATCTCCATTCCTACTTTCATTTGCAGTGCCTCTCAGCAAGGAGTGAAGGATAACACCCACTGGAGTCCTAATTAGAATCTAAAAAGACAATGCATAACATTAATGAGCAAAAATAATAATTCAGCTTCTCATTGTTTGAAGAGATACAGTCCGCCACGTACATTTTTCTCTTACAAAGAAAAAAATGTGTTTTCTATTTTTTCTTATTCTGTTTAAATGGAAATCGGGGAAGATGAGCAGGCAGTAACCTATTTGCCTGGAATCCAAATTTCTCACATGTTAATTTTTTGTATGACTATCTTCTTAATAAGGTTCATATTATAGATAGTTAACTATTCGGTTTTTTCTTTATAATTGAAAATGGACATTTCACACAATAATTTCTAATTGTGGTTTTCTCTGCCTAGCTTCTCTCAACTCCTTCCCTCTTTCCTATCCATCCAAAACCACACTCCTATTTTTATTCATTGGACTATGAAACATACATCAGAAAAACAACAAAGTAAAATAAAATAAAATTAAGACAAATAAACCAGAATAAGAACCCCCCCCAAAAAAAAAAAACAGAAGAAAAAAAGAGCAGAAGAAAGAGTAGGAACACATAGATGTAGCAACATACAAGTTCACAGACAGGCACCCATAAAATCACAGAACCAAAAATCATAATATGCAAGAAACCTGTAATGAAAACAAATAAACAAACAAACAAAAATGCCCTGGCAAAGCATTATAAGACAAAGAATCTGCAAAATGCAACTGAATTATTTTCATGTTGTTCATCTGCTGCTGAGCATAGGGCCTGCCTTTAGGAGTTGTTTGTATACCCAGTGAGACTGATTTGGAGGAAACTAATTTATCATTTGCGAGTGGTTATCAATAGGAGATAGCTTCTGAGTTAGGGATGAGTTTTGTGTCTGCTTTTCTTCTTAGTGCTGGGAACTCATCATGCCTCTGCAGGTTCAGTGAATGTTGCCACAGTCCCTCTGAGTTCCTGCTGTATTTAGGTCTTATTCCTTTGATGTCCTCCATTCCTTCTGGTTCTTAAACTCCTTCTGCTTCCTCTTCTTTAGGGTTCCCTGAGTCCTGAGGGGAGGGATTTGATGGATACATCACATTGGGGACTGAGAATTTCAAGGTCTCTCAATGTCTGCACATTATCCAGCTGTGGCTCTCTGTGGTACAACTTCTTTAGTTGGAGAGAGAGGGGGAGGATGGGAGGAGGGAGACTGTGTCCGTGTGTGTAAATATAGATTATATTTCTTTGTTAGGGCTATCATAACAAAGTACTACTATGTGGGTGTTTCAAGAGAGAGAGTTGTGAATGGTGGTGGGTTATGTCAGAGAGAAACTGGAGGGGGGGACATGATCCAAATATATCATATGAAAACATTTAAATTAAAGTAAATGAGAAATCCATTTTCTTACATATCTGATGTAAATTTAGTGTCCCAGATGACAGTGTCATCAGACTTATTTCTGAAGCTATCTCACTGGCTTATAGATGGTTCCATTTCTCCAAGTGTGTTTGCATGAACCTTCCTTTATACTCCCATCTAAATACTCCCATCTGATACAGACAGCAGTAATAATGGATTTGGCAATGCTAATGGTCTCATTTCTCTTAGTTACCTTGGTAATGATTCTTCTATATCTTTGGATAGTTACATTCATACTTCTAGACTTTTGGGTTTTCTATCAAGTAAATTGTGGGGACACAGAATTCTGCCATATGTACCATATATGGAAGGGAGTCAAACGGAAAATTATGTGCAACCAGAAAGCTCTAGAAAGAATAGACACTATAGTGTTATGGAAGGACAAAGCAAGCCAACAAACAAAAAGTAAAACAAGAACAAACAAATAAAACCACACAGACACCCATAAAAAATCATTCAGCCAGCCCAGTGTTTGCAGACTTCACCTGGAAAGGTGCCAACTCAAGTATCTCAGGGAGCCCATAAGTCCAGCAGCAGCATCTCAATATGGAAAAGAAAGTTGATGGTACATCAGTGAATATTGAAACGGTGTTAATCACATCAATTCGCATTCCCTTGAGAAAGTCTTGTGGAAATTGAGATAAATATCTGGATTGTGCAATTGATAGAGACATATGGCGCACATGCTTCACTAATATAAACAAGCTTGCTCATCTTTAGGGCATAAGTTTTACTGTCTGTTGCCTTATTTCATGTATATTGCCCTTGTACATCAGCAGTTTACCATTCCACACACATCTGTTTCCCAAGTCTTTCCCTAGCCCAGGGTCATTCATTGATTGCTCTGTCTTGGCAGGTACTCATCACTTTTAGTCTCACATCCGGGTGGCTGGCTCTTTCTGCACATTGTAAAGTTTGCTTGCTACTGGCCTTGTTGGTTTGTTTGTTTTTGTTGTTTTGTTTTTTTAGTTGACTCGTGTTGCAATTTTCTAACACAACTTTCTTAACAGTAAGAGGGAATGCATTCTCGAAGCTAAAATGGGTTTCATGTTAAATGCCACTCCCAACCACCAGTTAAAAAAAAGACAGTTACACTAACCAGAAACACTGAGAAGAATATAAAGCATCGATTTTAAATTTTAGCTACTGGAAAAAAATAACTTGTTTCCAGAAAAAATCTCTCAAACTCCTCCTGAACCCCATTGCCGACATTGGAGGCACACAACCACATCCAGAAACTTAAATCTGTGGGTTCTGGCTTCTAAACTCAGATTCTCGCATCTTTTGATGTCAGTGCACGTTGCAATTTGTTCACTGAGCCATCTTCCCTGCTTCCTTTGCTGAATTCTACAGAAGCATAATTAATGTACCTTAGAAATAAAGTAATAGGAAACAAACAAACATTCATAAAATTGATTTGCAATGAAAAATAGATTTAAAAGATAAACACGTCCAGTGGGTGAGGGGCAATTGGGGAATGAAGGTTAGGAATGTCATTTTAGCTGACAATTAGGGTTCTATGTGATGTAAATTGAAATTCTTTAAATACATAAGAAATGGTATGTGTGAGTTTGCACACTTAGTAGGCATGAGTTGGCCAGACAAAATAGGGGAAAGTTCTGGCAAAACATATAATACTGGAGCTTTGGAGAAAAGGCCAGGATCTGAGGTTTAAGTAGAGGAAATGAGTGTATTTGCATCATATATTCAGTAGATCAGAAAACACTCATCAGACTCTAATGCAAGAAAGAAACACACAGAGAGCAGGTGCTATCTGATTCAGTAGGTTAAGAATGAATACCAGGAAGCAAGCCAGGGAGGCAGGGATCTTGGCCAGGGCAGTAAAGGCTAAACATCGATAGTGACATATTTCAGTGCTCAGCTGCCTAACATGGGGACCCTTACCAACAGCATTATTTGAAAGAGATGACAGTTACTCTGAGTTCTTAAGCATCCATTTCTAAGAAATTAGACGATCTTCCCCTGAGTCTGTGAGCCACCACTGGCTAATCATTTATCCTACATTAGTGAGAAATCCTCAAGTTTCACTATGGAGAACTGGCAGCTTCTTAAGATGAATCCTTTAGCACTCGCATGGCCCAGTCTAGCTTGTCATAAATTCTGAGCTCACGCTCATAACCCTTTCTCAAGAAAAATGCCAAAGGCTACTCTCTTTGATTTCTATATATGAATTGTTTCCTAAGTGGGGATTATGTGACCAGATTCCTAAAGAGCTTAAGTGTGGCACAACAGAAAATATGTAATAGTTCCACATATTTATATTGAATGCACATACATAGATGCATATATGAAGTTGCATGCATACTTGTAGTTACAAAACAATACAATTGTACCTTATGAAAATCAACCTAATGCCTCCTAATGGTACATAGACTCTGTGTGTGTGTGTGTGTGTGTGTGTGTGTGTGTGTGTGTGTGTGTGTGTGTGTGTGTGTGTGATATTTTTATATTCTATTTTCTTTGGTTTAGGAATCAAAATTCTCTTTGTAATTGGTGGTTGATAGTGTCAGTGTCCAAAAACTATTTAAAATATAGAGGCTAATCTCATTCATAAAATGAGCCAACATCATTGTTTATAATTCAACTTGTAGGCTAGCTTGCTATTTCAAAATTACTAGAAATGGAATAGATAGCCTATGTTTTCTCTCATTTTTAGGCAATTAATTTTCCTTTTCTGCCTCAAATCAGTCTGTGCCTCTATTTTGCATTTTGTAGACTGTCAAAGAGTCGAAGATATATTATGAGTGCTGTGTGGTCCCTTATTGCCAAGACTTCCTCGTTTTCCCAGTGCTCTCCTGACTTTAGAGGACATGTTTTTGTCTTCGTCTTTTTCTCATTTCCTACCCACATAGCATTTTAAGTAGGTGTTATAAGTCTCTGCCAAAGGCACATTCATAGCCCTGCTTGAATGGTTTCATTTAGACAGGAGTACCCGTACTTTTCAAGTTTCTTCAAGATCTTTATCAGGGTGAAACAACACTTTGTTTTCATTGTAGAATAAAGCACAACTCTCTAAAAACCCTCACAAGGGACTAAATAGAAGAGACGTCTTTGATTTGGTGCTGTAGATCCATTATAATTTCACATTATAAATAATTGTAAATTTATTATAATTTCACATTATAAATAATTGTAAATTTATTATTCAAATATAAATAGAGATTTTTTTAAGTTTTTAGTAGAGGAAGAAAGAGACACTATGAATATAAATTATTTAATGCATTTGCTGTTTCAGTCTATAAATCAAACATTTTTTTGATGCTTGAATGATGTAAAATATTCTGCAAAGGCAAAGAGGACATGGTTTTGCAATCGTAGTGAAAAATGTTCCAAAAGACTAGTGAAGTATGTTATGTTTTTTTCCTAATCCAGGACCTCTAATTCTGGTCAAAAATGTAAAGAATACAGCAAAGAAATATTGAGCCAGCAATTTCAAATGGGGAAAAATGGACGTAGAAATAATTGATTAATTCCATTACTGACCTAATCAAGTAGACATCAAGAACACCAATTTCTTGGAAGGTGTCACCATTTTGTAAATTTTAGCCAAAAAGCAGCTGCATCCTATTATGCTTGACCTGTTTCAATATCAGTAAGCATGCTGGAGAATTCATCCTCTAATAATGTGCAGAATTTAATTTTCCCAAGTGAATAGATTTCCTCACAGAAACACCTATGTGGAAAAAAGAGCAGGGGAGTGTGTGAGAGAAGATGACCTTTCTCTCTTCGCATTTCTTTTGTTACACCAGTCACTTTGTTCTCTCTGTATTATGATGAAAAATCCACTCTCAGCTTGATCAAAGTTCTTATCTTCATATTGTTCTATCTTCATAAAGCACTGCACTGCCCTTATAATAGCAGACACAGCATGTGTTATAGAACCTACTGTGTGCAGATGCCAATAATATCTTCAGGCTTAAATAAAAGAAAAAGTAATTTAGTACCATTCATAGATTTTTTATATAGCTCATTATACCATGTACCAGAAACTAACAAATCTGAGATTTAAACTTAGAGACCAGGCACCTTTTGCATGTACTATATGTTTAAAATATTAATGCGTATGCCATTTGTGAGGATTAAAATGTGGTCCTATTTCACTAAATAACTGTAAAGGTATCTCTTTTGATCTCTTTTCTCTTCTACTCAGCTGAATGTTTGTGCAGTTATTATGGGACTTAATTCTCCAGTCCTTGTGTAAGTACACAAATACGCTTAAGTAGACTAATGTCCAAGTAATTAGCAGTGAAATCATCTTTAAAGGTTCTTCCTGTGGTTTCTTCCTATTCTATCAAGTACAAATGGAATAATTTAAAAATAACGCATTGCAACTTGACTCCTGTATTTTAATTCAAAATGCCTAAACTAGCATGTTATAAATATGATGCTTTTTAGAGATTTTTATAAAGCATATTCAAGAATTGTTGATTTTTATTGAAGCTAGAGATAACAGCAGAAAGTAGATAACTTTGTAGTTCCTGATCTTATCAAGTATGTTAAAACTGACATATTGCAGATGAAGGCCACATTAGTGACAGCAGGAACTGCATCCTACTCCCAAGAACAAATGTGTTCTAGGTCTGGGATATTGCAAGGATTTGTACCCAAGGAGGGCGAACACACTGAGCAAATAATGCTTAGTGGATTCCTGAAACCAGAGTACAGGTCCAGAACCCAATACTCAACCCCTTATTTGGGGTCCATAATCTTGAAACTAAATATAACAGGAAGCTTCTTTCAGAAAGCAGAGTAGAGTTCTGTTCACCTGCTCCTTAGTGGGGAGGATGAACTTGGCTGTTTCTCAGCTGCATCCACTCCCACCTCCTCCCAACATCTGTGGCCTAAGGGTACACAGCTTTGAAAGAAACGACATTCAGTCACCAATTACAGTGGAAACTTTAAAGTGGGTGGAGGAAGGAATGGTAAAATAGACCAGAACAGGAAGAGGACTGAATTCATTTAACACCACTGCCTAATGTATATTTTTAAATTTGCCTCATCCAATTTCTTTAAATTCAGGACATAATTATCCACCCACTCGTCTGACAGCATTTGATTCAATAATGCTGAATATCTTAATGTCTTGGGGTTTCAGAACTTTAACTCTTGTGCTGAGTTTGAAAGTATCAAAGCAGAGAGGTGTGCATTGTCTTACAGCGACGTGATAGAACAGTAATAAAGATCTCTTCTGCTAGCTGACTGAGAAGCACTCTCTAACACACAAGTCAAAGCTGACGTATCATTTAACTCTTCTGGGGAGGGCAGAACAAGCATTTTGTTCATGTGCTTCTTAAAAATACAAAAGTTATTGGGACAGTAGTTACAATAATACTGGAGCTAAGGTGGTGGCTCCATAAATACAACACTCATGGTCAAATCAGAGTTCAGACCTCCAGCATCCACATAAAAATGGAAGTGGTGACTTGGATTTGTGACCCAGAGCTTCCAGTGGATCCATTTCCAATTCCAAGTTCAGTGTGAGATTTTGTCTCCGAAAAATAGAGAATGATAGGATAGATATCCAGAGTCAAGTTCAAGCTTCCACATGCACATAAATGGGAAAGCATATCTGTATACACCTCTATACTGTACACACTCACACACACACACACACATCATGATAGAGAGAATTTTTTTGCTCATAAAGTTACATTTAAATATTATAATTACAAGTATGTACTAAAATAAGTGTGTACTGAGATGTGATAAATTACAAATATCAGAGCTAACTAGAGATAGAATTTTAACCCTCAATGTTAAAATCTTTTCTGCTTTTACAAAAATATACACTTAGTAAACAATATATCATGCATAAATATACTAAAGAGTCTGGTAGAGTGTTTTGTAAAGTAGAATATGAGTATTTTTTCAATCTTAGGCTGGAGAACAGTCAAAAGCCCATTTCCTACAAGCTTAGGCTCCATCAAGTGCACATGCAAAGGTCTGCTGAAGACCTTCCTAGCTTGCCCGTTAGTGCCAACAAAAAGTAGCAGGCAGGAAAAAATTAAAATTACTCTGTTTTAAATTTTATGTTCATCTTTAATATACAGAATGTATTCTCTGAGAGCTCAGCCTATTTTTAAAGTATTTTATTCTCTACAAAACATACCAAGAATCTCACTTCAAAGTGGTTTTTTTACGTTGTCTTGACTAAACGCAAAGTTTGGCTGAGTGAATTACCTCACTATACGGATCTTTAGCTTGCTACTCTGTAAAATGAGAATAGTGTCAATTGTAACTTCATAACACCCAGTGAGATCCTGGGAGGGAACATGTTATTGCTCAATAAACAATTGCTTTTTTGTTACAATTACCTCTATACATACATCTTATCATAAAGAGAACTGTAAACCTCATGTCATAGCTATGCTTTTTTAACTCGTGTGTGAATGTGTGGATTCATGTTTCTGCTATTCATGTTATGTGTGTGGGTACATGAACACTGCCTGTGCCTGATGAGGCAAAACTTTGATGTCTGGTGACTTCCTCACTTGACCTACAACATGTTTTGAGACAGTCTCTACCTAAACCTGGATGCTCACTTGTCATCTAGGTTATTTAGTCAACAAGGTATGAGGACCCAATGGCCTCTGTCAGTAAACAACTCGAATTACAGATGTGTACAATGGTGTCTATATATTTTCTTCTTAATATGGGTGATGGGGATCTAAGCCACACCTTCATAAGTGATCAGTAAGCACTTTACTGACTGAACTATTTAAAGAGAGCTCTTTAATTGTATAAAGGTTCTTTAAGGTTCCTTCTTTATAGTGGATAGCATCCTGCTTCAAAGATATGTCTTTTTTTCCTCGGGTTACAGAATTCAAATCCTGCCATTTATCCTGACCAAAAGGCTTTTTGTGGTAAATAATAATAGTTAAACATTTAAACTATTATTCATTTATTGAAGGGAGACTGAGCATGAGAAATGTACATTACAGAAGTAAAACAACAAGATTTGAAGGTTTGTATCCTTCTCCATTCTACATATTGGACAGTAAGATATATCTGTAGTTTTAGACATTGATGTTCCCATTAAAGCTGTTACCTGATTCTTAAAAGATTATGTAAAGACAAAGTCAAAATTCATGAGGTAATCTGTATTCTAATTTCTCATTAAACAGATTATCCCCAAATTATACATATGGACTGAATTAGAATTTTATATAGAGTGTTCCATCCAAATCATTTTAGTGTTGTGGAATTGTTTTTATGCCTCAACTCTAATTAATATGCAGATCATCTCCTAGGACAACTTTAATGCTATGTTATGAAGATTTGTAGCAGAAATTTTACTCATACTTTACGTTCAGGAAAAGTTCTAAAAACCTGACTTGTGCCCATACTGTTTTACAACAGTAACTTCCAATACATTTTCTTTAGAAAAGATGAAGAACGAGTAGGCTCTTCTCTGGGCCCACCACCCATATTCTTTGTCTTTTAGTAAAGCTATGCCTCAGTTTCCACCCACATGGTGAGAACCATAAGTGAAGGTGGCCCTCATCATCTTAATGAATGCTTCCCATTTCATCCCTTGAGTTTAAATCACATATGCAATATTAAAGTATACTTTTTAACAGTATTCTAAATTGTCATTCATTGAATACCTTACTTAATAAAGGAACAGACTAGCCTGAAGAGGCCAGATGACTCAGTAGTCAGTGCACCTCTCTAGAAGTTAGCAGACTGATTCCAATCTAAGCTCCAAAACAGCAGGTATAACTGTGTTTCCCCAGACATAGGGGGATAAAGAAAAGACAGAAAAAGAAAACTTGACAGAGCTCAGAAAGATAAATAAAATGATGCATTGTAAAAACAATGTGACAAACGTATAGATACACAAAGCATATATGTAACTTGTATTTACTTTGCATTTAAAACAATACCTTGCTTAATATAAAAAAAATAGCCACAGTTAAACCTATACTTTGAATCTGTAATTTAAGAACTCTTAATCAAAAAAAAATTACAGCCTTTACTTAGGTATCAACATTCATAAGTTATATGATCATGGTTAGTTTCTGAGTCTGCCTGACCTTCAGAAGCCTTTCCATAGGACTTGTGTGTGTGTGTGTGTGTGTGTGTGTGTGTGTGTGTGTGTGTGTGTGTGTTTTGGTTTTTGGTTTATTTGTTTTTTGTTTTTGGATATTTTATTCATTTACATTTCTAGTTGCCATCCTTTTCCTCATTTTTCCTTCCCTAGAAACCCCCTATCACACTCCTCTCCTCCTTTTGGCTTTCATACCGTTTTGATTACATGCAAGTATTAAGGTCAGTTCTAGGTTGAGGACTAGCAATACAATAGATGCAAATAGTCAAGGAACAAGCAAGACAATAAACACAAATATAAAAGAACAAGCAAGGCAATAAACAAAATTTTGTGAAGACTCCCATTATCACTGTTTCTAAGGGTTTATCAGATTGAACAAAATATCCGAGCCTAATTCCCTGTCCTAGCCCAAAGTCATTTTCATGTCTGAAGCCTACTTCTTTGTTCTAGCCTATGATTTAGATTCCTGCCTAAAATTACTTCTTTGTTCTAGCCTAATGTCAGGTTCCTGCCTGAAGCCCACTTCCTTGTCCTTGGCCAATGTCAGATTCCTTCCAAGCAGCCCATTTCCTTGTCCTTGGCCCATGTCAGATTCTTGCCAAGCAGCCCCATAAGCTCTCCACCTCTCCCTATTTTTTATTTCATAAACAAGACTGAGCCTGTCTTAGGTCATTCTGACAAGAATGCCTTCCTTACCCATCATGGATTATTCATTATTAAAAGCAATGCATTTCTGACTTAGGTTGGTAAGGCTCTGTGCAGAATGTTACCCCTCCTTGGCTTGCCAGCCTGTTAGTTTACTAACTCTGACTTGGGGTCCATTTTCAGGTTCAAGCCGTGTACTTTGGCTGCCAACATATTGATGTTGTTAAAGACAAGCTTTAACAGGTTGGGAAGGAATAAAATTATTCCCAGGACAAAAAGGGCTAGCATGATCAAGCTATCTATGCCATTCTTGAAGCTTGACCAAAATAGAAATACTAACCTCAGGCCATGGGTAATTTTATCAGCAGTATCTGCTGCATCAACACTCAGCAGAGCAGCATTCTTGAAATTCATAAGCTCACTATGCAAAGTTAAAACATCCAGAGAGGTGTTAGAATTATGCCAAATATACTGCAGGTGTCTTTAAATTTTAAGGCCAATAAATGACATAACTTAAATAAAACCTTTGTTCTCAAAGATAATACACATCTGAAAAGGAAATTTCACTTCATTAAGCTAATATATATATATGAAATGTACATGTATATGATCCATGTGTATGTGTATGTATGTGTGTATGTATGTATGTATTAATATGTATATATGAAATGTGCATGTATATGACCCATGTGTATGTGTATGTATGTATTTATGTATGTATGTATGTATATGAACATGTACAAATACATTTTATTTTAAGTGGTTTCAATGGGGAACAACTGGTGGCTGGCATGGTTTTATATATGACAGTTATTTCAATTATCAGCCTTATTAAAATTTAACAGAAAATATTTTTAATTTAAGTTGACTCTTATAATATTCTAGTCACAAGATTTGAGCTCAGTAATGGCAGCGATGGAGATGCTAAATTATCAGCTGTTTGCATGATTGTTGTGTCATGTATCAAGCATAACAACCAACGATATGCAACAGCTTAGATGAAGGAGGGTCCTATGGCACTGGAGCTGTGGATCCCTTGTTGCATGAAGAAGCATTTAGAGTACAATGCTCTGTGAACCTACCAAGTTGTGATAAATTATGCAATATTTGGAAACATAGACAATGCTGGTTGTGAACTCAGAAATGTGTATTTATCTCTCCTCATGCTTCAGGATTTAAGGAAAGCCTTTGTTTATACATTTCCTAATTGCATATTTCTTCTGACAGGATATATGTATGCAGCTTGTAAAGACTGGTAAATATTAGTGTATTTCTGCCTAATACAACAGGTTCATTTAGCTATAAAGAAAATGAAGATATCCACAGAATCCTTTAGGTGCTGCTGAAAATTTCTCCCCTAGTATCCATTTTGTTATAGATGTATTTGTGGAGATGTTTAACATTTTTAAAAGGAGAAGAAAATGTCTAGTGGGATTACAATTACAACGTAAACTTGATATACCTCATTGATGGCCACATTTCTGGGAGAATAGACACATACTGCTGTCAAAGCCATTAAGAAAGATCAAATGTCATAAGTAAGCTGCTTTTGTTAAAATGTTCATTGAAAATGGACAACTCAAATACCAACAAACCAGTTTATGACATGAATATAAACACAAAATCATTTCAAAATAACTTTGTGAGGACCTATTTAGTTTAGTTAAGCAGAAATACAGAATAAAAAATCCTCTGCTAGTCAAATAATCCCAGAGCAGGTGTTGGGACCCAAATACGAGGTAGTATGTGACAGCTGAAAGAATCACATACAAATTTATCTCTTCACTGTTTCAACAAAGTGTTTGATTTGGAGGTACAGCAGTGCGCTGATTAATTTATCAAGCAGAATTGATTTCAGAACATACATTGAAGAAGCTAGGGCTTGTGAGTACTGCCCCTGCATGTATTTAAAAAGAATATCACAGCATCTTTCTACTGTTATCAAGTCTATGATTTGTTTGATTGCTTTAGGAAAGCTGCTTCCTCCCTAACAGTCAGATTTAAGACAAATCCAAACACTATTTCCAGTAAGAGGTCTCACTACCATGGACCTTATTATACCCATAATCGTACTGACGTTTGTTGAATAAACATGTGTCCAGATGTAGAGAAGCAATGAATGAGAATGAAACTCTATCCACACAAGAGTACAAGTGTGGCCCACAGGGGGAAAAATGTTTCTCTTCTTCCTTTCCCACTGGTTGAGAGACTTTCCTGAACCTGCTACTCCTGGAATTTGTCCCTCCTGTCAGTAAGAGACAGGGAACATTTTCTTAAATTGTTAGTGTTCTTGCTCCACCAACCACCAGACTGGCCTCCTGCTGATGTCATCTGCTCCACCAGCACTACCAATGAGGCATAGGGGGACATTTACCTAAGGGCTGCAGACAAGGAGGCTATGGGGGAGAGAAAGAGCTTTTGGAACACTATTATATATACTCATAAATTCCAGAGATTTACCAAAGTTGGTAATTGTCAGGATAATCTTGTTAGCAGCTCTAAAACCAGAGTAGACATGGTGTGGCACATCTTTAATCCCAAGTCTTTTGGAGGCAAAGGCAGGCAGATCTCTGTAACTTGGAAGCTAACTTTGTTCCAAAGAGTTTCAGGGTTACATCATGAGTCAAAATAAATAAGTAAACAAACAAACACACCAGCTAATTATTCTAGACCCGTCCATTTACTTAAAAATGTCATGATTTTGTTTTTATAGCTGAAAAATACTCAAATGTTAAAAAAAAGATTATGTACAGATTTTTTTCATCTTTGATTAGCATATACAAAAGACCTATAAACATTGTTTTAGGTTAAAATTTGTCCATCATTGTACAACTGTTGGTCACTAAAAAAATATAAAAATATATTATAGATACTTAAAAATATTATTAAATTTAGTCCAAACTTTTGTGCCTATAAATGGACTTAAAGGGCTGTTAAGATAATTTTACTGAGTAGTATCAGGAAAGCCACTTTCTTTTAAAACATAGAAGTCCTTCCTGGAGTTTTTTACAGTAGATTTGTGGGACAGAGTCAGACTGCAGTGATTCACTGACACCCAGTGCTCCACCCATAATGCTCACTAGACAGAAACCAAACAGCCTTTAGTGTTAATAATGTCCATTTTTATCATTCAGTTCTAGTCTTAAATTAAAATTTCATAATATTAATAATAAACAAAACCCCAACGGCTTTTCGAGTTACCAGATATGTAAAAAATGCAGATGTATGTAACTGGAATGGATTTGAGTAAAACCTAACTTAAAGGGACAGAATATTTGACATTTAAGAACGTCATTTTTTGACATGCATATAAAATTATATTAGCTTTGAATTTCAGATAATTGACTAAGTATTGATCCAAAGTCTATTAGATGAATATAAACAAAAGTAAACTTGTATTGATGAAAAGAGAAACTGACAGTGATATACCTAATTACCAAGTGACCATTATTATTCATCAGAAAAATGTATTGAGTTCAACTTAAAGAATTGTGGAAATTCTAATTAATTTAAGACAATTTCTTTCATGGTTTTCTAAATTTTCAGTAACATACCAAATTGGAAATGATACAGCTTAAATTTCATCTCCTAAATATTTGCTACCTGAGTGGATCAGTGAAATAAGTTTCTATCTTTTTTTTCTGACAAAAAAAAAAAATAAGTTCCCTATTAATCAGAATATCCTTCTGTTTTATTTAGTATTTTATGACTGAATTTTTTATAAGATTCATTTTATCTATTAAGTTGGTTAAAAATGAGTGGCAACATATATCCATTCAGTAAAAACTTTGTTTCATTTTACTGTTCAAAGCCTTGTGCTAGGTGATAACATAAACACAGTGTACTTCTTGTTGAAATAAGTGTGCTATTCAGTAACAGTTAAGTATGCATAAGTAACAGTTAAGATGATGCATATCCTTTTCATGTTGGGACTTTATTGTATTACCTCACACATTTGTAACACCAGTGCCTGCCACACCCATGAGCCAATATCCTCGATGCTGCAGTCACAGAACTACAGTAGAAAATGAAAAGATGGTCCAGTGACCAGACCCACTTAGAAAAGTCTGTTCAGAAGAGACACGAGCAGGAACAAAAAGAAATGGACATTAACTATATGTCACAATTTAGGAGTATCTCTATGTTTGAAAGGCAGTTTCCAAGGTAAATCTGATTCCAACATGTACCATAAAAGCTGAAGAAAGTGGACATTATTAACAGAGCTAATGCTGATAGAAAACGAACTTCAGCCTTCCTATTTAGAATGCCTTCTTCTATGTAAAATACAAGTGACAGATAAATACTCAGAACGTAAATTATATAATATGCAATGTAGTACATTAGCACTATGAAATCAGTGGTCCATTCTAAATCTGTACATTCTAACATACTGCATTCTAACCGTCTAACGTTCTAAAATTCTAACAGTCTGTATATTCTAACATACTGCAAACCCACCCTGACCAATCCATAATATACCTCTCTATATTAAAAAACCTGTAATCATCCACTCAGATCATTGAAATTCCTGCCCAACTCTGAGCTATAATGTCCCTTAGAATATATAACCCTTTCTCACTTAGCTAATTTATAGGTCTACCTGCAAACATGCAAGACCAATATAGAATCCCACTCAGTGATTTTTTTGCAATTTGATCAGCTTGAAGAGGTGGATAAGGGAAATCTCCCATATAAAACTGTCCAGTGAAGATAAGAGCAAAGAATTTAGGGCCCACTGCAGCAGACACCATTAGTTATTGCTCTTCCCTATGCACTGAGCGGGAGTTACACAGTTCCATAGTTACTGGCAGTGATTGCCTCCACTTCAGTCCTTTGTGTAGAGACATAAATAATAAGGTTAAATAAATAGCACTGAGGAAGAATTTAAACATCCTCTCCATTGAGCACACTTCTTCGTTTTGTAGATCCGTGGGTATTTAATGTGCTATTATGACAAAAGGGTGGCTCTTGGTAACCCACCACAATTCACAAACTTCTTCATTTTAGGATTCATTTCTTGACTCTCTTTTCTTAGCAGACACACAGTTGAACTTTGGGATGCGTTTTCCTTGTTTGTTTTCCTCTTTGTCACTTCATTCCAGCTGCTTTGACCTCTGGCAGTCATCTATTGAATACAGCTGGGCAAAAATAGGTGGCTAACAACCCGTGACCCAACATTGGCCATTGGGCATAAGCAAAGACTGACCTGTGCGGGTGATGGATATGAGAGTACCTCCATTCTGATTTTAAAATAAACTAGAGTGTTCTGTATTCTTTAAACTTTTTTCCTAAAATTATGGAGTATGAGCCCATAATATAAGACTAAAAATAAAAGTAAAGAAAAATCCCTTTAATAAATATGTTTGCCAGGGGAAAAAAACCCTCAAATCTCTTGAGGAGTGAACAACTCAAATTCAGAATGTCATCCACTGTGAATGTTGTATTGCTCATCACCTTTTCTTGAGGTTATTTCTACAAAAATGATTTAACAAAGTCTTGAAATAAAATAGAAAATGTAAGAATAAGGACACCGAGGAGGAAGGGATTGTGAGAGTAAATATTGTTTTACAAATCTATTGAAACATTCCCTTCTAGTTTGGGGAAAAAAAAAAAAAAAAAAAAAAAAACCACACACACACACAAGAAAGAATTAGATAAAAATTGTGTCAGAGGTTCATTTACTTTTAAACTAGACATAAATACTTTAATGAAGGCACAAATATTACTAGAAAGTAAACATTTTGAAGAAACCATTATGGATCAGTGTGTAGCAGAAATAACACCACATGTCGAATTAAAGCTTCATATTTATTACTCATTGACATGGAATATATTAGACATTATTTAGTATTTCTGATTTTTTCACCTCTACATTCATTATATAACATCATAAAAAATGAAGCTTATTATTTCATGTCTTACATGAAGTTGATACAAGGAAAAATGTATAAGCATTTTTCTCTTTTCTCCGTAGGGATAACAGTTTATGGTGAAGTCATCCTTTAAAGGTATATGCCCCTATATATCCTAAGTTGCCTGCACCTATGCTCAGTCCTAACCTAGATGACACCTGAGATGCAAGCTTTCAGCTTTTTCTGAGTAGTACGCAGATAAGGCCATGAATTCTAGATACACTGTTCATACCTAGAGTCTGGTGCTGCACTCCAGCCCTGTGTTTGATATACATTATGTTTTGTAATATAGTAAGAAGCACATGATGCTCTGGAAAGAGTTGGATGCCAGCAGTAAGACACAGATATTGGCCCCAGACTTTCTAAGCATCTCTGGCTTTGAATTCTTCCCCAACTTATCAGTGAGTGCATACCATGTGTGTTCTTTTGTGATTGTGTTAACTCACACAGGATAATATTTTTTAGTTCCACCCATTTGCCTGCTATTTTCATGAATTCTTTGTTTAATAGCTGAGTAGTACTCCATTGTGTACTCACATTTTCTATATCCATTTCTCTGTTGAAGGAAATCTGGGTTCTTTCCTCCAGCTTCTGGCTATTATATATAAGGCTGCTATGAACATAGTGGAGCCTGTGTCCTTGTTATTTGTTGGAGAATCTTTTGGGTATATGCCCAGGAGTGGTAGAGCTGGATTCTCAGAGAATACCACACAGCTGAGAAGCACCTAAAGAAATGTTCAACATCTTTAGTCATCAGGGAAATGCAAATCAAAACAACACTGAGATTCCACCTCACACCAAACAGAATGGCTAAGTTCAAAAACTTAGGTGAGAGTAGATGCTGGTGAGGATTTGGAGAAAGAGAAACACTGCTCCATTGCTGGTGGGATAGCAAGCTGGTACAACCACTCTGGAAATCAATCTGGCAGTTCCTCACAAAATTGGAAATAGTATTACCTATACACTATTCTTTTCTAGACTCACTATAAACATCAGTATAAAAGATTTCTATTCTCTTGATGACAAGGAACCACACTACAATATACTTAGCACCTTGATTTATATTTATTTTTTGGAGCAGAGGTAGAGTTTATTCAAGGGTTTTAGTAAAGATTTTGAACATGGGAGTTAAGGTAAAGAGATATTCAAGAACAAAATATGACACACACTTGGGATGGGTATGGACTAATAAAGGTTTTTTTTTTAATTTCTTTTATCAAGTGATGTGTAGGAACTGGGAGCGATAGAGGGAGAGAAAACAGTAATTAAGATATATTATATGAAAAAATATTTTCAATAAAACCTTGAACAGCACAGTGATTTTTCACTCTCTTGGTAAAGCTGGCATTCAAATTTAGGTCCTGTTGAAATAAGAAACATAGGCCAAGTCAAGCCCTTTGGTCTATGCAGGGTCTTATTAAGCTTTAATTAAAAATGCCAAGGTTTGCAATATTTGGGCTTCATAATTAAATAAGCTCAACTTTGGGGTCTTATCACAACAATTGGGACTTACATGTCCTCTATTTATTAAGATTCAGTTTCTTTAGTTGAGATGGACCCTTTAAGCCACACTAAATAGGAGCATGTAGTAGTCCAGTGAGTTTAAAATGGGTAGTACAGCACCTGATGTTGACTGAATTGTACAGTGAGATCACCCCTATACGTCTACAACAGACACTGAGGAAAGTAGCCATACCTCTTCAGGCTTTCTGCCTCTGAGATCTTGAACAATTAGATACACTGTTCTCTCTGGCAATTAAAATGGAAATGGGTGTTCTTTGTATTCTCTTGTCTTGAATATGCAGAAGTTTGATTTATTTTTATTTATATAATTATGCTTTAATCATTGTGGAAAACAACAATCTATTTCAGTGCTGCGCTAGATACAGAACAAGAAAAATGTTTTTTTAATGGTGCATCATCTTTCATCTAAGTACTATAAAAAGAAAAACACTCATAAACGTGACCTCTTAATCATTCTATTATAACTCTTTTGCAGGTAGAATGTGTTACTTCGTTGGCATAAAAAATTAGCCACTGATTGTCCCTGCCCTATGCAACTACAGTGTTGCTTTCCTCATATGCATAAAGAAGAATTAGAATAAAACTTAATGTGATTCTGTTGCTGTGCTTCTTATAAAATTGTTGTTGTTGTTGTCATTATTATTATTATTATTGAATCAAAAAATCACCAGAATCTCTTTTACATATGTTTTTACCTTTTTTGGACAGGGCTACTTTGACTCCCCATGCTACATTTGGCAAAGGATGGGGCTGAGATTGTTGCATAGATATGACAGTTATCACTATTTCTATCCATGATGTCTCTGCTGCCCTTCCAAAAGTAATAATATTGCCCCTAGTGATAGCTCTACACTGACCCCCAACCTCATGTGTGTGTGTGTGTGTGTGTGTGTGTGTGTGTGTGTACTTTGCTTGCTTGTTTGTTTGTTTTGATTTTCCATTCACTATTGATTAGACTTTGTATTACTTCCATCTTTGACCCATTCTAATAAATTTTTATTAGCATTTATGTGCAATTGTGTAAATATTTTTAATTATTTTTATTACATACTGTACATAGGAGTGGAAATGAAAGACCATTTTGTAATTCAGTATTGACCTTTTCCAGGAAGTGTGGAAGTGCTTCACTGTTTACACCATTTCACATTTCTGTTGAAAATCTGTAGGAGTTCTGATTTGTTACTTTCTTGTACCGTAGCCATGCAAGTAGGTATGAAGTGACATATCACAGGATTTTATTTTCTTTAATGATACTTAGCATTGTCATCTGCTTACTGGCTATTTCTGTGCCTTCCTTAGAAACTATTAATTCAAATCTTTTGATCACTTTGTATTGATCTACTAGTCCATATTGTTACATTATAAGAATATTCTGCATAATCTATATATAAATTCTTTGCTATATATACTTGTGCATGCTCTAAACTTTCATCTGATGTATCCTTAAAAGTATTCTTTGAAGCACAAAATTTTTAGTTTTGACAAACTCCAATTTGTCCCTTTTGATTTCTGTTGCTTCTTCTTTTGCTGCTCATTCTATAAAACTATTGCTTAATCTAAGAGTACAAAGAGTTCTGCATAATAAACTTTAGTGTTGGATCATTTTGTTCATATTGAGATAATTTATAGAGTACATAGACTTTACTTCATTCTTCTTTTGCTTATGAGATAACTGTCCTCTACAGATGATGAAGACTAAGACTTTTCAAATGAATTTTCTTTACCCCATCATTAAATGAATCAATTTTAAATGTGGTTGTTAAATTCTGAATTCATAAGTCTTTTCAATAATCCAGACAAAAGCCAATGCAAACCAGCGGAACACTGTCTTGGTTAATGTAGGTTTGTAAACATTAAAATTGGGAAGGTACTTTCTAGATGGTCCCTCTACCTCCCACTCCCTGAGGCAGCTTATTTTCATTTATTCTCTTGGTCCTCTGGGTTTCTCTCCTGTCCCCTCCTCCCTGTATCTGATTCTGTTCCCCTTTTGCACTCCTCCTCCCCTCACCGACCCTTGTCCCTTTCTCCCTCTGCCTCCTGGGATTATTTCCTTCCCCCTTCTACATGAGAGATTGAAGCCTCCTCACTTGGGCATTTCTGCTTGGTACACTTCTTACACTCTGTAGGTTGTATCCTATGTATTCTGTAGTTTTTGGCTAATATCCATTTTGCAAGCTTGTAGTTGTTTGTTTTCTTCTACTGTTTCCATGTGTTTGATTTTTAAACTACTATAAAAGAAATTGTTCTTTTAAACTTTGTTTTCAGGTTGTTGACTGTTCACATATAAAAATACAAGTGATTTTATTCAATGATCGCCTTTCTTACAATCATGTTAAACATATTTATTGACCTTAATAGCTTTGATAGTGAAAGAAAGGGGTGTTTTGTGGATAACGCATACATGTATAAACATTTTAGATATTTTAGCACAATAAAATATAAAATAAAGACATAAAACAGCTTGAAAAAAAAGGAAAAACAGTAGATAAAGTAAAAACCATCAAAGAATACAAGAGTAAAATCAGTTGGCAGCACCAACCTTCTGATTAAGATTTCCAAGTTTTAGATTAAGTCTTGTTTCTGGGCTTGCCTGTGGCATGACTGTGTCCCTAGAGGATGAGGATCCTGTGCTGGATGCTTGGTTCTCAAGGTTGCAGTGCTGAAGACATGAAACCTCTAAATGGCATAGCCTCATAGGAGATAGCCAGACTGTTACAGCTATACTATTAAAAGAAGTTAATGCTAGTCTCCCAGGGTAGAGAATTAGGTACTGTTGTGAAAACATTTAAAGGTCCGGAAACTAGATACATCTCCTTAAACTGAGAAACTCCCAGACAGACCAGGGCTTAACCACCTCCATTCCAAAAGAAAGGGGCATGAAAGAATGCCCTGGAGTTCTGGCCTTTGAATGCTAATGTAAAAATGAGCCAATGGGGGTCTCAGATGCAGGTTCTGATTCTAGGGAGAGGGGAAACTTGAAATCCCGATAGGCTTTCCTGAGATGCCTGTACTGCTGCTCTACTGAATTTGCTGGCAAGGCAAAGCACTGGAGGAAACAAATCAATTACCTGACCCAAGATAAACACTGGCTGCATGTACTACGCAATCATTAGTCATGTAAAACCTAATTACTTCCAGAACCTTCTACAATCCGCTCTAGTTATATCTTTTTAAATGAAGCCGCCTTCTCTGTTTTTAATATTGAATCTCTTCGCACCAAAGGGGACATAGCAGGCTGCTGCTCTCCTATTCACCTTCTTTTTATTGCCTGGTTATGTAGATAAATGTATGTTTCCAGAATTCTAAATTCAGCCTGCTCTTTTGTTCTCTCGGCCACTTCTCATATACCAAAAGTCATTTTTTGCAGCATCACTCTTCTAGCCATCCCCAGGATATGTCATATTACCTACACGTTGTCATTCTTGTTAAGAGAAGGCCCTTGCTTACTCCAGGACAGCAGCCTTAGAGCCCGTTAGATGCCAGGCACTGTGCCACTATACGAGTGTTTGTAAGGCTCCTGCGGCACTTAATGTCTGGTTTTCTCTTTACTAATATTTAATAAGTAACAAATGGTTTGCAGATATTACTGAATCAAGACCTCCTTAAATGTGAAGCTGCATGTGGTTTGTTATAAATTCAAATTCTTATATTGAGAAACTGAATCTTGAAACAGGAGAGGTAGATCACTGGCTAAGGAAGTAGCTGGACTACTGCAGTTCTACCATTGAAAGAAATTTATTCTGGTCTCCCAGAGTAGAGAATTAGGGACTGATGTGAAACCATTTAGAGACATAGCAACAAGATTCTCCTCCTTAAACTCCAGCTCTTTTGTAGGACCAGTTTTGTTTGCAGTGCCCGTGTGGAGCTGCTCATAATGACACACAACTCTTGCTTCAGGCCTCCATGGGCCCCTGAACACTTATCACACACACACAGACACACACACACACATACACACACACACACACACACACACACACACACACACACACATAAAAATAAAAGACTTAAAAAAATAGAGTCTGAATCTTAAAGAGAACTCTCTCTGTTGGTGAACCATGAACTTTTACAGTAATTTTCAGTTGCCCATTATTTAAGTCTAGGCCAACCTTGAGAAGTTGGTAATTTATCCTTTGTTCTTGGAGAGTCTGAGTTATTCTAGAAATAAATGGTTTTTGCTCTTAGGAAGTGAGTGGATTTTGTGATTTGTTTTAATGTAGTTAGATTTTTCAGTAAAAGATGTCTGAGAGGGAGAAGAGAGAATTGCCATTAAAACTCGAGCCTGTGTCCTGAAAATCCTGATAGCATCAGTGATATTAGAAAAAAATCCATGATTTAAGAGGCAGAGCTTGAGCTCTCAGAGATTCCAGAGTACAAAGGATTTTGTTTGTTGTTTCCATTTCTGAGCAAATGAGACTAGAATGGCAGTGAACATGGCTGAGCAAGTGTCTTTAAAAATATATCATTTTATGTTCAACACAATAAGGTGAAAAATAGACTTGGCTCCAAGTCTTTCGATAAAGTGACCTTTTAAGATGACTTAGTAATGATACTGAAAATATCATCTAAAGTTACAGTACCCTGGAACTGTGACATGACTCCCCCTGAGCTTCTCTGTGGAAACCACCAACAGGGCTGGAAAAGAAACAGATGTCTCAAAGAAGAGAGCTTTGCCTCATGGTGTTTTGACACCATGGGTTTTACCCTGCAGTAATGGTACTGTCAAATTTTGTGCAACCATAGGAAGTACACTTAAGCACAATAACTCCAAGTATCCAACATTCTAAGTGTGCCCCATATAAAATGAACACAAAGCCTTGGTTGTTGTAGCTTTCCCATCCCACCCAATATAATTCTAATCAATTCTTCTCTCTACCCAAGATATGCCTTTTGAAAATTGCTTACTACAAATGAGCAGAAAAACAGCTACATCATTGCTAATTTGTCCCTGAGTTTGGATATAAAGGGCTTGTAAACAACTCAGCCTGAATTTCAGAAAGCGACTGTCTCTGAAAAGAACACTATAACTTCTCTTTCAAATCCCTTGTGCTAACACAATTAAACCTCAAATTCATGAAATAAAGAGTTAATGTTGTACTTTTGTTGCATAGCACTGTCTCTTGACAACACTGTTCTTCATATGAAGACTGCTGTTTCTCATTATAAAAGATCTTTAAGAAGAATTCAGCAGCAAAGAAAATAGCACATCAGGTGTCCTGCTGCCCAGGTACTAAATAAATTATGAAATATGCTGACAGTAACTATGTCCATCTTGATGCATTTTGTATGTGAAATGTCTGCTTTTTTTTTTTACAAACACTTTCTCAATAATTTTTACAGGAGTATTTTTGTCCCTTTTGTAATGTTGCATTTAATACCCTATCTATTTCATGTATACATAAAGAAAGCCATAGTTTATTGGAATTCCTAAGTCTTAAATATATTTCAGTCATAAGGTTTAGTCCTGAAACAATGAGTTATTTCTTACAGTTTATATATGATTTCTTTTGATCGGTCCTGATGATTTTAGCCTACTAAAAATATTGATACATGCATGAGTGTTATAATTTCAGGGGTCTCACCCAGCTACATTTAAAGCAGCTTAAGAAATATGTCAATGTAATGCACTTTTTCCTGATTACTTAGAAAAGTGTTGCATTTGATTCCTGGACTTTGATTAGTTAAGACAATGTATAAGTTTAAGTTATGAGAAAGAATATTAATGAATTTCTCATTAGTGTAATAGCATTTATAAGGATCTAGGGATTGTAGAAAGACAACCATAAAATTTGATAAAGATATTTGGTGCATTATACACTAGTAAACTTGACTTTTACATTCATCTTCATTTTGTTCTAGCATGTTTTTATTATCTCTTACTTAAATTTTCAGAAAATAGCAGACTATGGAAACTCAAATGTTCTGTTAGCCTATCTACCTGACACCTGCATAGTGGAAGCTTCAAAAAAAAAGTGGTACAATTTAAAAGATCAAACAAGTATATAACTCACCACTTGTTTCTTTTCCATAAAATCAAACAAATGTCTGTTCCATGACTTATTGTGTCATTTTGTTTTATATAACTCATTTCTGGTAGATTTGAAAATTCTGGTTAGAGAGATTCTTCACCTTCCATGTGAATGCCTCTGTTATATTGAAGAATAGAATTACTATCGTCTATGTATCCTTGCATTGTTAAAATTGCTAAATACCAGCTTCTTACCCCTTCTAAAAAAAATGAACCAAAGTCAAACTGCAAATTCCTGTATATGATACAACAGATAACTAATTTTTTCTTAGCTCTAAATATTGTTTTGATAGATTAAACAAATCTATGTTCTTACTGATTTGAGAGTCTATGTATTTCTGCATGCAACGTGTTACCTAGATTAACAATTCAGTGATGATGTATTTTTTGTTCTTGTTGAGGTGATTTTGAAAGCTTAGACTCCACCCACAATCCATCCAGTAGCTGGCATGAAGCACTACAAAGAAGAATCACTCTGAGCTGTGTCAAACTTCACCTCCTCTCTCCTTCAGCTATAATAAAAATTCATGCAACTAAAATTCTACCTCATCTCTTTTTATTTGCAGTTGTGGGACTCATCTGTAGCACTGAATTCCTTTGCCAATAATCTTTTGGATTTCATTTCCTAACACCCCTCCTCTTGCACATATACACTTCCCTATTTGGATGCATATGCTCCCCAGCTAAACCCAATTAAAATGCAATAAGCCTTAGTCTGAAGCTTCTTTTACTATTGCAGTGTATGCCAGGAGATGTTCAATATTACAGGATGACTATAAGGCACAGGAGTTGGGTTGTTTTGTTGTGGTTGTTGGTGTTTCAGTTTTTTTAATTGCAAAGCTCAGAAATTATGATTATCACTTTTATTTACGTTAAAAAATACTTTATGGACTAAACTGTGCTATTTACATAAATTTATGATAAAATACTCCCAGGCAATTTCTCAGCAGTTGTATGTATCATTTCATAGACTCAAAGAAAAGCAAAGTAGGAAAGTTTAATAAGTATTAGGCTTATGTTTTCATCTGGGCCTTTCTTCACATATACTAATATTTTAATTGCTCTTAGATTCTCAGGGCATGAAAGTCAATGAAATCAGACGTCATCTGCACAGAAAGTGGAGGCACTGGCAATTTGAGTGGTATTTTTTTAACAAGATAATACAATAAAATAAACACAGAAACAATAAAAAAAATGAATAATCCTGAATCAAATTCTATTGTGACTCTGCACAGGAGCATCTGTTGCTCTGTTTGCACTGCAGAAATCTGTAAGTAGTACTGGCCTAAGTTATTGGTGAGAGAAAAAAGTACTGGCATTGGCATGAAATCCGAGGACTCAGTTTTTTATGACCAGAAATTGAGTTGATGCATGCTTTGTAAATATCCCACCTAGAATTCTAAAGGCCAACCTGTCCAATTATAGGATTTTCTAATCTATAATCGGTTTACCAAGTATGTCTGTGAAGATCATTAAAATATCAAATGTATTACTCCTTTTAAAAAACAAATAAGATGGAGATATTTCCCTTCCTCGGCAAAATGGTCTTAGTTCTTCTGCATGTCAATATTCTGAAAACTCATCCTCAGTGACATCCGGGGAAGTGACATAAAGCACCACCATTTCCCCCAAAACTAAGATGATGCCCATGCTGTCTTCTAGGTGTCCCCTTATTCACTTACTCTGAATACTCCCTATGCTTACTAGAATTCCATTCTCCACGATTCACCCACTTTACTCTGTACCATAGTATGAGGAAATAGGAGTAAAATATAGTGAACTGCTTCTTCGTGGTTTGAATTTCCTAATTGCATAAATTTATGGTATAAAATGAAACTAGATCAAACTGTATGTTTTCCTCCAAAGGTTTCTTTTCTTAAATCCCAGAAACCTTTGCCTTGAAACCAGTTGAGTTGATGGATAGCATCTTAAAGTGTTTGAAATTGCCTTGACTTTAAAAGTTGGGGAATTTCTTACTTTATGGCACTTGGTCTTCTATCAGTCAGGCAGGTTGAATTTTACAATGAGTTGAAATAAATGGACTCTCAGGGCTGATAGCAAGAAATATCTAAGATATCATATTGAATTGCAAGTTAAATCAGATGTTAATGATCATATTACATATGTATGTGCATAGTTCTGAGTAATTGTAGAGAAATTTGAGTGTCACGCTTAGCAAAGCACCTTTGAAAAAATGGTAGTATTCTCTCCCTTATAAATATGAAACAAGTGAAAGAAAACAAAAATGTATGTGTGACCATTTCACCTGTAGCTACTCTGCACAACAAATAATAATACTCTTTCAGCAAACGTCTTAGTGTCATTGTGTTTCAGAGTTGATATTTGATTATGCATACTGATAAAATGATAATGATGTGTGTGTGCATGTGTATGTGTGTGTCAGAGAGAGACGAGAGGGAGGGGGAGGGGGAGGGGGAGGGGGGGAGGGGGAGGGGAGGGAGAGGGAGAGGGAGAGGGAGAGGGAGAGGGAGAGGGAGAGGGAAAGGGGGGGAGGGGGAGGGGAGGGGAGGGGGAGGGGGAGGAGGAGGGAGAGGGGGAAGGGGGGAGGGGGGAGGGGGAGGGGGGAGGGGGAAGGGGGAGGGGGGGAGGGGGAGGGGGGGAGGGGGAGGGGGAGGGAGAGGGAGAGGGAGAGGGAGAGGGAGAGGGAGAGGGAGAGGGAGAGGGAGAGGGAGAGGGAGAGGGAGAGGGAGAGGGAGAGGGAGAGGGAGAGGGAGAGGGAGAGGGAGAGGGAGAGGGAGAGGGAGAGGGAGAGGGAGAGGGAGAGGGAGAGGGAGAGGGAATGATTAGGGTTTATGTATGTTTAGGGCTTCTCTCATACTGAACAAGTTCTGTATATATGAGCAGTATTTCCAGATTTCTGATGGAGACTCAACTTTAACTGCATTTACCTTATAGAACTGGAGTAGGTTTTAATAAGAAAAACCACATAAGTTCCAGGAAGAAACTAAATTGAAGACATAAGATGATTTAACAGTATCCTTGAAAATCTAAGCTAATATGATGACTACTCTCCAAGTAGTTGATATTTCACTTAATGGGAAGAGTGAGGAATCTGAACATAGCATTCAACAGGACAAGTAAACATTTGTCTTATTTAAAAAGCAAGACTACAAACTGCAAAGGCCAATGCAAAGACTTAAGAAAGTATGAACCATTTGACATCTCAGTGAAAAGCATTTGGGTTTTTTATTCAGTGTGCTAAGGTCTGTATTGAGGGATGGCTGCCAGGGAGCGTCTTCATTAGGCTCATGTGTTGGTGTTGGAGGATTCTCTTTGCTGCTACATAAATAATGACAGGTGGGAAGAATACAGAAAAAAATAAATGTGTTAAGAGATAGATGATATAATTATCTGAAGTGTGTCATGAAACAGACATGAAAATAAAGTGCATTATTTCATATTGTGTTCTGACAGAGAAATTGCTGCTGACTCTGAGCTGAACACTTAGAAGGAAATAATGTCAGGGTTCTGGCTTTAATGATTGGGGGTCTTTATTGAGAATAACAAAATTGTGAAATTTAAGATTATATTTTTGTCATATTACACTTTATCTGTCCGGAAATACTCTTAAAAATTAAGGATCCATCACAACCATTAATTTGAGAAAACTAAGGAGCAGAAGCTATTGTCATTCTCAGTGAAGTGTCTCATGCACACTAGTGCCCAAACAACTCTCCTTCGTCTGAGTCATCCAGCAGAAAGATGGGTTAGCAATCCTTAGGATATGCATTTTGTGATGTTGCCATATGGTAAACATGGTGAGAAGTCATACATATAAACAACTCTAGCAAATCTGTTTATGATCAGTGTGCTTGTTTTCCACACACACACAAAAATCCATGTTTTTATCAAATTCTCTAGAGCCTTCTTTTAGAGTTGCTTTCAGAGTTAATAAGCTGTTTTAAATAATGACAAGAACACCTCTCTAATGATGAATTTTCAGAACAGCCACATTTCCCATGAAGTTTGTGCTGTAAGTTTGGGTTCAAATCTAGATAAAGGAGTTGAGGAATGAATGGTATCTTCCATATTATATTTAACTGGCTCTAACAAGGGCAGAGACAAAGCCAGTTCCTTAATATTACCTGCAACTTCTCATATAAATTCTGTACCTCTATAGAATAATCTGATTTATTTCTTAATATGTTTACATTTGCAGTTCACATAAAGCACTTTGGATGACAACACTAACTTGAATTGTGTGCCAATTTTTATGTATTATTTTATGTTTGTATGAAAAGAAAGGAGAATAAGCCTTAAATCTAATGAGTTGAACTGGGTTTGTGTATGTATTGTGGACTGTAACTTGCCACAACTAATCCTGTTCATATTGCTATAATTCTAAATCTTCAATATAACACCTTGTCAGAGCAGATGCCCGGCAGTGTGTGAACTTAAGAAGTTGCATTTGTATCTGGGTAACTTTAACTGTGTTAATATTATTTAGAAGTAACAAAATGTGCCTTGCATCCTCTGAGACCTTGCTTGTGACCCAAGACAATGACCAATGATTGCAGATCTTTATATGACTGACCACAGGCAATAACAACACAGGATGGGTAACGTTTTTCTCTGTTACTTAGAGTGATGTTGAAATTTTCTGTAGAGAAAGATGTTTATTCTTCTTTAATGAGGCTGTTTAAATAGTATTAATTACTGTTGTGGCCTTCAGTGTAGCACAGGAAAAAATCATGAAGTCAAAAGTACTTGATAAAATGAAGGAATTTAGTTTATTTTATTTAACAAGCTTAAAATAATTTTATAATCAAATTCCCTGTATTAAAATTTATTTACTACGTACTACCTCAGTGAAGAGGGAATTTTTTTTTCTTCCATTGAGGATTAATTTCTTCAAGAATAAAATTGGGAACCAATTTTATAACAGCCTAACAAAACTGTTATAAGTACAAAATAAGAAAGCACATCTAAAAATGTTACTAGAAGACACATGTGGTATGTGCAATTCTAAAAGTAAATAGAGCTACGCTGTTTAGCTTTGATTATCTCTAGAGATGACAGAAAAGGATTTAAAATTCTGATGGAAATGTATGACTCCTTGAATCTTTCCACAGTGCTAACAAGGGTTTTGTTTCTATCTATTTTCTTTGCATACAGAACCCACCCATGTGGGCTTTAGAGGTGACTCAGTTTTCAAGTGTTTGCTACCTTCTCAGCAACCCCAAGCTTGATCCCTAGCATTTATGCCATGTAGCTGTAACCTCAAGCTCACGAGGCATTCTGTAACTCTGACCTCTGAGGATTTGCTTTATGTGCGTATATGCTTGCCCTCAGATAGATTGAAAATTGAGGAAACAGAATGTAACTAAAAATATAAAGAGCTGACAAACAAGCACACTGTGAATTTAATACAAGATTTTAGAGCCAGTATTTAACAACTCTTTGCAACTTCAAGCTCCAGGGAATTTGATAGTGTCCTCTGGCCTCTACAGATATGCGCCTATACCCACATATACTGTGTAAGTGCATCCCATGCACAGTCATAGTAAAATTAGAAATACATGGTTAAAAGAAACATAGCCACTCATTAACTGAGGTAACTTCCCCCTCAAACAAAATAAAATATAGAACAAAATAGAGAATAGAATAAAATATACTTAGCCTTGTCTAATTGGCCTAAATAAAGGTAAAAATTTGCAGAAAACTTTATATTGCATATATGTGTTCCAAGATTATGTGAGTATATGTGCACCTATGTGTACTTCTGTACACGTACGCTTATCATGTGACTGGCACTTATTAAGACAGGGAGTACTCAAGCACCCTTCATCCTTTATGCCAGATTACCTTATTAGCCCTTCTCTACTTGTTAGTTATACACAGTTTCCTTGATTCTCAATCCTTCTATTTTTATTCACACCCTGTTTGCTTCTCTTTTTTTCCTCTCTTCTTTTTTGTGGGATATCTGAGAAAAACCATATATGCACATAAATCTGTGGTGTTATATCCATGAAAACTGGACGTCCTGACCCAGTTATCACATTAATTATTCTATGGCAGATTCAAACATAATTCAGAGGCCACGTACAATAGACAAAATATATGCATTAAATTCCAGATGTGTTCATAGATGATGTGTAATACAGAGTTGCCTAGGCTATGATCTGAAACTGGGTTATACAGGAAGCAGGAAAGGCATAGTGCTCCTAGTAATTACCATCTTCTGGACAACAGCCAAGCTATCAGTTCAGTGCTAGACTCTTGTCACAGCATGATGCCTTACAGTAAAACTGTAATAAATGTATGCCCCGGGTGTTAGCAGTGATGCTGCAAGCCAGAATCTTTACCTTTTCTTATGTGGAGCCAGAATTCTAAACGTGAGTCAACCATAAGTGAAATGTTTCTTATAAGCATAATTCTATACCTATACATAGGATGTTTTCTATTTAATTGTATATATAAAGACAGTGCTTGAAGAAGCCAAATAATTGGATGAGGATAGGTATACTATATAAACTCACTATGATACAGACCTTCAATCAAATTGTCTGTCTGAAGTTATGTCTCTTCACAAAGTTTCTCATTGAGTGTCAGGAACGCATGACAGCTATCCTACTCCATAGGCCCTCTTATTTATTATAAGAGATTTGAAGTTATATTCACGTTAAATTTAGTGTGTTTCGAGATTGGCATCATTCAGCAGGCAACTATATAAAATCATTTTAGAAAAAAAAAGTAAGCTCTTATTTTCCTGGTGTATATTTTCTCTAATTACTTCATTAATAATTTGACATACTGAGCTAGGAGAGACCTACCAAGCTGTAGCTTAATTTAATGCAAACTAACTTTTTCAACGGCATTGTAATATATTACAGAATAACATATGAATTTTAATAGCACATAAACTCTTCTTATGCTTATTATTAATTATGCTTATAAGAAGCATTTCACTTATGGTTGACTCACGTTTAGAATTCTGGTTCCACATAAGAAAAGGTAAAAATTCTGGCTTGCAGCATCACTGCTAACACCTGGGGCATATATTTATTACAGTTTTACTGTAAGGCATCATGCTGTGACAAGAGTCTAGCACTGAACTCTTTTTACATGCCCTGATATACAATATTTGAGACTTAACAGAGAATTCTAGCAGTAGGCATTTCTTACTTATTCTCCAAAGGAATACTTGGAATTCTCTGTACCGTCATGTGTAGGCTAATAGATTATTAACATGTTAGAAAGTGGAAACATACCTGTACCTTTTGCTTTGCCAATATCTTTCTTTCCATCTGAGAAACCGCATGTTCTAAGAACTTAACCATCCTTAATAAATTTCAGAATATAAATTATCTTTATTGTTTTAGCTTTGTATATGGAATTTGAAGTTGAGATGAGTCAATAGTTTGTACAACATTTACAACACCAGAAACCAACCATTCATTTAACTAGGTGCTTTAAACATACAAATCCACAAAATATAATTTACAAGCAAGAAATAGAATTTGTAACGGTGACAACAAAAACTAAACAAGAAGAGTATACTACCATGATATGGTCGCTTACAGAGCATTGGCTCTGCAGCCAGGAAGCCTTACTTTTATTTATTTATTATCATGACTATTCTTGGCTTATCATCTTTAGAAAACTGAACATCTAATTAAGAACTTGTAACACTGCAACACAAAGGAAATATTTGCATCCTCCATACTCCGGAGTGTCTGTTGGAAAGAGGCTGAAAAATATTTGTTCTTCAAATGAAATATGGAAGTGGTTTCTTTATTTTCAAGGCTCATCTTTGTGCACGTCCGTATATTGTTTTTAAAATTAGTATTTGAAGTATAAATTACTTCAAATCATAGTATTCTGTAGGATGATTTTATTTACAATGGAAATAAGACAAAGTCATTGCAATTAAACAGTATTTTAAACATGCTGTTATAAGTTTCTCAGCTAAATGCTTTTATTTGTTTTCTCTATAAAAATGTGAATTTTAACTGCAAAACAAATAACTGACTGTATTAGTCTTAAAGGTGCTTCCATTGCTGTCATTCACTCTCTGCCTCTAATTTCTAGTCTCAGTAAATAATTTAGAGTTCATGGTGAATGGTGCATGTAGAGATGGTTACCCTATTCACTGCTGTATACCCAGTGTACTATTTGCATATGGAATAGTAGTTGATATAATATAAAAAAGACAAAAAATCTTTGTAAAACAAGTAAAATCTCATTAGTATATTGCTGAGTTATATAGATTTTATAAAAGAAACAAATCTTAAGACCTCAGTTACATGTTCTTACTGTTAACAAAATTTATTAATATCCTAGATCATAATGTTTGAATCTAAATAGATGTGATGACCCAGGTCAAGTATACTCACACGTGTGTTGAGGTCCATGTAACCCTTAATATCTTCCTCAATCAGTCTTAACCTGATCTGAAGACCGAACTGGAGCTTCCTCTTTCAGCTAGACTGACTTTCCAGCAGCAAATCCTCTTGTCTCTGTCTCTATCACTAGGATTGTAGGAATGTGCCACCATTCGGAGATTTTTCCATAGGTTCTGAGGACCACAACTGAAGTTACCATGCTTGTTTGGCAGCAACTTGACTAAGTCATATTGCAACCCACCCAAAAAAAATTGTTATTTCTAAGATAACTCTTCAATTTGGCTTCACTTATTGGCACACTTTAACTACTGTAGAGCATTTGGAATGATCTTCCTACTTATATTATTTAATCCAAGGTCTTCCAGATGATGTACAAGAAATTCTGTAGCCTACTGTAAAGATTTTAGTTATTGAAAGAGATTAAGCAAAATGAACAGCACAAAGATGCCCTTAGAATTGACATTTCGATTTAAAATCTGTTCACTGTAACAAATGAACTCTAAATAAAATAACAGTGATGTTAAATGAAGTTGGTAAGTTTGTTTTTCCACAACTACAACTCATTCAAATTTTGTAGTTGGCTGATAATAGAGAAATGCATTCTGGGACTGGATAAAAAGAAAAAAGAGAATAATGTAAATGCGAGAGGAAAGCAAGATTAAAGGAGTACATTTCAGTGCATCCATTTACTGAAGCTGTTGACTGAGGAAGGCAGTCTAGCAGCATTCAGAGTGAGTTCTTTTGTCTTTCCTTCAGCCTTTGAAAGAAGCGAACTACCTACCTTTCATACTTCTAAAAAAAAATGGCACTCAACTATACTATACATCAAAAAATGAAAGGATCTATCTTAATGAAAATGTCCTTGTTTTTTAGAAGCTTATTATCTTAATTAATTCATTATGATAAGAGACGATAAGACAAAATGACTGGCGGTACACGGTAGAGATTGTCCTTTATTATAAGCAAAAGGAAAATTCTGCCTGCTCAAAAAAAAAAAAAAAAAAAAAAAAAAAAAAAAACAAAAAACAAAAAAACTTCTCTGCTTAATCAAATGGTTTATTATTATAGTATATTGGATTTTTAGTCATCCTGTAACTAATATGTGTGAGCTTACTTTAAAATAGCAAACCATGTTAAACCTCTCAACCAGAATGTTTTAATTATTAAAACATCAATTTCAAAGTTCAACAATGCATGAAGACTAATATATTTGAATTTACAGAGCTGTTTTTTTTATGAAAAAGGACTCGATGCTACCTCAAAACAGATATGTAAGTTGTTTTATTAACCTCATGGGAGAAATGAATGGAAGGTTTTGTCAGAGATAATTTGTCCTTGTCATATTAGGTAAATTATAGGTATAATATATATATATATATATATATATATATATATATATATATATATATATATATATGCAATCTCAGAACTTCTGTGATTAAATAAAGCAAAATAAGTAAAACACATACCAACTTTTGATGACCATACTCAGGAGTTTAAAGCAAAGCTAAGGAATTCTCAAACTAATGCCATGGCTACATATGTGTCTTTGCCTCATAAACTCACAACCTACATACACAATCTCCTTTTTACATAATCTGTAATAACATACAGTGTATTCCCAAGAGTTTCTCCCACTGCACATGCTTCCAACATTCTTCCTTTATGTTTCAGACATAGCTAAACCAAGCTGCTATATTAAAATACTTTAAATTATTCACCTTTAGAGAATTATGATTTTCGAATATCACTGAAAAAATAATCTTTGATCAAAGTCATTCAGTAGAAGCCTTAAAGAAGCATGAAGTCATCCTAAAGACCTGAAACTACAACTCTAAATTATAATGTTTGGGAGAAGTATCACATGTTAAATGGAAAAGGTAATATGTGATACAGACATAAATTTTGAGATTATAAAGAATTTTAATTATTAAAAAATCCTAAGCAGTAGAGAAAACAGAGTTTAAAGCCTCTCCCCAACATTAGTTGGTTACCATTCAAAATCTTTCATTTTCTAACTTTTTAAATGTCTAGCAGCAAGACTAATAGCTACATGCAAGGGCAACTGTGAAGACTGAGAGCAAGGCATTTGCACTGTGTTTGAATTAGGCTGAATGGGTATTTTACAATCAACAAAGAAGCACTCATTATTTTGAGGGCCTCTTCATTCTGTTAATTGTTGCCATATGTGGATGCAATTGTTTTTCCTTTCAACAGCCCACACAAATACACTGAAATGTTGTTTGAACCTCACTAAAGACATTTCACTCTGCCTTGAGTATTTAATGTTCTGCTATTGATTGATAAGGTGTCTGAAAATACCTATTAAGATTAACACAGGGCTTTGCAAATAATAATCACCTAAGGATCTTGTCACTGTGATATGATTCTACTTTATTTTTTATTTAATTTGTTTTCAAATTTATTTTAGAAAAATATGTACAACTCATGTTTATCTACAGAGTGCTATGTGATATTTCAATGCGTGTAAACATTCCTAATACATCTAGGTAGAGTTTACTACATGATACATAATTAAAATGTCTCAGGTTCCTCTGAACATGCTTTGAGAACAGAGTTCCTATCATACTTCAGATTTTCCTCGTGTAGAAAATGATTTTTGATTAAAAACCAATTTGACATACATGCATCCAATAGTAAATTCACTGACAGACCTCTAAAAGATGATGATAATAAACTGGTAATGGTTTCTTGCACACTAGGTAGTGCTTTGTAGGCTCCTCTGGAAGCAATCTTTTTCTTAGTTTTAAGATGTTCAGTTTTAGAAGACAGAACTTTGTCAGGTGACTTTACATGGGCCTTGAAGAATTAGAAGAATGTAAAAGGCCATAGTAGAACAAAAGCCATTCTGGAGTTACAGAAGGAATTGAGCCAAAGTATAGCAGGCACAGAGTACCAGAATGTTCGGTCATTTTAAGTGAGAAGAAAATGAAGTAAAAATGTTAATGGGTCTGGAAATGCTACCACAGATTAATGCTATATACTTGGGAGAGAAAGATGAGATGCCCCAAGTTCCAGGTCTGTTGCTGACAAATAAGTTGAAAACCAGTCTGGTTAAATATTTAGACTAGGTCTCAGATGTGAAAATATATCTTTTCATGTTAACAATATGGCATAATTTTATTTTAAAAGTGAATAGTTCAAATACTATTGCCTGGATAGCTCCAGTAGATATGAAATGGAATAACAACTGAGATTGTACACATATCAAGGAGCTGAAGGCCAGCTTACAGGACTAGTTCATGTATAAGCTCATGCTGTAGGAATGACCTAATGCATTCATTTGGATGATACCCTCACCAACTGAAGAATACCAAAGTAGAACTCTGGCTTTGCATATAGCCCCCCAGTCAAAAACTATAAAAATGGGCTAATAAAAAATGTAGGAAGTTTTGAATCAAAGTCTATGATGTAAGCATCATTTATAGGAAAGTTATACTAAATAGTCATTTGTAAGTTGCTTAATGATAAAAAAGTAGATGATGTGTGGTTCAGAGGGGTCTTATCTGTAGTGTCTTTTCTATATTTAAGTTTCTTTATTTACACTGACACCATGTGTAAGATACCTGCACATATCCCTCCCTTTGCTATCAATGTTAAATCAGAAGCTAATATTACCCAACCAAACTGAAGTATCAATATGTCTTAAATATCTAAATAAATTCAGTCTCTATTCTCCAACTAAGAATACACACAGATGGATTTAGTTGTCCTAACATGACATCTCCAGACTTTTCAGGTAGATAACAACTTTACGAGTTCAATTCTTTCATGAGATAAGCTATACATGCAGTCATTATTTTCACAGCTAATAAAATTTTAATTAAATACTATTTAACTAAATACATGAAAGTATTGGCAACCCATAGGTCAAAGTATAAAAATTTAGTCTATTATTTGTTGTCAATATCAAATAAAAGTGTTCAAATATAGTATAGTACTATGAAGTAAAGGGACAACCACATTCTGGAAAGTACTTTTGATTTTATTATAAAAATAATTGACCTAAGTTTTGATATAAACCTAAGTATTTAAAGATGAGAAATTCACTCACGAATGTACATCTTAAAGTGTCTCCATCCAGGTTTTTCTGTTATCAGAATATCAGGATGGAAAGAGAGAGTTACCCCATAGTGTGTGGCATTAATATCTAATATGTAGCTGCTATAAAATTAACTGAGTAGCTCTCATAATTGGTGTCTAGGGTCAAATGATTTAGTGAATCTCAGCCCTTAAAATGAAGTAAGTAACTGGCAAGAAAAAAATATTAGGGAAAACAGTGAAATGGCAAATAAGCTGCCATTAACAACAAAAAAAAAAATTCAATGATCTCATTGAATAAGTTGTGTACAGTCTCCATTCTAAGTTTCTAGCCTCTAGATTATGTCTCAGGTTTGCACCAGTATCATCTGCTATCAGAAAAATTGTAGCTTTCATTCATATGTAAAGTAAGAATATTCTAGATATGCACTATAGTTTTCATAGTTAGGTTGCAGGTTTGGTTTCATGTACAGTGTCTACTAATTCAATTTATTTCCTACCCTGCTTTTCTTACCTTAATATGGAAAAGAAAACCATTTCATTACAAAAGCCTTTAAGTAACAATTCTGTTGTTCAAAATATTTTTAATTCATTTTTTGATGATTTCATACATGAAGTCCCATTTTTATTTTTTGTGTATACATTGAGTTTAATTATGGTTGCTCGCACAGGCATGTCTGTGTTCACTAAATAACAGGTGCAATGTACCAGTGAATACACAACAGATGCAAATTGGCTCTGTCTCTCCTATTAGCCATTATCAGCCAGTAGCCCCTCAAAGAGAGGTGGGGTGTAATGGGCCCATAGACCATCCCAGATGAAAGGTTTACATTCTCAGTCTTGTGCAAGTAACCATGGCTACTATTCAGTTAATCAGCACAGCAGCCAGGATATATTCAGACAGCAACAGCATTTCAGAACTTTGCCATACTTTGCCTCTTATATTCTTCCAACACCTCTTCTGCCATGGACTCTGAGCATTGGAAGCTGTGACTTAGGGATGATCACTTGACAGTCACTTACTGTCAACATGAATCAGCCATGGGTCACATAATGTAGAAGCTTCTCTAGCCACAACTGGGAGTACTTCTCATCTATAGATATAAGGCACTCCTTTGACTCATGATTTTGTGTGTGTGTGTGTGTGTGTGTGTGTGTGTGAAAATTTTCACTTCTAGAAAATCAAATAAAAATTTTTTAAAAACTCAAAATATAATGCTTCAGAAACAAAGATCATCTTTTTGAACTGTGAAATGTAATTGAAAAAATTCATAAGAATAGCTTCTTTATGAGAAAGTTAATGCAACTGTGGATGGGTAACAGTAAAAAAAAAAAAAAAGAATAGGAGAAAATTGAAAAAAATTGGAGTATTTCATTATATAGGTTTTAAAGTCTGAGACCAAGTCAAAGATATCATCAAACTCCCACTGGGTGAACCAATTACTTTACTAGAGTTACATACATGTGTTGCTGCGATTTTCTTACTAGAGCAAGAATGACTCAAAGTCAGCTGCAGAACCGAAAGCCCCCCACCCCCAGGATGAGTGACAGCCTATAAAAGCTAGAACCCTGGAGCTCACTGCCCAACCTTCTAGAAGCTTAGCTGGTCAGAGACGAACTCCTCCAGCTTGTCTGTACCTCTTTTAAGCAGTTTGCCTGGTCTTAAGTTCTTCTTTTAGATTATAAAATATCAGAAATTAGGCATACCATTGACCTTTCACAGATTTTCATGTACCTACATATGTTTCTAATTTGATAAAAGTAGTTTTAAAATATCTATTTTGGAGGCCAGTGTGATACCTCAGCATGTAACAAAACTTGTTACTTAAGCCTAGCTACTTGAGATTGATTCCTTGAACCCACCTAAAAATGGGAGAAGAGACATAACTCCATAAAGCTGTCCAATGACCTCCACACATGCTCTGTGGAATACACACTCACACTCACAATTTCTATACACAGTTGCCCAGCAATTTCTACAGAGATAAAAATTTTAAAAGCCCATTTTTGAGGAAACCTAGAAGGAGTCAGAAAGTTATAAAGGACAGCCCCCAAATCCAGGGAGTAAACAACATAGAAGCCACAAGAAGTCCCTGAAACTGACAAGATGCACAAGGCCTCTCCCTCCTCTAGGTTACATATATATAGCACTTATTTTCAGTAGTTCTGTTTTACTTCCAACAGCTTTTGTATTAAAATTAAGATCACCATTGAGAGCATGTGGACCACATTAATATTTAATCATTTATTTTTCTTGTACTTTCTCTTTGATTGTTACATAAATAGTTTATAGTTTTTTTTTTCTGGCCCAACTTTGCTTCTATGCGGAAAACTGTTCTAGAGACACAGAAAACTTATACTGTACAATAAAAAGCACAAGAAAATATTTGTTTTGAAAATACATTGTCATTATTCATTATAATATAGAATATACCAAGAAATGCACAGCCTTTTAAAAAGTATTAAATAAGACTTTGAGTTGTTTTAATAATTCATAAAAAAGGCAAAGAATAATGTTTTATATTAATGTATAGAACTTTTCTAGTGGAAGTATACTTTTTAAAAAGTCACTAATGCCAGCTGCTAATACCCAAAAATATTCTTGTGATTAATGAAGTTTGTGGTACGTTATAATCAACAATATTTGTTCTGGCTGATGGCAACAATTGTGTGAGTCAGTTCATTAACTGCTCCAATTTCTTCTGTAATTTTGGAATTTGATGAGAACTGGACATCGTACCTAACTATGAGAATATCAGAATATCCCTAGGAATCATTTCATTGATTTTTTTCTTTGCCATTTATGTTTGGTACTACCCTAGATCTACAGACTATCCAGTCTCTGGTTCCTGGCTATCCAGGTAGTATAAGGCATGGGCTTCCCCTCATGACATGGGCTTCAAGATAAACCAAACAGTTGCTGGCAATTTTCACAAGTTCTGCACCACCATTGCCCCAAGACATTGTGCAAGCAGTACAGATTGTAAGTTGAGGAGTTAATGGCTGAGTCGGTGTGCAAGTTTCTCCTTCCTTAGCCTGCATAATACCTTTTTATGCCAGGACACTGGAACAAAAGGATGAAGGCTCTAAGCCTGCACCAGCTCCACCCTTCTACAGTCAAAAAACTCCTATGGGTATTGTCTTACTAATACAGCCTCTCTGTCAGTTTTCAAAGAGAAGCCTTTTGTCTTAACATCAGCCTGGGTTTTTGACAGATTTTCAAAGTCACCACCTTGACCAATAACTCAAATAAATATAACCCAATCACTGAAAGCCTTGCCTAGATACAAATAGACAATTCAGATTCTGTATCCTCCATTACAAGGAGTCCTCACTAGATAGGGTTTCTCAAGCAGCAGATGAGAGCAGATGTAAAGACCCATACCCAGACATTATGCAGAGAAAAAAGTCAAAATTGGAGGTTTCCATAGAGTGTCTCCTTTTAGAGATGGGGAAACTTGTGGAAGAGGCAAAAGAAAGACTGTAGGAGTCAAAGTGGATGGAGGACACTAGGGGAACGTGGCCCACCAAATCTACTAAGCAGAGCTCACATGAGCTCACAGAGACTAAAACAGAAAGCATGGTGTATACATGTTCCTGCATCAGGGCCTCTGTATGTATGTTATGGATGTGAGTTTGGTATTTTTGTGAGACCCCTAACAGTGGGAGTGGATGTGTCTCTGACTCGTTTGCCTGCTCTTGAGAATCTGTTCCACCTATTGAGTTGCCTTGTCAAACCTCACTTCATCTTACTGTGTCTTGTTTTGTCTTGTTTTGCTGTCTTCTCTTGGAAGCCTGTTCTTTTCAGAAGAGGAAACAAGGGGAGTGGATCTGGGGACAGACAGGAGAGCTAATATGACTGCACGAAGAGGAAACTGTGTTTGGGATGTATTGTATGAAAGAAGAATCGATTTTCAATTTAAAAAAAAATATAACAAAAAGAAAGTTTGAATTTATTTGAAATGTAATGTTACAGCACTCTGCACTACATATTAAGACACAATTGCATTCCCCCACTGAAATCTGAATAATTGTATGACCTGGGCAAATCATTGTCTTTCCTTTTGAAAGATTTATTTTTCCTACATTCAAAAGGAAGATTATAGCTCTTACCCTACACAGATTGTAATATTGCTTGGAAGTTCAAATGAGGCTGACACTAAGTATGCTTTGAAATATATATCATGCTAATAAAAAAAGATCACTATAAAGAAAATCCTGGAATAGTTCACACCAGCTTTTAAATGATCTCTCAGCCTTCTCTGATGTCATGCTATGATCCACAAAGACTTAGTCTCTTTGAATTTATCAGATGTTTTATCTACAGTTGGTTAACACACTTCTATTTGTAGGCTATGGCAGTTTTCATCAAATACCACAAAGCTATTATATTGCTATATGACTTCAGGTAAGCACTTTGTACAACAGAATCTTAGATGGAACTCGAGATTGAATTCACCATTTCCACAAACCAGTAAATAGTGTCATGTGTACTTGTCACTGGAGAGAAAAAATAGAAAGACAAATTTCAACAAAAAACTACAGGCAACTAAAGAATGCTGAGAGTGGGCAAAAGAGTTTTCCCTTGGAAAGAATCCCCTAATTAGTTATCCAATACCAAGTGTTCAGCCCTGAAACATAGACACGCTGTTAACAGTAAATGAACTGAGCAGATTGTATTAACATATTGGTTATTTGTGAATGTCATTCCATCAGTCAGATTTCTGGGCTGACTAACTAGCAATTCTATTGGATTAAAGTGATTTTTTTTCAGTCCTTATCACAGTTTCAAATTGGAAAACTATGACAAAGACTCAAATAATTTAATCAAGATTTTCATGGAAGAATTATTCATCACATTATAAGATATAATAATTTTTATCTAAATTAATAACATAAAATATATAATGGAAGATGCACTATATAGTGCTAAAACTATTAATTTATTAAAAGTTGATAAGAAAATATTTACAAAAACAAAATAACTTCTGCTGCCATCAATTTTGCTCATATAAGCCAAGAGTTAGACATCCATTAAACTAAATGTAACTAAATGACTAAAGAAAAACATATTTGTAAGTCAATAACATCTGATATAAAAATTGTCTAAACTGTTTTCCATTAATTACGGCCTATGAAGAAATGGAGCAACATTTTTTAATCTAAGATACCCTGATTCAAATAAATATACAAAGGTATGGAAAATGAAAACAAAACTCAATTGACTGATATATTTTTTGAAAAGAACTTAAAAGTATTTATACAGAGATTTTGAATCTGTTGTGAGTTGAGGACAAGGAATATAGAATGAAAGTTGCAAAAATCAGACAATTTTTCAGCAAGTCCCAGTACCCTAGAGAATGCTGACTACCGAGTGGACAAAATGGTATGAACACTGCACAATCTGAAAATCATTCAAGATAGTCCAGAGTCCTAAGAGCAAGGAAATTTGTACATTACTATCTACAGAAGCAAGTTGACTATGATGTTGTCAAGGCAACTGTAAATGTCCTTACAGGAAATCTCTGATGAAATTCCATTTTAAACTTTTTGCTATCATTTATTTACATATTCACTTAGCCATTCATTCACTCAAGAAACCTTGCAGAGAATTTTGGTTTTAGACTCTGGATGTAGGCAGTGAGAATAAAACTTGTAGAGTGCCTGAAGGAAACTAATATTCTAATGATTGCTTCACCATCTGAGTCAAAATTTGGGAGGAGATTCGATTTGTAATTGAATGGACCAAGAATGCTATTCCCCTTGGCACATTTCAGTCATAAATAAAAAATTAATGAGGTCAGAACTTGCTATGTCCCTAGGGGGAAACATTCTTTCCCTAATGTTTCCGGGAATTCTACCAGCTGTACAAGGAATGTATTCCTTAAGTAAAGAGTGTAGTTCAGCCACCACGTAAGTCTTCTCATTTATGTGCATTCTCCCCAGGAAGCTTTCATCATTAAATACATATTTACCATATTCTCTATACCATCTCCTCCTGCAGCTCTTTTGAATTAATTCAATAAATTTTCATTGTGTTCTTACTTTGTGTCAGGCACTGCTCCTATGTCAGTGAATAAAGCAAATGCATCAAATGCAGGGGCATGCATTCTCCCAAGGGATAAAAATGAAACCCTTAATGATGAATATGTTGAATTCTTCTGGAAATGTGTGTAAGGGATGCAGAGAACTCACAGAATAACTCTCGGCTAAGGTGTCATTTCTAGAATGGCTGAAAAGAAACCTTTTCTTTTCTTTCCCCCTTTTTTGACATAAAAAAAAAAACAGTAAGTAAAATTTCATATAAGAGACACAAGAAGAAGTTGAGTTGATATAAGGCATGAAAGTATCTCTCCTTGCATGGGCAGAATGACTCAGGTAGTTGGGCAAAGTTGAGCAAGAATCGGTTGAAGTGAGAACGAGGAACTAAATAGAAGTGAAACCAAACTTGTAAGCTGCATGCGGAATGTTTGCTTCTCTTATGAGTTAGGTAAAAATGAACTCATCACATACTCGAAATGAATTTCCTGCCTGTGGAATTATAAAGAGTGCTCACTCCAGCAGCAGATATACTAAAGGCTAAATGATAGAGAAGATTAGCATGCATTCCCCTCCCCTCAAAGAAGGAAATGATAAGAGAGTGTTGGAGATGGAGAGGAGGCTGCAAGTTAAATGGAAGGCTGGTGCCAAACTTCAAGAGCTGTGTCTGACATTAGACCTATTGCTTGAGGGTAGTTCTCCAAGATTATATATTAGGAACATTTGGAAGGCGTTGAATGGGTGGTGGGCATACGAGGGTGAGGATGGAGGAGTTATTTCAAGGATTATCCTTTGAGCACCAGGAAGAATGGAGCTGTATCTGAGCATTTAATGGCAATGTTAAGTGTGTTAGACTTTAGACAAGAGTTCCGAGAAGGAGTTCAGGTTGAAATTACAAACTTATAACAGATTAGAAATATAATTAAAGACTTGAGGGGTAAGTGTACCAGAAGTTAAAAAAAAAAAAAAATTCTGGACTAATGTTTAAGGAAGATATCCACCACTTTTGGGTAAAATCTCAAAAGAGGTGAGCTAAGCATCTTGTATGGATCAGCATTGAGTGATGTGGAGATAAACGATTGGCAGCTTACTTTCATAATAATGTGGCAAGACCAATAGTATTAATCCCATGTCAGAGACAGCTGCTCTTTGATGAACACAAACTTACTAACATTTGGACTGACTAAGTCACTGTTGTATTCTCCAAACAGGAAATGTAACACTAATGCAGAGAAAATGCAGAGTTTGAAATGCCAAACTTAATGTTGCATTTCTTTTATGTGTAAAAATGTCTACTGTTTCCATTTTTTTAAAGTACACACTATCTATTTCCTCACTATCCCAAATTTTATGTTCATTGTTTACATAATCTAGGTCTGGTTTGACTAAGTCTATTTCAATGGTAGACCAAAATTTACAAATTTTATTTTATTTCATAACAACTAGATGCTAATTTTTTGTCTTTTAACACTTTATTGGGACTAATGATGTCTAAGATCCTGTTATTGGTGGCCTGAAATCTTTGTATGGTGAACATTATTCCAGAGTCTTTCCTGATGCATAAAGGTAGAGTCCCCAAGTCTTCCTTATATTCTATACAATGGAAACAAGCAGAATATAGCATTGATATGTCCACCAACTACAGTCTGGCTGGTAGTGTCAGTCTCCAACAGAGATTGTACTTGTATAGGAATGGCAGAGGCAGGGGTGATGGTACCCAGAATGGGCTATGGTGGCCAGTGATGTAACTAAGCCCATATTTGGCAAATGAGGGTCGAGTGCCCTTTTCTGTGCCAATGAATGCTAATATTTTATAAAGAAAAAAAAACAACCATAAAACAAAAATGTCCAGCATCTAGAGAAAAGGGACAGCAATTATGGGTACATACCACTCATGCCAAAGACCCAATTCCATTCTTAGCACTCATGTCAAGATTACAACTACCTGTAACACATGCTCCAGCACTCATATATGCACACAAAAGACAGACATACACAAATACACATAATAGGAAGTAATAAGTATAGTGTGTAGGAGTGTGTGTGTGTGTGTGCGCGTGTGCATGCGCATGCGCACGCAAGCACATGCACCTTTATTGCTTACATCTTTAGGTAATTGTCAACCTATCAGAAGAAAGAGGAAATTGTTTTATCTATGTTCAATGGCTAGTAAGACATATTCATCTCATAGTGTGTTTTCCTTGGAGTTCTTACACATCTAAGTTAAAAGTTTTCCATTTTGAATTGCCGTTGTGTTAATATGAAAATTATTCTTGCCAGAAGCATTCTACTATAATCTTTTAAGGAAGAAATTAAAATTAGGTATCTGTGCCTGTTAATGTTGTAAGCAGAGTGTTAACTGCATTTGCTAACTAAATCTGTAAATTAGAAAATCTTTGCTTTAGTGATCACATCAGCCTTGAGGAGCTGCAGTTTAAAAGAGATTAAATGTTTTTCTAACAACTGCTCCCAAAGCTGTTGATAGCACAGGAAATGAACACCTAGTATATTGAGAAATGTTGCAGATTCTGTCAAGAGAACATTTTGATCTTTTTCACTCAGGTAACATTATGTCACATGTAGGCTTCTCACAAAATACAGCTTTTTGTAGATTTAAGTACTCATTATGCATTCAATATTTATGCAAATATTCTCAAGATGACAGGGTATTTATCTAGGATGAAGACTTGAATGTAATGTATGAAGTAGTCCAGCACTTAGTCATGGGGCTGCAGTTTAAGTGCTGGTGATTTTTAAAATCAAAACTGAAGTTACAGAAGCTCATTACTGTGCAAGTCTTAAAAGAATGCACATGTGAGAGTCCCCATTAAAAATTCAAGGCTTTATATGAACATTTTTCACTTTGTAGGGTGATACAAAGAGAAAACATTAGAAGCTTTCCTCTGGCAAGAAATAAAATTGTATATTCTCCTGGATACAGTGCTTTCTAAAATGGCTTATTTTACTATTTTATGAAGTTAGCATTCTAGATTAATATTGCTTGGACTGTATATTCCATTGCATAGATTGCCTTCTACATCCAAAACTAAATAATTCTATATATATATGATCTTATAAGCTGATAATAAAAGTGTCATGTTCATTGTCATAGTTCATTGTTTCCTACTTAGCCTAAAATAAGTATTATAGATGTTTCATTATATAAATGTACCTACTACATTTTGATAAATAATTAATAACATAGGAAGTTAAAAAACAATAGATGATGTATGTAGTGAGCATTGTCTTTATTTATTTATGTACTCATGATGTTGCGGCCTTATAAAATGAAATCATCCATATATTGTCAGAATTCATGATGTCAGGGTTCCCAGCTGGATTTCAAGTGCTTGTGATTATTCTACTCTAGACCTTCATTCCCTTACAGGATAAATGAATTTCTATATATTTTGTAACCTCTGTGAGACATAACTTGATTTCCAAATGATTAGAAAATAACAATTTCAGTAAATTATATTCACAGTGCAGCATCTGCAATTAAAGCCTTCCAGATTTTTATTTCTAAAAAATAAGATGATACTGAATATCTCATCATTTGGCAATTTCCTATCATTAGACTGTAATTTCAGCAGTACAGATACACCTATGCTTAACAGTAGGAAACAAGGATTTGTTTTTCCCCCCCAGGAAATAACAATTCTATCTTGTGTTTGTGCATACCTCATACCTAAGAAACTGAAAAGAATTTAAGAAAATGAATTTGAAAAGACACAGACAACACCTATAAGCGACTACCTTCTCAGTGGAGGTGAAGTGTGTAACATTCAAACAAAGTAAATATCTCTTCTCTGGCCTTAGCTAAAAAATAAAAGGACCATCATGAATACATATCTTACTACTGATACGGAGTGATTTTTTCTTTCTCGATCACGCAAATAGATGTTAATAAACCTGGACAGCTTACACTTCTGTCACTATGACTGTTTTATTTTCACTGAATAGAGTACTCATTCACTGGGAATATGTTCTAAGATCATCAGTGTATGCTGAAACCATGAGATGCATAAACTCCATATAAGATATGTGTTCCGTACACATGAATACCAATTAAGAAGTTCACTGTTTATAAATTAATTCCAGAGAGAAAGCAAGAGCAAAAAGTGGTTTATAAAAACAATTATAATTGTATAATGCGCTTCCTTCTTATGGACTGGCAGTCATGGCATAGGATGGTACTCTACATGTGACAGAAAGGTAACAAAAATCCAAGTAGAAACCCTTGGACCTACAAGAGAGACCTACATTCAGATATGCTGGTATAATGGTGTGGCACAAACCTTGTGGAAGTGACCACCCTATATTTGATTTGTGTTAAGTCCCACTCCATTAGATGAAACTCATAGCTGAAACTGCTTAAGTGCTCAAGAACCTGAGACAAGATAGGCCAGAGAGTGATGGGAAAACCAAATACCACTGTTCTACTAAAGGAATGTAGCAGAAAAATTACTCCTCATGGCATTCTGCTATGGTCACAGATGGCCTTACTCAGCCATCATCAGATTACTAGTGTCCTGAAGAAGATGGGAACAAACACAGGGACCCACAGGCAGACAATATGCAGAGAATGAGAGACCTTGAAACATTAAACCAAAAAAGGATGTCTCCATCAAACGTTATCCCTCAGAGATCAGGAAACTCTGCAAAAGAGGAGGAGGAAAGAGTGTATAAGAAAGAGGATGGAGGGCACCAAGTAAACAAGGCCCTCTAAATCAACAGGACTGAAGCTCAAACAAACTCACAAAGACTAGGGTATCATGCACAGGGCCTGCATGCATTTGTACCTAATCAGATCCTAGAGCTAAAAGGAGACGTGGACTCATGTCCCATCCCTAACCAAGAAATGGTCTTTAATTGATAACCACTTGCAAATGAAAAATCTAGTTTTTTTTCCAAGTGAATCTCACTGTTGGAAAACAAATCACTCTTAAATGCAGGCCCCGTGCCCACCAGTAGATGACCAACACAAAATTAACTCAATAGCATCTTTGGACGTTCTTTGTCTCATAATGTTGTCAGGATTTTGTTTTTTAAATCTTACATTCTCTCTCTGTCTCTGTCTCTGTCTCTGTCTCTGTCTCTGTCTCTGTCTCTCTCTCTCTCTCTCTCTCTCTCTCTCTCTCTCTCTCTCTCTCTGTGTGTGTGTGTGTGTGTGTGTGTGTATAACTTCTGGTTTGGAGCTTTTATGCCATTGCATGTATGAGCATGCATGTATCTTCATCTATATGTACTTCTTGTGCTTTTTCTTTGCCTCTTTTTTTTTTTTACTTTGGTTGGTTTTTTTTTTTTTTCATATTCCAATTTGTTTGGTTTTTAGTTGTTTTGTTATTGTTCCTTAGATGCCTGTTTGTTTTCTAGCAAGAGACTAAATATGTATGGATCCAGATAGGAGAAGAGGTGGGGGGAAACTGCGAGAAATATGAGAAAGGAAGATTATAATCAAGATATATTGTATGGAGGGGCTGGAGAGATGGCTCAGTGATTATGAGCACCGACTGCTCTTAGGTCCTGAGTTCAATTCCCAGCAACCACATAGTGACTCACAACCATCTTTAATGGAATCCAGTGCTCTTTTCTCATGTGTTTGAAGATAGCAACAGTGTACTCATGTACATAAAATAAATAAATCTTTTAAAAAGATGCATTGTATAAAAAATTTATTTTCAATAAAAGAAAAATGAAAAATAATAATGTACTACCTATTATGGGAATACAATCTTTTTCTTTCAAAACTCAAGACAAGTGTGAATATCTGTACTACAGTTGACCACTGGTTAAAAAAAAATGTTACTTGAAGACACTAATGTATTGATGACTATGATTTACTTATTATCATCAGGAAAATAACCACAATACATAAACTAAGGCACTAACACTCAGTACATAACAAGATAATATTTAGCATTTCCTAGAGAAGAAAATTGAGAAGTTAGGCTGCCCTGTGAAGAACTGGGTTTATGAACTGTTCCACTACTCTTCATGGTAGCTTTGAAGACGACACTTTTGGTTAGAAGCAGTATCTGCCTACTGAATAGTAGGCAGTGTCTGGCTATCTGACTAGTCTGTTAAAGGACAGCTTTAAAAACCAATGCAATCTTTACTACCAGTCATGCTGCAGGAAAAACTATTCCTCTGCTTATAGTACATTGATTAGCCATGGAAATTCACACTTGTCTAATCATAAATTATTGTCATTTCATATTCAGAGACATGTCTCTTGTTCTTTTAGAGGAAGTAAGAATTTAATGGCTTTGACTAAAGATGATTGTTTCACTTGAAATTAAATAGCCAAGTGGTCACTATTGGTAATTATACTATTACTAATTAGTAAGGATATTTATAGAACAGTGATACTGGTTACCAGTCTCTATTTATGAAAAAGTGTCATGTAGAGTCCAAAAGAATTGGTCCATGTAAGAAAGCTAGTTTTCATGGAGATGAAACTGCATTTCTAACATTGATCAAAATATCAAGCTAAAACCTTAATCTATGATGTGTTCATATGAAGTGTAAAGAAAGCATCTAATATATGATCCAGAAAGAACAACAAACATTTGGAAAATATCTATTATTTCTTTGGACAAGAAAGTGTAGCCCATGTTGGTTCATCCCAATTCCCATATGCATATATTTATGAAAATTATCACATTTATCACCTTCCCCCTAAATCTCAATGGTTGCTCTTATTTCATGATATAGAGATGAGGGAAAAGAAGTTTAAAAAACATCGATGTTTTCTCAAAATTAATTTTTTATAGTAGACTCAGAATTGGAACATCGAGAATTTAATACCAAAACTATTTCCTCAAATATTTTACTATTTTGAATTTATTACATATTTTGTAAATAAGAAAGTCTAGTAATAACTCTTGACTTCATAAAACATGATGATATCATAGCTCACATATGCAATTCTAATACTCTAAATGCTAAGTTAGGAAGATAACAAGTTTGAAACCATCTTGGGCTACATACATGAATGTTACCAAATAAAATAAAAAGAAGAAGAAGAAAATGGCTGCTTCCATATTACGATCAAATAAACTTCCAATTTTCAAAGAGATCAAAGCCTGTTCTTTTCTGAAGGGAAACGGAGTAACAGGGGATCTGGAGCAAAGGGGAGATGGCAGAGGAACTAGGAGGGGGAGAGGAAGGAGAGGCTGTGGTCCTGGTGTGTTGTATGAGAGAAAAAGAAACAAAATAGAACCAGATTCTTCCTCAAGCTCCTTCTTTAGACATTTGAATTTACTCTCTTCCTTAGTTAGCTTTATCCCAAGATAGTTTATTGGTTTTGGTGGTTGACCATGACCTCATTATCCATTTGTTTGTCATTGGTTTATAGAAAGGCTATTGGGCTTTTAAAGTTAATTTTATACACTGCCAATTTCCGGAAATTGTTGATTTTTTTTTTTTTTTTGCAAGTTTTGTGGTTAGAATTTTTTTATTTTTTTTATCTCTTAGTTATAATATCAGTATCAGAAAATAGAGGTTATTTGGCTTCTTTTTCTATTTGTTTCCTTCTTTATTTTATTGTTCTAACTAGTGCTTTGAGAACTATATTGAAAAGGTTGGAGGTCATGGACAGATGTCTTCATCTTGATTTTAGGGATTGCTTTACATTTTTCTTCATTCAGAAAAAAAGCATTGGCTGTAGAGATGTATACAGCTTTTACTGTGTTGAGATATATTCACTGCAGTCCTCTTTTGAAGACTTTTATTAAGAAAAGCATGTTGGATTTTTCACAAAAGCTTTAAGGTGAATCTATTGATATTATTAAGTAATTTTTACATCATTTATATTATTTATTCTACTTACAAACTTATGTGTGCTGAATCAACCCTATATTTCTTAATTAAAAGCCAACTTGAACAGGCTGGATATCTTCTTGATGTGTGCCTGTATTCTGCTTGTGTTTCATTGAGGATTTTTGCATTTATGTTCAGGAAGTTCTGTTATGAAACAAACTCTCATAGAAATGCCCGCATAAACAATATTCAAGCAATGCCAATATCAAAAGGTATTTATAATAATACTGAATATTTATTTATAATAATATTTATAATAATACTGAAGGGAGAAGAGCACACCCCTGGTTGAGGAACGACAGACAACTGATGACTCTAAAACAGGAAAAGTTAGCCTCTCTCAACAATGGGTCCTGTAATTGGCTGTCTAATACAAAATGGTCAGTCTATAAACACAGACAACAAAATTAGATTCATCAAGATGTATTGATATAAAGAAGCTGGAGGGAAGGAACTTGGGAGAAGCTGAAGGAAAAAAAGAGGGTTGAAAGTAGGAAAGAGAAAAGGGAAATGATATGATTATATTTTAGTTTGAAATGTATTGAAAATATAAGTTAAAAAAAGGACAGTATGTTTTTTAGTGAGTGTACTGAGAAATAAGTTGGCTAGAACAGCAAGAACTTGAAATCTGAGGCAAGTGTTTTGAAGTAATTTAATATCAGTAAAATGAATTTTGCCTAAAAGATGGAAGCTATGGTCATGAAAATGTCAAAAGTTCTAAGAACTATAATATCACTATGGCCTTACAGGCATTTATAGGACATATTCATTTTTAGACAGTACACTATTGATCTAATCAGTAGTATATAAAACTTGGAGCTATAAATCTAGGCTTATATTAAAACCTTAGGCAAGAAACATGTTTCAACTCTTTGAGCCTTAGCTGCTTGAAGAGATTCAGCAAACAAATATTTATTGAATAAAATATTTATGATAATACTTTCCTACATCTGAACCTTGTGTATAAGTTTAAGTGAGAAAACATGTTGAGCCTCCTGAGAAGTCAATGGAAGGATCCTACAGTGGTGTATAACAATTACTGAGACCCTGCCAACAGCTTGTCAGCCTGACTTGAATATCACAAACATATACTAATGAAGACTGGCATTAAGCTCCATCATTTACATGTTTGTGAGCCCAGAATCTTGGTGGCTGTGCATGTGAACTCCCCAACTTCTCTGCCCAGTGCTGCCTATCCCCAGCCTGTTGAAGGCATCCTGGCTAGTTCTCTCCGTTATCGTTATCTACTACTTGGTGTATCCATTACACCACATTTTCTACCTGATGCTTAGTTTAAAGCCCAAAATATTCCTTTTGTTTTCTCTGGTCTACTGCTACTTTTTTTTTCTACTTTGGAACCAAGCAAAATTTTACACTTATACAAGTGGAAACCCTGTCAACTTAAGTCCTGAAATAGCCCCTCATCAGGAATAGTGTGAGGTTCAAAGTCGGGAAGATAATCCACTCCTGCCCCCTCCTAGACTGTCCTCACCTTGGGCCACTCCCAAATATATAAACATTTATATATTGCACTATAAATGTTGTTATCCTAGAATCAACTGAGTCCTGCATCATAAGTCTTATTCACATCATGTCACTCCCTTGTTTTGGAACATTTTTACTTCTTTACTTACATGGTTGCTGCTGATGCTCCAAATGGGCCAACTGACCTCACTTCTCTTCCAAACCCATAATTCAGGCGGAGCCTTTTGTTTCTCCATTCCTTTTATTATCCTCTGTAAATACACACAAAATCATATGTCTTATTAAATAAGATTTTACACTCTTTTATTCTGCCGTGGGCTTTAAAAAACTTCATACGTGCACAGTGTGTCTTGATCGAATGAACCACAGTCCTCCAACTTCTGATTTGTTTTAGGTTACCCACAACAAATCTCTTCTTGATATCATACTCTTTTTTCTAATATAGCCCAACTGAGTTAATCTGAAAATAGATGTAAGGATCACTACTTATACTAAGGCTACCTACCAGTAGCTAAAACATTAAAGAAAAATGACTCTTCCTCCCTCAGCAGCTATCTACTGCCAGTAGATTCTCAGCTGGGTGGGAGTCTCAGGTACTCATTCACACATCAGTGATGGAATTTTAATTAGCCTCATCTTGTTTATAACTTGCTTGGTAACCACAGCTTCTTTGAGTTCCTGTGTGAAACCATTATGCTGTATTCTGAGAACAGTATTCACAGTGCTCCTTTCCACCACCACCCTTCTTTCTGACTCCTCTCCTGCAGTGTTCCTTCAACCTGGGATAGAAGAGGATGAAATAGATATCTTATCTACAGCTCATAGTCACTGGTTCTTACGTAACAGCTTCAGAGTATCCACATCAACCACTGTCCACTGTAAAAAGAAGATTCTCTGGCCAGTATTGATAGCAATACAAATCAACTGTTTTGCATGCAGCTGATGACTTTGTGATTAGATGTGAACCTTCCACTGCAGAAGGAAATCCGTGCCTAGTGGTATACACCTAGTCAAAACCCCTGGGAAAAAGCTTACTTTAGTTGTTTGTTTGTTTTTTTTTTTAATGTGAACTTTTTCTATCTTTTTCATAACTGTATTCCTGGTTTCAAGTGTAGAACCTAAAATGTAAATATAGAAGGGCATCAATAATTGTACTGACATCTAAAACTGTTCCAAACATAAGTAATAAAAGAAGTTAATGGTTGGGCGAATGGATAAAGCAACCGTACTAAACATGAAGTTGGCTTGGACAGAATAAACACACTGTTTTTTTTTTTGTTTTTGTTTTTTTGTAAAATTAGTGACATTTCATCCTCTCCTACATATATTGGTGTGAGATAGTACTAAAAATCTTTATCTAGACATGGAATAAAATGCTAAGGACAATATTAGATCTACATAAAATTGTGAATATGAAGGAAATGGGAGTTACTATCAAAATGAAAAAGACTAACATATGACAGATAATTTGCAATCACACAAGTGAATGTTACATTCTTCTTTTAGTTTATTTTTTATTGGATTTTTTATTTATTAACATTTCAGATGTCATCTCATTTCCCATTTCCCCTCTCCAGAACCCCCATTTCACCTCCCCCCTCCTCCTTTTTGCTTTTATATTATTTTAATTACATGCAAGAATTAAGGCCAAATCTAGGTTGAGGAACTAGCAATATAATATATGCTAATAGTCAAGGAACAAGCAAAATAATAACACATATAGTCAAAGAACAAGCAAGGCAATATACAAAGTTCTGTGAACAATCCCATTATCACTGTTTCTAAGGACTTTTCAGGATGACCAAAATATCTGAGCCTAATTCCCTATCCTAGCCCAAAGTCATTTTCATGTCTGAAGCTTACTTCTTTGTTCTAGCCTAAGATTTAGATTCCTGCCTGAAATTACTTCTTTGGTCTAGCCTAATGTCAGATTCCTACCTGAAGCCCACTTCCTTGTCCTTGGCCAATGTCAGATTCTTGCCAAGCAGCCCCATAAGCTCTCCACCTCTCCCCCTTTTTTATTTCATAAACAATACTGAGCCTGTCTTAGCTCATTCTGACAAGAATAACTTCCATACCCATCATGGGATATACATTATCAAAAGCAATGCATTTCTGTCTTAGGTTGGTAAGGTTCTGTGCAGAATCTTACCCCTCCTTGGCTTGCCAGCCTGGTAAATTAATAACTCTGGCTGGGGGTCCATTTTCAGGTTCAAGCCATGTACTTTGGCTGTCAACATGTTGATGTTTTTAAAGACAAGCTTTAACATAATGGACAGGAATAAAAATATTCCCAGGACAAAAAGGGCTAGTATGATCAAGCTATCTATCCCATTCTAGAAGCTTGACCAAAATACAAATACTGACCTCAGGCCATGGGTAATTTTATCAGCAGTATCTGCCGTATCAATGCTCAGCGGAGCAGCATTCTTTAAATTCATAAGCATACTACGCAAATTCTTACAATAGACATGTCACAATGCATAGGTGGTCTAGACATGCTTCCAAATGTACAAGCATTGAATCTGAGAATCTAATATTTTAAGCATAGAAAAATCCCTTGAATGCCATCAATAATTTCAAATATTTCAACTTCAAGTATGTCTATGAATTGTTCAAACATCTTATCTTAAGAACAGCATATAATAAAAACAGTTGCAAAGCCAAATACTGTTTTGATTTTGAGGAAAAAACACAAAAAAATTTAATTTTGATGAACTTTAAACTTTAATTTTTTTTCTTTTTACTTGATTTTCATATAATTTGGGTTATTTTCTTTCATAAGACAGCATCTAAATATGTAGACCAGACCAGTCTAGAACTCAAGATAACCTATTGTCTTCTCAAGGGCTAAGATTACAGATATGGACCACTGTGTCTAACTTTTCAGGAATAATTCTTATAGACATTTACAAACATTTAAAGCAGCAAAGTAAGGCAATATTAGCTGACAATATTTATCTGTTTGCTCAGGGGTAGGAATGAGTATATAAAAATTAGCCCACAACCCCAGTGCTAAAAGTACTTAAAGCATAAGTATGGCCCACCTTCTCCAGGAGATACTATCTAATCTCAGTAAAGTGGTTCCTGGACATTCCTTATAATTCTGCAACTCACTGTAGATGGATTGGCTGCATTTATTTGTTCACTTATTCAGTTGCTTGTTCACTTATTTTTTTAATTAGCAAATGCATAGTCATCAGCAATTATGCAATAAGGAAGGAATATATAACAGGGCTCTGAAAGAAATGAAGCAAACTCTCTCACTGTTAGGGATGTGGGTGTCAGAGTGAAATCTATGGTTCTAATCACAGACAACAGAGGTCATGGTGTGTAAGAATGCTGCAAAGATTTACTTGAAAGAAAGAATTCAAACTAACTGCAAAATTTGCATTACTGTTAAATAGAAGTTATTTTAATCATTATGAAATATTTATATTTGCACTAAAGAGTTTGGAACATGTTTCTTTGTGTTTTAATAATGCTTCATGGGCTATGTTTGCTGTGGATGCTATTATTTTTTGCATAATTAAGTAATGAAGCAATTAGCACAGCAGGCACATGTCAACTAGAAAGTGGTTAAAATTTGTGATTAACTAGAAGTTTTTGCTGTGCTTGCCAATATTCGCCTTATTACCACATGAAGCTGCATTTCTTGCCACTATGAAGGGATTGGGCTCCCCCATATTTAAAATTTTAACTATAAAATAAAGCAATTTTATATATCTCAGCAAAATGTCTTCACAGCATACAAATAGGTACTACAGAGTTGTCTGTAAACTGTTCTAAAGTAAATGCCTATGGAAGTCATTAGAAGGAATTAGAACAAAAGAAAATAATCAAGGAATATGCATTTCTCAAGATACCTCCATGGACAGACTACAACTTTGCAGTATACTTTTAAAAATATAGTTTTACTGTTTTCTACTATGTCTCTATGTCCAATGACAAAATTCTTTATAGTTAGCAACTATAGTTATTAACTACTTAGAGTTAGAGTCGATTACTATGACCAGAAAATCTGGGCCTTAGAAATTCTAACTCTCTGATTTCTTTGCATAGATAAGTAAACAAAAACAAGTAAGAACTTCATCCAGTCCCAAGATCTATGTGTAATTTTTTTCTACTTGCATGCATTATGTTTATTTTCCATAACACCAAATTGTTTCTCTCTGAACCAAAGATAAGTAAGAAGTCGTGTTTACCCTTTATGAACATATAGTGTAGAATCTAGATTCTCAATAAGAAGACTCTAGGCATATCGTTACATCCTATTTCAAAACAGAATAAAAAGTTATTTTCTAAATGTTACACTCAGGGGAGTCTATCCAATTCCCGCAGTCTGGAAGATGGTGGGAATTATGACTTTCTTGTATAGCTTCTGACATTCCTAGGAGACAATCTCACATCAAACTCCTTGTTACTCTGGCTCTCACATCCTCTGCTCTCCATCTCTTGCATGTTTCTGTGGGATTGACCTTCACAAATCTGCATTTTGGTTGGTTGAAATTGTCTATAATGGTTCACTTTTTGCCAAGAGAAGTTTAGTAGTTGAGGGATGGGCATTACATTTGTCTGTATATTTAGACAGGTATTTAGAATATAGATAAGGGTTGTGCTGGTTTAGTAAAGTGGATGTTGTAGATTCTCCATCAGATCCTTGACTTCCCTAGCCATGGTTAGTTCAATAGGTTTCCAGGATCGGGTATGATTTCCCTTTTGTTGAGTGGCCCTTAAGTCCAGTTCAAAAGCTGTTGGTTATGGCCAAGGTATGTGTGCCACTACTGCACCATTAGGGTTGTGGATCAATGGTAATTGTTTTGATTCACAGACATAATAGCTGGCTAGAGCTGTTGGTTGTTTCCCTCTTTTCCAAGCTTGCATGGCACCTTCTGGTACAATGAAAATTAGTCTTCAGGGAAGAGGGTTTCAGGTCAGTTCCAGCTCAGGTTCCTTTGGGCCCTGTGTATGAAATACATGGTGTCTTTCAATGTTGTTTTAGTTATATTTTAGTTAGTCAAATCAAGAGGGCGCAAAAGACTCTGAAAACAATATACATTATCACACTTGCTTTTGGTTACCTTTTAGTACATGAAAATAAGATCTTATTTCTGAAGACAGCACAAATTTTAGGCCTGGCACTTGTAGCAATCAGGCTGTAACAGATCAGTAAGACCAGCTGTCATGGTGCCACAAAAAACATTACTCACATCCCTCGTAAAAGAAGCTTCAATTTGTAACAGGTGGAAAGTATTTTATAAACCCAAAAATTGGTCAAAATTCCATGAACACATTGCCATGGGTTGGTCACCCCAGAATGATGTATCTGTAATTCAACCCCTGTAGCTAAAACCCAGGGTGCACCTGGTGTTAGAATACTGTCCTCTGAACATTCTAGGCAAGGTGCACCTAAGAAATCTCAACAATATGATTGCATAAACAAAGTTTATGTAATAGTGATACAAATTTATATGACAACTTGTCCAAGAAATTTTATAAAGGCCCACCCATAGATGATGAGCTTCCAGCAAGCAGTGGCTGATGAGAAAGAAAGTTTTCTTTAAGAATAGCTCTCTGACAAGTTATCCTAACACAAGTGGTAAGCTCTAAATACAACATAGGAGCAAGAGGAAATGGACTTGGCAGGTTATATGTATCATATAATATATGCATCTGGTGTGTATGTGTGTCACAATATTAATTAAATCAGAAAATCAGAAGATCATGTATCTGAGATAATGGTCAAATACAGGAGGAGTCAGGATAGAAATTATGTTAACATGATATTCTTCTTTGAAATGTTCAAGGGATTTTTAAGTTCCTATTTTAGCAATGGAGTGGCACTTATCCTTTCAAAGAGTAATAATGCATAGGTAATTATTTTGTGAGTATCAACTACTATGCAAGCACACAAGATTTCATTGCTGCCTGTTACTGATACTTGTATTAACCTAAGGCAATAATTTCTCTGGGCTTCTCCGTGACTATTTTTGGGTGTGGATAAGTAGATTAACTTGATTTAATCTCTGTTGAGGTGAAAAAGCAACCCGTCTCTGGTGACTTTTCACTAAGTCCGATTTGGAAAAGGTGCTCTTCAAATTTAAGGATGATTTAATAGCTTGAAGTATCCTTATCCTTCTCTGGCAAGTGCGATAACCATCACAGGGCCTAAGACCAACTATAAGAGATTATGGCCTGTGTGGGCTCTCCTGCAAGTTTGAAAATGTGAACTTGGGAATGCCTACCTCAAATATAAAACAGTATGAAGAAGACAGTAGTGGAGGCATCCTGAAAACAAGAATACCACAAGACAAGAATGAGTAAAGACAAACCAGGAAACATTACATTTAAAATTGAGAATTCATCTTATTAATTTAAATGGTAAAGAGGAAAAATGGCTGCAGTTCTATGAAGGTCAGAGAAGAGAATGTGTTAGACACATAAAGAATTAGGCTCTTTTCTCAGAGATTTCTACTTGTGTACTGGCAGCTGTTTATCAGGAGTTCTTTTTATCTCTCATCTTACTGCTTGTGTAATATTCAAAACAAAGTCATGAGGAACAGTAAAACTTCTTGGGCAGGGATACTCCATGACTAAGATGTTACACGAACTTCCAAAGATTTGATATCCATAAGAGACACTGAACCACCGGTCAAACAAGGAACACATATTGCGGCAGTTTTGATGTAAAACATTTCCCATGACCTCTTGTGACAGAATACTTGTTCCCCAGCTTGTAGTGTTTGAAAAAAATTGTAGAACCTATGAAAAGTAGTGTCTAGCTTGCAGAGATAAACCACCTAAAATGGGTAACAGCCAGGAACTGCTTCAGACTGGGGCTCACTGCTTCTTGATCCAACACGATATGAAGAGCTGTTTCTTATCCCACACTCATGGACCAGGTCCTTCTCTTTATCAATGCCTTCCTTATCGTGACAGATGTCCCCTCTGAAGCAGTGGGGCAGAGCAAATTTCTCCACCCTAAGGTCATTCTGACAAGTGTTTTGGTACAGCAATAAGAAAATAGAGACTATACCTGTATTGTAACTCTGTTCAGTGTCAAAATCCAAGATAGCCCACAAGTGTGTCTCCCAAGATTTCTCAATTTCCATTTTGTATTTGAAAACAAAATATATGTTTCCCAACTTTGATGTAGGGATTTTTATTAACTAAGTATATATTTGCCTTACAGATTTATTTGCTCAAATATTAAATGTCTCATGGACCCTAAAACACATTCCTGAAGGGAATGTGACTTTTTCACCCAAGAGAGGAGTTAAGATAACATGTGTATGATTCTACACTGATAACAAAATACTCATTTGTAAATAGTACTGCATGCTCAGAAGGCCTTCACATCTCTCTCTGTTCTTTAAGAGATGAAATTTTCTTTCTGGATATCAAAACAGTGCTTCTCCCCAGCAGGTGTTTTATACCTGCTCCAATTTATGGAAATGAAATATCACTGAAAGCATTAAAGATTTAAAGATTATTAATATGCATACCCATTATTGGGAAAGAAGTCTTGTGGGCTGTGAAGATGTAAGAAGAGAAAAAAACAAAAAGATAGCATAAAGTCATATATATATATATTTGCATAATTATAATATATTTTATATATAATGTAATCACTTTCAGATATTACATTTTAATGATATTCTCTTTTTGAATGTGTCTTATTTTGTTTGAAGTGATATGACACCATAGTTTGTGCTATCCAATAGCTTGCAGGATACCCTTAAGTAGTACCCAATCCTCTCCTCTTGTCTCAGATTCACAAGTGCCAGATAAATATGAGATACCACAGCTGGCTTCTGCTAGGTATTTATCTATCATACAGTAGTTTTCTTTGAGAACATTAGCCTCCTGAAATCATGCACACACATTTCAGTAAATCCTGAGTAAAGATGCTGCAGTCAATATGTAGACAGTAGAAAATTTTAATGCCTTTTTTGGCTTTCTCATAGGAAAATGAAAGTAAAGAGACAATAACTGTATGCCAGCAAAGGCTCTTACCGTGACATCTGAGGAACTGTCTACTTTCAGTGTGATACATTTTGAAAAGCCAGAGAACAAAGTTAAGAACCCATTCGGCTGGTTTTATACAGTGAACAAAATGTATATTCTAAAGTATGAAGTTCATATCACTCCCTCCTGTCACTTCAGTTTAAAACTTGGCACTCATAGTCCTAGCAAGAAGCAGTCCATCAACACCCCTGACAGCATCATGGCCCATGTTGTTGATGCTGTTTCTATTGCTGCTGTCCATTTTCAAGGCCTGGGCCATAGTGGAATTTGTAAATTCATGCCAGTATTGGTCTGTCATGATGGAATACTAGACACAGAGTCAGTTTCTTCTTAGGAAAAAGCTAAACCAACTCAATCATCACCTTCCACAGCATGTGAGCTTCATGAATGGCTACCCTGATGCACCTTTCCTCTAGCTGCTAAGTGTTCTTGCCTTATCATGCCCAGCTGAGTCACCTATAGAACCAGGCTTCTGCCAGTGAGCACAGTGGCTGGATTCTAAGGAAAGCTTCTGACTTCATACATATAGCTTTATCTTCCTTTCAGTGGAGGAAGATGTGTTGAATCTTTAATATCACAAATAATATCCCATTGGAGTAGTGACATTTTTGTTTGCGGAATAATGCTAATACTAAGAAAAATAGAAAGAAAATAAGCATTCCTATAAAACTCTCACGTCTACACATATGCATCACACCACTTCCAGCACATTTGTTTTTTAGATTTACGGGTAATTTAAGTGTAGCTTTTTTAATAACACTGAATGCTTTCAAAGATTGATTATTCAGCAGTATTTCTTCTTTCCCTCTGTGATTTTACCCTACCCTGTGGAGTGTGTTGATGAAAAGTTTCATAATATATTGAGCCTCCACGGAAATTTATTGTCCTTTTTAGATGACACATATAAATATCCTAAATGAAATGTTGGCACCACCATCAAAGTACTAAAATATGTCATCATTCCTCTCTTGCAATTTCATATTTTACCTGTGTTTGATGTTAATGTGAATGTTATATTTGAGCTTAATAAATATATTGTATAAAAAGAGGTAAATGTCAATAGGCTTCTTGAACCCTTTCATTAAATGGTTGTGCTGCAGGAAAATACATCATAAGCGTAAGAGACATTGTAAATCTTATTTAGAAGCATTATAAAGTTTCATATATTTAAATGATTTATATTTGCATAAATAAATTTCTTTAGTACAAGCTAAATTTCTAACAAAAATTTTTCAAAACTGTCTGAGAAGAGGAATAAAATGTGATATATATATACATATATATATATTTATATTTATATTTATATTTATATTTATATTTATATTTATATTTACGGGGTAATTGTTCCTGCTGTTAGTCCTTAACTTAATTTGGTTCCTTCTGAAAGATGCTTCCCAACATAGGATGTTTTAGGGGACTATGTTAGAGATTTGATTTTTTTATTTAATATAGGGCACACTTCTTGTAGAAGAACTACAGAAGGAAGACAGCAACAGAGCGATAACTAAGGAATGCCATTTTTGCAATCAAACTTCGCTATCTAATTATCTAGGGAATTAAAACACATTGAAGTCCTCGGGGCTTGGTCAAGGCCAGTTGGATACTTAACTCAACAAATCCAATTATTTGGAATCAGTGTAAATCTAACATCAGGGATTGTCATTTTGGCAGCCCTCAACTAATCCTGTAACCTAAAAGGAATGTATGGAAAAATGAAGCAAGATGGTCTCTCTAGAATGGCTATTCCAAAAGACCTTTTGTCCTCCAGAAGCCCTGGAGACAGACAGAGAGGATATCCAGTTAAGCCTCACAAACCTATGGACATGCTTTTAGAGTCCAAACGATTCTGTATTAGCCACACTGACAATAGACAACCTATCCAAGTCCCCACCTTTCTTTAGTCCATTTCCATATACTCCTGACTTTAAATGGAAATCTGCATGAATTTAAAGAAGACTCTCAATATTTCCTGAAGACTGTCTAACTTACTATTTTTATAATAACAAGAAATAGAGATAATATCTATCAATAAATAAAACAAAGAATCTCAGAAGAAATGTGCCCCAGTGGCAATGAGATGACTGATAAAACTTCAGAGTTTCACTGTTTAATATCCACTTGACAACACGAAACATATGCAGACACTATTAATGGTATAATCATGTCACTAAATAGGTTTCTCAGGCACTAGTTATTCCATTCAAAGTATAACGTGGATTAAAAGTTTTCTAAGCACATTTCTTTTTCTTATATACAATATTTTTTTGCACCTTTGGTACCTAAAAATCCAATTATAAAAGTTTTCTGGAACAGGTAAGCAGTGTTCTACATTATGAAGCATAACATAATGGGAAAGAAAGAATAAAGAAAGAACGGAGTGAATAAAAGTGCAGCACTTTCACATCTGCCAATAAAATGAAGCCTGAAAACACAGCCATTGTCAACCCATCCACTAATAAGATTAGGTATCTTAAGTCACCCTGTTCTCATGATTCCTGGGACTTTGATGCCTACACTAAGTTCATAGACTAAAAATGTTCTATCGAGTAAGAATATAATTAAAACATTTCTGGGTGTGAGCTGATAAAAGCCTCCACTTACGATTTTTTTCTCTAGGTAACTGTGTAAGATCTGACTAATGCCAACTCTTTTCAGTACTTTCTATTTAGACCCCAGATGCATCGTAGGATCAAATGTATGAAATCTTTGAAGAAGAAATCTGTCTCAGAATCTCTCTTTACACTAAATTCAACATGTAGACACAATTTTTATCATATAAAATGTACTGTATGGCTATACATAAATATTTTAAATAGAAGGTTGCTTTACTGTAGTTCAAAGGTTTTAACTTTTTTATTTCATGGTCCATCTCTTTAAAGGAGGAACTAATTTATTATAGTCAATTCCAAAAGTTTATGAAAGATCTCTGTAAAGTGAGCATTGCTGATTGTGTCTTAACAGGTTAAAGGATTTACCAAGACTTTACAAACATGTTTCCAAATTCCAAAGTCACAAATACTTCTCAATAATAAAAATGTGATAATATTTATCTGTAACAAAAATTATAACTCTACAACAACTTCCAACACTTAACATTCATAATCCTACTATCTTGTTATGCCACAAGATTTATAACGATAAATAAATAAATAAATAAATAAATAAATAAATAAATGCTGGCAGGTTCAAAAAAATAGAAACAGTTGTAATTAAGTAACAATTTACAAACAGTATTCATTACAACTGCAATTGTTCCCAGAACAAGGTGCTATTTTCTAAAACTATTAAGTATCCTACATACAAGAATTGGTGCCTAAGTAATGAATGAGGGAGAACAGCAGCAGCGTCAAATACAGCATTAAACTTAGTATAAAGTGAGGTGAAATAACAGGTTGTAAATGATAGGCTGTAACTTACACATAGAAAACAAAACAGAGGGGGAATATGGATTATGAAAACTGTTAGGTAGCCGTTGTTGATGGAAGAAGCATCTCTTTCAGAAATACTTCTACTTCCCAATGTAACGGAAAAATGTATATTCATATACTATAATTCAATTCAGTTTTTGAGACCCAGCTTGAGCAATCAGATTATACTATCAATTAAACCTGAGGCGTCTACAAGGGTAGATGCTATAGACCCATGCTTCTCAAACTTCCTAATGCTGTGACCCTGTAATCTATTCCCTCATGCTGTGCTGGACCCCAACCATAAGATTATTTTGTGGTTTGTTCATTACTCTAATTTTGCTACTGTTATGAATAATAATATAAATATTTGCTATTCAGGATATCTAATATGAGATTCTCAAAGATGTTGCAACTCACATATTGAAACGATTGCTATAGATAGATATGTTCACTTCACCCAAGGTACTGCTAAGATGAATGATTTAAAAATCAACTTATGAGCATGGCAGTGATGGCGCACGCCTTTAATCCCAACACTTGGGAAACAGAGGCAGGTGGATTTCTTAGTTCGAGGCCAGCCTGCTCTACAGAGTGAGTTCCAGGACAGCCAGGGCTACACAGAGAAACCCTGTCTCGAAAAACCAAAAAATAAATAAATAAATCAACTTCTGATAGGGCCTCTCAGAGATCAGGCATCAGTGGGAGAAGATGCACTTAATCCTCAAGAGACTTGAGGCCCTGGGAAATGGGAGGAGCACCCTCTCAGAGGCAAGGGGGAAGAGGAATGGGATGAGGATGAGGAGGACCAAGGGGGAGCAATGACTGAAATGTAAATAAATAAAATAATAAAAAAATAAATACATATCAATTTCTAAATTCCTAAAAAAGAAGAGAGTAGCAAGAAATGGAAGTATTTACTTTCTATAACCCTGAAAGTCACAATCATAAAATATAGCAAAGATATTATTAGCAAAGACTTTGTGTATCTACTTTATCTATCCAACTAGACTATCATTCTCATATAAATAAGATGCATATCTCACAGCTGAATCAATAGTCTCATGGTGGTTTTAGATTCTATTTATTAGATGTGCTCATTAGTTAACAAGCGGGCCAGGTCCTATTTTCATATTCATTAAGAACTTCTTCCTTAAAACTAAAACCTAGTTCCAAAATATCTCTCTCTCTCTCTCTCTCTCTCTCTCTCTCTCTCTCTCTCTCTCTCTCTCTCTCTCTCTCTCTCTGTGTGTGTGTGTGTGTGTGTGTGTGTGTGTGTTCCCCCTTTTATTATGACTAGAAATGTGTTCTGCTGATAACTAACTGTTGTGCACCTCCATAATTGTTTCTGCTGGCTGCATGGTTAGGTAAGCTAGAGTCATACTCTGTTCTTGTACCTACAGTTGTTACCAGTTATCTGGACAGTCATAGACAATGAATATTTATTGAATGGATTCACAGTAATGCTGTTTCATATGTTGATAGAGTTTACCCCTATGAAGCTGTGGGTTTTTCCTGCCTCCCTGTAAATGTTTTATATGTCCTATATCTGCCTTTAATGTCTCTCTGTGCCTACTGCAATGATCAGCATTCAGAGGGCATTTGTTATACGTTGTTAAATGACTCAGGAAATTGATTTAGTAAAACAGATATAAGCTCAGAAGTAGTGCCAGCCCTCACAATGAAACAAAGGGATTGAACAGAGTGATAGCCCTGGGCCCTATTGCTATAAAAACCTGCCTATGATCCAGTCACATTATAAATGAGACACTAACATAGGGTTATATGTCTGATGATATCTTAACCTAGAAAATACAAAAGTCACTGGAGACTTAGCATGTTCTCTGCTCTCCTTTGTATTGAGTGATATGGGAAAGATACCCCCGTAGGCATCTACCAACAGGACCATGAAATCAATCACTTTATTTATAAAAAACAAAAGTGTGGTCCTGGAAAATTAAATTGGACAGTGGTGGAAATATTTTGTGATCTAAACATGACACAATGACAATCTGTCCCAAGTATTTCTTCCTACAGCCATATGTGACCCACTTAACACAGCCAGATAAGTGATTCTGTGTTTCCAAGTGGGCAATAATGAGAAGATGAAGAACAGTCCCTCCCACAACCAACCATGCCATGGCACCGGCTACCCTGTTTCTTCTGTCCTGAAACCATGCCTCCCTCCTTCCTTACCGCCAGCTGTTTCCCTTATCTTCTCCCAGTAGCTTAGATTACTATGCACTTTCAGATATAATAGACCCAAGATACCGTCTTCTTAGAAAGCAGTGTTTCTAATTGTGGCCTGTGAACTTAGCTAAAATTAAATAACTTTCTCCTCATTTCGTTGTTGGTAATTTCTTTTCTATCTCTGCCTTCATATTTGTTTGCTTTGTATGTCTTCTTTCTCATCACCTTTGTTGTCATTGTTGTTGATTTTTGTCTTTTGTTTCATTTGTTTTTACTTTTATTCTACAACAACATAGAAGGAACAACATAGAAGCTTTTTTGCACTCAAATTACAAAAAAAAAAAAAAAAAAAGCCACACAGCTTTCATTTTAGCAACAGAAATAGATGAAATGGAAGTGTTAAGATTAGTTTCTGAAAGAAGTAACTGTTATTTGAAGTCAGAAGTAATTTAAAGCTCTCTCACCAGTGGGAAAACAATGAAATCTTTGTGTTTTTTTCTTTTCAGCAGACTATCAATATTGCTCGGGAACCAATCATGTTGCTATAAATAACAAGTTTTAAGATTAATTTTTATTTATTTGTGTGTGTGTGTGTGTGTGTCTGTGTGTCTGTGTGTGTTTGTCTGTGTGAATGATTGTCATGTGATTGCAGGTACCCATACAACCTAAGCAATAGCATAGGCTCTCCTAAGGCTAGAGTGACAAGAGCTTGTGGGTCACCTATGTATGTCTGACAGGAACAAAACTTGTGTCTCAGAAAGAGAAGGAAAGGGTGCAAACCTTGAGCAATTTCTCCTATTCCCAGACAATAGTTTCACATGTACATTTTCTCCTGAGGTCCAATTCTCTCTTTAATCTCCTAAACCTCCCCAGTGGTTTAATTTACTCAGTTGTGTTCAAACTTACAGATGGATAGACAGCTCAGAAAGTCTTCTTCTCCTCAGTCATTTACATCTGCTTCTGAGACCATCATATTTTAAATGACAACCTAAATAATACAGGGTTCATTTAAAAATGATGCTGGCTTGGAATATGCTTTACACAGGAAACATCATGGAAAAAGGGGACATGAATGCATTCTTACTAATGAAGAATTCTGCTGGGAAAAGTAGAATTAAGTTTCTTCAATGGAGTGACATTGGCTGTGTCGGTACACACTCTACAAGAGACTCTATGATCAGTAGTAGTCAGCCATCATAAAGTAGACTCCCTGGCTTGGTCTGTTTGGTCTTGTTTGTTTGTGTGTGTTTGTTTGCTTGCTTGTTTGTTTAGGAAAGAGAAAGAAGATGAAGTTGGCTGGGTAGGGAGATGGAGAAGAGTTTGACAGGAGTTTGGAGGGGAAAAAAAGATATGATCAAAATATATTGCATGAAATTCTCAGAGTAAAGTGAAATTATGTTGACTGTGAAAATAAAGTACATTACAATTAGTATCAAATATGTTTCATGCCCTTATTCATTACCAAAACAAACAAACAGAAAAATGAACAACATTGAAAATTTCTGTGAAGGTTCAGAGCTTCCATTCCAACAGCAAATTCTAAAATATGTTTGTCGAATTGTATAAACTTTGAATCTGGTTCATTTGCTTTTATTTATTTGCATGATTCTTCAAGATAAAATTTTAAAATAAATTAATATATAAACTAAAAATAGTAAAATAACATTTAAAAAGTGAGGTCACATCTATGTTATGGGTACAGATATGCTACAATAGCAATTTGGCGATTCTAGCATACAAGAAAGACTTTGGGGTTATTTGTTCATTTCGGTCTTGATATTTTCCACCAGTCTTTTAAAATACTAAGAGTCTTTATTGATTAACAACTCTGAAAGCCACAGATAATTAGACATAGAAGCATACTACATAGCGAATGCATGTTCATGTGTTGCTCCAGCAACACAAAAAGCAGTACCCATCACCACCCACATAACTGTAATAGCCTGTCTTCAATGGCTCCTGTGTTTCTTTAACCTTAACTAATGTGTCTTACAAAGTAACTGTAAATTGTATTCTAATTTTTCAAAAGTCAATTTTACTAAGAGTTTATTAATATAAATAAAAGTTAATAAGCCATTTAATTACACTAGTGTGGTTGTTTCACAGCAAATTTAATACACCTGTTTTTTAAAAAAAATCAGATGAGTGGACTGATTTTACATAGGAAGAAATGGTCTTAAAGATAGATTAAGCCTAAAGTCCCTTTTACTTGTGGAGGAAAGATAGCCTGGAATTAGTAAGAGACTCTCCATAGCATACACACAGCTAATTAATGACAGAATCAGGGACTAGACCTTAAAGAAACAACTTCCTTTCTCAGTTAAATCATTTTATTTGGTTCTCTCTCTCTCTCTCTCTCTCTCTCTCTCTCTCTCTCTCTCTCTCAAATTAGGATGTGTGATTATCTGTGAAATGCACTCTTACTAACACATTAGTACTACGTTTTTTATTATATCTATGGAGGAGGGGGCATGGGAATGTGGATATACTTAGCATCAGAATTCATTACACGAAGTAAAATACATTCTAATATAAATAATAAAACAATGTTAAAAAATAAACAAGAGAGTAATCCACTTGTATTTTTATGGAAATTGTTATGAAATGACACATATAGAAAAAAATGTGTCATAAAAAGTAACTGAGGGAAAGAGAGACAGGTATTTCATAATGTGTATTCTTGAAAATTTAAGGGATGTTTAATTTGAAAAACAATAATTGATGAAGAATTAATCTTAGATTTAGCTTCCTCATTATGAGTTCATAAAAAAAAAAAAAAGAAAGTATTTCTGGGCTGGGGAGATGGCCCAATACATAAAGCATTTGTTATCCAAGACATGTGTTCAGATCTCCAGAACTCATGTCAATCCAGCACACACCTATAATCCAAACACTACTAAGGTAAATTAGAAAGACCGCATGATCTATGGAGTGAAAAAGGTAGGAGAAAATAAATTAAATATTGCTTTGTTAGAACTGTTATACGTTTTAAGAAACAACAGCGTGACATTCAAACCCTCTGTTGTACTACACCTTCCTCAAATCTCTTAGCCAATGCTTCTCAATATTTAGTAATAAACAAAAACCTGTCTCACACAAGGTGAAGGCAAGAGCTGACATAGAAGGACGTCCTCGAACTTCCAAAAGCATGTCTTTACATACACAAACACAGAATGATGGTGGATAAACAGAACTCGAATTCATTATGGTCTTATACATTGATTATGATTTGCAAAATAACTAATGAAGGGCTGGATATACACCTTAATCATTAAGAGCACTTGGTAGTTTTCCTGGAGACCGGAGTTTAGCTCCTAAAATTCAGACTGTTCTATTAGTCAGGGTATTCTAGTGGACCATGCTGGAATTTTGTGTGTGTGTGTGTGTGTGTGTGTGTGTGTGTGTGTGTGTGTGTGTGAGAGAGAGAGAGAGAGAGAGAGAGAGAGAGAGAGAGAGAGAGAGAGAGAGAGACTTATTAGACTTACAGTCCAAGAATTCAGTAGTAGTTCAATTCACAAGGCTGGGTGTCTCAACTGTCCTTCAGTACATGCCAGAATCCTGAAGAAGTAGGCTCTGATGGCAGTGAAGGAATACACACTTGCCATTAAGAATGAAGACAAGCAGGCAAAGAGACGTAAACATTCCTTCTTCCAAGCCCTTTATTCATACTGCCAGCAGAAGGTATTTGGCCCAGGTTAAAGGTGGCCCTTCCCACCTCAAATGATTTACTTAAGAAAATTCCCTCACAGATGAACCCAACCACTTGTGTTTTATTTCATTCCTGATGTACTAAGTTGACAATGGAGAACAGTTATCACAGTTGTGGGTCAGGTGGCTCACAACCATCTGAAATTCCATCTCCAGGGACCCAGTATCTCTGGCCTAAGTGGGCATCTATACTCATGTGCACATACTCACATGGAGATACATACACATGTACATAATTATAAATAAAAATAAATCAATTTTTAAAACCTGGAAAGGATGCAATTGTGCCAAGAATTATTTAAATACTTCTTGGTCAATAAGCTTAGATTTCATCTGTGTTATTTGCTCCTAGTTAAATCACAATTGTGTATAATTTATTCCTGTGGGAAGAAGAGGAAAAGCAGGGTTTATCACAATGGGGTATGTCCAACATCATTAAAAATTAAAAACATAACAGCATTCTGAAAATGACCTTAATTGGGTGGCCGTTGAAATGAATAAAAAAACTCAACAGCCCCTTACAGTTGGTGTTTCTGTGGTTCAACTTCAAATGTCTTGCCCATCCAAAATCTAACTTCACTTCTTCCCAGTGAAGACAGGAAACTGGATACATGTGTACATATGTACAGGATACATGTGTAGGTAGAAGAACACTGAGACATCTTCAGGCAAGATGTCTATATACAAAGTCAAGAATCCCACAGTTTTCAAAACTCAGTCTTTTATCATAGTTTCATTATTGAATTGTTTGTCTTAAGTTTTTAGATGGGAGGTTTTTTTTTTAGTTTGTGAAGAATGTCTTTTTATTTCATGACAGAGACCCATAGACAACTGGAGGAATGATCCTGTGTATGTTTCATTGCGAGACTAACTTGCCAGCAATAGCCTAGCCATAGATTTATAAATTTAAAAAAAAGTGAGAGTAGATTTTAGCATGTTGACAGGACTTAGTTGAAGGACATCTTGGGTATCTAGACAGGACTTTTGCTGATTTGCTCATTTTTAAGTAAAAAATATCATGCATTTCTTCCTTAGATTGGTTGTAGTGTCAGAAATTGTAAGGACTTGAGTTCTGCCTTTGTAACTAACACGGGACCTGATAGAGCTGCTTTCTATTTCTGGAATTTAACTAATTTACAAAAGGGCAGTGATTACATTATTTAAATCAACGTTTCTTTTGGGGGATATAGGGAAATGTTCTACATCAAAAAACAAACTTTAAAGATTTTTAGAAATTATTCATAAAGCAATAATTACACACGTGCTACGTAGCAAGCATCAAGGCAGCATACATATTAAATATGTGAATTTCTAACATCAAGGTCTCATGATCATCAGGGTCTACAGAGCAGTCAGCGGATAAGACTGAACGGGTATACGTAGGGAATAAGGATCAGGGAGCAGTGAGACTTGCTCGGGCAAACGTTACAAGTGCTATACTGTTCCCACAAGAGAAAACTTGAAAGAGAGATGGGGAGGATAGTTTGGTGAGTAAAAGTCCCGGGGCTCAATGTGACGACTTGAGTTCTATATTCACACTTAAGGTTTTTTTAAAAAAAAAGACGGTCATAGATTCCATGGTGCTATAACCTCAGCCCTGTGGCAGATAGAGACAAGCTCGTCCACCAGTCTAGTCAAAATGGTGAGGCCAACTTCAGCAAAAGACTCTGCTTTAGGGACTAAGAGTAAAAGTTCAGCGCATACAAAGTCCTAGTCTGTGCTCTGTACATATGGATGGATTCAGACACCACACACACACATACACAGACACACACACACACACACACACACACACACACACACAGGAACAATTGATGTCACATTTTGATGTGTATCTACTGTGCCCTGCTTTTAACTGGGTATGCAAAGCATGCATGTGGACGTCTATGCTGCCCGCCCCATGCTTCTGTATTGATAGTGCTCAGAAAATGTTCATTATTAGCAAATACTAAAGAGCTCTGCTCTTCCCATTCCTTTTGTCTTACTGTGGACAAGGCAGGAGTATGTGCTCTTTCAATAGTGAGTAATGCTTAGCCATTTTTCCAAATTGTAATATGACCCCAGGATTCAGGATATTTAATCTTATCAATTAGAAAAAAAAAGCTGTTTGGTATTTTCTTTAAAAATTGCCAAACATAGCCATAGTTACATAGATTCGGCAGGCATTTGATTGAAGCAATACAACACATTCAACAAGAAGCATTCTGTTTGTAGCTGCATAGAGTAATAGATACATATCTCTACTATTCACTGGACTATAGAGTAATGAAATTGCTATAGAAAATAAATTGACTATATCAATTATAATTTATAATTCATTAAATTTCCCAGTACTCATTCAAGAAATGGTCCTAGAGACTGCCCAGCAGCTTGTGATGTAAGTGCTTATTGAGTGAGGTTATTTATTTTACTGACTGCAATAGAAAAAATAGAAACCACCTATATTTTCAACCTGATAGATAACTTTATGTAAAAGATTACATAAAGCTTATATATTGTATATGTAATCTTTATCCAAATAGTCGCATAAAATGGAATACCATACAGTGGTTAAAAAGAATGAGACCAGACATTATGTACTTATAATATGTCTAGTGAAATTGCAAAGTATACAGTTTTAGTAGTAAGTGGTTATTCATGAAGAAAGATGACTACATAAATATAAATATAGATAGGCACGTGTTTTTACGATAAAATTCTGCCTGTGTATAAACTGATCCCTAATATGAAACACAAGAGATAATCACTGTAGTATTAGAGAAGGAAGTAAAATAAAGCTGTTCATTCATTCATGCTGTATTAGGAACCTTACACATTGCTGTGGCAACATACAAGACAAAATCAATGGCAGAGAGTAAGACTCACAGTTTGCAAATACTATTCATCGTGGCGGGGTGCGGGAAGTGGCAAGGGCAGCTCCAGCTTGACTATGTGAAAGTAACCCATGTTATGACCGCAGTCCAGAAGCAAAGAATAAACTCTTGTGCCTGACTTGTTTCTTTTCTCTCTCTCTCTTTTTTTTTAATTCAGTCCAAGACCCCGACTAGTTCATATTGCCTTACACATTCAAGTTAGGTATCCATTCCTCAGGGAAATGTCTCTGCATAACTCCTCCCAAAGTACACAGATTTGTGGGCTAGGTTGCTGCTCTAAGTCCCATAAAGTTAAAATCATGGAAGATGAAATATCACACTTTGTCATTTTTGAACAGATATTACATGTAGATATTATCCATTCAGGATCTCATTAATGAATTAACGAAACACCTAAAGCATAATTTTCTCTCTGACACTACTTTTAATAATTGTCTTATTTTTTTTCCATAAATACACAAGGGCTATGATGTTAATCTATTTTCATATTTATGTGAGGAAAAGTTAAGGGTTTTCTTGTATGGGAGTTTTATTATTATTCTTTAAATTAGTATCTCCCCTAGGAAGTAAATAACCTTAAATTATTTTACTCCAAAAGAGGCAACATCAGCTATAAAAAGGATGAATCTGATATTTGATAGCATAAATGAGGCATAATAATCAAAGAACAAACTTTTGAAAGGAAGAGTGTGTGAGATACTGGATCCTTGGGACACCAGCAATAATTTACACACCATTAGTTATTCAGGGTTGCATTCCTAATTACTGCTTGGGAAAAAAGATAACTATTATACTGTAGCAATGACTCCTTTCATCAAGAAGAGAAACATTGCTGACCTAGGAATATATTAAGGAAGTGTAACTTTAGTTTGTTAATAAAGTTGTTTATAAACAAGATTTAGGGGGAACTTATGAAGGACAAAGATGTATTTGTAAAGAGACTGTGACACAGAAAAGTGTGGATTAATTTTTGAAAAATGGGCATAAGCAAAGCACATTTAAAATCTATTTCTAGGGTCTGCTTTGAATTTAAAGATCCACCTGCTTTTGCCTCCTTAGGCATGGGATTAAAGTTGTGTGCCACCATGCCCATCTCAGACATATTTTTAGTATACCTTTACAAACTAGTGGACATCAACAAAGCTAATTAAGAGAGGTGTAAGAACAAAAATTAATCAAAAGAAAGCATCTAAATTCTCAATGGGCAATTAATGAAGTGTTCAGCTTTACAAATCAAGGAGAGAAAATCAAAACTGTAACATCACCTCACTCCTGTGATAATGGCCATCGTCAATGGCAAACGGTGCCAAGTGCCCACGAGGATGTAGAGAACAAGAACATAGCACACAGTGGATAAAAATGTAAGTAAGTGTTGCCGTAGAGGGTTGTAAAAACATAGGTATAACCCCAGACCTTGTCATACTACCAAAGGAAGAAAACCAGTAGAGGGTCAAAGAGAAATCTTTACACTTATATTCACTGCGGCACAGTTCACAATAGCCACAAAAAGAAACAACTCCTCACCAAATAAAGAGATTTTAAAATTCTAAATGATGTTTGTATTTCTCATCCAAACAAGCTAATGACATCATGCCATTTGCAACAGTGATGGAACTTGAAATCATTGTAAGCGAAATGGGCCACAAAAAGGAAGACTTGCAGGATCTCTGGCTCTGTGAGAAAAAAAAAGTTATTCTCGGAGTGGAGACTAGAGAGCAGAAGCATGGTCTCCAGTCGTAGAAAAGCAGGAAAAGGAAAGGTTGACCAGTGGTTACTAAGCTACGGTTGGTTAGCAACTGGCATTCTCCCGCATGAGCTATGCTGTACAGGGAAGATAAAAAGCAATCATGCAGTTACTATCTCAAAAACAACAGAAAATGGATTCTGACCTTTGTTACAGATGAACAGTATTGCATAGAGGTGACAGTGTTTATGGATGCAGAAATAGTAATTAAAAATCATATACATATTAAATGATAATGCAATAAAATGTATAGTTTTTGAGGTTTTATATCTTTTACATATAAACGAATATAAACTGTAAAGTGCCAGTGTGGGTTAAAGTACTGAATTATACACTTAAATTTGATTAATGCTGTAAATTAATATAATATACATTTTGTCACAGATGATCTTTTTCAAAATCTAGTGATTTGATAGGGAGAAGTAACGGTAAGAAAAGGGGACTACAATTGTTGAAGTAATTGTCATGTGCTAAAAAAACCTCAAAATTACTCGTCATTGTTTGTATGCACTTATAGGTATGAATATGTATATATCTAATTCTATAGGCAAAAATGAAGGAGCAAAATATCATGGTTTAAATGAATATAGTCAGATGACAAATCTTAGCAACACTTATTAGCTTGAAGTTGTGATTAGTTTTCATAGAAGTATTTCAAAACACTGTAGGATATTTGAACATTCTAATGATGGTTCATTTATGCAATCTCTACATTTTCTGTAATATCAAAGGAGTCTATGCTAACACAAAAGCATTTATAAAGTGGCCTATGTTCTTGAACTACAACTGTATTATACATATAGTATCTTCAAGTAATCTAAGTCCAGCAAAATTTAGACATGAACATGAAGATGGTCTGGAAGGAAGCATTTACTTGGGCTATTTGGATGACACAGAGAACTACTAATATACATTTCAGTGGGCAAGGGGACTCAGGAATTTTACCAGATGAAGCATAGAAGACTATTTCCTCTCTTAATCCGTCATTGTAAAGAAAATATTTAAATATAAAATGCTAGAACTGGATCTTTCATTGCACCTTTAATATACACAGATCTTAAGATTAAGACTTAAAACTCATATTCATAAATATCTATATAATATATTTTAATGAAGTCATGAAAAATAAAATAATTCTTATAATGTGTGGGAGAGCCTTGGAGTGAAGCACCAGAGTGATATTTATCTAGAAGGTGTCTTCATTTGATAGTTCCGACTTCAAAAATTACATTTCCATGTTTGGAGCTGTGATACACACAGACTAATTAACATGATAATCCAATAGCCAAGTGGACGTGTTGTTCACTCTTCTTTCTCCTTTCACCTTGTACAAAACGATTGTTCCCACAAACAGCTCATTCATCTCTACCATTCGCCCTAGGGAAGCCCCCCTTGCAGGACTGGAAGGTGCCAAAAGAACAACAATCTGGCAGCCTCCTCATGAAATGTGATCTCTTATCTACTTCTTTTTCCCAGGGACTCATCCAACTGAGACTAGAGCAGGTCTCTGAGCCACACATGCAAATTCAGAGCACTCACTGCCCAAGAAAACTTCTTTTCTGCAGAAACAGCAAAAGGAAATTGCTTTCTAACAGAGCTCGCTCAGAGGGTGGAAAATCATTCTGCTTTTTGAGAGATTTTCATGTATGAGAAATAAACAGCTGTAGCCATGGAGCAAAAGAGACATTATTAGCGGTCCAGATAGGCATAGAGATGAAGTTCAGCGTCATGCAGCATCACTGCTCATTCCGGAAATATTGTTCACCTCAAATATTCAAAAGTTATTTTTTTTTCAAATGTAATCAGTAACAAGAAAGAATAGTTCAAGCCTTAGGTTTTTGTTTTGTTTTCTTTTGTTTTTTAACAGTCAGATGCTTTTTTCTTCTAAGAGATGTGAAAACTGTCATTGCTATGCTATGTGTATAGCAAACTCCCCTTTGTGGATTTAGTCATTATGTGGGCTATACATGACTTTTGGAAACTATGTGATGGTCTTTTAAACTTGTGTTTGTTTCTGAGGTATTTGATTTCCCTTGTGACTGATTTTAAATAATGTACAGAATTGTGCAGAACTTTGTGTTATCTGTATGCTTTAGGGTTTTACTGCTGTGAGTAGACACCATGACCAAGGCAATTCTTATAAAGACAACATCTAATTAGGGATGGCTTATAGATTCAGATGTTTGGTCCATTATCATCAAGACAGAAGCATGACAATGTTCAGGTAGGCATGGTGTAGGAGGAGCTGAGAGTTCTACATCTTCATCTGAAGACTGCTAGGATAAGACTGGCTACCAGGCAGCTAGGATGAGGATCTTAAAGCCTACACCCAGAGTGACATACTTCCTCTCCAACAAAGCCACACTTCCAAATAGTGCCACTCCCTAGGCCAAGCATATTCAAACCACCACACTGGGTTTATATACCAATGGAACAGTTCTCAAGGATCTTGCTAATAATGTTCTTTCAACTCCTGTTGTGATTTGAAGGAGATATGCCCCGAATAGCATCATGTATTTGACACCTAGTCTCTGGTTGGTGGCACTGTTTGAAGAAGTTTTGGATCCTCTAAGTGAAGTCCTGTTGAAGAAAGTATATCACTAGGGGCAGACTGTGAGGTTTTAGAACATCGCTGCATTTCCAAATCCCTCTCTTTCCTGTGTGTAATTGAAATGTGATTATTCTCCTTGCTAGTCTTCCTGTTCTTTGTTACGATGTATTTCTTATCTTTATGGAAAACCCCTTTAAAATAGTAAGCCAAAATAAAATTCTCCCTTAAGTTGGTTTTGATTATGGTATTTTATCACAGCAACAAAGAAGTAACTAAGACAACACTCATGGAAGTAAGAAAAGCTAAGTGATGGGAGAACTTGTCAACTGATATCTAACCCATATTTACTAGAGTGTAATCATGAAGGAAATGGTACATGAGTTCTTAAGATTTCACATAAAAGCAATGGTGACATTTGCAAGTTCCAACTACATGAGGCACTGAGTCAACCTCATCCCAGTATCTCCAACATCTAAATTATCACTAGTATTTATACTCTTTTAAAAGTCAATGCACACCACTATACAGAATAAACCTTAAGGAATGAAAATACATGAGAGCTTTTATATTTTAATCAAATAGATTTAACCTGGAAAATGAAAAGAGGAATGAAGGGAGAGGGAGACTGTCTATTGGGTGACATTAGTTGTTTGGCATAAATAGTAAACAGTTGAGATATGTGAGCTCAAGTTAGAATTATTCTAAATAACCAAATTTGGGGAGGAATAACAGATGATAAAATCATTAAAATTTGATAGGTTTTATTGTTTCCCCTATGGCTCTGTTTTTATCTGTAAGAACATCTATGATAGCTCTTGAGGCTGTGCATTTAGGATAAATGGCTCTAGCATTCTACATATCCTCTAATAGACATGGTAGCAGAAAGCCCCCACCCTTCCAGCCTGCTCCAAACTCAGTCTTAACCTTGACTGTGAATCATCACAACCTCTGCAGATGATCCAACTTCATGGTCCTGACCTTAATCCAAAAAACAAGAGGCTATCAAAGGCACCACCTGGACAGAAGTATTTGTGTGGAATTATGTTCCATATTTAAATTCTGGATATACAATAGTAGAAAATGACTGGCAAATGCATGGTTGCTTCATACATTTACATTGCAATTGTGAAAGTTTTCTTTGATTAAAATGTTATGTTATAGTGTTGATTGCATACCAAGAGAAAAAATAGTAAGTAAATTTGCAACTGGCCCTGTACGTTAGTCCGATGAGTCATTTAAACAGAAAACTAATTTCCGCAAGGCAAGAGTAACAAGAAAGATTGCATTTGAATTGCTCCTATGGCCCAGAGGAAAATTCATCTTCTGTTTAGATTCAGTAAGTCTGGTGTGAGGGAGATATTGTAGATGGTCACAGGGGTTGTTGCACATTAATGTATTGTAACAGGCTTCTACCACTTAAACAAATGGAAGCTCTGATGGCTAGTTCTAATATACTGTGCAAAATCTACTGTTTCTTTTAACTTAGTAATTAAATGTTCAGATGGAAAGGGAGTGACAACTCTCTCCAATAGTTCTGAAGTCTTTCAGTTAAAAAGAGTAACCACTGTCCAAAGAGTCTTCTAAATAAATGTATATATCCTTCCCTTTTTAATTTTTCAAAAAAGGAACAGGAATCTTCTAAAAGAGAGAGCCAGCTCTCTCTCTCTCTCTCTCTCTATATATATATATATATATATATATATATATATATATATATATGTGTGTGTGTGTGTGTGTGTGTGTGTGTGTGTGTGTGTGTGTGTGTGTATTCTCTAAATAAAACAAAAGATGTGAAAAGGAATTTGCAATTACAAAGGGATCATTTATTCTCTTATAGTCTGACCTCTGCTTCCTTTCCAGCTGGTTGAGTTTCAATAGAAATAACTTTTATGTTAAGTTTGTTTAGCCCTAATTTGCTATAAAAACATAAACTGTGCCACTATTATTGATTAGGATAGAACTACCAGGATGCCCTGAAAAACTCATTATATGCAAATATACACATGCATACCATTATATGATGCAAGCTTGCTTGCACTCTACAGTACCAATTAAGTGTAACAACATTAAAAATTATCACCAAGAATGTGTTGTGCTGTGCTCTGTAATTTTATCCAAGGAATACAGTACACTTGGACTTGATTTAATGATTTATTTGTTTTTAAAAAAATACATTCCTGTTCCATAACTTTTTCCCATTGCCATTTGAACAGGAACCATTTGATAGGTTGTACCTGCTCCTGGGACTCTTCCATCTGTTGTATTTTTGTATCCACCTTTGATATGAGAGTTTTTATTTCATCTTATTATATATTATTGTGTAGTGTTTCATTGTTATGCCTTAGAAGTCTGTTACTTTCTAATGAGAGACAGAGAGGGAGTGCACCCAGAGGGGAGGGAGGGGGTGAGGACCTGGGGAAGAAGAGAGGGAGGGGAAAATGTAATACACATATATTGTTTGAGAAAAAAAATCTATTTTCAATAAATGGAAAAAAGTAGAGGAAAAAATCCATGTTTTTTAAATCAAAAAAAGCATTGACTAATCTTGGTTGTAAACATGACAGACTTGGGAAGAGGAAACTTCACCTAAGGAATTGCATTCATCAGATTGGCTATGAACATGGTTGTGGGGCATTTTCTTGCTTGCTGATAGATAGAGGAATACTCAGTCCTGGGTGATTCTATCCCTTAGCAGGGTGGGCCTGGGCTGTATGAGAAACTGTTAAACATGAGCTGAGCAACAAGCCAGGAAGCACTATTTATCTGTGGTAAGAGTCTTGGGGTTCTTCCCTCAAAAATAGACAGTTGCCTGTAAACCAGATAAACCCTTTCTCACCCACCTCACCTGATCTCACATACACAAGGGAGAGAGAGAGAGAGACAGAAACAGAGAGAGACAGAAAGAGACAGAGAACAGGAGAAAACCAGTAGTAACTATAACATCTTAAAAACATTGTCTTGTATGGAAAAGAGATTCACATGATTTACAGGAGGCTGAGTTTCTGTCTTCTCATTTTATTTTTTTAATCAATTTTTTTAATAGACTTTAGGGCAACATTTCAAATGAAGGGGTAAGGCCTGTAGTTTTCTTTTCTTTCTTTCTGTTTTTTTTAATGTGTGTGTGATAAAGATTATTATTTCATTATAACATCTTTCCTTTCCTCTTCCTCCCTCCAAACCCTCTTCACATTTCTTCAAGCTAATGACCTGTTTTTCAGTGTGTGTGTGTGTGTGTGTTTGTGTGTGTGTGTGTGTGTGTGTGTGTGTGTGTGTGTGTGTGTGTGTGTGTGTGTGTTTCTATGTAGAACCTGTTAAGGTTATATAACATTACTTTCATGCATATTTTCAGGGATGATGGAAACCAACTGCTGTGCTCTTCCCAGGGGAGGAACACCCCCTCTGCTCCCAGATCTTCTTGGTTGCCTCTTGTTCTGTGAATAGGGTTGAGGCTTCATTAACTTTCCTCCATGCAGTTTGGAATGATCATCAGAGTCATCTTTGTTCAGTTCATATTTGCTCAGTCATATTGGTCAGACTTTATGTTTATAGGTTCTGATATTCCTAAGAGACACAGACTCACAGAAAACTCCCTGATCCTTATTTTTAAATATAAATGCACACAAGGGACATGTTGGAATCTAAATTGCAACTGTATGTAGTAGACGTAAAGAGAGCGTTTACTTCCAAATCTTGACTGGGATATCCACATTGTTCTTAGATAGAAAACAAACCAACCAACCAACAACAACCTCTGTGATTTGCATCTAAAAGCAGCTTAAAGAAAATTAAAAGATGAAAACATAAAAGATTCTAAATTACTATTTATCATAATGATCACAGACTTCTAAAACACAGAATAATAAACATATGCATGTAAGCCAGAGGAGGGCCTAGGCCTGTGAGGAGTCCTCTGTGTATGCCACTCTAAGTCATTGCATTTATCTACATGGGTATCCGGAAACTAAAAGTTGATGAGAGACAGCAGACATTGTTAATCTTTGACCCATTGTTCAGGATCCGCCTACAGACTAGTAAGGAGAAACTGCCCTTTAGACATAAGAATTTTTAAAAATGTTCTTTGAAATAAAAATAGGCTGCCTAGTTTCTTCATTTCCTCTCACCGACCCTCATGAACCACCTGACCCCACCACCTGACCCTACCACCCCACTAATCCACCCTACCACACCACTACACCACCTCACCCCACCACACCACACCCCCACCCCTGAATCCTAGTGCAGTCTCTTTCAAGACCATTGCTTCTGATATTTCAGTTAAAGCAAGTCAAGCATGTGCTGAACAGACATTGTGATGGGATACCCCCTTTCCTTCTAAAACATAGGAAATAAAATCAATTTGTTCAAGATGCCTACTCTATACCAGAGATAAAATAGCATTTGTATTATCAAGGAAGAGAAATCAGAATTGTGTACAAACAGACCTTGTTAAAGTAGTTCACATTGCTTTTTGCCTCTGTAAATAATTTAGTTTATTGCACAGTTGCCTCTCTGAACAATTGTTAGTTTCCAGTCTCTCTTCTTTGGAACTTCATTTCATCATAAAAGCCTCCAAAGCATATAGAAAATATATTCACCTAAGGAAGACACGTTAGTCTATAAAACACTTGCCTTTCAAGCTTAAGGACCTGAATTTGATCCCCAGAATCCACATAGAAACCAGGCATGCTGTCATGTACTTGTAATCCCAGCACTGGAAGGCAGATGAGGGCAGATTCCTGTGCCTTGCTACTCAGCAGCTTAAAGCCCCTGGTGATCTCCAGGCCACCTAGAGGCTCATCTAAATAAAGGAAAAGTTAAAGAGGTAAATGGTACCTGTTAAAAGGCACCTGAGCATGCCTCCACATGATACACACACACACACACACACACACACACACTCACACATGTACAAACACAAGCACACACATGCAGCAAATAGACACACACACACACACACAAATCACATTAAATACTGTTTTGTATGTTTTGCTTCTTAATCTGCTTAGTGTTTAATTCTAAAGGCCACATGTAAACCCCCGAGAGAGTAAAGAAGTTATGCCTCAAGTATATTTATCGTTTTGTTTGTACACAGTGCTTGCCATAGTTGATGTTAGTAAAAACCCAATAAATTTCAAAATATAATTGATGAAAAATATATATTGCATTAAATGCACCCTAAGCATTTACAATGTGGACCCTTTTAATTAAGAAAATGTCTCGTTACAACAAAAGTCATTGTAACAGAAATCTCTGCAAACTCAACTGTACCTATGTCTTAGCATTTTCGCTAAAGGATGGATTAGCCAATCATTATAGGAGATTTTTCATGACACAATTCTACACAAGCTCTCTGTCTCCTGTCTCTCTAGTAGCTGTGATTTTCCAACATGTGAATGCATGCTACTTATGTCAGGAATGAAAACCTTAATGGACGTAGCACATAGGAAAAAAAATCTTCATCATTTTTGCTAGTGTTATTTCTAAATGAAGAGGAAATTACCCTTCAAAGTCACTTCACTTTTCATACTTCTGTCAACTGTATAAAGAAAATGTCGCTTGGGCACCAGATAATCCATACAAAATGATATTCAGGGCTAGGAAGAAGAGTGAGGTAAAATTTTTACCTGATCCTCATATCAGATATGTGCACATCTTTAATGGATTGCAGATGGACTGGCAATACTTTAGTTATATAAAAGCTTTTAATCATGGCTCAGAAGGCCATGGAAGAAGTCCAGCCCGACCATTGAATGCTTATCAAGAGAAGAAACATGGCAGTAACTAGAACTACTATGTTTACAATTACCAAGTCTCAAAGCTAGCTAAATCCCCCTGGTCTAGTGATGCAACAGGTTTCTGTAGTCTAGACCTAAAGTTTTAAATATACATTCACACATATACATTAAACCTTTACCAAAATAATCCAAATATGTATCTTTGTATTATTTAATACATTTCTAGACAATCATGATATACTTTATTCCAAAGCTTAGTTCTTGTGAAAGTATAAAAAGAAGGAAAGACAGAAGGGGAAGGGAAGAAAGAATGGAAGGAGGGAGGGAGGATGAAAGGGAAAGATGGAGGGAGGGAGGGATGGAGGGAGGGAAAGAAGGTGGGAGGGAACTTAGGAGGGAGGGAGGACAGATTACAAAAAATATGCAAACCACAAAAAATGAAATAACACTTAAAGATAACTAATATCTAACTAGCACAAAGCAAGAACAGAGATCCTGTATTTTATGATATTAAGATGGACTTTCAAACACAATTTCAAGAATCTGTGCTGAGGATGATATGTGGATAAGAAAACTGAAATCACTCTTCGGTTTCTTCCATCCCCAAAGCTTTAATTCTCCATCTCACCGAAGGCTTTCTGGAGCTTCAGTTACCAATTTAGTGATGAATTAATTATCCTAACTCAGCCCATGTATAGGTATGATCTTTAGAGGTCAGCAAGTATGCTACGATGTTCAGAGCAACAGTGGAAAAATAGTTAGCAAGCTAATACCTTAGAACAGTAGACTATATCACGTAAAAAAAAAATTTTTTTAAAGTGTAACCCTGTCAGTAATACTGAGTATTTCATTAATTAAAATTTGTTCAGAGTCATCAATTTTAGTTTTACAAGATCAACAGACAGTCTGGTTTAATTAACAAAAATTTAAGCGTTGAGGAACCATACCATCTAGTACCAAGAGTGCTCTGGTCCATAAAAATTTTCTTAGTCATAATGCAGATGAGGGAGTAGTTAAGGGGGTGATAAAGTAGAAAACATCCATGAATACCATTATCATCATAAAACAAGCCATTGAGTAATTGCCAAAATAACCCAATTTTGTTTATGAATTGGTAGTTGATAAATTGATAATTGTGCCTTTCTTAGTTCTACATTTCAAATGCACCAGACACTCAAGTATATGTGGCACAGTTACCTCTCGCAGCAATACCCAAGCACAATTTACTTTACACACACACCTTATACTCTCCATATCAGTGAACTTTTTCAGTTCCTTGCGCTGAGTTAATTCCTCATTAGCTCCTTCTGCTTTACTAAGCTGCAAACCTGTATAGCATGAAACTGATTTGAGACTTGCACCGTTTTTGCTCAAATATTGTCAACAGAGTCTGTTCCTCCAGGATATAAAGGAAAGGTGCTGTGCATGCCTGTGGACATTGTGGCAATAAAGGCAACATAAAATTAGTTAAGGAGGAAGAAGGGAAATTGGGAGGTTTTCTATACTGCTGTTCCTAATCTAAAAGAAATCGCTGGAGCCATTTGCTTTTCCATTCTCTTTATGATAATTGACTCATACAACCCATCTCTTTTTCTTCAAATAGTGCTGCAATGATCAAACTAGATTGGATCTTTCTGTGGTTATATCCGCTTATTACAAGAACAATTATTCAAATAACAAATGGGGAAATAGCCCATAAGCGTGCACATCTAATCAAGTATAAATGCGGCTGCTCCATTAGTGAGTGCAGATAGTATTTCAAATATAGTCTGTATTTTTGCAAATAGCTTGTTATGTTAAATATTACATTCTTGACTAGACAAACAAAACCCCAAATCAATTCTAAAATAATGATGGAGGTGAGAACAGAATTATCATTAAATATAAATGACTCAAGACACTTAGATAATGTTAACAGAGCAGGCAAGTTTGACAGTTTTTGATTGTGAGGGCATCATATCCATCGAGCATTATGTCATGAAATATTTTAATCTTGCATCCATATGAAAGCTATTAACTATGATTCTAAAGGATCTACTGGGGATGGGATGGGGGGCATCTGGGATTAAAATGTGGATTAGAAAACAAGGAATGAGTGGAAAAACCTTACTATCTAAGGACAAAAATAAGTCCTACCACTGAGAATGATCAATGTAGCTGGTCAGCTTAGAATATTCACTGTGCATCAAGTGCCTTTTTAAAAAGACACTAATGTGAAAGATACGTATATTTTACTTAAAGAATTTGGCAGTCTAGTAGAGAAGGAATTCAGTTCTAATGAAAGAAGATAACAAAATGATAGGTTATTCTAGGAGTGGCAGGAGGAGTTACCTTCTCACTCAGAGAAATCAGCATCCATTCAGATGAGGACCACCCTTCATTTCTGCCTTTCAGACCCAGCACAAAGTTTAGCACAAAGTTTCGTAGCTTAGGGCCTTGCTGCTTCATTACTCTATAAAACCACAGATGATGTTAGACAATGCAGTTTTAAACTTACCAGAGAAGTCACGGGAAAACAAAGTCAAGACCGAGAAAATTAAGATGAAAATAATTTAGGATCAAATTAGTTTTGTGGGTTTATAGCAGTCATTGTGGATGCACGGAGATGCTGAGAAAAGAGAGGGCAACGGGGAATCCAAAATTATTTAAAAGGAGCAAGCACAATGACCCTGAGCTCTCATGAGCCAACTACTTCTTAGGTACAGAGAGAATAGCAAAACATGCAAACTTAGCTTTCATTCCTCTTGGTGGAAGGCGATTTAACACATAGCAAAGTATGTGTGCTTTGATTCCTTAGTTTCCAGAAGATAAGAAAAGCCTATATACCTGGCTGCATTCGGAAGAACTCTCCACTTTGGGAAATATTTGAAATTCTGCCAGAAGCTGCTAGAAATTCCCCCTGAGCTCTGCAGGTGTAAAATTCTTTTGCATACAACTTCAAACTAGCTGCAGAATCTTTATAGCAATCCAAGGATCCAGCTATAGATTGCCTTTTCCTCATTTACATCGTTAATTCCTTATAGTGATTCAAAGACAAATTTAAACTGCGTACTGTATGTATAGGACATTCTCAACATCATAGAGTCAGATCAATGTCTATGTCCTAAGAACTTAAGAAACATTACAATTCAAAATACTAATGATCATTTAATCTGTATTCACTTTGTAAGAGTGATTTTAACAAGTGTTGGAAGATTATAAGAAATACACCCATGATTTTCTCTTTTCATCCAAAAATTTTGCAGTTTTTAAGCCAAATATAGCTAAACTTCTCCTAGGAATTCACTTTTTGCCTTTGCTCTGTGCAGCAGATATGAATATGCCCAAATTTGTCTGAACTATGTGAGTGATAGGAGAGATTAAAAACGTTCAAAGGAGACCAAAGGCCCAACCTAACATTTCACCAGACTTTGCTCTCAACATCTTTTCCATACAAGAAACATAAGCCCTCTTCTCAGCTTTAAGAAAGTAACGATGTGTATGTAACACTGAAGTCAACTCCTTGTAAGCTGACAGCACTAGGTAGAAGCAGAAAGCCGTAAAGTGTTTCATTAGCGTAAATGCTTATTACTAAACTGTGTCACTCAGAGGAAGCATCACACATTAAACCATTAAAGTATGTATGTCTCATAACCTGAATAAAATCAAAATTCAGTGAAGTACTTTCAAAGAATGGCTTACTAGCCAGTGGGGGGTGGAGAGAGGGAGGCAGAAACGTGATAATAATAAAATTTTCAAGGGAGAAGTTTGCCGGTTTAACCGGTGTGCCCGTGTTATCAAAATGAATAGATTTTCTTCCTGAAAATTTTTCACACATCAATAGTAACATAAAGTTCAGTAATTATCCTCTCTCTTCAATCTCCCAACACTGTGAGGCAGTAATTCTATGCCAAGGTGTAAAGCAGCTGGGAATTGGGCAGAATTGAAGCACATCTCACATAGATCATGAGATGAGAATAGCTTTCACGCAAATGGAAAACACTAGAAGGAAAGGCTTCCTGAGAAAAGAAAGTCACTGTAAAGTCAGGCCTTTTGCTTCATTCTACCTATATTAAAATGCAAGCATAAATCAAATTCTCATAAATTTCAATAGTCCATGTTTTTTGAATTCTGAATATTTTTTAATTATAAAACAATCAAGGTGGCTAGTTAATTAGTAAAATGACATGGTATCAGTTTGAGGATATTAGTTCAGGTCTGATAAAATTTTAATAGAAATATGCTTAATGGCTTTAACTTACTTCATAATAAATAGTACTCACAGGATTTGATGGTCTATGACTCGAGAAAAGATTATTAAGAAGACATATAATGTGCTTTTGTGAAAGGTATTTGCAGGGAACCATTAGATGATACAGAAAATCAATAATACCCTAGTGCCAATTTCAGCAACATTAAAATTACAGTCCTCGTTGATATTTATGATGATGGAGCTACCAAATCATTTCATTATTACCTTCCACAACACTGGCATTTTTCTTTGTTATCTGGAATCACTTGGCAAATTTGATCAGTTCTTTTTAATGTGCTTTATAGATGGTTCTGTTTCTAAACAGCTCTCCTCAAAAGGAAGAATTTTAACTGTCTATTCTTCCCACTTCAGTGTGTAAATGGGTTGCCAAAGCTCTTTCTTTTTATGAAAGGCATAATAATTGTAAAATATTAAGTCTTTCAAAATGGATCTAAGTAGAACCAAATAAATAAGATTTAATAAATGGTTACTCAGCTTTCTTCTTTCCTGGAGAGACAGAGGAGAATGATGAACTAGGCTCATTCTCTCGTAACTCTAAAACTGAAATCCAAACAATAATGAGTTATCCAGGAGTAAAAATTCTCTATCAGGTACAAATAAATATCTTGAGTTTCATCCATGTCCTTCTCCAAAGTCAAGCAAATTATCATACAAACGGGACTATAAAGTTTATATTTATTTGGCTTCTGAAATAACCTTATAATTTCAACCCACTAGAATATTATCTCCAAGGGAATTTAGATTAATTGGTAGAATTAAAAGAGGAAGTAATGAATGGTGAGGTGTTGTTAGTACCATTTGTTGGCTCTGGATATAAGGAAAGTCATTTAACACTGTACCAGTTGCCCGGGTTCTCCTTGAGTAAGGAGACAAGGAGACACCTCAACAGAAGGCTGTCTGCCATTGCTGTCTCTGATTTGCAGAGGACAAAAAAAGTTCAATGATTTTCCTAACTTCGAGCTTCTTGATGTGTAAAGTACAGAAATAGTAAGTGCTAGAGGCAAAGTCATCTCACCGGTGGCTTTTGTGAACTCTGAAGACTCTGTCAGGGATAAAGAGGTGGGGAATGCTTCCATATTTTCATGCATGTGAAATTTCTATGACTCATGCTTTTTCTAGGGCAAGGGCAGAAAAGAATGGGTGTCATGTGTGCAAATGTGTTTCTTCAAGCATATATGTAAATGCAGTCCAGAGAACAACCAACCTCATTATCATTTCTCAGGTATCACACATCTTCTCTTTTGGGACAGGCTCCTTCACTGCCCCCAAATTTGCCAATTGGGCTAATCTGGCTGTCCAACGAAGCCAAGGGATTGATCTGTCTCTGCTTTCCCAGAGTTGGGATTACAAACATGCACCACCACTCCTAGGTTTTGCGGATAATTTCTGGGGATTGAACTCAGGCTCCCATGCTTGCAAGGCAAGCACTTTACCACTGAGCCAGCACCCTAACACATACTATACCACAGTAATTGAACACTAGTTTCACACACACTAATACATGTAGCAACAACAGCAGTAATAAGAGTCTAGAAGAAACTTTTGTGTCCACCTCTAATGAACTCAATTTCAGAAGATGAATCCTCTCCCAGGAATGATAAGTTTTTGTCAGGACCACAGTCTCTTGACCTGTGGTAACTGATAATATTTCGTTTTGCCTTTATAATAATTCTCCAAATGACTCTCCCATGCCACTGTACCATTTTTCATAATCATACAGAGTTCCCTAGACCTCATATTCCAGGTCATTCCAGATGGCTAAACACAAGGTTTGAAAATACATGCTAGCATCACCATACATATTTTCTGTTAACTGACAGACTTTTTTATTTATTAGACCTTGGATAATATTACATTAGATATTGGCAATATCCCAAAAATGGAGTGATGTGCTTTCAGTTTGGAATGGGCTCAGGGGTTTGTTGTTAAATATATCTTCATTCCTACTTCTGTCAAAATTTACCACCAGTGTCCCAAGGAGTCTGATTTATTTCTTAAATGGAATGAGAAATTCACTATAGAAATATGGCCAACCATCTCTCACATTACTCTCTCATGTGACTCTTGGGGCTTTGAAGATTGACAAGCCCTTAGCAAGCCTATAACTATATGTTTAAACTTCATCTATTACTGACTATTTAAAATTTCTCCTTCCCTTTTTCTTGTTTTTGAATTTATTTTGTATATATAAATGGTTTTTTTCCAGAAAGTATATATTATAATGCATATGTGTCTTCTGCATGAAGAAATCAAAAAGCATTGTGCCCCACCCTCTGGCATTAAAGATACAGATGCTTCTAGGCAGGATGTGGGTTCTAGGAACTGAAGTCTAGTCTTCTCCAAGAACCATGGCACTCTTAACTACTAAGTTCTATCACTTCCTCATGTTTTGATTGTAAATTCACCCATACTTCCTGAGAAAATTATAGTATCCTTTTGAATTTCTTTGCCATGTGTGCTAAAGATGAAGGCTGCTCAAGCTGACCTGTTAGGGAGCCTGGGAATGAGAGCACCTTATACTGACATCACACAGTAGAGCAGAAGGTACCTCTGAGCAGCAACCACCAGTCCCTTTCCAGACAGCTGATGCATCATTTGGTAGTCCACTGGAAAACATGACGATGGTCTTGATCTGCTTCAAAACTAACCACTATTATTATCTTATTTTCGTTTCCTCCCACCTCCTCAATAACTCTTTTTCTTGACTACCCCCTCTTTGTAGAACATGGTCAATCTGTTTCTCCCCCTCTGTTCTTATATTCCATAAGCACTCACTCAGAAAATATCTGAGTCTTTATATATACTTTATCTTCTTCCCAACATAAAAATTTTTCATGAAGGAAGAGTTTACTGCCACTTGAGAGAACTTTTCCTATATCTCACCTTGAATTATTAGTATGTTCTTTGCTGCTAAACCCAAACATGTTTCAGAAATGTCATGATGTTTTCAAAATAAATAACACTTATTTATCTGCCACTTCTGCCTGATGAAATGTCTCTGTCTATAATCACCTCCTGTGTGTTAGTGCTCTGTATCTTTTGAGATAGTTAACTCACTTTTAACTATCTCTGTATCATGAAAATGTAGAGGTTTCTTTCTTTTTCTTTCCTTTTTTTTTGTGACTGAACAAAGCAGAAAGGCACCATTTGAAAGCCAAGACCTTGGAGAAACCAAGCTTGATGACACTCTGAACTTGGACAGTTGTGAAAGGGGATTTATTTTGTCTAAGCTGACCTTGGACATCTATCCTCTAGAGTTTTAAAAAGAGGATTTATGTTGTCTAGGCCACCTAATCTGTGATCTGGAGTAGCAGACCCATGATAACTAGGCTTATGAGTTTGTGGGTTTTGTTTGTTTTGTTTTGTTTATTTTCTAAAGATATAAAAGCAATATACATCCAGTAAAAATTGTTTTATAAATTTCAATCATTTCTAAACTAGAGGCATTCAGTGGTAACATGCTCTGTTACCAAGCTGGACAATCCCTGTGATTTTTATTATTATTATTATCATTATTATTATTATTATTATTATTATTATTATTATTTTAATACTGGAAAACCACCAACATCATGTAGCGTGCTGTGTTGCTAAGTCATGATGTTTACTGACTTTGTGTACTATGACATTTTCAACTAATGATGACGTTATTGGTATGCAAGTTAATCATGTCAGGTCAGGAATGCATGCATTTGTTTCAGCAGGAAACTCACATGATTATTTGGGTCTCAGATCCATCTACGTAGTAGGACTGTAGAGATCACAAACTGAATGCTTATTAAAACTTGAATGCATCTCATTTTCATGCTTCTCGTATTTAGATGTCATACTAATTGTAGATGCATGAAACTAACAAGGTATCTATATCAGAAATCTGTAATTCCTCATAGATACAATGAATTATTCTGTCACTTTTTAAATTATTTATTTATCAGATAGTGTTAATTTTACAAATATCTTTTGCCACTCTCCCTTCTATATCATTATTTATCACCAAAATATTTCAAGAGCTTCTTATAGTCTCTTGTGTTGTTCTACTATAATCAATCTTTCACACTCAGCTAAAATATGTCCCCAAAATGCAAATTTTATGATGTCATCTCTCACTATTAATTTTTCAATGGCTATTCCTTACCTACAAAATAAATTTCAAGTCTTCATAATGACATAAAATGCCCTCTATGACCTAGTGACAACATTGAGTACCATCTGCCTTTCCTAATCTATACTGCCAGCAACCTGCATCATGAGGTAGTTTTGAGTGTTTGACACTCCTTCTGTTCATTACCCACCAAACTCTGTTTTGTCCTTAAAAAGTGATACAAGTGACATTTGTGGACAACCTTACTAAAAACCAAAAGCCATCCTGATCTGGACTCCTTTCAAACGAGTATGAACCCAAAGAGTTGAGGGTCATTTATTACATTAGACTTCCAATAGATTTCTTCCCTGTAAGTCTAAGGCACTAGTTACAGAGTTTTTTGAAACCTTGTATTAATATATTCTAGGTGCCTCATATTAGTTCAAGAAATGCAAATGGATAATAAAATGTATGAATGGGTGAAGGCAGTTTGGGCTGGACATGGAGACAGAAGCAGGACTTTTAGGATTCCCAGGCAAAAAAATAAAGGAGAGAAAAGAAAAAAGAACCGCCATACTGGGGGAAGGAGAAGGTCCAGGCGTGAGAAGTGTAGTACAGCGAGACTACCAACATTTAAGAGTTGGGGATTGTGGCCCAGGAGGGCTGCAGGCCTGGGTCCAGGGCTGCCAGAATGGAATATAGGTTTTAGTAAGTAATAATGCAGGAATATACAAGAGGAGAGTGTGCTAGTCATGTGGAGGATTGCAATGGCCCAGTCATTGGGTTGATAAGGCATATTCAAATATAAGGCTACATGTGTGTATCTTTCATTCAGGAACCCAGAACACTGGGGTAGGTAGCAAGGAACTGGCATCAGCACCACAGGGGTGATTTGAGTAGTATTAATCACCTAATGCAACAGTGTTGGACATATACTGAGCCTGAAAATTTTTTCAGATGAGCATCTTCAGATAAAATTCTAACCCTCACAGTTACTAGATAATCACAACTCTTATTTAAAAAAAAATACATGGCTGTATTTCTAATGTTAATACTGTATTAACTGTTATGGTTCTTGTTAGATAAATATACTTCAAGTTATGAAACATGAATTAAGAAAGAAGTTAAAATCTTAATCAATGGTCTGATGCAAGCAAGCACATTTTCTTACAACTCATTCTTCCCAGGCATTTCTGACTATTTAAAAATATAAGATCTAAATATAAGATCTAAAGTGCTTCCAAGTCCAACCATTGATGATGCAGGAGAGAAATGAGAATAGGGCCATTCGAATGGCTACAATCCATAGAAGTGATGAGCATAGTACCTCCACTAAAGAACTAACAGAAGTAATCAGTTCTCTGAAGTACAGAACCTGAATCTATAAAGTCATATTCTGTGAAATTTGAGTCCTGATTAAATAAGCATTCTGTAAATCCACTGGGTAATTTGGGGGGGGGGGAGTGTCGAGCAAGCACACGAAGTACATGATTACAGTAAGTTGAAAAGTTGTTCTTGTCTCAGAGATCCTAGCAGTAAGCATGCTGTTAAGGTGTAAGAGTAGGGGCTGACTCTTGCAGTCTTTGGAACTCAAAAATGGCCAGATTCATAGGGGGAAAAATGTGATACAATTTAAGGAGGATGCAATAGAGAACTGCCACCAAGAAAACATCTGTAAGTAGAAACACAAAACATTTCTATGGCTCCTTTAGGGGCCCTAGGAATAGTCAGGCAGCTTGGAATAAATCTGTTCCAGTGAAGAATGAACTGATATGCCAAGAAACTGCAATTGATGAGATCCAGAGAAGAATAAACAAGGTGAACAGACCACGGGCTTGCACCAAAGGCTTCATATTCAGCTACTCATTAGAAAATAGTTAAGGTTACAGGTGATCTGTTGTTAAGTTTCCAAGATCACCTACATTTGGTGATAAAAACTGAAGTATACATAAAGATGTAATGCCAAACAGAGATCATGTTAAATTCTATAAATTTAGATGTATAGAAGATGGAACTTAGGACCTGTTCTTCCCAGAGACACAAAACACATGAATCAGATGACATCAGTCCATTACAGAAGCATCACCTCCCTTCATTATATGTGGTTAGTAAGGCTCTGATTTTTGCATTCAAAATGTTAAGATACTCCAAAGACTAGCTTCTGTGAGAAGAAACTGTAATATGCATGATTTATTTAATTCCTACGTTGCATAATGCAGGCTTAAGGTTTAAAAGATTAAAGCCATTTCCAGGTCAGAAAGCATATGTACAACATGTGATATTTTCAGATTCATGGAACTAATCAGCAGTCCATACAGCTTAATCAGTATTTCATCTTTATTCTTTATTACAAAAATAATCACTAGTTTGTGGAGCATTTTTGTTGGACTGTTCATTTGATACATGGCTTTTATGAATTGAAACCAAAGCTGATCTTTCATTCCATTTTTTTTTAAATAATAAGCCTTATCAGAACAAAACACATGCAGTGTGTTACATTTAAACTTCATTATGACTCTTGCATATTAACTCTGAGATTGTTAGGGAGATCCAGCCTTCACAAAGCATCTTTTTTTCTTCGTCTACACAATTATCAGAATGTGTCATACACTCTCAAACCTCTGTAACCTCCAATTACAGATGATTCACAACTATAAGACATGAACTGTGCTGACTAGCTTTGTGTCAGCTTTACACAATCTGCCATCATCTGGGAAGAGGAAATTTCAACTGAGAAGATGTTTCCATCAGCTTGGCCAGTAGGCAAGTCTGTGGGGCATTTTCCAGTTTAACGTCCTGCCCACTGTGAGCTGTGCAGTGCTTGGGCAGGTGGTCTTGGGTTGTATAAGACAGCTGGCTGAGCAAAAGAGGGGGAGTAAGCCAGGGATTACTGTTCCTCTACAGCTTCTGCTTCAGTTACCATTTCTAGGTTCCTGCCCTGATTTCCCTGCAAAGAGATTACAAGCTGAAATCAGTCCCAGGCTATTTTTGATTGTGGTCTTTATTACAGCAATATAACCTTAACTAAAACATATATATTTTATGCTCCACAACTGTTCTACTCTATCTGTAGTTGCATACACTATTTATTGATAGATTTCATATTCTCGATAGATAGATTACCCCTCAGTAGGGACCTACAGAATTTATACAGTATTTGAATGTGGTTTTATCCACACATTAAAACTTCCGACACTTGACCCACTTATACATTGCTTTAGAGTTACACATGTAAGGGAATAGTGCTTACTAAAATATTTATATTGCTCTTAAACATTAAACCCTCTGGAGCACTATATGTGACTACAAATATGCCCAGACACCATGATGAGGCAGTTAGGCTGCTTCCATAAACAGTGACGTTTCCATATTGAATATATTTTCACTGTGGATAAATTATTCCATCTGGTAGCCTACTACCCTGGGGCATCATTTTATCACCCTCCTTGTCCCTTAAAGTTTCTTGAGATTTTTATTGAAAGAAACAATGAAAATGCTAATTAGTTATATTTTTTCATCATAATCCTGTTTTATACCGAGGATCACTCTCCGTTTTCATTCCTGATGTTATACTTCCATTGAGTTTCATTGCCCAAAGCTATCATGTTTTGACTTCTAATATTGTTTTCTCTTTCACAGGCTTTAATAACTACTTTTTAATGGATTCTGTTCCCTCAGAGGCAGGCTTTTTTTTTTTTTTTTTTTTTTTTTTTTTTTTTTTTTTTTTTTTGCTTTAAAGAATTCAACTTATATGGGGACAGGATTAGAAACTTCCATGCGGCATTGGGAGTTTTACTCCTTGGAAAATTAAAATGCCTTAATCTTTTGACTGAGAAGAACTGAAATGATCCCTTTTTAAATGAGGTACTTGGGATTTGAAGGGGATTACAAAAGGAGACAATCATGCATATATTTGAATTCATAGACAGAATACTTTATTTTATGCATGTAAATATGGTAGTTTTTCCCATTGGTCTTTCATTCATTCATTCACTCTTTTTTTTTCTTCCAGCTTGGCTAAAAAGTGATCTGCTTAACCAAGCACAATTGAGTTCTACTGTTCTAATGAAAATAATCATGGAACCCAAGTCACACACTATCCTATTTAAAACCAAAAAGAAAAATACTTTAATTTTTTCTACTTCTCTAGTTCTTTTAATCATGAAACGGCTATTTCTCAACTGAATTAAATAATCCTGACTTCAGTACAAAAAAGAGCTTTCATTTAGTCACTTTCTCATTTAAATACACACTGCTCAAGTGTCCCTAATACTTGCAGTGAATGATGGAAAGACACAAAGAGTCACCTCTTCATAATGTGGTTATTGATAGAATGGAGGAAAATTTGAAAGCTGGAGAGTGTTTTGACTCCCAGTACAGGTAGATAAGGGAAATAAAGTGGAAATAGCATTTTGCTGTGGACAAAACTAATTTGCATAAGAATAGATGCCTCTTCTTCAGAACAATTTAAGAAGGAAGCAATCAACTAATACCAGAAACAGCAGGCTCCCTTTACCAAACCTGAACCACCCTAAAAGGAACAAGAAGGATACATGATAGAATGTGGGTGTAAAGGAATTATTGTTTCTTCCTTCTTGCTAGTGTCAGTATCAAGGCAATGTCAGTATCAAGGAGTCTCTTTTCCTTTCCCTGGGAACGAACCAATATTTCTCATGTGTGTTTCTCACTCCCTACCGTATTTCAGTTGCTAACATGTGCATGTGTGTTTACATGAGTTTTTCATTCAGAAACAATACAGATACCTTGCCTCACGACAGAAAGTACAACCTATACTTAGTGAATGAGTTTTTTTTTTAAATTACAAGACAAAACATAACACATGCTAAATACCACATATATGATAACCTGAACCAAATGCCACCTTGAAATTCTTCACTAAGCAACAGGTCTATGTTATTCCCATAGCTTGCTGTTATTGTGTCTGACTACTCGGTCATATAAAAAGTCTTAGAGTGTGTTCTGTTGTATTAAATGTTAATATATATTCAACCTAATCCAATAGTATATACCACCAACACCAAACCTTGAAAAAAAATTATTTTTCCACTGCCATTAAAAATCTTAGCATTTTAGAATTTTCCTAACATAAATTTTCCTGATTCTGTAAATATTTGTGGAGTAAAGAAACGAATTGGATAGAGTTGTTTCAGGGACTACTGACTGACTTAGGTTAAGATTATTTGGATTTAAAGTAACCATAAAAGTTACTTAAAAGAAACAGGTCCTTCGTGCTCTTCAGATACCTATATGGCACAGTAAAGTGGTACAGTATCTTAGAGCAAGTGTTGGACTCAATAATTCCACTCTGGCTAGTACTACACAGCATAATTTTATAATTCACATCTAAGAACTGAAATTATTTTATAACATTTCTAAAGACTTATTCATGTATCATACATCTTATGTGCATAGAAACAAACAGTTCTCCAAAGGTTCACTCCAGGTATCATTTGGGTAGGATGTGCAGCCCCTGAAGATTGTTCTTTCTACCCGCCGGGCTAACAACAGGAGTTCTGTATTTCTGCAATTCCTAAATTCCTCTCAGTTTCCTTCTCTGTGGATTAGGTATGGTCATAGATGATTATACTTTAGCTACAATGCTTTCAGAGTCTTTGCTTGTTAGTGGGAAAGGGCTTTGATAAAGGAATGAAAAAAAATGAGAGAAGCTTCTAGATTATCCCCTAAAGACACTGACAATCTAAGCACTGTTTGTCACCATCACCAATATCCAGTGACATTTCATTGTAAACACTCAAGTACTTATAATGCAAATGCACTAGTATCTGCCTCTAGGAAATGTAGAAATAAGCATTATGATTTTAGAAAAAAAAAAAGTCCCTAAACATAAGTGAATTTGGAGCTTTGTATTTTTTGCCGATTGTTGAATCATAAATATTCACATTATTGTTGTAGAATGTCAAGAATCCAGTTATCAATTGAATTTCTAAGAAAACACATTGAGAATATATGAATGTTGGCTTAGAGGCAGAAATTGAGGATATTTTAAGGAATATTTTTAAGATCACATGAAGAAATATCTTTTGTTGAATAGCCATATGAAGGGGTTTATTTTTAGTCTAGTTTAGAGATAACATAATTAGGATGATTAAGAAGCTGGTGGCAACTAGAGATCATTAAATTAAATTCTTCCAAAAACACAGTTAAACTTCAGATAATAATTCAATAGAAAAGATAGAACATTAAAACAAGTAATAAATTCCTACGAGATATACTGGATATAAATTATTTTAATTATAGAAAATTGTCTCCTTCTTATAGAACAATCTCAGACACCATCAAAATATAAGTTTCTATAATTTGAAGCTATTCATTCATCAAAGCAAAAGTAATTTTCCTGTCTTCAACCTATGGCACACAAATACAACTTTATAAAATTTTATATTTTCTCTTAATGAACATTATTTTCATAACATGAATTATTTCCCTTTGTATTGAGGGAAAAATAATACTAGCATATATACTTAAATAATATATTGATTGCTTTCCATGACAAGATATATATATATGTATATACATATACATATACATATACATATACATATACATATACATATACATATTTTAGTAGTAACTATATTTTTTAATTGCAAGAAAACCAAGTAAATTAGAATTCATGGAAAGGAACAGAAACCAAATATAGAATGTTTTCAGATTCCTTAAGTCTATTATTTCTATAAGGCATGAATATACAGGCACAGATACAGATATGTTTATTCAATGTGGATTTAAATTTCATTATGTTAATCAAAAAATATTGTTCTCTCCTGTAATAGAATAAAACTCATCCTATTATTAACCCTTTGATAGTTATTGATAAACATATTGTAGGTTTTTTTTATAATGGCAGTGTACACTTTAAGCAAAAAGATTTCAAAATGGAAGCAAAAGCTCAATATTTTTTGAATGGGGGACATAGTTACAGATCAGCTAAGCTTATTAGTTGCCTGTAATACAATGTAAAGTCAAAAGTACTTTAATATGTAGTTGTTGTCTCTCTCAGGAAGAACTATGGATTCACAGAGTTGTATGGTTCTCTCAGAAGATGAATCTTTAGCCCCATGTTTTAATTCTAAAACTTCTTATGCTGTAACAGTGAAAGTCTACGTTCAAGTCTTAAAATACTCATGGTAGCATAGATATTTCTTCATAGGAACAACTTCTAAGTGAAGAAAGAATGAGTCAGTCCATGTGTCAGGGCCTTGTAGCAGATTCCTTAGCTGTCCTGCTGGTCAAAACAGCTTCACTTCTGTCTTCACCCCAGACACTGGCAAAGACAAGTGAATAGGCATGAATGACTTGGACAGCATATCAGTTTTTCTCATAAAATGCTTCAGGTCACACTTTTATAAAAAAAAACAATGTTTTATAAGTGCAATTCTTGAAATAGAAGTAGAATGATTCTGGGAAAAGAAAATATCAATATCTGCCACAAAAAAGTAACCAAGAGTGAAATTTTCACCTGCACACACCAATAAAATTCTGACTCATAACCAATGCTGAAAGCCAAGAGGCTAAGTGAGGAACTGGCCCCATCCCCCACATGTGTGAGAGGTGCTTCAGATTGAACACAAGCATATTTCCTGTCTTCAATTCATGGTTGATAGGAAAAAAAAGGGGGGTCCCGATGCATTTTGATTTCCTTCCTTTAAAGAAAGCATTGCAAGCTCACTAGTTGGTATCTCTTAATCAAATCATCATGAGAAAGCCGTAATATAGAGAAGCATCCTCAACACCTACAGTGTTGAAAGATGGAAGTGGAATACTTAAGACTTCTATTCTATGAAAAATACCAATTACTTGGAAAGATGTTGACAGCCTTTGTATAGTTAGTATAGCAAATAAACCCCTATTAGATAATTAGCAAAAGGAAAGCTCCTGAATGAGTTTAAATTATTTTATTGCTGGAACATAATGTGTGTATAATTTCAATATGCACAGCATGTTTAGGACACTATGATTAGAGAGAAAAAAAGATTCAGGATCATGAAAAGTATTAGTTGATGCTACAGTTGATGACTAGATACCAAAACTGGTAAAAAACAGAAGACAAAATCCTGCAGTAAACCCTTGAGGAGATCATGAAATGAGACATCGAAATATCTTTTCAGAGTCCAGGCAAGTGGTGGAGGTAGTGGAGCTAACCACAGATGAAGTCATGGAAGGGCAGAATCATTATGGATTCTCCCATTGTGGTTTGCACGGAATAGACTTGTTCTTTTTATTCTCTTTTGTGATCCTCTGGCTTCTAGCTTGAACCATTAGGATAATAGCCATCATCTCCAAACAGAGCCTTTAGTTAGTGAAATAGTTGTAATAAGAAAATGGAGGGCTTGACGATCATCTGAAAGCAATGGGGATAGTGATGATTACATAGTGACTTCTGTCATAAAAAAAAAAAACAAAAAAAAAAAACAAAAAAAAAACAAATTTGTACAAAAGACTGAGCTCTTTTTGCTGGCTAGCTTAAAGTAGCCTTATTCCTGAGACTTTCAAACAGAAAATAAAACTATCTTTCCTAAAATGTGTTCATGAAGTTCCAGTCAGGATACTGTATTTCAGTGTGCAGGGCCTTATAGCTTAAGTTGCCACATGTAAATAGAAGTTATTTGCAAGAGATAAATATTAATGAAGAGAAAAAATATAGCATACACTTCCAGAAGGTTGTAATACAATGTGTGACTATACTTCTCAGTTTTTGTTAACTGTAGCAAATTGGCTAATATTTTTCAATATTCAATTTCCACCAGTTTCTATTTTAAGAAGGCAGAGTGTTTTGTAGCACAGGTTCACTTTTGGTCACAGAGGAAGTTACTATTCTCTGGGTTTACCTTAAGTGTCTCTGGTGTGTTCCTTGTAGATACTCTATATCACAGCTTAAGGCTCAGAAGATGTTTATACCAAAACCCACAAAGCCACATAGATGAGTACAGACAAAGGTAGAGGCTATGTATGCCTCAATCAAAACTAGGAGAGAGATAAGGCTTCCTGATTACACCACCCTTATACACTCAGTTGTTGTTAACTTATATGATCCCCAAGTCCATGATAGAGTTCTGCAGATATAGTTCTTCAGTCAGTAGATCTGTCAGGAATTAATGTACACACCAGGACATGAGTCTATCCATGTCCCCAAAGGTGCCGCCTCCTTAACAAATGTTCAAATGATTTCTCTACTTTAGGCAGAGCACTGTAGCTAACAAATTCTTATGAGGACACTAGCTTTTCTGATATCAGGAGATAGTATTCACTCTGCTGGGATAAAGACTGGATCATGTAGCTCAGGGCATAAATATTCAAATTTAAATAGGGCCAATAAATGTTCTGTAAGCTATTTGTCAACTGCTAATTTGTTTCTGTATTTTCATTACTTACCTTATAATAATAAAAGTTTCTAGATCTCAATTGTCCATTTGAATGCCTGAAAATCTTACATGTTCGTCCCCAGACAAGTACAGCAAGTAGAATAGAACTATTAACCTTCTTTATGACAAATACAGACATTTGTCTTTGGATAGCCTGGAAAACCTTTTCATCAAATATGCTTGTGCATCTGTAGCCTTACATAAAAATATCTGGTTTCTAACTTAATGCAAACTGAATGAATATATATATATATATATATATATATATATATATATATTTCATTCTCAGATGTTGCCTATGAAAAATAACTATATAAAAATAAGATCAGGAACATCCCAATTTTAGTTCTTTAGGGTATAGATCCAGAAAACCATTTTCAGTGAACATTCAAAATATTTTGAGAAGTGTCTCTGACATCTTCTACATAAACTGACTCTAACAATTTAAAAGAAAATCCTGCCAAATGCAGAAGTATAGATGAATCAGTACAGTATTGCGGTAAGTGAAATAAGCAATGGTCAAAAGGAAACATACTAAATGATTTCCCCTTGGAATAAGTCTCTAAGATAGTCTCATTCAAAGAAACCTAATGTAGAAAAGTAGAGATGACAAGTTAGTGGCTGAGGATTGGGGTTTTCAGTACGTATATAGCTATAGTTTCACAAGACAAATGAATCCTGGAGACCAGTTGTACAACAAAGTACTCTTAAATTGCAATCCTTGCAACATCATTATACATTTAAAGACAACAGTAGATCACATGGTCCATGCTCTTGACACAATTGAAACATGTAAACTATAACAAACATATAAAACAAAGAACAGGTAAGAGAAGTCTCACTCATATATATATATACTTAAATCAATACTATATATTCCTCTGAGACTAAGGAGTGGAGAATTTGAACAATTTAGTATGCATAGTTAACAATACTATATTAAATACCTAAAATTAATACTAGATTTCATGATAAGTGTTGCTGCAGCAGTTAAAGCAGTTAAATGACAATGTTGGTTGAGTAAATGAGTATTGGATTAAAACCCAGACTTCAGGTACCCCATCCTGAGATGCTTTCTGATGTGTGATTCTTCTATGGCTTTAGAAGTGTCTAGCAATACTGTGAAACACCCAGCTTCTGAGGAACAGGTCCCTGGCCTGTAAAGGACACAAAAGTAGACCTAATTCACATATCCCCTACACTACAGCCTTACATTTTTATTACAGAACAAAAAGAAATGCAACAAAAGCTACAAAATTAAAATAGTCAACATACACAATACTGAGGACATGGAAATGTTGACTTTTTTTTTCCTTCACCGTCAACTTTGAATCCCAGTGAAGTATACTACAGTAAAATTTTTATTTTCAAATATGCCTTTGATATTCATATTAAAATGCATGTGTCTTTCTGCTTGTACTAAAGTGTTTCCAGTTCAATAATCTGATTCCATAGGTCAGCACATTCCATTCACAAAGAGCAAGACCAGTGTCAGCATGTATACAATTTAGATCTAATATTTACTTGAGATAAATACAAGAACCCAAGCCATAAAATTTATGGTGTGGTTTGCCCTTCGTTTTATCTTGGGATCGATACTCTGGTTTAGTAATTATGATTTATGTGCAAGCTTGGTTATAAATATTACCCTTCCTCTAAACCTGCATGTCCTGTGTACTTGAACCTGTAATGATACATACTATCATTGCACTGTGGACCCACATGTGTAAATTGTTTTTTTTTTCCTATGGACCCATATTTTTCTTCTTTTAAGGAGAGAGCACACACTATATAGTACAGAGAAAAATAAAGTGGGCTTTAAAATGCTGTTTTTATCTTGGAAGTATTTTTATCTATCAAGTACTTCCCCAGAACAGCAGTGTGAGAGGCACCAGGCTCAGAGAACATCTAGACTAGTCTTGGAAGGGAAAGAGCCTCCAGGGTGTGTGTCAGTTCTTGCTTCATTACCTTGCTCGGCATCTGGACAGGACGTGGACAGGTTCTTGTCACATCAGTGAAGCCAATTGCCACAGGGCCCCCACGATGCTCCTTATTACCTGAGAAATCACAGCACAAATAGTTTATGTGGTTCAGTCATTTGGAAATGAAAATGATTATTTAAAGCTGAAAATATTTATTTTAAGTCATCAGCATTCAATAAAATGTATGTTCCCTAGTTTGTCTATGAATAATTCATATATGGTGCAAGTATAAGATATACAGAAAAAAAAACACCTTTCTTTGGGCCTTGAACTTGCTTTTATATTTTGAATAAAAATGTGTACATTCAAAAATATTATTCCATTACTCTTTCATGTAGTGCCTCTTATAAAGAAAAAAAATCTAAAAAATAAAAAAATCCCCAAAATATCCTGACACTCAGATTTACCTATCAGTGAGCCAGTGTCACAAGGGAAGAGCATCCTGAGAACCATTTAAAGGGGATTAAGGTAATCAGAAGACAGAAACTGCTAAATACAGGGAAACCATGGAGAAGTTTGGGTTACAATGCTGAGTGAGAAAAGGCTTTTGAGAAATAAGCTTGTAGTAGTTGAGTCAAGTGCAAAGAATGAATCTGGTAAAAATTGTGAACTAACTTGACTTAGTGATGTATAGAACCTTTGGAGAAGTTTTTATGAATGACAGAAAATATCAGTGGGGAATAAAATAGAAAAATGTGAAGACAGGTGAGCTGGGCAAAAAAAAAAATTCTCAAAGAAAGCTAGTATATAGGGAAGGAGACAGATGAGAAGGTAGAGGTGTCTGGAGAAGAAAGATCAATCAAAAGAAGGTTGGCTTGTTTTTCTTTTTTGTTTGTTTGGATGGTGGTAGAAGATATAGCATGGGGCTGATATATTATGTGCAGGCCACCTCCTGGAGCAACCAAGCTCACCATGGCTGAATAATACACACCAAGAGTGACATCTGAAAGAATAAATGGTCTTTAGCCATTCTGTCTTATGTATCAGTTGACTCCATATTTTCTACTAAAATTGTTGATAAATAATTTCCCCAATTTAACTGTTAAATAGTCACTTACTATAATGACAGGGAAAGATACAGTAGATTATGCCTCTGTAACAAATGCATGGAACTGAGCCAAGTCCTACAGCCTTGGCAGACAAAATGAGTAAGAAAGAGAGGTTCCCAGCCACAGTCCTTTAATAACAAGTACTCTCACCCCAGACCCCGGGGCTCCCTGCAAAGAATCCATACCTTCTAAGATTAACAAGAAAAGGATTATTATCCAATAAGAGGGTCTCTTGCTGTTTGAGACTGCTGATTTCTGGCACTTTGTGGCAAGGGTCTTACATAGAGGGAACCTGAAAGTTCTCTATTTACTGCAAACCACAGGGCCTGAGAGAGACTTTAGCTCCCACAGGGCATCCCATACTGGGCTGCTGCCTTGACTCCATTCATTACTGTGAAATCCCTATGGGGAAAGAAGCTTTATTTTTCTGTGGAGTGGTTGCAATGTGATTGAACATAGAGGTTCTGGGTAACAAAGTCTTAAACACCAAAGTTGATCCCCTGCACAGGAACAAAGAAAATCCTATTCATTTAATCAAAAGAAGACTCAGTCCACTGAAACTGCCCTACACACACACACACACACACACACAGAGAGAGAGAGAGAGAGAGAGAGAGAGAGAGAGAGAGAGAGAGAGACAGAGACAGAGACAGAGACAGAGACAGAGACAGAGACAGAGAACAGATGAGACAGAGAGAGAAGCAGATGAGACAGAGAGAGAAGCATAGCATTAAAACATAAAGTAGAAATATGTAAGACTGTAACAACATTTTTTACTAAACTTCATCACTCTGAGAATCTCAAAACACCAAAGTGCAACATTCAATATATTTTCAGGTTCAATCCACCAGTACATAAACATAAACATTTCCATTAATTTTCTACAGTGTAGTTTATGTTTCTGCTTCTGCTAATGGAAAGGGGTGTTATTAACCCTCCTGTCACTCATCTTTACAGCACCATGTGCTTCTCATGTGTGTACTTAGCAGCAGGAATGTTTATACCCACTTACTTTCCATTTTGATGAATGTTTGTCTGCCGTATTTGACTGTAAACTACTGAAGGCAGAAATCATTCATTCCCTGTAAAGTACTATTTTCATCCTTGATTCCCAAGCACAGTTCCGTGCTAATTAAAAACTATTTTTTAGGTGTTTCTAAATGATGATCAATTAAAATGAGGAATCAAAAAAGAGAGAGAAAGTGGGGCAGAGGACAAAGGAAAGAAGCCAATTAGTTTTCAATGTATTGCTACTACAGACCAAACTCTGTGTTGGCCATTTCATATGTGCTACATCAATTAACTGAAGCCAAAAACTGATGGCTTTACAGAAATAAAAAGCACTGTTTTCCAGAAGAAGATACAGACTCAGGGAGTTAGAATCATAGGGATATCAAGTAACAAGAGAGTAGTCTAACTCTTTGGTTCATGTGTCCCTTTAATTTCTGCTGTACTAAGGCAATAGAATCGCCACAGTGAGGCAATAAAGAGCAACAATACGGCAGCAAAATGCTAGAAGAGAGAAGCAAAGACATGATCACGCTAAAATGAGGGGAACAGGAGACAGGGGTGTTAATGCACACAGCTGATCATAGGAGACAGGATTTCAAGGCAAGCCTTGACTACATGGTTTTAGACCGGTGTGAACTCTACATACGATCTTGTCTCAATAAAATGACAATTATCTCTCCTATCCACCTTGTAATATTGGAGCTAAAAATCAACTCTTAGCAGCTCAAATACAGTTTTTCTCCAGATTGGTAAAATTCCAGATTCCCCAAACTTTGAAAACTTTCTTGTTTCCTGCTTGCATACTTTAATGGATGTGCCCATCTCAACTGAAGGTTTTAGTAAGCATTCATCATGTTCTGCACATGTCCCTAAGTACAGGCAACCTTTACAAAGCTCTAGTGTGTGCATATAGAATAGACGATTTCTCACCTGTTTGTTAAGTATTAGGCAAAAGCCATAAATAAAAAAGAGTAACTTGGAGATTGTTTCTTTCATTAAAAAGCATGACACATAGATACACATTGGAAAACAACTGTCTTCCTTTTAAAATTAATTTTTTTTACTTATTCACTTTACATCTTGCTCACTGCCCCCCTCCCAATTACCCATCCAAAATCATTCCTCCATGCCCCCTCCTCTTCTCTGAGTGTTTGGGGCTCCCCATGGGTATCCCTCTACCTTGATACCTCAAGTCTCTGATAGACTAGGAACTTCCTCTCCCAATGAGGCCAAACAAAAGCAGCCCAACTAATAGAATATACCCCACATTGGGATAGCCCTCATACAGTTGTTCAGGACCCACATGATGGTCAAGCTGCACATCTGCTATGTGTGTGGAGGCTTAGGTTTACCCTGTGCATGTTCTTTGGTTGGTGATCCAGTCTCTGAGAGACCCAAGGGTCCAGGTTAGTTGACTCTGTTGGTTTTCCTGTGGAGTTCCTACGCCCTTCGGGGCCCACAATCCTTCCTCCTATTCTTCCGTAAGAGTCCTGAAGCTCCATCTACTGTTGGGCTGTGGATGTCTGTATCTGTCTGAGTCAGCTGCTTGGAGAAGCCTCTCAGTGGACAATGTGCTTGCCCATGGGATGGATCTCAAGTTGGGGTGGTTATTGGTTAGTCATTCCTTCAGTCTCTGCTCCCTCCCCCAGACCAACATGCTTGTAGACAGGATAAATTTGGGGTTAATGTGGGTGTGTTGGTGTGTCTATTACTCCACTGGGGTTACTATCTACTTACAGGAGGTGGTCCCTTCAGGTTTGATATCCCCAGTGTAGTAAGTCAAAGCTAAGGTCACCCTCATTGATTCTTGAGTGCCTCCCTTAACTCAAATCTCTGTCTTGTCCTTGAAATGCCCCACTACCTCCTCACCACATCAGTTGCAGACTTCAATTCATTTTCATGGCAATCTAGACATCTCTCCTGTCCTTCCCCACACCTCTATTCCCCTCCCCAGTCCCCTCCCTCCATCTGCCTCTTATGACTTTTTACAGAATGGCAAGCCCAATTTAAGCTTCTCTCTGTTCCAATGGAACTATATAGATACTTTTCCAAAGATAATATTACAGTGACTCCTATTATAAAAAAAAAATACAAAATATAAATAGGTTGTATTTCAGCAATACTTTTGTATGGACAATACTACTGATGATGATATCTAAAGTGCTCAGATATGTATAGCCCTGCTATTTACTGGTTGAATAGCTACTATAAAACTAAAACTTGGCATTTAGCATACACAGAAGCTATGTGACTTTTCCATATAACCAAGACTAAACGCATTCCTGCACACACTCCCTGTGCAGTTAAGAAAACCAACACATGTTGTATTCTATTTCTCTAAATTGAAGATATTCTTCCTAACTAGTATGCAAATTATACTTTATCTTCAAAGTACAGCCTAAATTTTATTTCCTGAAACACTATAGCACATTTGGTAACACCTCCCTGACACAAATACACACACACATACCCACACACACTATACTTGATGTATGTTGATTGGCAACTGGATCCTTGCTTGTCAACAAAGCCTTCAGGTTCTTCGGGGACTTAGTTCTTACCCTGCTGTTGAGTAAACCACGATGCTGAAAACACGATGAAACACAATTTTTGCTTTATGATGATCAAGAAAAAAATGTATACATATATACATACAACATCTATGTATATATATGAGCATGTGTGTATGTCGGACACTTCCACCTTAACTTTAAAAAAAACACATTTATAGAAAAAAAATACTATGATTCTCCTAAGTTATAAGAAAGGAATTTTGTAGTGGGACATAGTCTAAATTTAATATTTTGTGTTTGCTATGCTGAAGAGTATTTGATGTTTCTCACATTAGATATATGTGGTGAAAGACCCAATGGCTGAGTGAAAAAAAAAAATGGCAGGTGCTTGTGTGAGTTTAATGCACACATTGAGATTAATGATGATGGTGGAGGTAGTGGTGGCGATGAGGATGGTGGCAGAAATACAAATTTCAAATGCTTCACTTATGCTCACAGCCTTCCACTTCCCCTTCATCTGCTCCTAAAGACCCTGATCATTTCCTTTAAGTAGAGCCCATGATGATCTGAAAGTAAGCAGAATACCTGTCATCTCAGTGGCTAAAGTGGTTTGAAGACTGAAGTTCTTGGCTGTACTGGCATAAGCTGATTCCAAAAGAGGTGTAAAATGAAATGCCAAAATAAGTCAGAGTCAACTGCTCCTCATACGGAAGTTCCATGTCTCATCAATCCTTTTATTCAATTGTCTCAATAGAAACCATTTCTCTAGGAACACCAAACAAAGCAGCCAGCCAGAGATGTCATTATCTCAAGCCATGTTTCTACTGTGTGCAGCTACCTAACTCAAACGCAATTTCTTTTAAATAGCTGATTTTATTTTTCACGGATAATTCAAGATAATGTTACTCTCTGCCTAGGTTATTGCCTTTGTTTGTAGTGAATACGCGAAAAGCCATTTCACTGCCTCAAAATACCAGGTTTGTTTGGTGGTTTTTATTTTTTTCAACAGAAAAAAATCAAGTGGGGAAAGCTGATAAATTAGAATTTTATCATGAGTGTGAAGTAAAGTTTAATTAGAGATTTCAACTGATAATTAGGAGACTGAAATGACTTCCTGGGCCTGATTGTATTCTGAGGAGTGGGGGCTAGGTTGAGGGACATCCCTTTGAATGTATATACAGTAGAGGCCAAAGGTTAACCTTGGATGTCATTTCCTGGGATTTGTTTACCTTCATTTTGGTGGGAAAATGCCTGTTCTAAAACTCACCAAGTACAATGTCTGGCTGTCCAGAAAGTCTCAAGAATCTACTTGTCTTTACCTTGCTAGCACTGGGCTTATGTGTGACTAAATTATGGAGTTGAAACCCAAGTCTTCATACATGTAGCAAGAACTTTACCAAGTGATCTTCACCTACAACTCCATATACTCCTTTGACAGACACATTTACCAACACCTTAGGTCATCTTTTCATCTTTCAACTGGCCATGTTACAAATTCATGTGGAAAGAATCTACCCCTTAATTAATTGGCTTGGCCAATAAGTCAAATAAATACATATTATCAAGCAAATGTCATTAACTTTCCATTAGAAAAGCTGGAGTTATGTTTATTTATAAATAATGACACTACCCCTTTTTAATTCCCATGATTATTATATTTTGATCAGATTTTGTGTTGCCGAATTAGCGAAAGTGTTATCATTTTTTTACCCAGGAAGATGGTTGAGGAGATCAGTCTTCCCTAAGCACTATTAAATGTGTGAGATTGCATTCTAATTACAGATGTTATTTATGCATTTTTCTCTTTTTGAATGTGATTACTATGAGGAAGAGTAATCAGCGGATACCTTTTTGTACTATGACTGATAATTTTTGCATTACTTAACTAAATGTTTTTCCAGTGTTGATTTCTTGAATGCCAATCTCTTAAAAGTTAATATTTTCTTCTGTCTAGATGGGTAAAAGAATTCCCTTCTAGATTTATCTGTGCATGAGAGGAAATTTTCATTATAATTATTTGTTTTAGAATCTAAAGTAGAGCTTGAGGATATTTTAAAAATGCCTCATAAGAAAGAGTCCCTAGTTTAGTATGCTAAACAGGATCTAACAGCTTTTGCAAAGCATAAATTTTGGCAGTATACTTTAATATGAGATCCATGCATGTGGTGATACACAGATTATCCTTTAGAGAGGTTTCATAAAAATGTGAGATGTATGAAAGGCAGACAAGAAAAAAATTAACAATCTTACCCAGTGGGAAAACTTCAAGGGAATGGAAATCTAAACAACACCAAAATAATGGAAAAATAACAATGAAATGGTGACTTATAGCTAAAGTGGAGAGAGCTTGCCACTAACACTAAAATATAGTCATTGAGGTCTGAGGTGGAATAAGTATATGTAGTGTCTGTCATTTATTAACTGTTCTCAAATACAATTACTGAGTGTTATAGAAAACAATAAAAGCCTTTATTGTTTTCACAGCTGTGGCCACAGATTTATTTCTATGTATTGCTAAGTTCATTTTTTAAAAATACCAGAATTAATTATTTACTACGACTCTCATGACTTCACTCTAGTTAAAATGTGAGGGGTCATTTTGTACATCACCAAGCAGCTATGTATGGCAAGTTACTTAAAAGTGTACGTGTTGGAGTCAAACTGATGAGCCAAAGTTACACCCTTACTATTTGCTAATTGAATGCTGTACAGTTTTCTTCAATTGTGTGGCTTGGTTTCCACATTTTGTTAGAAAAATCATGATGATAATGATTATGATTAGCTTGCAAAGTTGTTATGGTAGCTAAATCAGAAACTACACATACAAGAGTAAGAGACAGTGCCAGGCAGAATTTATGTTCTCAGTCAATGTCAGCTATTTGTGATGGTTATAAATAGTCTATACTGTGTGATCTTGAAGTAGTAAATGGAGTCATCCATCCATGAAACAGAGAGCACATACTGCTACAGGGGTGGATCTGTATTCAAATACACTTTAGAGTAAAGCCTAGTGCATACTAAAAGGTGGACCAGCTCCATAATCCCAATTATCCTATAAAAGCTATTTTATATTGGATACCATACATTTTCCAAATATCACTAGGAAAAAAATTGGGTTCCAAAATGGGAAAATAAGAAAATACAAGATAATTCTTCTAAAAGGTTCTATGTACTTTGGTATTTAATTTCATGTAAAGAATTTGCTTCAATGGTAATAGAAAATTAAATTATAAAAAATAGGTCTAGCTAGGACCTGATTAAAGTCTAGCACATGAAAACATGGGATAAAATAGTTGAACATGCCCAAACTGGCACTGTCTTTACAATGGGTTAGGAAATATTCATGGAAAGTGTTTCTTGAGATTCATATTTGTATGATTCCTCATAGTAGTACCTATGAACATGGAGTCAAATAACAAGAAACCATTTTCAAAATGAACTGACATAGAGTGGGAATATTTCAAAAATTGGTCAATGATGAAATTGCATAGTAAAAATATTATCCATTTAATGACAGGAGGACCAGAGCCATTACAAAGTCCCCTTTGATTACTGGAGGTCAGGCCTCTATCCCTGCCTTGGCAGGATTAGAATTGCCACAGTCCTTCTATACTTGGAGAAGGGAGGAGATGTCAGGGGTAGCCCTGCTTATACACCAAAGGCCTAAAATCAGCCATAAGCCTAAAATCAGCAATAGGCCTGATATACATGCCTGCTAACACAAGGTCTTGGGTCTCTGTGGAAAAACACTAAACAGATGGCTATAAGCTATTGTAAACAGGCAGCTTTTGTGGAAATTCACCAGCCTGAGTAGTCATAGACCTTGTAAATAGGCAGCCTTGGCAGATAGTACCAACTTAGATAAGGACAAGTGAATCATAGGCAGAGTCATAGTAACCTGACCCCTGAACCTTTACCCAGCTGATAACCTGTTCTGAAAGATATCTGTACTCCCCCTGAATACCTATGCTCCTGTGTCATCTCCTTCCCCACACCCTACATTTTTATGTTTATAACCCCTGTGTTAAAAAGTAAAAATTATGATTTGATAATAATAAAAAAAGAAAGAAAAAGAATGGAAAAAAGAAGCAAAAAAAAATATTATCCATTAAAGTGATTTTAAGGGGACAAAGAACAAAACCACAAAAGAAGAGAAAAGTCAAGGTAGGACTTAGGAATCGGGAAGGACTGATGACTCTCCCAAGATAAACTGAGTTAGAAAAGGGAAAGACTGATGCCATGTCCCAAAGAGAGAATATTGTTTGAAGAGACAACAGTTTGACATTTGAGCTGAATGAGCTCTGCTTAAGAGTGGTTCTGTGTTAATGAAAGTTAGCCTAAACAGCATAAACTTGAGAAAATGGGCTGCATGAATTTGGGTCATCAGAAAACACATAACATACAAAAAAAACCTGTAACATACTTAAAACAATGAGAGAAGAGATTCACTCAGGCCAGAACTCCTTATGACAGGAAAGCAAGAGAGACACGTGAAAGAATAAGAGCAGACATAAACACGTAGAGGGATAAAGAATGTCCGTAAAGCCTGGAATTTAAGAAGCCATTGAAAACAGTGCTGGAAATAGTGGGAGATGCCGTGGACTGGTGTCAAGAAAATGAATCGTAAGATCCTCGTGGAGCTAAAGATATGAAGGGCTGAGACTACTCTTCTCAAGGTATATCTAGGAAGCAAAGGATTGATGTAGAACCATAAAGTAGATGGACCCATGGTACAGAGAAGGTTTATGGAAATTTTTTTAAAGGGAAATTTTTTATCATCTCTGTTTATCGCAAATGTGACAGTAGAAGGGGAGCCATATATGAGACATTATCCCAACTGAGTGATAGTGTGTTCATTTTCTGAAGCCCCATTTTTATTATGACCATCATACATGATAAATTGACCATCATTTTATTTTTTTTACTATTAGAAGTAAATAGCCGGCTTAGATAAAATGGCATAACCATCACATAAATTGTGATTAAAATATCATGGTTGCTCTCGATATACAAACTTTAAATACTTTTTTAAAGTAGGGGAGGAGAAGAAAATTGATGAGGTTAATGTTAAAACCAAAATTTTATTCACCTTGGCAAGGTTCTTCACAGGGAAAACAAATACTAAAATCTACTTATTCTCTCGGTTTATATAAAGCGACGTGTGCTTGGATGGTAAAGATTTATATTTCTCAATAAACATTTTCTGAATGGAAAAAGTACATAGTGTTCTAATGAATCATGAAAAGAAGACAATCCTAATAAGTATACTGTTTCCAATATGTCTGTGAAAATATATTATGTTATGTGTAAACATTAGTTTTCACCATGGGACTTAAATAAAAGAGAAGCATATTCAAGCAAAGGCATGCTGGTGCATAACTTCTAAACCCAGCATTTGAGAGGCTAAGACAGAAGAACCCTGAATTAAAAGTAGCTATTTTTTTTCAATGTAATTTCAAGTCAGCCTAGACTAGGTAGTGAGATATTTCCTAAAAATGGTTGATTTTTACCTAAAGGAATTAGAGTGCTGACACAGGAGCTGCGGAGTGTTCAGTATCTGTGGCTTTTGTATATCCTATGCTGTAACCTTGGTCCTCACTTAGTCCTTTGCCGCTTTTAGTGGGCAAAGACACCCACTGCAATTACAGTTGTTACGTTTGTGCAGCAGGGAACCAAAAAGAGAAAGCCATTTTTTTTTCTTTTTCAAGAAAAGTTCTCAGGAGTTTTCTTTAATGATTCTGCATATGCTTCACCTACAAAGACATAACTAATATGCAATTAAGTCACTACAATGCTGAGATAAATATTAACATACCAGTTTTGTATTTAAGGGGTGAATTTAAACATTATACATGTTGGAATATACATATATATTTACACATATATTAAGATAGTCATAAACCTATATTTGTATATATGTATATGCATAATGTATACAATAGATCAGCTAGATAAAGAATTAAATAGCAATTTATATCACATGATTCTGTCTGCAATGAGGACTTCTAAGCATGAGGAGACACTAGATGACACTGCTCAGATTCTGTTGGAATCTCCATCGCCTTACATCAGTGGTCTAGAAAGTTGTATTAGTTGGCCTTAATAATTGCTCATCATCCCATACTAGTTACAAATTCCAAGGCACACACTAAGAAAGCATTTTTACCTATGGACTGTGCAAACTAGATTGATATCCTAAGAGGGCCAATGATTGGAGAGCTGAGATGGCACTTTTGGAAAGCATCTGAACTATGACATTTTCATTGTGACTGACACAAGGTGGATCTTCTGTTACCAACTTACTATCATTTCACAAGATCATAGCTGGGCCTAACTTTTACCAACACTTTTGCTTGAGAATTACTCAAGGTCACTCCTCATCCATTCTTCTGTTTCAGGACGGGAGTCACCATTTAGCATTTAGACATCATCCTCCAGACGGTGGTGTGTGGGACTCTGGCAAACTGCCTTTCAAAGAATATGAACCCTCAATGAGAATAATTATCAGGATATTGAGCTTATTTTTCACTCTATTTGAAATAATTGGAATTATATGTCTATGTGGGTAGCTTGGTTGGTTTGCCAATTCCTGCTTTTAGATAACGACAGTGAAATAAAATTATTCCAGCCTGCTCATCTGTGGTAGCAGTGAGAATGGCTATCCCACTGCACTGCAATCTAAATAGGAGGCCTCAGCTCAAGAAGAAAAGGAAAGAAAGCGTTCCCTGGGTGAGAAATTGGATGTCTGTTAGAAGTCTGCAGCGCTTACATGAACAAACATGCTGATATATTGCAGGTGGCTCTGGCCAGACTGCAGAGTCAGCAGTGTCACAGCAGCAGGTCAGCCATTGACAGGGGCCCTGCCATGACTGGCACCAAGCCAGATTAGAGCCAGATCCCAACATGCACTTGCTTTATTTCTCCACTAACTAGCCTTTAAGTCTCCAGTGTCTCATGAGACGTTTGATAAAATATTGCTATGTTCCTTTTAGAAAATCATCCACATTTCAGGTGCTTTCCTGGGCAATTTCTATGGTCAGTAATAAAAGCAGCTAAGGCTAAGCCTTACTGAGTATTTGCTGTATGCTAGACACACTGCTGAATTTATGCTTATTTCATCATGCATAATAATGACTGTTGGTCAAACATTATCCAGTTCTGCCTACTTTCCTTCTAATAGAATCTTGAGGGAAGAAAGTCTAAGTGAAGAATATTGCCTTTCATAGCCCATATCTGTTTATTCAAGAAGAACAAAATCAATATCAGTGTAATCAACCACACCATAGCAAGAGAGCAATTTTAAATAGAGACATTTCTAAAATATCAGAATTTCATAAAAAAAATTCTGGTTTATTTTTGGATGATACACTATTCAAGACACTACCAGGATATTTTTATAGGCTTAAGTAAATCTTATAAATCCTTGAACTTCAGTTTCAAATACAGAAATAACTCTTTAATCTTGAAGCTCTGACCAGCTGAGACATTTTTCTTGTAACAATCTTCAATTCAAAGGCTATTCTTGCTCAATGAGAAAATCTACAACCCCTAAGTGTTTATGCACCAAGGTTGCTTGTAAAAGAATGTTTAAAAGGTATTGAAAAGATTGGTAATTTCAATGTAAAGCATAATCATTTCATAGATAGTGTTAAAAAATACATAATAGCAAAAGTGCCTGAATACACACATTTTGATCTTGTTTGTTAAACTTCTGCAAAATTGATTAAAATAAAAATTCGTTAAAACTCACTCAACAAATGTAGACAACTGAACTAGGTCTGCACATGAATGAGCCCACAATAGCCAAGCATGGATGGAGGAGGTACTTAGGGACTGGTACCCCACACCACTTAACTATTTCCTTTGTATAGATTCATGGAAGAGTAGATTGGTTTCTTTCAACTCTGCATCTACTGGGGACCTCACCAGGCTCCAAGAGGCAGTCTCAATTCAGTAGTCACACACATGTCCCTGATTAAAGTAAATGGATCACAGACAATACACACACACACACACACACACACACAAGTATGCACACTAACATGCCATGAAGAGAGAATTGTACAGATAGGAAGAATGAAGGAACTGATGATGGTAAAAGGAAGATAGAAGAAGAAAGGTGAGAGGAGAAAACAAAATGTCAAAGAACTAATAAATAATACTAATGAACAGTTGCTACTTGAAGATCACAAGGTTTGAGTTAAACAACTTCTACTCCACCCTTTTCATTCAAATGAGCTTGTGTAAATTACTTAATTGATCTAGGTTCCTTTGTCTCTGTAAGGATCATGTTAGGTTATGAATGGGGTGGAAAAAATTTATGTAAAGTTCAGTTGACATTGCATCAATGATAGCAAGAAATGTTTTATACTTTTATACTTTTAAAATAAATTATTTAGTTGGCAAGTCATTTTCAATGTCTGAAATGAGGGATAAATTTTAAATATATTTTGAAGAAATGTATATTAGTATTGCTTTTACATTGCCTGTTAGTATCCTCTTATGAAATAACAAATTGCATAGATGTGATACGTACATCTAGGTACACATACATACAAGAAGAGTGTCATTTGTACCCAGCAGCAGCAGTATCAAACTGTCACTTGGATTCTTTCCCACTGTCACTTTTAGTGAAAGGAAGCCGGAGATCCCAGGTGCTTAGCTCAAAGCCAGCATTTATTCTATAAACCTGAACTACATTTTTCGAAGACCTCACTGATCTCAATGTAGAAGCGAGAGACTGAATTTGATGGCATGACTCCTTCCTGTTCTAACATTCAACAGTTCAGTGCTTAACATCACATATCAAATCCTATAGGTAGAACATAGTGCCTTGAGCTTCACACACTGGAGAGCAACACAATAAACAGAGACTACAGTGTAGAGTCAGCTAAGTTCCAATCCGGCTCCCAATCCCCCCCACACACCTCTGTTTTACCTTCTCCAAGGACGTTCTCTCTTTTCTAAAGTGTCAATAATAGCTAACTGCTGGGAGATATTATGGAGATTAAAAACAGTGTAAGTGTTCAATAATTTGGATAGCATTTAATTAATCATAGTCATTTTTTCCAGAGTCTTTCAATGAAATACACATGTATCTAGAAGGATAATTGATCTGGGTGGTGGAATGTCGTTTCTAGGTGCCATAAGCAGAGAGCTCCTCAAAACTCTAATGATTGATGTCAAGTAATGTTATAAAAATGCATATAGCCACATTGACCCAAACAAAGACCTGTTATACAACGCCATACAAAATTTGCTTGTTTGAACCATACAAGCAATGTCCTGATAATAGAATGAACAGAGTTTTAACCACAAATTCTTTCAACTACTGTGGATCTGAAGGTTATATGATGCTGAGAACCCTTTGTCGGGTAAAAAAGAAAATCATTCCAATGGCCCAATGTGTGCTGTTACTATCACAAAATACCACAGACTGGGAAATTTATAAGCAATAGAGATAATTTATCTCACAGAGCTCCAGAAACAAGGAGATTAGTGCATCTTTCCTTTATATTGTCTGGTTATGGTTGAACCCTCTAGAACAGCGGTTGTCAACCTGTGGGTCACAACAGCTTTAGCATACCTGTCTCAAAAAATATTTACATTAAAATTCAGAACAGCAGCAAAATTATTCTTCTTTTGCTCTTGCTCTCTTCCCTTCTCCCCCTTTCTCCCCATCCCCTCTCCCTGTCTCTCTATGTGCTCATGTGTGACCTTTACTCTTTTTCTCTCCCTCTCCCTTTATTCTTCCCTCCCTCCCTCCCTTGTTGTGTCCCTTCCTCCCCCTCTCTCTCTGCTTTTCTCAGTCTCTACTACACCCTCAACTCTCCTCTCTATGCCCCAAATAAACTCTATTCTATACTAAAAAAGAAAACAATAGCAAAATTATAGTTGTGAAGCAGCAAAGAAAATGATTTTTGTAGATCACCACAACATGATGGACAATATTAAAGGGTCTCAGCGTGGCAGTGGGAAAGACCAGCCAGCTGAATTCTGTGTGGAACCTTTCACATTACAGCCTTACAGAGGAGGAGACCTAATGATCTGCTGCTCACACTGTGAAGGTCTCATTTGTTAACGCTGCCACGCTAGACATTTGATGTCTACATCTGAACACATCAACAACAGTTATGCGCATACCTTTTTATGAAAAAAAAAGAAAGTATCTGTACAGTTAGGTCAACCTGGCCTATATCACAAGTACCACACAAGTGATGGGCGTCAAAGCAAAGCCTATTTCAAAAAGGTAAAAACAAAACCGCTTGAAAATGACACAAATGGCAAGATATCCAAAAAATACTTCTACAAATTGATTGACATACACCTATAAGACTTTCCTACATTTTATGCTGTAAACTTGATTCTTTGTATACAGCAATAATATTCACAAAGTGAATATTTTACAGCAAGAACAAAAAGACAAATTTGTGTTTTCCTACAGCGCATTCGACAAAAATTTGTTTGCATTTAACTAATAGCTAGAATGTGTAGAACAGACAGTTTCAGTGCTCACAGTACTACTGTCGTTTATTTTCTAAAAGGAAAAGAGTTTTGATCAATTCTACTTTGTGACTTCTATAAAATACATATCCTACAATGTAGAGTGCTTTATCATCAATTCTGCCCCTGGCAGGAGTGAACTTCTCTTTAAATTTGACATCAATCACAACTAAATCTTTTTCTCACTAGTTTACATAATAGATATCCAGAAATAATATCCAAGGTCTAGTCTGAATATTTCACATACTTTCCATTCCAATGCAAGGCGATTGAGGAAGGGGTATGAGTGCATGTGCGCGCGCGCGCGCGCGCGCGTGTGTGTGTGTGTGTGTGTGTGTGTGTGTGTGTGTGTGTGTGTGTGAAAATCATAGTCCCTCTACCTTTGTCTCAGGAACAGAGAAACTGGAAAAACAGATAATATGTGAAATCCTGGAAATAATTTCTGCACCAAGGCATGTACAGTCACAACAATTTAAATGTAACCTGGGAAACTCAAACCAGCTGTATACTTAGCTCATCTTTTTAATCTAGTATCAAGATTCTTTCTGTCAACAATACCAGGAAGAAGGAAATTTGAATTGGAAAGAGAAATTGAGGGGGAGGAAAATATAGTTACTAGAATATTTTTACTTTAGTAATGCGATAGACATCAACCTGAGAGAAACTAGAATCACATGGGCAGTGGCTCTATATGAATGCATGTGTGGAGTTACTGATTACATAAATAGATGTGGGAAGACCCATCTTAGTTGTGGGAGGGACCATTCCCTAGACAAGGGGTCATGGACTGTATAAATGGAGAAGAGGAACCAAGCTGCAGCTTTCTTTGATCTCTTTGCTTCTTGACTGAAGATAAGATGTAACCAGCTGTTTTCAGCCTTGGCTTCCAACCCTCTACCAAGAAGGACCTTGCCTTGAACTCAAAGCTAGAATAAACTCTTTCACCCAGGTTCCTTTTGTCTGAATATTTTACCATAATAACAATAAAAATTAACAAAGAAAGTGTGTGTGTGTGTGTGTGTGTGTGTGTGCGTGTGCGTGTGCGTGTGCGTGTGTGTGTGTGTAAACATTTTAGGGTCAGTTCTTATTGGAGTAACTGGCAGGTCATGTACCCAGAATGCTACTGAAGCATGAAATGCCAGGATGAAGTAGAGGGACACTGTTCCTGAGGAGTAGCTTGAGCTCTCTGAGTGGGGAAGAAGCGAGGCTGCAGGAGAACTACTGACTAGGTAGGGAAGAGAATACTAATGACCAGCTTCACCTCACCCGAGAGTCCTACAGAGCATGTATATTTGCTAGTAGTTCCTTGGTGCCTCTGTCGACGTCAGCAGAAGGCTGCTTCGCTGCCCTCATAAAATAGAAGCTCTGTCAATCAGAATAAGCCCAGGTGTTGTTTCAGATAAAGGAGGCTTGCAAAGTAACAAGTCAACAATGAGAGAAAGAGAGAGAGAGAGAGAGAGAGAGAGAGAGAGAGAGAGAGAGAGAGAGAGAGAGAAACAGAGACAGAGAGAGACAGAGAAAGAGACAGAGAGAGACAAGGAAAGAGAGAGAGAGGTTTTCCCTTTTGTAGCAGTTACTAAAACCAGTAACAAATATACATAGGAAGGAAACACTTTCACTAGCTTTCTTTAATTGAAATGCTATCGTGCCCAAAGGTAGGCATGAACATAGCTGAGCCAAATGACCATGAATTACAGACCTCCCGGGGAAATTCATTAGAAATTGCTATGTGTACATGAGAAAGGGCTATTCAAGGACAGAGAATTCCTACAAAAGAATTACATTGTGTCCAATAGGTCAACTAAATACCAGTCAGTGACTGACTATATTGATAATGAACATTTTACAAATTGATTAACAATCCTGGGTGATGAGGATTACACTGTGACTCGTCCTGCTGTCACATCAGGATGCAAGCCATCTTCCACTCACTGCTCACTGTGGCTGAGCCTGACCAAACACATTCCATAAAATCACCACCTCACAGGTGACTTGTCAAACGTTTCGATATCTTTCCTTCTGGACTAACTGTCCAGTTACCACTTACCCATCTTCAATGTCCTGGTGTAAGTATTTCCCTATCAAAACTGAATCAGATCTTAGAACTATCCACAAATCTCTTTTTGAAAGCACCTTAATCTTTCTTGATAGCACACACCACAATGTTTATCTTTGTGGGGTGTTGTCGATTGGCTTAGTTTCTGTCTTCCCTTCAAATATGTAAGGTGTATGAAGGTCTATGTTGTCCTTCAGTACACACTGTATTCTCAATAGCCAACAGACTAATTAAGTAAAGAAATGATGAAATATTAAGGTTCAGAGAGATTAACTAAGTACGTGATTAACTGATAAATTATCATTTAAATCTAACTTTCCATGTATTCCATTCATGGAATCACCCACTACGTTGCCCACTCCATCCTATACTTAACTTCCAGGATCCATCCATCATCAATTTATAATATGAGATTCCCTACCTGCTGCCATGTGGTGCAGCTGGGCACAGGAAAACAAGAGGTCACAGCCACTGCAAGAGTCACTACAATGTACACGTATGTGGTCAAGAAATGAGAGAGAAAGAGAAGTGGAGCAGCTTGAGCACCAAGAAGAGAGGAGAAACTAGAGGCACGAGGGTGAATAGGAGTAGCCTGCCATCGCAGGCCATGGTGAAGTCCAGCCTGTCCTGCTACTGAAGACTATGAACTGATCTGTGGCTATACAGTGGGAAGGATCCATGTAAATGCCTGTGGCCCTTGTTACCACCAAAGGCCATGTGGATATTTCTGGCTTGAGCTGCCACTTGGGACCATGTTGATACCTATGGACTGCCCAGAGCTGCAGCACTTGAGAGAGCAGGCCCTGTCCCTTGCCTCAGCAGCACAGTAGAGATGGTTTGAATGGTGTGGGAGTAGGTGAGCAGGTTCCAAGGTCATGAGAACTGGAGAGCTGACCCCATCTCCCACCCCTTGCCAACTTCTGCATTGATTGAGCTAGCAGGAGTAGTATGGAGAGCTCACCCTGCTGCTGCAAGTACAGGAGAGTTGGTGGGCTCTCCAACTCAGCTATCACCCTAGCCCAGATCCATGGCTCACCCTAACAGTTATCCCATCTATGAATGAGTGAAGAGGCTGGTCCTGCAGATTCAAAACTGCAGGATCTCTGTGACACTGGGCAACAGGGTATCTGAATAGAGTCCTAGTGAGGTTCCAGAATTAATATCATAGGAGAAGCCAGAGGCCTCAACCAGAACAATCAGAACAATAACTAGGACACACTCTGACACACTCCAGCTTCCACAACACATTTTTCTTTTTTTTTTTTTTTTTTTTTTTTTTTTTTTTTTTTTGATGGGGAGTTTGCAAGGGCAGAGGTCAGTTAAGAGTTAATGAGGAGATAGACGAGTGGGATTGGGGTAGATGATGTGAAATTCATAAAGAATAGGTAAAAAGCTTTTTTAAGAAGAAGACAATGATACCAACAAGAAAAACACTCCAAAAATAAATAAAATATGAGGACCATTTTAAAAGCAGGGAACTATCATAGAAGTTATCTACACAGTTCTTTCACTTTTCTTCTATTTTCCTTTGACCTGCCATTTTATATTGGTAGCATAATATATTTTTTAAAAATGAACTAGACCTCAAATTATGACCATCAGTTTTGCCATTCATCTTTGCTAGCCTTACAACGGTGAATGAGAACATTATCTGTAGAATTACACAGCTCACACTTGATAACTGGTGTGTAATGGTTGTATCCCTTGAAAAAGCCAACACATGCAGATGCTGCTGTGACACTCTTCACTCTGCACACATCATAGGAGCCTTCTCTGTCTTGTAGATGAGTACATGAACAAAGGGAAGTTGAAAGGGCAAACAACTGAGGGTTGCCTGGTTTTCTCTTGTCTCTGTTTCTGTGTGGCTGGAAGAGATGGGAAGTAACAGGCATGAGGAAGGATGTAGGGCAGGGTTTTCGGTTGTTCGGGGTTCTTGTCATCAATATCACCCCTTCTTTCAACTTGGTTCCAATCTTTAGTAGTCCACTTTACTAAAGAGAGGGAAAGGAGACATGAAGTTGGATAGCTGAGGATCTGAGAGTTAGGGGATAGGAAACCATGATCAGAATATACTGTATGAAAAAATATTTTCAATTTAAAGCAAAAAGACTTTTTCAGAGCTATCACCTTCTCTCACTTCTCTGACCCACTATTGACTCCTCTGATGAAGCAAACATACATACATACATACATACATACATACATACATACATACATACAACATCAACATCACACTTAATCAAAGACTGGCTAAACTGACTCACAAAAATGTCTTGGCAAATAGGATGCTGTGAATGCAAATGAGCATCAGAGAATTTGTTTGGTTCTTTCTCCTGCTCTGCTAGCACATGGGATTTGCAAAGAACCAGCTGAAAGATAGAACTTACTAAGCACTGTAAGACAGTATCAAAATAAGCACGGAGCTCCCATGAGCCTGTGGCCTGTGCAACACACATCATGCCCATGAAGCCATACACGTTTACAGTATTAATCTCCCGCAGGTTACTCTTTTGAACTCGGTGATTCTATTGCCAAACTCCTACAGTAAAGAATCATACTGTATTACTTTAAAGATGCCTGAGTTCACCATACTGTGAAGACAACAAAGGATGACAAATAGCCCGCAAGTCTCTTCAGATTCCTGTTGTAAGTGGTAAATGAGACAAGAACACACGTTGGCACACCAGGAATGAGAGATTATTTTTATTTGCAGGCATTTTTAATTGCCTTTCCATTGACTGAGCTATTAAATATTCAAATCCGAGCAGGGAGCAGGTAATTTACAGCAGCTATATTTTTCTCCCTCGTTTCATTATTGAAATCGTTTGAAGGTTGAATTCTGTACTAATGCAACAGCAAATGTATTGGCCAGGAAGATGTCTCCTCAGCCCCTTTTGAAGAAGGAAGAGTCATAAAGAAAGTCAGCCATCTTCACAATTCTTTGCATGTTGGTTGACATTGCTTTTGCCTGTAGTTTTTTCTGATACATTCCCAGTTCCAAGGACTTGCATTCTAATAAACCTTGAAAAGGAAATGTATCTTTTTACCTATCAGACCTCAGGGTTGTCATTGGCTAAAGATCCATTTCTAAGATTGGTACATAGATTCCACCAAGAAAACATGTTTTTGTATCCATTTGATAGATTCTAAGACTTATTCTCATCAAGGCTGAGTAACGCACACAGTTAGAAAATGGCAACACTAGATTTACATTCACGCAGGGTTGGCAGAATCCTAAATTTTTCCACGAGTCTATCCTTAATTAGCTCATTAAAGCCAAAGACGCAGTAACAACAGTATGGTAGATTTTTACCAAACTAGAGTTGTTAGGCTCTCTGCCCTCTCTCTTGCTGTCTTTAATTTACAATAGTCAGTTTCATTGCATTTTCATGCACTCACTTATTTTTTCTACTCAGGCTTGTACATATTTTCACATATCTGCCATGATTTATTTGAAGATATAAAATATAAAACTGTATTCCCCTATGCTGTGCTACAATAAGAATTGTCAGATGTATACAATCTAAACATATAAGATGTGGAAGTTCTATTTTTCTATTCATCTGCTAGATACATAAGTGGTTAATTTAGAAGCAAAAAGGTGGGACTGGAGAGAAGGTTCAGCAGTTAAGAGCACTGACTGCTCTTCCAGAGGTCCTGAGTTCAATTCCCAGGAACCACATAGTGGCTCGCAACCCTCTGTAATAGGATCCAATGCCCTCTTCTGGTGTGTCTGAAGACAGCTGCAGGGTACTCATATAAATAAATCTTTTTTAAAAAAGAAGAAGTGAAAAGGTGGAGCTGGGGGTTGTCTGAGAGGTGTCACATCCTTAAATCAAAGACACTGATTGAGTATTTGATCAAAGACTTCATCAACTCTGCAGGCTGGTCCTTACAATGCAGTGCATATTTAGATCCCTTGGGTTTTGGTCTACATCATGTACACTATCTATTATTTATTTGATGAGGCTAGTATATGCAAAGAGGAAAGTGCACTGTCTTATTTGTAATGACTTGCATTCTCTTTACTAAGATTCTTAAAAACACTGCAGGGTCTAAAAGCTGTGAAAAAAAAATGTCATTTTCCACAATTAAGGAGCCCCACATTAAAGGAAATCATGTTCTCCTCTGAAAATAACCAGAACCAAATAGACCATAGAAAGTGTGAAGCCAGGAAAAAGGACCTAAGGGCTACCTGTGATAAGATCAAATGTAAAAATAGCTTTTCTTGACATTGAGGATTTTATGTGAAGTCTTTTTCTTTTTTGAAAAAAAAAAACCTTTAAATATCTTTTATGTATCATAGCAGATATGTTTCTATCTAGTTCAGAATAGTCTGGTAATAAGTTGGGGCCTTTTTGTTTTGTTTGTTAGTTTGTTTTGTTCTTTAGAATTCGCTATCAGGGCAAAAGCAGTTCATCCCTCATTTGTGGAAATGAGGAAATCTGAGGTTCATTATAATAGGAAAGTACCCCAATATCTCTATTTACAGCTAGAGTCATAGTTAGATTTGATTAAATGCCAGATGATAATAAGGCAAACAGATAAATGCAACAAAGTCCTCAAGCTAAAGGGGGCAGTAAATGAACTTACCGAAGCGTAATCTTCGAAGAACTTAAGTGACTGAATATTTATGCCACACCAGATGGTTCATGACTCAAGCCCTTTCTCTCAATTTAAAAGGCAAAAAAAGATGTTACCAGACTCATCCCGAGAGCATTATTCTAATTTCATCAACATGCACCTTAAGAGGACACTGTAGAGTGGGAGAAATGGCTCAGCTGATAAGAATACTAGCTGATCTTTCAAAGGTCTGGGATTCAATTCCCAACACCCACATGGCAGCTTACAACTGCCTGTAACTCCAGTCCCAGGAGGTGTGTGACACCCTCATCTAGTCTCCTTGGCCACTGCACACGATGCACATATATAAACTTAGGCAAATGTCATACACATAAAATAAAAATAAAATTTAACAATCTCAAAAAAAATTAAAATGACCAAGATAAGAATCTATTTCATCTGAAATTTGAGGTTTAATTTTTATTTAAGTCTGAAGAGAGTATTCCATTCTTTACAATTTTTGTGGATTTTCTTTGAATTTTAGACTTCTAAACTACAGTGTAACTCACTTTATGCATTTGTATTCTTCTTACATTATAAAGCAATATTAGATAAAGAGATCAAGCAGAAGTCTATAATGAAAAGTGAAGAACACTTTCACCTGAGGTAATAAATTATATTTGATATCATAATAGAAAGAAAGTAAAACAAATATATTAATTTTAATATGGAAGTTCAAAAATCAGCCCAGGTCTTTGAAGTGAAGGTCAGCCCAGATTTCCTGAACAGATAGAGATTCTGCCCATTACCTTCTTGAAAGACTCAGTAACTGCAAGATCCAAAGTGCCTGGTTCAAATCTTTTACTCAGCACTTAATAAGAATATATAATATCTGCATGCATGGCCCCATTGACAACATAAGACTAGTGTAAACATAAGACTAATGTAAACATAACATAATGTAATCATAAGACTACAGATGGGTCCCTTTAAGAACGTGAGGTCATGCCCACTTAACCCCTCTCATCGGTCTTGTTTTTGTCTCTGTAACAACTTAACTTCTCTAAAATTCTTTTCCCTTCCTGTAAAAGAGGAGCAATAATGCTATGTTCATATGAGGCTATGGTTATGATTATGCTTTCTACCTCTAAGGGCTTTACCATAGTGCCCAACAAAGTTGTTTATTGTTTTGCAAAGTAGGGATTAATTTCAACCTGCTGTGAGCGATCTGCAGCAGCACAGTCTTCCTAAATAAGAAGCATAGGTTGGAGTCATTATAGTCACTAATGAGGAGGTAAAAGGATGATAGTCTTACCCCACATCTTAAAGGAAAAGAACAGTCTGGGAGAGGTCATGATATTGGGTAGAGTGTCACATGAATAGGGGGGCGGGGAAGAGGACTGAACAGGACTGCTGGCCCTCTGGTTTCACGTATTGCCAAACCAAAATAACTTTTATGCAGCTTCAATTAAAATGTCATTATCTATACAATGCTAACCAAGGGCACAACAGCTTAGCATTGAGCAATCAGTAACAGTGGAATTTCTTCTTAGCATGCTATATGCAGATGACAGTTGTAGGCCAATCTACCATGAGAGATAGATATGAACAGGCCCACAGGCTGCCGCATGCAATCCATCCTCAAATAATCGTGTTTTTAAATGTTATTCTGAAGTTCAGTTGCATCAAGTTTCCTGAAACAAAATGAAGTTGCAAGTGGCCTTGTTTTCATTACGTTTGTTGTAATTGTCCTAACTGTGGGATATGTCCAGGCTTACGTTTGAAAGTAAGACCTTCAGAAGGTAGGGATTGTGGTACCATATTGTTCTTGTCCTGGTTTGGCCTGATTCTCTCAGAAATATAAGGAAAAAATTTAGACATAGCAAATATAAACAAACTCGGTGACAGTGGCTTTCTGATCAGCATTTTCCTCTTTGAAGCAATGTGTTTAAAATGTAACAAGTAAAATAAACTTTAGCTCATATTGGTTATAATATGAGCTAAATGATATCTTCTATAATATTTAGGTTTTAGCCCATCTCTAGTGGTAATGATCACACAACTAATACAAGAAAGTGAAACACTCCCCAAATAATTCTAGGTCCTTTAGTCTCCTTTAAACAAATACAACTTATTTGCTTTCTAAACAGTATTTTCTTTCCTGTATGCTTCTCTTCAGAAGGGCACTAATCATAGAGATTTTTAATTTACCAGCTAAAGTTGATTAGATAAAGCTTTCCTTTAGATGATAAGGAAGTTTTGACAAAGAAAAACAAATTACTGTTTTTTATCTGATTATGTGAGTAAAAAAAAAAAAACATTTTGATTATACAACACATTGCTCTTAATACCTACAATGGGACCACTACAATTCAAACAACACAAGCTTAAAAACAGCACAGAGACAGTTCCCTGTAAACTGTCTTGTTTCCAGTATTATGCATAACTTGAGAATTTAGTAATGCCCAGGCACCATGCCTGTTTTTATTTTCCTGTTGCCTCGCACGATGCGGACTGTATCTTTGGCAGAACAATGGAATAATGAAATAGAAGACGGGAATAAGAAGTCCAAGTGTAGCAGCCATTGCTGGGTTGAGACGCTTTCCCCCTTTGTTTTCATATTATACCACATGCCCATTTTGATTGGAAAATGGACTTTGCAAATGAATTATCTGAAAACTACAGCCAACAAGGTTTCTCCGGTTAACTTTGGTTTGGGGTTTGTTTTTAAATTGAATATTTAAATGAAATCTGGACGAGCATGTCACACATATCATGAGAAGCGTCATACCTTGCGCTGGCACAGGTACACATCCGGCCACTTTCGGACCAAGTTATCACAAGTTGCAGACTTTCTCTGATTTCCCATGTAAGGCCAGCATGGCATGGTCTCGGTGTATCCTCCATCCTCTTGAACACCATTCAAACACTTCTTTGACCATATCATTAATTAGAAAGGAAGGAGTTAAGATTTGTATCCGTCTCTAATCAATCAAATTAAGAAAACATTCATTTTGTATCTCTGTTTTAACCTGAAATTCATTGATAACCACTACGGTAAACGACAGACTGAGAAACTCTTCATAAATTCTTCCTCCGTTAGAAGCAAGCTCAAGCACGGGTCCACTCGAGAGGATCTCATTTCAGACTACCTTGCTTAGCAGGCTTCAGAGTCATTCCAAACCTCCTATCATCTGTGGGACACTTTAATGAAAAGATTTTAAAAGGGGAAGAAAAACTATGTTCACATTTTATTGCCTTTAAAACATAAAGTAGCCCGGCAGTGGTGGCGCACACCTTTAATCCCAGCACTTGGGAGGCAGAGGCAGGCGGATTTTTGAGTTCCAAGCCAGCCTCATCTACAGAGTGAGTTCCAAGACAGCCAGGGCTATACAGAGAAACCCTGTCTTGAAGAAAAAAAAACATAAAGTAGTTAGTTATTTGCGTATTAAGCATAACTAGCTATAAACTATGTCAAGAAGTCAGATAACATCGCTTTCATTGGCTTCCATTTTATAGAATTAAAAAAAAAAAAAAAACACCCGCAAAACTAAAAATGTCTGTCTTCCTTTTGACTTCATCACATTCATTTGTTTACGAGGTCTCCTATCCCCCACACAGAGAGAAGCGTCATAAATGCATATTGGCATGCCCACCATGAGCTGATGTGGAAGGAGAATTAATCCTGTATTGTGTTTTAGTCAAGTTCTATTTAGAAGTTCCTCAGTGAGGATCAATACAGAGTCTCTGAGGCACAATGGCTGGCTACCTTCACTCTTGCTAGACAAACAAATGCCTTTTTAAAAGTCAGCCCACGGAAGGGGGACAAAAAGCTTTCTCTGGGCACAACCAGCCCTGGCTGAAACTTTGGAGAAGAAAAAGATCTGGGTTTCTTTGCCCTACCTTTCTCTGTAGCCCCCTTTCCTGACTTTATATTCAATTGTTCTCTCCAAAATCTTGTTCAAAACTGCCTTCATTCCCCCAGGAGATGCACAAGTGAATTCACAGCTTCGTGTGCTGCCACTCTGGGGAATAATTGTATTTTATCAAAGACAAGTGTTCCTGGGCAGAATGAGTCTCTCACTGCGGACTTTCAGTAATGTAAGAAGGTGTTTGAGACATGTCGCTGAATGGAAGGCATCCCAGAATCGTCACATAGCAACGTAGTCTACTTCCTCATGAGACCCTGCTGTTGCTAGGAGCTAGAAGTTGCTGGGAGGTCTCCCCACAACACAGCCCTTCTGTTTACTGCCTGCCATCCTCACCTCTATTCGTCTAATTTCAGTTCAAATCTTGCCACCTCTTAAAGGCATTTCCCAAGATGGAGGGACTCCTAGGGATTCCTACAATCATTTCTGTTTATCAGTGACTACATTTTCTTAGTCGTTGCTCAGGTTTCCTGTTCATCTGCGAGGGGGTTACTAAGAACAGTGAGCCTGTTGTGAATCCGTGCCTTCCTGCATAGAGTTAGGAGCACAGTACCACTTGGGCCCACCGCCTGCACCAATGTATAACAGCAAACTACAAAGTAATAAGCCCATGGCTGCGGCATCTCCTGCAACCCAAAGGCAGAGGAGTCCAGTGATGGTAGAGGAAGAAGAAAGAGGAAAGAGACAGGTGCACTGAATATACTTAATATCCTTTCCTCTTTCCCTGGAAGTGCATTGCCAAAACTCAAAGAGCAGAAAGGCTTTGAAAAACTACATTTAACAGAGTTGAGGTAATGTTTTAGTGACAGATGTCAAGTCCCCCTAGAAGAAACAGCAATTGGCCTTTCTAAAGTGGGTTGACTGAATTAAAAATGAGTCTTCTGAGTCAGGATTTGACAAACCACAGCCCCACAGGTCAAATTCTACCTATCTCCTGCTCATAAAAACAGAAATATAGAAACAGTATAAACCATGTGGAAAGGTAGATAGACAAGGAGGTTTTTTACATATTTAAATTGTTAGAAAAAGTTATAGGAAATTAATTTTTATAAAATTAATTTGTAACGTAGTTTAAAATACCCATAAATTTCACTGGGTTATACCCCCACAGAATCATATATGGTTGTGTTTGTCAGGGTTCTCTAGAGTCCCAGAACTTATGGAATGTCTCTATATATTCAGGGAAGTTATTGTAATGACTTACAGTCTGTAGTCCAACTAACCTAACAATGGGCAGCTGTGAACGGAAAGTTCAAGAATCTAGTAATTGCTCAGTCTCATGAGGCTAGTTGTTTGAGCTCGTCTTCTATAGAAGTAGGTTCCGACCGATGTGCTGGCAAGTAAGTCTAAGCAGTCGAAGAAGAGTGAGCCTTCCTTCTTTCAATGTCCTTATGTAGGCCTCCAGCAGAAGGTGTGGCCCAGATTAAAGGTGTGCACCACCACAACTGGATCTGGAACTTGCTTTGACCTTGGCTAACCTTGAACTCAGAGGTATGCTCAACTCAGTTTTTTTTTTTTTGGGGGGGGGGGATTAAAGGTGTGCACTACCTTGCCTGGGCCTAAGCTTCTTATGGCCACTATGCCTCAAGATCTCCATGTCAAGATCCAGGTCAGAAACCTGTGTCTTTCAGCCTCAAGATCTGGATGACAGGTTTGCCCTCCATTTCTGGACTGTAGATTATTCCAGATGTAGTCAAGTTGACAACTAGGAGTAGTCATCCAGATGGCTTAGATAGGATGTTATACTACAACAATACAGTGAGAGAAAAGTATCCTGTAAAGCCTAACCAGTGTGCCACCCTGCCCACTCTGTAATGTTCTGAATGGACACGCTAACCAGTGTGCCACCCTAGGGAGAATTAAATGCTGCTTTGCATCTTATGCTACTTAGTATTTTGAGGGGACTTTGGTGGTTTTATTTTTGTTGTTTGTTTGCTTGTTTAGTCAACTTAATTCAAACTAGCCTCATCTGGGAAGATAGGGCCTCAATTGAGAAATTCCCTCCATCACATTGGCCTTGTAGATGTGTCTTCTTGAGAAATGCTTGTTAGCGGAGGGTTCAGTCCACTTTGGACAATGCCACTTCTGGGTACTTGATTCTGGGTCTTATGCATGGTTGAATAAGCTATGGAGAGTTAATCAGTAAGCTGCTTTCCCTCCACCGCTTCTGCTTCAGTTCCTGTCTCTGGTTCCTGCCTTGATTCCCTGCCCTGACTTCCCCCAGTGATGGAGTGTGACTTGGAAGAATAAGATAAAGCAAACTCTTTATTCCTATAGTTGCTTTCTAAAATGGTGTTTATTAAAGAAAATAAAAATCAGACTAGAACATGTCTCTTAAAAAAGTAATTGAGAGCTAATTGAGGATAGGAAAAATGATGTGGTAAAGCCTGGGAAAAAAGCCAGTCATGGAGCATCACCCTTCAGAGTAAATATCAGAGGTGTAAATAGTATAATTAACAATTGTTTCCTGTAGAAGTGGGATCAGATAGAGCAAGGCTGGCAAGCAATAGCCTTAGGCATGCTGAAGGTAGAAGTTAAGAAACAACAGATACTGATATTTAGAGGCCTGCAATAATGGTAGTTCAATTATTTGTTTCTTGTTCTAACTCCTGTTTTTGAGTGGGAGAGCTTTAGGGGAAAACAGAAGAGCCAAATGCTCAATCTCTCATCAGCATCAAAATACTGAGTTGGTTATAAGAACTAGATATATTAGTAGAGAAGTGATAGCGAAAGGGGAAAGAGAGGGGAGAAAAATATACTTAAGAGAAGTGTTTGGTTTTAGTTTCTATCGGTTGATATATTTTTCTTCCTGTGCAAGGTAGTTTATTAGTTTCTGTGCTTCTCTCTATGCAATCGTATCTCTCCTTATAAAACCACTACAATAGTGTGGAGGGATGCACTGTCGTTTCAGACTTTAGCATCCTCTTCTCATAATGAAACCCAGCCACCACTGGTCACATAGCTTTCTTCCTGGGTTCCTGAAATATTGACAACCACACAGGTTTCACCCTTCAACTTGCAGGTAAACACTTTCATAAGCCCCCATAAGGGAGGAAGCCATCTACTTGTCAAACAGATTTTGAGAACATTGTAGCTATTCACACTAATGACACCCATAATGGCATCACTATGTTGCTTCTTGTTCTGAATTTAATGCACACATCCCACCCTGTTTTCTTATTTTATTGCCAGAACCCTCATTGGCAATCCTCTAGTCTCCTCTAAGCATAATTTTTAAACTTAAATTTATAAGTAACAGCCAGTCTCTGGCGTGTTTAACTGTATCCTTTCATTACTACAATAAAAACTAACAACAAACATAACAACAAGAACAAAAGAAAGATGCCTGGCCAAATGAGCTAATTGTGAATCTGTACTCATTTTTAAAGGCAACTGGGTTCACATGCACTCACCTGCCTCTGAAATATGACTCTAATTTATTACTGATGACATTCTTGGTGGTTCTGTTCTGAAACAATTTGTTCTAATTAAGAGCCCCTTGCCAACACTGAGTCACCATGAGGCTTGGAAGCCCCCGGGACCGGCTTTCATTACACATTGTGCCCATTTCACACAAGTAGAACATTTTTACAATCATCGGATCCAATTTACATCTTTATAATATTGCTTCCCATCTGGGTGGTTGGTTTTTTTGTTTTTTTTTTCCTTGTATTCTACCAAAACCGATATTTTGATTTCTTGTTCTGCACTCAGGGTGAAAACCTGGAGCTTGATCTGAAAGAAAAAAAGAAAAAACAGTTCAACCGTCTCAGATCTTAAAATAGGAAAGCTGAGTGGCTTGTAGTTGTTCAAAAACACAGGATGAGATGACAGTGATGTGCTGCTGCAGGTGAATTTCTGTCTCACTGCTGTAGCTCAGATTCTGACAACTATTCTTCATGTAAAACAGTGGTGCTCAACCTTCCTAATGCTGTGGCCCTTCAATACAGTTCTGCATGTTGTGGTGACCCCCAACCATGAAATGATTTAATTGATACTTCATATCTATAATTTTACTACTATTATGAATCGTAGTGTAAATATCTGATATGCAGGCTACCTAATATGGGCCCCAAAGGGTTCGAGACCCACAGGTTAGGAACCTCTGATTTAAAGGAAGTGCTGGGAGAATCAACAGGATAACTACTTCTGCACTCATAACTCTACAATATGCTTGCACGATATAACTACCACAACAGCTGTGGTTGCCTTCTGAAGATCAAGCCAGTCAGCATCCTAGCACAGGCTGTGAAAAGGATTCATGAACCCTTACCTCTATCTAAGGAACAATGAACAGTTGATGACTTAGGATTGGAGTCAGTGGGAAGTCAGTTTTCCTCAAGGGTATGACTCCTGGTCTGTTGACCACATCCCAGTGGATGGCTTCACATCCAAAAGTATATAGCACAGGCCAAAGTGGCTGGTTTGTTGAATTAGAAGGGACATGAACTTGGGGTTATATAGGGAATTGGGACAGAGCTTGGAGGAGTTAAGAGGTAAAGTTGGGGTCCATATGGATATGATCAAAATATGCTATGTGTAATTCTCAAATAATTCCTAAATTATTTTTAAATAAGAAAAAAATTATCACGTTTCCTGAATGTCTAAAGCAGAAATTAGCAAGCTACTCGGGCCAATCTTGCCTCCCACTTGTGTTTGTATGGACCGAAAGCTAAGAGTTACTTGTATACTCTCGAATATTTTTTTCGGGGGGGAGGGTTTTCAAGACAGGGTTTCTATGTGTAGCCCTGGCTGTCCTGGAACTCACTCTGTAGACCAGGCTGGCCTTGAACTCAGAAATCCGCCTGCCTCTGCCTCCCAAGTGCTGGGATTAAAGGCGTGTGCCACTGCCGCCCGGCTTCTCGAGTATTTTTTAAAATTAAATATAATAGTTCATCATACAATAAAATGATATATGATGCAAAAAATACCCAATGCCTTTGGGTCTGAGCTCAAAAATATTGTAATTCAAATTGAGCAGAGGTGTGAGCTGTGCTGGTTGGAATAGACCAGGAGAAAACATCCTAAGCGCTGGCTTCCTAGACCTTGCATCAGCTATGTAGATACTCGAAGGCTGCCTTTGCCTAGGCTGGCTAACATCTGCTGTTCTACCTGGGAAAGACACTGAAGAGGGGCTGTGGAAAGCTGAGGAAGAAGGGCAAGTCTTTCTGCTCCTGCTGTGCATCTTGAGAGGTGGCACTCCAGGGACCTCTATGGCTCTAGTTCTTCCCAAGCCTTGATATCATCCAGCTTTCATCAAAGAACCTTTAGCCCCAAGCCTCTCATCACTCTCCCTAACTCATATCCATGGTGACCTTTTGATGCTGATAATTGCTGATGGACCAATCTGCATTGCAATTTTAGCTCAATATGATGAAGATTCCATCATGAAACCCCTTCTCTTATAAAGACTTGAGGGAATGTTTTGCTTGGAATTTCAACACAAACTATATTTTTTTAAGGTATTGTGCTTATAGAAATCTCCCTTCTGGAAAACTAAATGGAGACATGAACATAGAAAGTGGGATGAGAATCTGTGCACTGATTATGTTTATAATATTTTTTCCTAGAATTTTTTAACCATTTAATTTCCAGTTTTATTTTCCTGTAATATAGTTCCTTTTTTACTTCTTTAAATAGATCTCGAGACAAATATTATTTTATATTTTTAAGTTGGTTGTATTTAAGCTTGGACATTATTCTGTTTGGTTTTAGTTTGGAGTTTTGTTGATAATTTTCTAAACCAGATGCAATCAGAAGACAACCATTGGAGCATTTTCAAAGATAATTTATGACACAGTTGAATTACACAAGTAGAGACTTGAAGTTATTTAATACCCTCATCATGTCTCTCTTTCATAGTTAATAGAATGTTCAATTAATTCTTTAATCTCTTCAGAAGAAACAGAGCAATCTACACCTTGAATGTATATAATATCTTCATTTAATCTTAGGAGAAAACTCTGCTTCACATTGACCAAAAAAGCCTTTACTCTCATGTAAAGATGAGCCTTTAGTATCTCATCAAAAATAAAGTTTCTTTAAGCATATAAAGACTTCCCAAGTCAAACTGAACAATAAAATTTTAGTGTAAATGTCAGTTGTCTTTGGGAAGCTACACCAAAGTTTGGGTCTAGGGATATGGTCCATTGGAAAAGCATTTGCCAGGCACAAGTGAGGACCAGAGTTGGAACCCCCAGAATTCTTTTAGATATCTTGCATGAGAAGAGATAGAAGCAGTGGCTTCGTTAAGCATGCTAGATAGCCATACTAACTGAGTTAGTGAGCTTTGGGTTTAAATAAAGGAAAATACCTCAAAATGTAAGGAAAAGGATCAAAGAAGACAAGGGTGTCAGTTTCTGGCTTACAGATGTGCAATGTGCATTCACACACACACACATGTATGCACACACACATATGTGCATGCACACACTCATGGTCTCTACTTCTATAGTATTTCAACTATGGTAATGTGAAACATTACTTTATTACATTATTTATCTTTAATTTTTTTTTGAAGTACCATCAACAGGACTCAAAGGGTAACAAGTAGCTGTTCGAAGCTTTACAACTTGAGTTCAATACCCCAGGACCACCATGATTAAATGAGAGAGTCAGCTCCCACAATTTGTCCTTGGACTTGCATATACACACAGAATAAGTATGTTTTTACCAGGAAGGAAGTTCCTAGTCAGTAACTAGGCCAGGAGTTTCATAGATCTCTTTGGGCATAAGAATGACAAGGCAGGTCTTGAGCTTCGATGCATAACTTGTAAGACTGTTCTCCATGGTGGATAGCCCCAACCTGGACCCACACTTCAGAGAAGGAGTTGAGGACAGGGGTGCAGCTGGAGAGGTGTTAGAATAAAATTGTACTGTCAGATCTGTTACAAGGGACATGCCTTGGAGTTGTTCTATCATATCAGATACTGTAGTGGCAAAACACACACACACACACACACACACAGTGAAATCTCTGCCCCATCCCTGTCTCTCAGGCGGTTCTGTAAGACTTACAAAGCAAATAATGTGCAAAATTATCAGAAGTTTCTAGGAATAATTAAAAATTAGAGATGTGTTAGGTCATTACTGGATAATTCATAAGTAATTTGAAAAGCACAGTTGAAAATAAAATAGGTAAACACTTAATCACAACTTGAAAGTATCATGAGCCCTCTAGTACCTAATAGGTTTTAGACTATTCAAACTCAAGTGAGATTTTTAAAAAAGAAAAGAAAAGAAGAGAAAACATTCCCAATAAACAGCTCCATTACTGTTTTTTAAAGTTGGTTGACTGACATCTGAAATGTAATGAAGGCTTACATCTAGGGGCTAGTTCCTCCTCCATCTGTGGCAGAGGGTCTGAGGAGCCTCAGGAAGGACTATTCCCAGAGCCTGGATGTTATCCAGTAGGGGAAAGAAGATTGAAACAATAGCAGCAGGTACCTGAAGGAAGCCACTGTGTGAGAGCAGCCTGTCAGGACTGTACCCGAAACTTCCCGGAATAGAAGAGCACAAACAAGCCTCCTCTGGAAGCTGTTGCCATCAGCCCAAAGCCAAATGGCCATATTTGCGGGAACCTTGATCTGCTTTCTGGGATAATTTTATTTGGTTGAAAGACAAGCTCGTCTCCTCTAATGCACTCCCCAGGTAAAACCATAGTGGAGCCAGCTTGGCAAAGTAAGCACCATATAATGATCTTTCCAGAAGATTGCTAGTTCTCCCAGACTTAGATCAGTCTAAGAGCAGCAGCGGCAGGACAGGGAGAATGGGCAGGTCAGCCCCTTGCCAGGATATTGTGTGAGGTTATTATAGCAGCCAATGGCTGGGCATCTGAGCTCACAAAATTCTCCAAACAACTCCAAGGCATTTCACAGTGCTGGCCATAGTCACATGACAATAAAAATGGCAATAATAGGCATGCAGGAAGTGGGGAAATGTCCAGCTGCTACACCTTCATCTTGTTTAAAGTCACTAGATTACAAGCACTTCCTCTAGGTTTAAGAAACAAGATGCATTGATAATATTGAGCCACATTATGTGGGCATTTCATATGGTGCCAGAGAGGAGCAGAAAAATTAATGAGCCAGTCTCGTCCTGGACATGAGAAAGAGAACAGGAGACAAGTGTCTCTTATTGGTGTCTCCCGTGTTTCTTATTTGCCACCAGACATCACCTTGACAGATTTATTTAAGCAATAAACATTTATTGAGCTCTGACTATTTGCTCAACAATGGACAAGGTCTGTGCTAAAGTTGACTTGATACTGATGACATGATCCTTGACCTGTTCAACCTCACGGCTTAGCAAGAAAGCACAAGCCTCTAAAAACAAAAACGAATTGTATTAGTTGCAAGGTATAAAGGAGAGAGAACAGGTAGTCTTATTGGACCCCAGATAAATCGTCAAGATGTTCTCCAAATGATAACTGACACTGGGGCTCTGTCCATTTAAATTGTAGTTTTTTCCAAAAGATTGATGCAAAGAAACTTGTTCCAAAAAGAACATAATTGCAGAGTTATATTTATATAGGCTAGTCCAAGCTGTAGCCCAGCGTCTCCATTTGCTCCAGGACAGCTATGAGTTCAGATCAACATAAAATTATAAAGTGACTCAAAACTGTGAAGGTTATTTTTTATAACTAAATTGCATAGTTATTGAGCATGAAGTTTGGATAAAATAATATGCAACATAGTGTCAAAAGTTAGACATGCCCAGTGTTTGAATGATGGAAGTAATATTATGTTCAAGTAAACAAAATGGTTCTGTTTTGATTATAATATATCAGATGTGTAGATGAGCAGCTGAGGGAGAACCAGGGGTCCAGTTGTGAATAGGACTAGTATCGAAATCAGAATCACAGTAAAGAACCTCTTTCTTTCCAGTTGACAAAGACTAAGGTTTTCTGCCAACGAATGGATGATGAAGGTGAAGAGGACTCCTGAGACAGAGATGAGGTGCCGAGCAGAAGAAAATATCTTGTACTGTCCCACAGCTGGGGAAACCACTCCTGTGGAAGCTTGGCAGTATTCTTTGTTTTGAATGTGTGCCCCACAATAATCAATTATATATTTATGGTCATAACTTTAAAAATTAATGAAAAGCACTTGAAAATAAGAAAACATTCTTCAGACAGGACTATAAGGTCTTCTTACTGTTGGCGTTCATTCAGGCAATAAAGATTTTGTTAAGGCACGACGCTGCAACCATCTATCAGTTCTATTTATGAACCTTAAACCCTCCCTTTGATGATATCAAATGCGGAATTCAAGTAGAATAGTAAGAGACCATAGAATTTGGTAAAGAGTCAAAGTCCAACGAAACCAAGTCAGTAAACCTGAATAGAATACCCTTTCTTTGTGAGAATTCTCAGCCCATGCGCTGAAGGCATCATAACTCTTTTATTCTTCCTCATTTCTATACACATCCTGTCCTTAAACGTCCCACATTTGCACTCCAGAGTCCTAGTAAAGAGCTTCTTGTTTAAAATCGGGCTTTAGTGATAGCTCACACTGTCACTGTAGAAGATGACTTATCTTTTTAGAAGAAGCAAAATATTGTCAGAAGGAGTTTGCATCCTTTTGGCAGCACCTTGAAATTGGGTAATCTGTGAAAATGGTGGGATTTTTGTGTGTGCTGTTCAACTATTTCCAGAGTAATAAGATGCCCAAATATATCCTAAATGCTGAGCGTATGTAGGCAAAGATAAGGGATCTGTGCAGGCAATTTACTGGAAATACTTCTCCGCATCTCAGCTCGAGACCAGAAAAGACCTGGTTTGTTTCCAAACTTTCGTTTAGGTTTTTATGCCCCCTAGTGGGCAGTTAGTATTAATGCAGTTGTAAGATCATGTAGCCTAATTTGGCAGCCTTTTTTGTTCAATTGAATTCAGACGCTGTAATCAATAATGTATGACATTGAGATTCCCTTAACTGTTACAATAATGTTTTGAATATTACGAGCCATGATAGTAATTTAGCCAAAAGACCTCAAGCTATGGAAGAGAGTCTTCAGTTTAAATGGTTTTATTTCGTTTTGTTTTGCAACCATCACAGACTCAGTTATAGAGTGGTTATCAAGCCTGAGTGAGAATTTTCTTCTCCTCAAGTAAAATGAGAAGGGCTAGGGAAAGGGAAAATGAAGTTAAGAAGCATAACTTTTTCAAACAATTTACTAAAACAGGTCCACACTATCCCACTGAACCTTATTCATGACTTCCCTGAAAGTCTATTTTCTTGCACTAAAGACTCTAGTTATGAAAGAGAATCTTCTAGTTTCCCCATTGATGTCATAGAGGCCAAATGTGTTAGTTTTCTAAACAACAAGAAAAAGATTCTAAAATATGCTTTTTAAAGAATAATATCTCATCGTATGTCTGAAACAAAGGATAGCACACAATTCTTAAAATAATGTATGTTAAGTTCTCAAACTATGTAAGAGAAGGTGATCGACTCTGGGCAAAATAGGCAAGAACAGTGCCGTTGCTGCTTTTAGGCAAACACTGATTTCAAAATGTCAAAGAGCAATCTTACCACTGTGAAATTAATACCAGGACCCCTCTGGCAAACAAGTTCTGTCCCACAAAGCAGGTGTTATATGGCAACACTTTAAAAAGTCATTTGTTATTTGCAAACATAGCAGCCCCTATAAAAACTATCCATCAAGCTGTGATCCTTCTAGATTGCAAGCTGATGGCAGAAAATCCATGAATAGCATAGCCACTGAGACCCTAAGGGATAGAAATATTAGTTAATAAGTAATCCAGTTTCCGGTTCAGAAGAAATTGTTTCTTATACCTCTTGGATTAGCATTCAAGCCAAAAGAGAAGAAAGAAAGAAAAAAGAAAGAGAGAGAGAGAGAGAGAGAGAGAGACACACACACACACACAAACTCTCAGATACAAAATCAAAATCAGTCAATCAGTCACACACACACACACACACACACAGAGAGAGACAGAGAGACAGAGACAGAGAGAGACAGGGAGAGAGAAAGTGTTACTTCCACCAGAATATTATACATATTATGTATTTTCATCTAACTTTTAAAGAGAACAACCCATCTTTCAAATATGCCTCCAGGAACTGATTTGTGGCCAGATGAAGTTGTTTTTATTTTAGCTAGATTAGTAGTTGATACACAGTAATGGAGTCAGCACCTGGGTTCATCAGCAGACATGACTTCACTACATCTACACCAGCTCCAGCCGGTCTATTCCTCATACCCGGCAACTTGTGACTTTCCATCACAGAAAAGCAAAGGAGTGGGGATGAGACTGAAGCCGAAGCACTGCAATCATTTTAATGCCAACACTTTCTTCCTTTGGAACAAAAATCCTTTCTATGTGCATGTGCATGGTTGTTTTTGTAAATACCACTCCTGTCTCCCCTCTCAGTATCCATGGAAAATAGATTTGTAAGCCATTTCTTTTCTAGGGACATAACCCATCACAGTGTTTTGCATTTGCTATAGATAGATAGATAGATAGATAGATAGATAGATAGATAGATAGATAAATAGAGATATATCAGATATATAGATATCAGATATATAGATATAGATATCATACACACACACACACACACACACACACACATATATATATATATATATATATATATTTCAGGTCAATAAGCAGGAAAAATAAAAACCATATGAACAAAACTAGGAGCCTACCAATGGAGAATTCAAAACTATGTAAAAACTTATTACTTTTTGCAATCTCTAAGCTGTTACATTTTTGTAAAAATGTCAAATGCTGAAATTAAATGGATATAGATAAGATTTTATTTACAATATGTTGTGCATAAAAATTACCAACACTTTCCAGCCTATAAAAACACAAAAATGGTAAGGTTAATAGACTGACAACTAGATGAATCATACATGCATATTATATTTAGACATATATGCATACATAAATAGAAAATAAATATATACAGATTCACTTGAGTTTTTTGCTTGACTAATTATATTGTACCATTTGGAGCCTTGTATAACTGAGGGAGATAAATGAATTCAGGGACTTTACGTGAAACTTCAAAATGTGGTTGAAACTAAAGTCATTGGTAACCAGAATTTAAATATGTCTGACTGTGGCATGTGTGGCTGCAAAGTGTTTCGTGTGTATGCAGAACCACAGTCATAGTGAAGTAATTTGATGCAACACGAATGTTTGCTGCTAGAAATGTTTCTAACTTGTTACAAGTTTGATTTTGAGTCAGTGTTTCTACTACAATGTTCAGAATTTTTTTTGCTGAACCCCGTATCCAATTATGAAGCCCCACATGTTGTCTTAAGTTTTTATGACCCTCACAGCCTGTTATACAACACCATATGTGGTCACATCGTATGGTTTAAAAAGTTGGGCAATAATTAATGCAGAATGGACATTCTGTTGGAGGAATTTGAATTATGGTGAATTACCTGGATTGCTGATCCACCCACAAACACTAAGAATGAGAGAGCATTGAACAGAGCCCCAATGGGGTCCTCAACTGCACTAGGATCAGTATTCCATCTGTCACCGTCACTGGCTTTTCTTTGGCCAGTTTCTCTGCAATTCCCACCTACAAGTTGACACAAAATGTTTTCTTACAAGAGCCATGTTAATAAGGGTGATTGTTTCCTAATAAATACCTGAAAATACAGTATTCTTTCCCAGGAATAAGCACACAGATTATTAAATAAGAGAAAATGTATGCACTCACCTGATATACGGCAAGAGCCCGCTTCATGCTAGGAAGACATAAAGTGGAACAGCTCCCACTCTCTCAACTTTATTTTATGAAGAATGAAAAGTAAAGAGAAAATATCAGACTAGAGACACAGTTCAGCAAAATACCACCTGACTAGCATGTAAAATGTCCTAGCTTTAATCCCTAGTACCACAGACAAGACTAAAAACATAAATATTATATCATGTATGGATAAGAAATCTGAAAGTTATCAAATGGGACGTTGCTATGGAACATAATTAGAGAGTGGAGTAGGAATTGTGTGAACAAGGTGGATGGGAAGGAGCTTTGGGAATGAAGACATTTAATTGCCACCTAGTGAATGGCCTGGGACTACACACAAAGCAGAGCGCTAAATAGCCAGGTGTGTCCACAGGACAACTAGCGTGGCAGCAACTGCGATAAAGAAGACAGGAACTAGGCAGTCATTGTTTTGCCATAGTGAGAAGACAAAGGGAATGAGTTTCAATTTGCTTTAGTATCCAACTCCATTGGAAAGCTGAGATAATGTTCCAACTGGCTGGTATCTATTTTAAAATCATGCTTCTAGCATGTGGACAGCGTAGATAAGTTCCTCTGTCCACTGGTAGGTGGTCAAGTAGAAGGTGAGTAAAGAGACCTAAATGAGTTTCTAAATGTCTTAGTCACAAGTGAAAAGAGTATCTGAGAGATAAGATATGACTCTAATCAGGGCAGGTAGTTCAGTCCATATTGGAATAAGAATCTAGTGGGGTCAGGATGGAAAAGTTCTGCTTAACTTTAGAAGGCAAACTATGAAAATTGACTTGAGAGCTGACATAGGAAGTGGGGAATATAAAAGTTCTGTTCTGTCTAGTTTAAGGCTTCATGGGATCGTAGGCATCCAGACTTAAAAATAATAAGACCAGACTACTGAGGGTAGGAGTCTTGTGTATGGAAAAGTCATCCGGTGAGTGAAAAAAAAAATTAGGGTATCCTCTACCTAATACCAGTATTAAGATATGGGATTGATTGAAATAGCACAAGGACAAGGTCTATATGAAAAAAGATAAGATTTCAAGCTGAGGTATAAATTATGCCAAGCTTTAGAAATCAGATAAAGGGAAACAAGCCAGAAAAGACGAGAAGGTAGCGCCCAGTGATGTAAGAGGGTGACTAATACTCGAGCAAAGGACAAAGTGTTTTTTGAGAACAGTCAACGCCTCACACACAAGCACAAGACTGGGTAAGGTTATCATGAGAAATGGCCATCAGTTGTCACAAGTGAAGGTTAATGGGAATCCTGACTGGAGCTGATGAAAACCACGTGATGTGATGCCCTACTTTTTCTGCTTAAATTTCACCCCCATCCAATGCTGAAGAATTAAGTGGAAAAGTGTGTTATCTAGACTATAAATTCCAGCACAGAAACATTGACTATTAAATGAATGTTTAAAAAAAATCCTGTGCCACATGATATAAAAGGCAAATTAAAGAGCCTTCATGACATCATCGGACTTTAAATATGTTCTAGTCTGAGAGGTTTCTAAATGTTATCATCATTTTCTACGAGGTTGAAAGGTAATTTTTGGAAGTTTATATTCACAATTTCCCATTTATTAGTTTGACAGATTGCATATTTTAGTCATGAAGTAGAAATGGTGATATTTCCCAAGTATCATTTGACCTAAATCAATGTTAAAAAAAAAAAAAAGGAACTAATTGTACCAGGAAGAAATGTGACTTACAATTTTTTTTTTAACCTCTTACCCAGGTATGGCGACATGGTACCAAAAACCATAGCAGGGAAGATTTTTGGGTCCATCTGCTCACTGAGCGGAGTCTTGGTCATTGCACTACCAGTGCCCGTGATAGTATCTAACTTCAGTCGGATCTACCACCAAAACCAACGAGCGGACAAACGAAGGGCACAGAAGGTAAGACCTGAACTCTGTGAAAGCATTACCATCTATCACTTTTTATAATAGGGCTACAAAATCCTTGCCACTCATTCAATACTGAGTTAATGATGAAAAGACCATTGCATCTCAGCAGCTTAAAATAAGGGGTTGGGTTTTAACCAGTGAGAAAGGATGTTGAACGTGGTAATGCTATTGGTCTGTTATTGGTCTACAAATGGAGACTCCCTGTGAGCTGCACCTCTACAGTCATGGACTCGATGAAGCACACTCTGTCTCACACAGCCTCTCCTGAGAGGCTCTCCAGACTCTGGCACCTGTGCTGCCTTAGCCAAAGCTGGTCACACAGCCCCAGCTAGATTAACCATCAGCAGACAATGGCCACAATGAGGTAGTAGGTAGAAAGCAAGAAGTAATCGTGAATAGTGCTAATAACCATTTATTCATACATATATGTTTAAGATTTTTTATTAAAATCCTATTTCTAGATCTGATCCATTTAGTTCTTATCCCTCAGAAATCAGGCTGCTTCTAATAAACAAGGGCGCTATCAACAAGAACCAAGATGTGTATGTCAGCTATTTTGCTCAGAGAAGAAGTAGAAAAATCCTGAGTATTTAGACTTAAGTTGATGGAGAAGTTTGTTTTTGTTTTTACCTAGCCCAGTAGTTTCCTGTGTCTCTGAACTTTAAACCAATTATTTAACCCCTCCAAAAATAATTCTACTATATACTTATGTGTAAATGCAGAAACAATAAGATTATGATAATATGCAAAAGTATATAAATCTGTGTAAGCTTATAGTTAACTTATAATGACATTAGCAATGTTTAATATTTACTGATGACTTATTTTAGACCAGGCAATGGTATAAGGTCCAAATAAATGATTTATATAGTCTTCACCAAACTCTAGGATTTGGTCACCATAACTCTTCCCATTTAATGGGCTGAATCCTTAAGTTTCCAGCAATCAAGCCATCCTAAGATCATGTTAACCAATAAATTCAGTGTAAGTAGGCACCCTCATAAGGTAGCCCTTGGATAATTTCAGTGATTTCCATATAGGTACAAGCACGTTCCACAGAAACCTCATTTATGACCAATGTCAAAGAGCATTTTCCTTCAGCTTGTTCAGCCTTGGAGCTGCTTGCTTTAACCCCCACCTCCCCCCTTATTAACAATATCTATAACAATATGAACAATTATCCAGCTTCAAATTACTATCCAGAGCAGTAATAAATATTTTAGCAGTAACACTATTTAGAAGGGAATATTTGTTATGCATTTGGACAAGCAGGGCTGTAAGAACTGATTTCGGGTTCCTCTATAAAGAACCTTTCATGTGGCTCTAGCCAGACAGGCCAGTCAGAGGCACTGACTGAAATAGCATTTGTCCTCTAAGAAGATTAACTCCTACCATTGTCCTGTCTCCATTCTAGGTCTTTTGTAGAACTACTTACAGGAAAACAATCTAAAGCACACGTATGATTTTATTTTTTTTTAATCCTAGCATATCTATGTTTTTCTGAAAATAATATCATGTGTAGTGATAAAAAAAAACCACTCTGAGAACATCTTTAGAATACTAGAATTTCCTAAAAGCTAACAGTCTAAATATGAACCAAGCTAAAAGAAAGCACATTAAGTGCAATCTCTGCAGAATGTGCCCTGTACCTTCATGGGCTCACTGGTACTCACACAAGGGCTACCTTGTGAGCATTTATACTTGATGTACAAGATGCTGTACATTGCTAACAAGTGTGTCCAAACTCCCTGATGGGACAAGTTACAAAGCTAGAAATGTGCATAAAAGTATTTGTGCCTAAATAAACTTGAAGACCAAAATTAAATAGATGAGATATTATAAAGTGCAATAATATTGAAAGTGTCCTTCATGTATGACTTTTTATTTTCAAGCTATTTTTATATCCTAAACTTCCACCATGACTTAATGAATTTTATATGTGACTACCAGAGAAATTGGCTTAATAAAGCCAGATAAAATAACCTAATAGAGTATTTCAGTAAACATCCTATGATCAATAAACTGAGCATAATCACAAGAACAAAATGCATATTAAATAAAATATCTTACCAAGTAGTTTTTCCTACTTTCTGGGATATTAAAAACAAAACAGCCTAAACTTCCATTATACTAAGATGATTTGTATTAATCTGGGCCAGGAGACTGAGTGACTCAGTAGGTCTCACAGTTGCAAAAAATAATTACCACTAATTCAACCAAGCAAGCAGTCTTTCAGTAAGAATTTAATAAAAAGCAACACTAAAATGGAAAAAGTAAAATAATATTATAAAATTGTTATTTTTTTGTGCTTAGGTCTGTAGCTGACTCCAACCTAAAACAAGGAAGAAAACATATATTACATGTGTGTAAGAGATTTCCTGTCTGTACTGCCAGGGGAATGCCCTTTTGACCCTTTCACACACCAAGCCCTCTTTCTGCTTTTGCTACACATTCCCATCTTTAAAGCAAATACACTATTAAATCCACTCTTCTCAGCCTTAATAGTCTTTACTTAAAGAAGACAGGCATAAAATGTGACATCTCGTCTACTGACCACAACCACTGGCCATTGCATCTTACTATCAATTTTTCATCCAGTCATTCAGAAATCATTTATTGACTAGATTTTATTTGCCAGAAATAAATCTTAATTGGTAGAATGCCAGATCATAAGGGTGATATTTGGAAGCAAGAGGCTACTCTGTTTTAAAATATGAATAAGACTACACAGTCATCTACCTATTCAACACTAACTCAAACATACCACATAGCAATGACAAGTATGACTTAATAAAACCACAACAACTGCCCTCATGTGGGATTTCTAGTATGCCATGGGTGATTTTAATGTTATATCATAGTCATAATCACTTGAAGGTTATGTCATTATTTCAGTTTTACAGAGGCTTTGTGTGTGATCACAGATATATTAGTTAAATTCCAAGACCAGAAAAATTTAGCACTATTCAAATATATATGTATTTATATATGTGTATATATACATAATATATACAAATATTTAAACATATTAAATAAATATGTTTATATGTATGTATTATATATTTGTGTATTTTAATTTCCCTATATATATTAGAATGATAGATAGATAGATAGATAGATAGATGATAGATAGATAGAAACCCTCTCCTCTGATGCCCACTTACATGTTTCCTTGCTTCTCTCTCCTAGCTGTGAGTCCTTTTGTTGACTGTTTATTTCACTCATCCACTTTACTGAGCTAAATCCCAGCACTGTGCCTGCCAACACTGCTCTCCTGGGATTACCCACACTTCAGAGCTGGGAATAGCACACAGTCTAAGACACTGTCTTCCACTTTTATCTTGGGTTGCTCTGGCTTGTTTCATTTCTAGGCCAGCTATTTTCCTTAGCAAATGGAAACAATCCAATAAGTTCCTTCAGACCTTCAAAGCTGACAAAGCTGCGTATCCTAAATCCACATGGACCATTTGAGCATTAAATGAATGAAACAGCCTCCAGTGTAATGTCTGGAACACATGGATTGGGCAGGGAGTATGGGGGCCAATATTTCAGCAGTGATGAATTATTTCAGATTAGTAAGAAGAGAGACATTTGCTCCATCCCTAGGTTGCCAAGGATACCTTCACTTTTCTAAAGTATTGAAAATATTTCTTGATTCAGTAACACTGTGGTTCAAAACATTTACTAAAACCTCATCCTAATTTGCATTCTTACTACTGGCATTTTGCCACTGCAAGAAGCTGCTATTTTCTACAAGGTGCAAGTAGGGGACTGAAAGGACTCTTCTCTCTTAACCTCTCATTACACAGCAAGTATTGCCATGGCTGTCATACTGAGTAGGTCATAAGAAAAGTGAGTTTCTGAAGTAACTTTGTAAAATAATCTCCTTCAATTACCTACTGGAACCAAAGCTATAATCACAGATAGTAAAGGCTAGATTTCAACAGGTATATGGTATGGCACTCCACAGGATGAGTTAAGCCAATTAACTCACAGTATTATGGCAAACCAAGAGAAAAGTCTTGGCTGAAATTAAGACAGGTGGACTGGTACTTCTTTTGCTAATATAGTACATGGCTTAACAAGAAATGGCTGTTCTGCCTATAAAGCAATTATTTTACAGATTAGGAATCTATATGTATTGTGAGTTGCTACTATTTATAGACTTCCTATTTTGTGATGAAAGATATGTCATTGTGATGTTCTGGACAGACAGTGGTTTGAGTTATGCCATATGGCTCAAAGAATGAAATCAGTATTAATATTACTGCCTAATGCTGAGAGAATGACATGGAAGAGAGAAGTAACTATGATGTAGGAAATGTAATATACAAGATAGTGGAGGATGGAGGGAGGGCAGGGGAAGTTGGGAGGGAAAAGGAACAAAAAAATCCAGAAGATAGACAGAGAGGGGTGCGAAACAGCAAAGGAACAAGAGGGAGAAGGTGGACCAAATAAGGCAAGGGGTGTTTGGGAAGATTAACAAATTGGAATCACAATAAGCACTTTCTGGGAATGATAGGTAAATTGCTTCTTTGTAAATGATTAGGGCAATTCAAGGTAATTTCCCAACATGCTTGTCATTGCCTTTGTTTTGCTGAGTCTGACCTGAAATGCTAGCACTGCTTCAAGCTTTTGAAGATAAAAGTCTTTTTTTTTTCTCCTACCTTCCAACTTAATTCTCCAGTACTGGCTCAATATGTTCAGGGATCTCAGCATTACACTGACAACAGAAGTGAAATCTGTCAATTGTTCACATTACACACAATACAATCATGGATACAGTCCATGATTTTAAAATGGGATCTACACGGAGAAAGCATACGCTTTAGGGTGAAGAGAGAGTAGACCTGAAACCATGATGATAAATGAAGTTCTAGTGCATGAGACTGGTCAGCACTGCTCTCCAGGAAGTAGACGTAAAGGGGAATTCCATAAAACCTACACACACACACACACACACACACACACACACACACACACACACACACACTTTGATACAAAAACAAGTCTGCCATCAAAATTTTATCACCATGCTCGAAGCACATGGCCTTGCTTCCAAAGGCTACTTTAAAGCTTTGATTGGTGATGTATGCCTTCGATCCCAGCATATCAGAGGTGGCTATAGGAGGCTAAGAAACGCAATGACAGCCATAAGGCCAACCTCAGCTATTTAGTATATTAGGGGCCAACCTTGGTTACATAAGAGCCTGCCTCAAAGCAACAACAAATAAGAGTTAATTGCGGTGAAACACGCCTATGACCCCAGATTTACAGGAAGTAAGATCACTGAAGTAAGATTACTAGTTAAAGGTTAAGTTTCTCCACTTAACAAAACCGTTTCTCAAAAGTGTTAAAACACCGTGGCTAGAAAAGATGGATCAGCAGTTATGAATGCTGGCCATTCTTCCATGAGACTGGAATTCAATTCCTACCATTTCAATGAAGTGGTTCAAAACCACCTGGAATTTCAGCTCCAGGAGACTCAGCGATTTCCCTCCTCCTCTTTTCTCCTTCCAACTCCTTTCCATGTGCTCTCCCTCCAAGCTCTCAGGCAAACAATCTCCTAATTGTCCCCTGTTCCCTGTCAAATTACAAAGCAGAAAAGACTGGAGATGTAAATCAGCAGTAGAGAAGTAGCCCCACATGAAGAAAACCCCGGCTTCAATCCTCAGTACAAAAACAAAAACAAAACAAAACAAAACAAAAAAACAAATGAATCAATAGTTGACTAAATTAACTATGCTTCCTTTTAACCGTGGTATATTATACAGCCATAAAATGTGTAGTAGTCTCTGCACGTGCTCCTGGATGAAGTTCCCAGATGTAAACATTAAATAAACTGCAGAAGAATATGAGCTGTGTTCTTCCAGCTGTGTTATGATGTGTATGTGCACATCCTGAGCTTCTGACAGGAGACGCAGCAGCCTGAAACTGACCAACTGAATGAGCATCTGAAATTCTCAAACAGAAGAGCAGTCTAAAGTTTACATAATCGTATACATCAATCCTGATAGACTCACTGCTCTCTTCATCTCAACAGAGGCAAGACTGAAATAGAAATCAGATTAATATATCTTTGTATAGACCCATGGGGATAAATTACCTAAATTCAAGGATTCTAAGATTGTGTAGTACTCAACATGGGCTCCATTGTTGGTCAATTCAGCAGCATAATCATAAAAGAAGAACTTAGGCAAGATCTCCACATGCTTCTGAGTAGTGAATTTAGAAAGGGAGAGGGAATGAGGGAGAGGGGTAATGGGAGGGAAGGAGAAGGGAAAGGGAGGGAGGGAAGGAAGAAGGGAAGGACAAGTGAAGAACAAAGGAAGAAAGAGCAGAAGGGAAAGAACTAGAAATGAAGGCAGGGAAGAGTAGAGAGAGATAAGGTACCGAAGTAGAGGAGGGAGGAGAATTTACAACTGCGTCCTGGAAAGAAGTTACTAATTTACAAAAGGAAACCAGTGACATAAATAAGAATTGACAGCTGCTTTGGTGGGCCTGTGGCTTCTACTTCACTGAGTTACTCAGATCACTGTAAATGTAAATGCAAGTCAAGTAATACTGTTATTTTGCTCCTGACAAAACTGAAACAATAACACAGTGATTTGATGTATGGCATGCACAACTACATACATCGTATACACAATCATAAATAATATCTTTTCAAAGAGTTTATTCTCTGACTTATAAACAAGATCTACTGTAAAGACAAATCCCAATTCTGAAACGCAGAAGCTAACCCAGCTCCAAGACAGTTAATAATAAAACATTCAAAACGGGAAGGACACTTTTCAATTGTTTCATCTGAGAAACTGGCTTACTTTCAAAACATGTCTGCTGACCGAGGGGTTACACAGAATGTGTTCTCTGAGGGCTGGAACTGTGGCTCAGTGGGTACTACCATTGCATCCCACAACTTAGGTTTGAAATCCAGAAAACAAGGATGAAAGACCTGTCTCTGTAGAGCTGTATTCTGACTATCACATGTATGAGTTGTGACACATACATCTACAAATATCACACACAATAATAAAGAATGTTTTTTTTTCCAAAAAAAAAAAGAACACTCAACTGCCTCAAACAAATAAAAAAAGAAATATTTAATTCATCATTCAAGTTATTATTTAATTCTCGAACTTTCATTAATTACTTTGTTGCCTTCCACAGTAGTATTTACTGCGTTGCCAAATGTCTGAAAGAAGTTACAGCATCCTCTTTCTGTAAAGATGTGGTCTAGAAGGGGAGGGCGCATGATGGTACAGACGGTTATATAACTTAATACAAACTGCCGAATAAACCTAAATTCTCACGATAGCCATTTAAAAAAAAAAGAATATTTTTTCAAAGAATTTATTCTCTGACTCATACACAGGATTCCTTAGTGTTCACAGGATGTTTGTTCGTTTGTTTGTTTGTTTGTTTTTGTTTTTCTCTTCTGTAGAAAGCGAGGCTGGCCAGGATCCGGGCAGCCAAAAGTGGAAGTGCAAATGCTTACATGCAGAGCAAGCGGAACGGGCTACTGAGCAGCCAGCTGCAGGTACAGCCAAGCCCTTTGCTTCTTTGTAACCATGGGCTCCTCAGCATGATGGTGATTCAGTTCCACTTAACCATATAATTTTATTGCGGCTGATTATGAAAATGACTACTGGAACAACAAAGTGTCATTTTTATAACTTTCCACTGGACATTCTAGTTGCCTATAACAGCTTAGAAACTGTGCTAGGAGACAGTGCTGGTGGTTATGGCTTCTCTTTCCAATAACGAATTCCATCTCCTTAATTGTCCACTGTGTCATCCTGTCTACTGTGACATCAATGATGTAAAAGATCCCCAATCATTCAACAGCTTAATTATTTTTATTTCAAAATTGCATATGTACAATTTGATAGGGGTCAAGGGAGACACATGATATCTTCCTCTCCTGGTGGAGAAAAAATCGTATTCAGTAAGTGTTACAAAGGTCACAGAGTCAAAGCAGAACTTGATGAACTCTTACTGATAGAGACTTGAATTTACAATTCAAGGAGGTATAAGCTTAAAAGACCAAAGGGAGATGTACCCGCTGATCACCCAGACTTAATTATACATTTGTCTTTTTTTAGTAAGTGCCACTGGTTAATCTCGGAAAACAGGCCAGGTAGCTCTGCGCAAATGTGTAGCCCAGATTCTCCTAGTCTGCAAATTAATGAGAAAGTTCTGTGTCTTCCGTGTGTTACAGTCCTCGGAGGATGAACCGGCCTTCATTAGCAAATCTGGATCCAGCTTCGAGACACAACACCACCACCTGCTTCACTGCCTGGAGAAAACCACGGTAAGGACATAGCAGGGCAGGGTTGCAGTCTTGTACCTGACAGCACTTCTGTGCAAATATCACATTTCCAAGCAGAATTTGATCCTCTGCATCCCAAGAAAACATGCTGAAAAGCAAGGTGACAGAAAGTTTTACAGCAATTGACATGACATTGACATTGACGATTCAAGTTGGAAGTTACTAGAGTACATGCTCGACCCTAAGTGGCTGCCTTACCTCCATTCTAAGACACCATATGAATGACGAAAGTTATCTTCCAGTAACAATTGAATCAAATATTGCTTTTTCTCTATTTATAAAATGATTTAAACAGGAAGAACAATACAATTTCAAGTGCCTGCATCTAAAGAAGGAAACTAACAAAGCTGTAACAAAAACGAAGGAGATATCAGAAGAGAACATATCTCTATTATTCACAGGTGTGATGAATAGAGGCAGATATTTGAAAATGGTCTCTCTTTAGTCCAGTAAAATGGTACATGGTCACAGAGTGAACCTAGATACAGAGAAACCCCGATTTCCTCACTTGGATGTAATCAAGTGGGAATTTTTCCACAGGGACATTACCCAGTATTAACCTAGCTGCCCATGGGTACCACAGTCTGTGACCACAAAGCAGAACAAAGCATCCTTCATGTGTGAATCAAGTCACCTCACTCACAAGTGATACATTATAAATAGTCTGAATTCCAACGTGTCTCCTATCAACTTGTTTATCCAGAGAGTCACTTAGCAAATACATAATCACTTGCCTGCTCTGAACCCACTAGAGAGCCAGATCCACGGTAGTGTGAAATCAGAATGAACTCCATCACCACCAAGCCCCCATTGCACTATTCCTGCTAAAACAGGAATAATAGATGTAACTGGAGAAGGGTGGTGAGCAACGTAGGCAAGGCAGGTCCAGTGTGGGCCACTGAGGATGCATGAGTAGGCAGGCTCAGGAAAGTCTTCCTGTACATCTTTTCATTCTTTGGAGGGCTGATGGATACAGATGAGTTTGGAATTAGTCAGGCAAAGACATGGGTTCATCTCAGGCTCACACTTAAAAGATAATGTAAGTAAAGGAAGAGAGCAGAGAAGCGGATGAGGAGGCAGCAAAAGGTCCCCAGAAGATACATAAAGACTCCAAGAGAAAGACACAGCCAGGTGCTGTGCTGTCGGAGTGATTATCTCACAATAAGTGGAAAATTTTAGAAATTTAATTAGGACAGTTCCATGATTATATTTAAATTTTAAATATCATTATACCTGTACTTCTAATGTGATAGCTAGAGAACACTTTAAAATTAAGTGATAGATTAAAGATAGATTGATTTTTTCTTTCTCATGTCTTTTCCACTATTTTACCGCTGAAGAACATTTCTTAATAAAAAAAATTGTTTTTAGCCTCAAGAAATACAATTTAATTTGAGCTACTTAAAAAAATATATACAGCAACCAGAAGCAGACTACCTTCTTTAATTCCAATACCTAAGGAGATAAGTTGTATTGCCATGCGTTGTAAATGGTATCATGTGTGTTGCATGTGCGTTGTAAGAGGAAAACCCAGATTACGACTCCTTTGGGCAAGAAAATTATCACAAAATCCTGTCACCTAATCATTGTTCTCTGGACTTCGAAGAGTAGAATGTTGAATTCTATATGCTTCAAAATGCTACCCTCAGCAAAGCAACGACAAAATGAGTAACTAAAACAATCTGTTTCCCATTAGGCCATGAATCGCTTCAATTGTTTTACTAATATTTTAGGATGAGAGATGGTGAAGTTAAATTCAAAATGTGCAAAGCCTTCCATTATAAGGCCATTTCTACACACACACACACACACACACAGAGAGAGAGAGAGAGAGAGAGAGAGAGAGAGAGAGAGAGAGAGAGAGAGAGAGAGATCATAATTGAAATCATTCTCCAGCAATTTGGGCTAAGGAACGTTTGATCTTATGTTCCTGAGGCAGAATTCTTCTGTAGGCGTTTCAGGAGATAATCCTTTACTATTTTTACATTAAATTTTATATTGTGACCTTTAAAGTGTGGTAAGTGAAATGACACACCTCACTGTTTGTCCCTGAACAGGGAGTTAGAAAAATAGAGGCGATGCACCACACAGATAAGCAAAGAGGCCACGAAACCTTGGAACTAATCTCTTGCAATCTATTTCTCAGATATGGGCATATAATTCATTCTTTATTAGTAAGCAACTTATTTCTTTATTAGTTTTGCATATAATGAGAATTTTAGGGTAGCATCAAAAGAAATGGAAATGCCTGAGATTTCTCAACTTCTAATTAAGACATTTCTATGCCACATGAAGATGCTTGCTAGTATACAATAGGTAATCTAATTTAGGATATCCTGTCACCGTAGTCTCTTTTTAGGTTCAGTCATAATAAAGTCACTATGAGCTTATAAGCTCCCCTGGATAGTTTTGTATTCATCTAAGAGTTTTGTTTTGGTTCTTTAGTTTATAACATTCTAATTTTATGCTTAAACTAATGAACGATATATATTTTTAAATGTTGGCCTGTAAATAAACACTGTATCAGCTCTCACACCTCCATCTCCAGTTCTAGCTAGACAGATTCTTTTCCATGGCAAAGTTCCCTAAAGGAATTTTGATTTTGATATTTTAGTCTTTCCGTGACCCGTTGGCTCAAGTCTAACCTGAATCTGAGTGTATTTTTAAGTTATAAAAGAAAAGTACTTAATTTCTTTTAAATTCTGAAATCCTTTATCTGACTCCTTCGCATTTCCTGACAACTCTCCCACAGAACCACGAGTTTGTGGATGAACAAGTCTTTGAAGAAAGCTGCATGGAAGTGGCCACGGTTAACCGCCCTTCAAGTCACAGTCCCTCTCTCTCTTCACAACAAGGAGTCACCAGCACTTGCTGCTCACGGAGACACAAAAAGACTTTCCGCATCCCTAATGCCAACGTGTCGGGAAGTCATAGAGGCAGTGTGCAAGAACTCAGTACAATTCAGATCAGATGTGTGGAAAGAACTCCACTATCCAACAGGTACCTGGGGTTGATCTGTACTGTGTTAATGCCTGTCCTGTTTCACAGACCATGTCTGCGGCAATCATGGTGCGACCAAAGTGGCCTTTAATCCTAGTACCAAGGAAACAAGGGAAAACAGACAAAGCAAAAGTGAGAATATTTGTTAAGGGTCTAAAGCTGCATCAGGAGGCAGAGGAAATGGCTTGTTACATAAATCGATTGCCATAAAAGCCTAAAGACTTGGAGTCCAAATTCTCTAGAATGCCACATAAAAGCCAGTCATACATTGCAGTTATGTAAAATCCCATCACTTGGGAGGCAGAGACAGGGAATCCTGCGGAGAATTTGGGGTTGGGTACCGAGAATAGCTGGAGTTGATGAGTCAGCGAGAACCCTGTATCAATACATGAAATTGAGAGCAATCAGGAAGGCATCCACCTCCCTGATCTTTCTTCTTGTGCCAATGGGAAGTTTACAATAAGTCTGTCACTTGAAGAAAACCTCAGGCTTCGGATACTTAGAGCTAAGCCTTTGAGGTTCTTAACATATGGCTTATCATTAAGTGGGAGCTTTCAAGAAATTATAACTTTTCAAAACCACACCATCCCTAAAATTTCGTAGCCTTAGGTGTTACAGAAATCTCCATGGGATGACATTCCATGCTGAAGCCTCTCAAAGTCTCTGCCAAAAGAAACTATTTCAGTGGTTAGCTGAGCCCTTTTCTTTATATTTTTATAGAACATACTTTGAGAAACGATTGACTGAACTAATTTGGGTAGGATTTTAGGAATGTGACTCATGTTAATAAACCAGCTAACATTTTATGATAATATGTTAAAGTGGTTTAAAATGGAGTATCGCTTATTTATTTTAAATATTATTTTAGTAGTAAAATATGAATTCTTCAGTTACGTGAAAAACAACAAAGTAACTTACTTGTTCCAAACTACTTTTCTCCTTCGTTAGCCGATCCAGCTTAAATGCCAAAATGGAAGAGTGTGTTAAACTAAACTGTGAACAACCTTACGTGACCACAGCAATAATAAGCATCCCAACACCTCCGGTAACTACACCAGAAGGCGACGACAGGCCTGAGTCTCCTGAGTATTCGGGAGGAAATATCGTCAGGGTGTCTGCATTGTAAGACAATTGGCACAGGTCTGAGAGAATTTGAGCCCTGACTATGGAAAGAATCTAAATGAGAAGAAAGAAGAAATAATATTCCCTTTTTGCATATTAAGACAGCAAAGCAAGAAGGTTGGCGATGAAACAAAAATAAAGATTTCAGAGTTGAAGATGTGAATCAATCCACCAAAAGGCATTTCTAGACAGCGTTCGACCTGACCACGGAAGATGACTCTGTGGCCCTTTGACTTTGTGAATGAGCACAATGAAATGCCATCTATCGATGCTTCTTATGATCAGAACTCTTTTTTAATAAAACAAATAAAACGAATCTTTGAACATAATGTTCCAGTTGAATGCGAAACAAAAAAAAAAATATGGAAAACATTTTGATAAAAATTTTTCCTGTTAAAAACCATGAACATTGGCTCTGGTGAAGATTACTGTCGATGAGAAATTCATACGATCCGTTTGTGTGGACTGAAGGAAACCATCCCAATGCATGCTAGAATTCTTTGGAGCAGTGATCTCAGTTTCCTTATGTTGTCTTCAGAATAGGCATGACAAACTATACCTGTAGAAAGGGGAAATTTCTGTGCACTTACAATGGGCTGATTGTCCATGTTCTATGGTGGGCTGTGCAAATAAACTCCTTTTAGCACTGCAGTGTCTCATGGGGATGCACACTAGTAAATCTAAAGTGTTCGGATAGTTCAGTATTGATTATTGTTTAACCTTGCACCTAGTCATTGTTATAACTGCAATAATTCATTCTATATCTGTTGTTCTATATCAGGAATCAGAATTTTCTTTTGGACTTTCCATATATTCATAGATACAGTTAGAGCCACATTCATAGAAAGACTCCTGGTGTGGCCGAGTTTTAGGTGACTTTTTAATCCAAAACTATTGTGTCATAAATGTTTTTTGGTAATATTTTTTGGTCCACCGTACTTCTGTGACCCAGTGCATTATCTGTTCCTGGATCTCTCTAGTGTCTTTCTACTGAGCTTACCCATTAATGACAGGATTAGTGTTTACTGTAGTAATAAAACAAAAGTTTCCTGCCTTTTGTATTTCTCAAACAGTTATTATAAAAAGACTGTCATCAATCCCCTTGATAAAAACTAGAGTAAAGGAGTTGACATGAAATATCTCCAGTGTTTTCACTATTTATAGAAAACCCAGACCCTGCAAACCCATATGTGTTTGCTGAGAGGAGTTAAATGGTACTTTAAAAAATTAAAAAAAAACACAGGATGAATGATTTCAGAATCTAACTCAATGTATTAATTATTTTGCTTCAGATCTTCAATACATTTTGAGAACAACTGAAATGCAGAAATAAACTGAAGTGCTTTGTGTAGCAATATTTGTGAGAGCATGCTTTCAATGCATCCAAGAAAGCAACAATGTATCTCAAAAGATTCTAGTGTATCACAAGGCACCAAGTTCTCTGCAAAATCAGAAAAAGGGAATGTGATGATGTGAAGTTGAACACTATGTACATTTAAGTGAAAAGTCTTGCTACCTTTTCACTCTTGACTATCCGCAGATGTGTCTGCACGTGACAGTGTAAAAACAAAAAACAAAGTTTTATGTCGAATGAAAAGTTTTGTTCATTCCAAGCCACCACTGTAAGAACGAAAGCTTAGTTTCTATACATGAAAAAGAATTAATAATTAGTTCTCTATCATAGAGATTTTGAAATGCTTATCACAATTTACCATAAAGACGGAATTAATCCAAACATTTTCAGGTAAAGCCAGAAACGGTCACTTCCCGTTTATAGAATAGCTTCTAGGACAGTGCTAAGCACACAGTAGATCTTCTTCGTCAAAGCTGAGTGACAGAAAGAAGAACTCAGCTGACTGTCGGGAAGACCTGGCTTTACTCCTAGTGTGTCTTTTAAAAAGTTACTAATATTCCTACTACATGAATATTAACAATTCTATTAACACCTGCCTGTTGTCACTTTATGCTTCTAGAGCAAATATATAGTGAAACTTCTTTGATGGCATTTATTGAAAACATTTTTTAAAATAAGTACAATCTGGAACATTTAACATCCTTTGATTCCCAATAAGAAATTCTATTTTCATGTTCTTAATAGGACATAAAACAACACAGACTTAGCTTATTTTGGTTGGTAATTATTCTTCCCGTTTTGGTTTGTCGTTTATCACAAATTATTAATTTCTTCAGATTTTCAGAAATGAAATTTAAAAATAATCTTTTGGATGTTTTAGGTGATTTAAAAATATACTGTGTTGGTGGTGAATGACTATTGATGACCGTGTTAAGTGCAACTGTACTGTAAGTGAAATGTAATTATTTCTGTGTATCATATGGAGTAACTAAGGTCATTGTTTTTGAAATTTTGTTTGAAATTCATATATCTTATTTCAAAGGATAGCATAATATCTGCGTTATGCTGGAAAAAATAGACCTTTGGAGAATACTTAAATAAAACATGTGCATGCTTGAACAGGACAACATGGTTGACTATGGCCCTTTTTTCTTAGATTTAGTCACTTTCCAAAAGATGTGTCACACTAACAATAAATCTAAAAGGACCCTGTGAATCATGCAGGCTAAAAAAAAACTCAAGACTTCACTGTACTATAACCTAGTTAAGACAATAGCTTTTCTCCAACAGTAGGATGCCAGAGAGATACAACATGGAGCGGGCAATCACTTAGAAAACCCAGACTTTTGAGCTAGACATACTCTTATCACTGTTGCTTGTATCACACAAAGTGAAATTGAAAAATTGCAGTATTGGTCAGAGCTTGTTTCAATTCTTAATCAAAGTAGAGGGATCTGGGGTAAGAAAATGGGTGACTTATATGTCTATAACTATGTGCGTGTACATAGATGGTAAATGAGAGATATATGACTGATGAGAGAGAGAGAGAGAGAGAGAGAGAGAGAGGATGGAGATAGATAAATGATTGGTGATAATAGATAGATACATACATACTTAGATAGATACATAGATGAGAGATAGATGATGATAGATGATTAATAAACAGATACTAGTTTTATTTTAAGATACACTGCATTTTTTACATTTTAATTAAAATATAACTATATCACTACCCATTTCCTTTCCTCCCATGATCCCCTCTCATTTTTGCTCCTTCTAATCTTTCCATGCCCCCTCAAACTGAGAGCCTCTTTTTTATTGTTGTTATAACCATATATAGGAAAATATACAAAAACAATCTACAGAGTTCATTTTTGTTGTATGTGTGTATATGGCTTCAGGGACAACCCTTATGTATTAGATCAGGGAGGTAATCCATCCCTGTTCAAATCATGTGCTTGTACTGACTGCCTTTTCAGTATCTTGGAAGAGACAAAGGGGGGAAATTACATTTTAAAAAGAAGAAGAAGAAGGAAAGGAGACAAGCCATTTAGTACAAATACTACTTTTCACTCTTTCTGTATATTATCCTTTCAGTATACAGTCTCCATATTTTCAGTAATTATTTTATATAATGGGCTGTGACTTGCTGACATATCAGTCCTGCCTTTAAAAAGTTCCTTGCTCCTTTCTCTTTCCTTCACTTTATTCACCACAGTGGCTTGGAAAGAGCCTCTGGGGAGTTTCTCTCATGTTTGCCAGCAACGTCACTCAAAAGAGTAAAAACGGTTCTTGATTTCAAGCACAAGAGTCCTCTGAGTCTCATGAGATAGACAAGCCCTCTTCCCAGAAGAGTTATTGAAGTGTTTTCTTGGTTAACTCACAGGTGTAAAGATAGTTATTGCCCTGTGTAAACCTGAACAAAATTTTCAATATGATTATGTAGATACACCATTTTTTATTGAAAATAAAAATTTAAACCATTTCTATCTCAGTTAGTTACATTTAAGAGACTGAAGTTTTTCTTATAATGCTATTATGTTTTATTTCTAAGAAATTAATATTTTAAACAACGATATGCTTGAAATAGCTATATTTATAGCAAAGGCTTTCCCATAGTAATAATGTTTTGGTTTTGACTGCTCACCCTACATATCCGTCTCTTCTCCTCAAACATCCTCTGGTTCTACTTTAGTTGATGAACCAGCATTTTTTTTATTTAATTTAATTTGGTTTTTTACTTGTTCACTTTACATCCTACTCACTACCCCCTCCAGTCAGCCCCTCTCACAATTCTTCCTCCATCACGCCCTCCCCTTCTCCTCTGAGTGGCTGTATCCCCCTACGAGTCCCCTCTATCCTGGCACTTTGTGAAGTCTTAGCAAAGCTAGGCATTTCCTCTCCCACTGAGGCCAGACAAGGCAGCCCAGCTAATACAACATATCCCAAGGACAGGCAACAGCTTTTGGAATAGCCTCCGCTTCAGTTGTTCAGGACCCACATGATGGTCAAGCTGCACATCTACTACATATGTGTGAGGAGGCCTAGGTCCAGCCTGTGTATGTTCTTTGGTTGGTGATTCAGACTCTGAGAGCCCCGGGAGCTCAGATGAGTTGACTCTGTTGATCTTCCTGTCAGGTTCCTATCCCCTTTGAGGCCACAGTTCTTCCTCCTATTCTTTAATAAGAGTCCCCAAGCACCACCACTGTTTGAGCCAGAATTTTTAATATTTGGTTTCAGTCTACTCAATTGCTTTGTCAGGGTTGTTTATTAGAAGACCAAAAAGCATTTTACTTATTATCAGTTTTAAGTAGTTATTCTCTAAGAGTCTAAGGCCATGCACAGCAGAGAATAAGAACCCAAAATAACACAAAAAAGAAACAAGTCCTAAGAACTCCAAAAGGAGATATGAGACTTGAAATTGAAAGAACTTTGAATTGGGTTAAAGAATTGCTCAAATTTCCCTATCAACTCACCTTCTTTAGCAGATAAAAGATTTTATATCAGAATACAGCAAAAAAAATTAAGGTAGAATATTATGCCAACCTGGGAAGAAATCAATGCACGAATTGTCAAACTCAACCTCTATCGTGTTCTTTCAGCATGCAGCTTTTTAAATTGATTCATAGTGAGCTGTGAGTCATGATGGCTACCAAACATGAAAACGCAAAAACAATGAGACTGCCCATGAGGCCAGTCATTAAACATTTTCTATACAGAAAGTGTCAGAACTGAGAAATAGCAAGTCATGGAGTCCCTAATTGAAAAGTGTAACAATTAAAATTAAATATATAACATTCTGTAAAACAGTTTCTATTGCTTAGAAATACTGTGATGCAGTAGCTTCTTCTAAATTCAAACATTATCAAAGACAGATAATCAACTTTTCTTTCTTTTTTTTATTAATCCAAAAATGTTCCTCACCTTAATTAAAGTGTACTGCTACAAAAGGCTTCTGGACTCACCATTAGTAATTAAAATAAAATGAAAACTAGCTAGGAAACATATTACTGTCCTTATGACAAAGAATTTTCCAGAAACCTCACAACTATGCAACATTGTATCTGTTTGTGAGAATGGTGGAAACGTGACTGTTACAGAGACTTGCTTTCATTTTAAAGCAAAGTCTGCCAAACTTTAAAAGTTGCTGATGAATTATGTAATCATAGTCCCTAATCAGCTCCCAGGCTAAGTCCTAAAAGCTAAGGGTAACAGAACAGAAACATTCAGAAGTTATATAAATCACCTTGATCTCTCCACTTTAGTATTCTTTGTAACTTCTTAAAGTCTTGCAGACATTTTTTAGAGAATGGCCACAAAGGGCCTATTGGCATTTAGTACCACATGCGAAATGAGGTTCTAAGAAACTCTGATGGGCAAAATAACTGCATTCTTCAGCATCCCAAATAAATATGATAAAGTTAAAATGCCCCTGCTTATTTCCATCTTTACAAAGAAATCCAAAAATTTTATTTGTCCCTAATAAAATAAAAGGCTTCAGTAAACTGTAAACACAGGCATTTGATTTATAGGGAACTGTAGGAAATTTAATGTACCTTTTAAAATGGTACTTGGGAGGTAACTACCTGCCATAAAACTTCTTCTTTTGGCTTCATCGTTTTCTTGTTTTATGTTCAAAAATAACACTGGCGTTAAGAATAATTTCTCTTTCTCCTCCATTTCAATCTTTCTCTTTCTACCACCCAAATGGTAAATTTATTATCCATTGTATTGTGCCCAAAACTTCTTTGACATGAAAGTTTGAGGTGTAATTTTCACTCAAAAGACATGCATGTGAGAACACATGTTGCATTATACACCCACATAATACACTGTAGAAATTTGATGGGATATTGTAGTTTTATAAAATTTTTTAAAATTTCTATAAAGATATAATTTCTCAAAATTGGTTTCAGAGAGAAAAATATTATTTCTGAATATCATCTACACACTAGGTCTATGCGACAAGAAAGAACTAATAGCAATGTGTGCTGCATTGCTAAAAGGAAGCGTATCAGAAAGTACTGCTGTCTAAAGCAAGATGTATTTATTCACTCAAAAATAGAAGAGCCAAATAATTAATAATAATAATAATAATAATAATTAATAATAAATGGTTGACTCTAGAAACTGGAATCCAGAAAGCCTTTCAGGGATCCAAGGTTTGAAGCCTAGAGGGGTCAGTTTCTCAAACATATCTAAAATTTAATTAGGTGGCAAAAATTCTGTCATTTGGATAAATTTTGGTGCAATTATTTATGATTAGATATAGGTTTATTCATTTTGTAGGGATGCTAAAAAATAATTCAATACATATTTTCCATTAGCTGTTTCTTCTAGGTATAGTATGGCAACCCAATTCTGAGCAAATGTAGGAACAATTACTATGAAAACAGTTTGAAGACTGAAATTCAGGGGCAAAAATCAGACAATGACAAGTCTGGTTTAGGTAGCTGAATAGCCATTATTCTGTTAACATATTTTTTAACTCTTCTGAAATGTATTCAAAATTTAAATACAAATGATAACCAGAATAACTACGGTTTTTTCTTTTTTTATGAAACTGTAGTTCCTTTTTGCTATTTAAAATTTTTTCATACAATATATTTGGATCATTTTCTTTTCTTTCCCCAATGCCTGTCAGATCTATTCCCCACTCCACTCTCACTCAATGTAGCATTCTTCATCTCTTAAAAGAATTAATGTACATGTCCATGCACATACACATACACACAAATGTGCACACATGCGCATACACACAGAGGGACACACACAGACATACACATAGAGTCTGCCCTACAGAGGAACTTTCTCTCACATCAGTTATCTGTAGAAAAATTTTAAACCAGCAACATGGCTGCACTGGCAAGGAATTACACCCAAAGACCTTCTAGGTTTATGTGATATGGCTGAAATGCAGACACTGTGGATTTCAGTATAATCTAGCTAGCATAATACAGACATGCTTTTGGTGTACACCTTTAATCCCTAACAACAAAGGTAATTTTAGTTTGTAGAAGGAAGCATCGTTGTTTGAAAGTGATGTCTAATTTAGGAGCAGACAAAGTGACAAATCAGAGAAAGATTTAAAAGAATGAGTCAGAGATAGGATATTCCCAAGTCTCACAAAGACAGCACAGGAGAGAAGCTATTTAAAAGAACAGAATAGAAAAGACAGGCTACATAAGAGCAGAGCTGGGTGAGGGAAGAGAAGGCATGTGTGTGTGTGTCGTGTGAAACACACTGGCACTTTTACTTGGACAATTTTACAGACAGAACAAGCTACTCACAGGTAATGACAGAACTACTCAGAGAAGAAGCCAGAAGATTAGAAATTATTGCCAAAGTTAGGATGAGAGCAGGCAGAGCAATTCAGTCAGAAACAGAGAAAACCCAGAGTGAATCAGTCATCTTGGAAGATTAGATTGTATGGAGGCTAGAAGCTTCCAGGCCTAGGCCTAGGGATAATTAGAACAGAGAAAGAAATTCTCTAAGCTCACACAAAGCCAAGACAGGTACTCACACAACTTTAGTGTGACTCTCATCTCATCCCATCATCTGAGGAGATAAAAGCAACATTTCCCTTCTTCATGCTGCAATGTTGTTTGTGTGGAACTTGTGAAGGTCTTATGCATGCTGTCATAGTCTCTGTCACGCATGCATCGGCCCTGCTGTGTCTGAAAAACTCCGTTTTATTAGAGCCATTCATCACTACTATTAGCAGTCTTTCTGCCTCCTCTTCCATCCAGATCCCTGAGCCTTGTGGGGGAGGGGTGGGTTGTTAAAGACATCTCATTTCAGTGTGAGTGCTTCAAAGTTTCTCACTCTGCACACTATGTAGCAATAGGTCTCTGTGCCAATTACCATTTACTTTCTCTGATGAGGCTTAACTGGTGCACTGGATTTATAGATATAACAGTGTCATTAGGAGTTGTTTTTATGGCTGTGTTTATTTATCAGAATAATAGTAGGTTCTCCCCTAGAGCCTATGACTTACCTAGACTCAGCTTCTTGTTCCTATTAGCAATATCAGGCATAGCCCTTATCTGATGGAACGAATCTTAAATCCATTTTTAAATAAACTAGTTGATTACTCCCATAACTATTGCACCAATGAACACATCTTACAAATAGGTTGTTATAGCTAGCAAAATTAATACTTAGATGAAATTTATGATTACAGTTCTCCTCTGTTAGCATGCATAGCATCTTCCAGCACTATGAATACTAGCCAATAGGAGTGAAGTTTCCAGTTGAGGAGAATCAGCTAGATTTCTCCATACTATGAGTGTATAGCATAGCATAGCATTGTTTACATACTATATATAAACACAAGTGGGGTTTTAGAATTGAGTTGTGGGGATAACCAGTAACATAGGCAATGGTGTGTAATGTTTGTGGAGAGTGTGTCCACAGGACTCCTTTATCAAACAGCTCAAAAAATATGTAACTCATTCCTACTACTGGAGTTTTATTTGGTAGCATATGATGTATATAGTTAGGGTATTGTCTCGCTCATTATATGGTAACTCCATTTAAATTCCTTTCATATATGTGTATACATACATATATTTATGTATATATATATTATGTATGTACATATATGTATATATATATATATGTATATATACATATATTTGTGTGTTTGTGTATATATATTAGAAAGCATCTACAGTATTAGGTTTTTATATGCCTTTTCAAAAAGTCTTAGTGTTAGTTGGTAAATTCAAATAGAAATATTGGATGTAATATAAGGAGGGATATCTAACACTTTTGGCTTCTAATTAGACATATTAATATATCACTTCTCATGACAAAGAAGAAAAATACTGAGTGTCTAAAATATGTCATAAAAGCATAATTTCAAAAGCTAATTTTAAAAAATGAGAGGAAGTCAAAGAAACTGACTTAAACAGCCAGTGAACTCCTTGCAAAAGACACAGAAATTTATGCAATAATAAGAGGTTTTGAGAAATGTATTATATATATTTCAGTTGTTTTATTATAAAACTTCTGACTGTTTTTAATGTCTCAAATAAATCTTACAGGGAAAAAACACTTTAAGGGCAATGGTGAACATCTGTGTACACAGACACACAACACATGCGAACATACTACATACAACAGACACACAACGCACAGGAACATACTGCATACAACCCAGACACACAATGCATATGAACATACTACATACACAACTCTGAACAGGCAGAATGCAGTGCTGAACTTAATGTGCAGCCTGAATCAAATGTGAAAAGAATGTGGATAAAAGTGTCTTCTTCCTAGAAACCATTACACCTTACAGGGTTTGTTTTCTTTCTCAACTGTAGAAATTATCATATTGCAACTCCTATACTAGGGTTTTCAATGAATCGCTCTAAAGGAAGCGATTTAAAGCAGCACTCCTGATATTACTGAACAGTGTTATCTTTTCTCTGAAGATAAAAGGCCTGGGAGTCTGAGACTCTCACTAACTAGCACAAAGAAGAGCTAAGGTAATGATGATTTTTGAGAGCACACAAGAAAAAAATCATCATTGTTTGTTGAATTGCAAATTTATTAAAAACCTGTGGGTTTTATCTTTTTGTTTAAAAATATTTTTCATGTCTTTTGATCATGTTTCCTCTTCCAACTCCTCAGAGATTCTCCCTACTTCCTTAGCAATCCAAATTTGTTCTCTCTCTCTCTCTCTCTCTCTCTCTCTCTCTCTCTCTCTCTCTCTCTCTCTCTCTCTCTCATCTCTCACACACACACACACACACACACACAAATGAAAATAAAAACAAATAAGCAAACAACAATAAGATAAAGAATGCCATAGCAAAAAAATAAATAAATAAAAGCCTACAAATAATCACGGAATTTGGTTTTTGTCGACCAAATTTATCTTGTCTTTTAAGTAAAGCAGTAGATACTTCTTCTTAAAATGTAATCAGTCTCTTAAGTACATTTGCTTTAATATTTAAGGTAACTATATCTGATGGTGAGGTTGTAAAAACTAAACTTCTATTTCAGGGCTATGTAATTAAAAGACACACCAAATATCAAATCCTTTTTCACTAAATAAACCTATGAGCTTCTAACTGGCTTTTTAATCTCTCCACGTGGCTGTGCAAAACCCACATTCATTAACCCTCATTAATGGTGCATTTGATACTTCCTGGAGGACTAAAGACACACCTAGATAAAGGAGATAAAGTTTCCTCAATAGTTAGCATGTGCCCTAAATATCAAACAGTGTGAGGTACATCTCAAGAAATGCGTTGTCTGTTTCCCTCATAAACAGCAAAATGTCCAAGACTTAAAATCAAGAACTTTTCAAAAAAGTATCTTAAAATTGTTAGCTTTTTTTCTCTCGGGATTATCATTTTGTAATCTGCTAAGACTACAGCACAACAGAGGATCTACTGAAATCCTTTTTATTTATTCTCTTTGTCAGTATGATGTGTGTTCAGGATGCTCGGAGAAGAATGATACCAAAATCCTCCATTTAATGCCATCTATATTCCACTGGTTGTTTTGGACCTCGGAGTGAAATAATCTATAAGAAACATTCTTGGAAATGTAAAAGCATATCGAGTGTTCAGATCAACAATAAAATGAAAATGGAGAGTTAGGTAACATACAAATGAGAATGCCCCTTCAGGAAAGCTGAAATAGAAAGACTCCACCACCAACCTCATCTCAGACCTAGAAAACACGCATGCATTTAACCCTGGAATGTAAAGAACCAGCCTATGGAATTAGTAACAGTCAGGGCTTTTAAATGTTTTCCCTCCTTTATTGGCTAAGGTCAAGCATTTAGTAATTTCAGCCAGTGTTTTTGACAGATAAGTAAATCACTAATTTATCATCCTTCTTTTCTATGTATTTCCTAGGTAAGTGTCAATACAAAAAGGTTGTTCAGTGAAATATAACAACTAGCATTTATTAATTAATGAATTAACGGCAGCGTTTCTCTTCATTTTAATTTTCTGCTGAGACCATGTAAGCTGGTGAAAAAAAAAAATCTGTTTTCAATGCAAGAGTGGTGAAACCCAGTCAAATAACTGACTCAAGACCATTTCAGGAGGAAATTCAAACAAATTCAAACTGTTGTGCCAGGAAACATTTGTGAAGTCACACCCCCCCCCCCCCAAAAAAAAAAAAAAAAAAAAAAAAAAAAAAAAAAAAAAAAAAAAAAAAAAAAAAAAAAAAAAAACAAGGAGCTGATTCCAATGAAATTGCATTAGGGTCTCTTTATTTAATCTCAAGCTTGGGCTCCCTGCCAACCCTGACACAGTGGGAAGATGGAGCCCTGAGCCTAGTTTTAAGCAAGCATTTATAGAGAAAAAAAGGGGGTATCTAGCCTAATACATATCTGATGGGAGGGCATTATGGCATTTAACATAATTGGCTGGTACTGAAAGCCAAACCATAAACTTCTGCATTTTTTTTTCTAATTGGTTATTGTTAGGAAGTGAAGTGTCAGGGACAGGCTTGTAATCTTGAGGTGCAGAATTTTTGAGGGGTAGCCTGAAAACTGGTGCTAGGTACCAGCCTGATAGTTAACTTAGGTTAGTTAGGACCTTAGGTCAGGTTCTCTAAGGCAGAGTCTGAAGCCAAAAGATAGATCTGGTCTCCCAAAACTAAAGTACCACTGTAAAGACCATCAACTTCCCTAACAAAAAACATTCCTATTGAAGAATTACAATGAAATGCTATCCAAGCTTTTGCAGTATGCAGCTCTAGATTTTAATCACTTAGAATGGGAACCCATTGTGATCACTTACATGTGAATCACACACTCACAGTGTCTGCACCACTGAAGTGACCAGAAAGCCTTTACTATTCACGTATCATTCATTCACTTTATCAATTCAACAACTATTAAGTACCTCATCTGAGCCAGATGATTTTTTAGACACTTGAGATGAAAACAATTACAAGGCAGATACTATCTGTGTCATAATAACGTCTGTGTGTATTTAGGAAAATTATTAGTCAAGTAAATAGAGAGAGAATATATCATTGCAATTAGTTTTGCCATAAGGTGAATTAATGTATGAATGAAATGTATGAGGGGGGAATCTCCAGTTAGAATTCCATGCTCAGAAAAGCTTTCTCTAAAGAATAAAATAAAGAGAAGTTTCTCTTCCAAAAAGAGAAGTGGACATTATGCAAACATGAATACTCTTGAAACAAAATGATAGTCTGCAAAATAGAAAAGGTTTTCTAAGCTTTGGAAACTTCTAGAAAGCCTGGGGAAATAATCCATAGTGAATGAGGGCGGCAGTGGCTACAGGTGGAAAATCAGATAGGATAGTTGGCCCAAATGAACTTACTGACCTTTCCACCCTAGAAAATTGGAGCTTGTCCTTGGTCTGACGGGAGATCATGAAAAACTTTGAGGTGAGGGGTGACATGATCCAATTTATGCTTTTAAGAATTCAGCCTAGCTGCTGTGAGCCGAAGAGCAAGTTGGAGGAAAGGGCAGATGAAGCCAAGAGACCAATTTGGAAATCATTACAGTAAGTAACTCAAGAGAGAAGTGAAGTGCTGCTGATTTAAGGTGGGACAGTAGAGAACTGTGTGACTGAGGGGACAGGTTAGACTGAGAGTGAAGGAGCCTGGGTAATGATTGGTATCCATGCGACTGCTAGCAAGATAAGCTCTCAATGTCTGATTTAAGCAGCTGACAAACCAAAGTGTCATTCCCTGAGATGATCAGGAATTCTGTTTTGACTATGTGCATGAGTCATCCAAGAGGGAACAAATAATAATACTGACAAGAATTAGCATGTACTCACCATGATTGTTTGCCAGGCAAGGGTTTGAAGTTAGGATAGTTAAAGCACTTAATTCTATATTGCGAGACGAACATCGACTCCCAGATTTTGTACTCTGACTCCAACGCTTTGAAACAAGACATTTACAGTATTTTCTCTGCTTGCTTTTAATAAGCAAGCTAGATATGGCAGTGAGTGTTTTAGAAGAAAGTCTGAGGGTTATTTATATAGAGACAACAGCACAAAAGTGGAACTTAAGTCCAAATATATTGAATAAGATACAAAATAAGAGAGGGATCTTTGAGGTGAACCAGAATGGGCTGTACAGTAATGTGAGGATGCCAAGAAGGGCAGAAGGAAGCCAGAAGGACATGGGAAGTTTATGAGATCAGTGGGCTACTTCACTGACCTACTGGAATTCCAAGGAGAGTAGGGAATGGACATTGTTGGTGAGGCTGAGTAGCTATTGCTTCACTGAGCACAGCACATGGAAGGGAACAGGATGGACTTAGAGATGGAAAAGCAAAAAGCCAAGGAGCACTTGGCTCTGGGCATGGGTCAGAAATGAAGTGACTTCTGAAGGGGCTGAAGGAAAAACTGCATGCTGGGTGTGGAGTAAATCGGTGCCATTTCTAGTTTGTCAACATAATAGGATATAAAGTAACACACTCAAATCCTGCAGTGATGCTCTAAAGTCCAGGAAATGAAAAAGTGGTGTTACCTGAAAGAGAAGCAGCATGAGGAATGTTTGAGGAAGAGCAGAACAGGTGGACATTGAAACAGGACATCTGAGGAAAAACACAGGACAAAGCTGCCTTTCTCTCAGGCACAGAAGTGAGAGCTCCCCTGGGTGGCTGTGTGTAAGAACCGTGAGACAGTCCCTAGTACACACTCTTCCCGCTCTTTGCTTGTCTCTGCTGAAGGATGACTTCTGGGGACAAATTTGTATGCTCACTATTGTGAGTAAAACAAAAAATGGTCCTAATCATTGTGGGGACCTTCGAAGCAAGAAGCTGAGGAAACTCTGAAGATGCTCTGTAGAAGCTGGGAACTGAGTTCTCTCAGCCCTGGTCCTGGACAGTCTTAACAGGGAGGGGTCAACTGTGATACAGGAACATGTCACTGCAACCAGCATGCTACCTACCAACAAACCAAAGGCATTGGAGTTTCTCTTCCTGAGACCTTTCCACTCGTCCTTATCTCTGCTTGCCATGGGCAAGGCTGCAGGAGCACAGTACAATTCTAATGACTCAAAGGAAGACACAATATTAATGTGACTTCTTGGATATTTTGCAGTGGACAGGTGACCACTTAAACTTAATGAATCTCTAGAGGAAAGTGGTCCCTGGGTACTCTCAAAAATTCTGTCTATACTGCTTATTCTGTCATTGTATCTAAACAGCCAGGATGACCCTATAACTTGACACACACCATGGCATGCCAAATCATACACACATGGGCACGCAATGCATACATCCAAGAAACACACTCAAGTATATTCACACACATGCTACATAAACTCACATATCAGGCACGCAACACACATATACATCCATAAGCACAGATGTAGATGTGGACACAGTTTGTGCTTATGAGAAAGGAAATGCCCATAATGTAAGTGTGGTTTGCTAGTCGGGAAGAAGGAGTATGAAAAAAAAATCCTGTCCAAGCATTTTAAGAGAAATAAAAGGCTACAAGAATTCTAAATGACTAAACTATACTGATTTACTTTCCGAAACAGCATGATGGTTATAATACAGAATGAATAGCAGAATACCTAGAAGAAGGAAGAAGTGGAGGAAAAAGAGAGGGAATGAGGGAGGAAGGGACAGAGGGAGGGAGGACAGGAAAAGAGGAAGCAGGGAAAGGGAAGACAGAAAGGAATTGAGCTCTCTTACAGTTCCCTGGGTGGTAAATAGTGCTAGGTTAAGCCAGGGTGTAAACTAATTAGTTGTAGAGAAATTTGAGGAAGATTAAGCTAAATTTTGAAAGAGGTGCTAACAAGACATGCCTGGGACTTAGCTATGAGATTGGAAGAATTTGGAATAGAGAGGATTAGCTAGGGTTTATTGCATAGCCATAACCTATTAGTAGAAATCTGTATAATTAATATCAAGATGAAGATATAAATTCTTAAATGGCACCAATTTACTTTGTTTACAAATTTTAAGGTTTTCAGTGGCATGAGCTTTTAGTGATATAAGAGTGAGATGAATATTGTTACTCTCATAGGCATTGTACCAGTATAACACACTTAGGAATACAAAGCTTAGACCCAGTCCTTCTTTAACTTTTTTAACTGATTTGAGATGGTCAGCCTGTGAGTTAAGGGACTATAGCAAATTCATGACTTGGAGTTTATTATAAGGGTGTTCTCTATGTTTTATTTAGAAATAGCTGAGTGGAGTTAACAGGCAACACTCCAGATTACCTTACATGGATAGCTGGTTTTCAAAACATCAGAAATCCTTAGAATTGACATGACAAACATTTCAGTATTAATGTTCATTTTCATTAGAGACCTGTCTGCTCCGGACAGCTTCCTATGTTAAACTCTAAGAAGAAATTGAGCATCCTTGGAGTTACTCCAGTTGTGGTGAGACAGCCACTAGGCAAGAATTGCCACTTTCCTTCTACAGACAAATTACTGTCCAGAAAAGGACATACTTGCAGAATAGTCGACTGATTATATCTGCCTAGACAGAGTAATCAGCCCTTAATAATTCTGCAGCACTAAGGTCTGTCAGATGATCCTGGGCCAGAAGGCAGAAGAACAGATGCTCCAACGTTTCGAAGTAGAGCGAGTGTCCAGGTGTTCAGAGGTCTCTATAAATTGGCTAAGTTTTAGAAGCTATGCTTGGTGCTTCCCACAATTATAGTCAACTCAGTCATTCTGGATTTCTGATGGGGTTGAAAACTTATAGCTATTTACTTTGAGAGAAAAGATCTGAGTGTATGGTCATCAGCTGACATTCATCCTAAAGCCAAGGAAAAAGCCAGGTTCAGAACTAAGTGTTTTAATTAGGATAGATGACAGAGGTGCTGGTTAGTCAACAAAAGGATGGACTGGGTATTAGGACTATCTTGTACCTCACTGGTACAAATAGGCATAATTATGCTCTAATTGTATTTTGAGAGAAAAGTTTCCTTTTAACAGGAAGGGTGATGTGTAGGAGGAGCTAAGGTGGGAGGAGTACTGAGAGGAAGAAAAGGAGTAAGAAGAGGAGAAGAAGAAGGAGAGGAGAAGCTAGGTGATGAAAGAGAGATAGAGGGGGGAAACAGGGAAGCAGATGTTTATGTATCTCCACCAGTCAAAGATAGTTGATATATCTAGGTTGGGTAGTGGGTTACACCTCTGATTGAACAATACCAAACTTATAAAGCCTATGATTAACATTTCTTAAAAAAATGTATAAATGCAAAAAGGAAAAGGGGCATGGGATAGGGGTTTTCTAAGGGGGGGAATGGGGAAACGGGATGGTATCTGAAGTGTAAATGAAAGATCTAATAAAAAAATAAAATAAAAAAATAAATTAACAAAAATGAAATTTAAATTATATGATCCATTCTCAAATTCAATAAACTATTATTATTCAATAAAATAAAAAAAAAAGAGATTGGAAGAATTTAAGCAGGCATGTAGATTCATTAAAAACTGAGCATGCTGGGAGAGAAAGAAGGGAACTCAAGAGTTCTCTTTTAGCCATAGTATGTTTTAAATTGATGTGTTCTATGTGGAAGTGTCAAGGAGAAGCTGCATATATAAAACTGAAATTGAAAGGCAAGGTCAGGGCTGGAGACAGAGAGAGAAGAATGATGGAAACGGAGATGGTATATAAAGTGTGGTATTGGATGAAGCTGTAAGGTGATCGTGGACATAAAGAAGAGGCCCTGGGCAGATGGAGGCATCTAGCCTTCAAAGGCATGCAGAGGAGGGGGAAGTGGGAAAATAAAAGGAACCATCAGTGAAGAATGGGAAGAGCCTGAGAGCTTTCATCTGTTTTTATCCGTTTTACTAGTGTGTGAACCAGCTGAAGAGGAATAAATCTACTTTATGTTCTTTCTCTTCTTGCAAGAGCTGAGAATTGGGGAAGGCAAGGTTTTAAAGCTGTGTCCACAAATTCTTTGATAAGCCTTCATCTGAGAAATAGCCTAATTTCCTTCCCTGTGTGTGGGCTACATTTAATGACTCGGCTCTAATTAATCAAGTCTGGCAGTACTGTGGGGTAACACTTCAAGATTAGATTAGAAAGAGACTGCAACTCCCATCTTGACTCTTGCTATGACTTTTTCTGGAGTCATCTGCTCTGAGATAAGCTGGCTACTTTATAAAGAGATAGTCCATGTGGAGATCTGAGAACCATGACCAACAGCCACAGT